>NC_134239.1:30973010-32173010 GCF_965152275.1 Natator depressus | reverse complement strand
CAAGAGTACTGATGTCGCAGTTATTACCACCAGGCATGAAGATGTCAACAGCATTGATGCCAAGATCATGGGTATCGGAGGAATGGCAATGTGTACCAGCTTCATTGGTACCAAACCTGGTTCTTGAGGAGCCTTTCTAGTCTTTAGCTCCCTATGAACACTACAGAGCTGGAAGTCTTAGGGTCCTTTGACTGGCCTCGGTATGGAGAACAGTTCCTCTTTTCCCTGGGAGTCTTATGAGGTTTTCTGCCCTCTATTACTGGTTGAGGATCTCAGCGACAGAACAGCTGAAATTCTAGCTGCCGAAGTACTTCTTGCAGAGGTGTATTCTGCTTAATGAGTCCTGGGCTGGCCTGGATCAGAGGTTGGATACCTCTCAGAGGTAATCTCAGAAGTGCTTCTCTGGATTTTTGCATCGTCTTAGAGAAGAACTTACAAATAATGCATTTGTCCCTAACGTCCTTCACCTAAATAGATGTGCATCCAGTAATGCCCATTGTTAACAGGCATGAGGGCCTCACAGTTTTTAAAACCTGGGGACTAAGTATTGCTTCCTCTTCCCCTGCAAGGAGTGTTTGGGGCTGTGTCAGACCCATCCCCATAAACTCCCACAGCTGCAGGAAGCTCAGCATTCGCCCCTGCTTCCTGTCCCCATCACTCCTCAGCGTCACAGGGTCACTGTACGGGGAGCTGCTCCCCCATCCACCCAATCCCCCTGCATCTGGACCTCCCATACCCAGATACCCCCGCCAAGCCTCACCCCATACACCCAGAACCCCCCTAGCCCTCCACACCCAAACCCCACTGAACCTCAACCCTTGCATCTGGAGCCCCCATACTCCTGCACCCAGACCACCCCCCACTGAGCCATCTGCACTAAAATCCCCACGCCCCTGCACCACCCTGGGTTCCCACATCTAGACACCCATCTAGCTGCACCCAGACCCCCACCCCACCAAGTCCCACTCCCTTAGCACCCAGACCCCCCTGCTGAGCCCCAACCACTTTCACCTGGAAGCCCCCGCAGAGTCCCCATTATCCCTGCGCCTGGAACCCCCACCCCCCCAACGAGCCTCTGTGCATCCAAATCCTTCCACACCTAGACCCCCTTACTGAGCTGCTTGCACCCAGATTGTCCCACACAGAATCCTCTTGTCCCACACCTGGATCCCACACACACACACTGAGCCCCTCCACACTTGGATTCTGCCTAGTGGAGCCTGCCTGCCCCACACCTGGTGCATATGGTACAGAGGGGCAGGGCCTCAGGGTGTTTCTGGGACAGGCCCAGGCCTTGTGTTGTGTCAGGGTCTGGTGCAGTCTCACCATTGAGTCCGTGTCCTGAGAGGTGGAGAGGCTGCAGGGTGATCTCCCACCTTTGTACAGCCAGTGGCCTGTGCTCCCCATTGCCATGCTGGAGCTTGTGCATTTATTTATTGACAATAAAACTTGCAGAATTTTAAAATATTGTGCGCTGAATTTTTAATTTTTTGGCGTAGAATGCCCTGTAATAGTAAGTACGTAAGTTTAAGACAGAAATGTGATTTTTCAAGTTGACAAATGTCCCTTTAAACAATAAACAGCTGATACTGAGGCCTGGTCTACACTGGGGGGAGGGAGGGGAGAATTGATCTAAGTTATGCAACTTCAGCTACATGAATAACGTAGCTAAGTCAACATACTTAGACCTACTCACCGCGGTGTCTTCACTGCGGTGAGTCGACTGCTGCCATTCCCCCGTCGACTCTGCCTGCATCTCTCATGGCAGTGGAGTGCAGGAGTCGACAGGAGAGCACTTGGGGGTCAATTTATCGCATCTAGACTAGATGTGATAAATCGACCCCCGCTGGATCGATCGCTGCCTGCCGATCCAGCGGGTAGTATAGACATACCCTGAGGCTGAATGACCATCTCAGATTAAGGAACATCCTCTGTTTCTGTGGTAGCCTGTGATGCTCAAAAGGTGAAATCTTGTCCCACTTAAGTCGATGGCAAAAACTCTCATTGACTTCGTGGCGTCAGGATTTTACCCAGAGTCTCTATTGAGGATGCTTTCTGATGGACGGGGACCTTTAATAGCAGTATATTTTCATTATCTATACAAAAGATTTAACTTCTCATTTCAAAAACTACAAACCAAATTGTCTTACATTATAAGTATATGGTTTGAAATGCAGTAATCCAATATAACCCCCTTCCCCCTCCCAAAAGGCATGTAGCCTTTTTAATTAAAAGAAAAAATTTAAACTTTGGACAATTTTAGAGTGAAACTGGCAGGCTCTTCCAAAATTGCACTCTGGCTAATGTTATCTGTTTTTACTGCAGATTCAACAGTTTTTATCTATGGCTCAATAAGCACTTAGTCAGTTTTAGAAATTCTACATGGACTCTTCAGTAAGTAAATTATAACAACCCAATTTTTAATGTGGTCATTTCCCCACATATTTTAACCCTATTCAGCAAAGATAAAAATAAAATAAATTGCACATAGGCAGGCTGCTTGCCTTACTCTTGGGGCTTCTCTGTTCTAGAGAACTTAACTGTTTATAACTGAACCAGTTGTATTATATACATTTAAGCACAAAATGTTCAGTGTGTCTGCACTAGCAATGTTCAAAGTTATTTTGATTGCGATGTTCTCTGGTTACCTATCCCTCAGTTCCCAGCACAGCTCCCAGAAGCAACAGACCAGTATCCTGGGAAGGACAGACAGTTGGAATGCTTCAAGGGAATACTTCACAGAGACTGGTAAAGACTTATGAATCTGCGGAAATGACTGTCCACTGGGATGAAAATGAACTCTCCAGAGGACAGTCTGCAGAAGGTAAGGGCAAATAGCTACAAACCTTTATGCCCCTGCTTGGGAGCTGAGAGAAAAGATTAGGGTTTCATGTCAGGATTATTTGTGGGCAGTTGGTTGTGGGAGGATCCCAGTTATCTGTGATCTGAAATCTGGGATCAGATTTACTAAAGATTTCAGAAAGAAGTGACTTTTCCCTGAGGAAGAGAACTTAGGTCTCCTTATCTGGGAGGCTGGCACAGGAAGAGAGAGGCTTTGGTATGTGACAAATCAAATCAGAGTGACATCTTGCATTTCCCTACAGAACCTATCCCTTTTGAAGGCAAAGGCTATCTTCTAAATTGACAAGATATCCTCCACTCCATCTATGGCCTAATGCAGGGGCTCTCAAACGGGGGTTCAGGACCCCTCAGGGGGTTGTGAGGTTATTACATGGGGGGTCACCCCAAACCTCACTTTGCCGCCAGCATTTATAATGGTGTTAAATATATAAAAAAGTGGTTTTAATTTATAGGGGGTGGGGTGTCACACTCAGAGGCTTGCTGTGTGAAAGGGTTCACAAGTAGAAAAGTTTGAGAACCACTGGCCTAATGCATATGCTCTGTGTGCCCCTGAATAAACTGGAAGTTAACTTGAGGGAGCCTTGGGCAATTACACTAAGGCTGTTGGCAGCCAAGAGGATTCTGGGTAGGTTTTTCCTTAACTTTTAGAGATGGACTAAATGAAAAACCTCATCCTGCTATAACTAACAGCATCTGACAAACCTGGACATACAGGAAAGAATGCTGCAGAAAATTGTGTGGTATGCAGGTCAAAAGAAGAAAATCCAGGGACTGCCTCCACTTCCCTATCCATGGGGTCCTTTTAGGCTAACATTAGATCCACAAATATATCTCTCTCTCTTTGTGTATGACATAAGATTGTTTGTTTTTTTTTAAGTCCACTCCACTTATGGCCTGATGCACATCTCTTTTAAAAAAAAAGTCTTAGCCAAAAAAATAAAAAATGGCTTGGTACATTCCTTCTGAGGATCTTTGAATTTCATGGCTGCAGAACCCTGCCTCAACAAATGTGACACACACCAAGTGAAGTCTGGGGCCCTGTCCTTGAATTTTAAGTAATAAGAAACTCTCTTTTCTCTGATTTTAAGCCTTTAGCTTCTTTTCAGCCATCGAAACTGTGAGGAGCAGGGGGCCAGGGTCAGGAGTATTGCCAGTGCTTGTATGACAAAGCAAGTAAGAAAGACCCACATAAGGTCTCTGGTGGAGCAGACTGAGTCATTGAATTACTTGTACCCATAGTAATATAGAGAGAGATGAACTGGTTGTTATGCTGAATTTGCAAATCTTATTGAAATTTTTGGCCCAGTCTTGCTCCAATGAAGTCAGTGGCAAAACTCCAATTGATTTAAATAAAAACTGGTTCAATGCCCAGATAGTAGGTACTACTTATAGTAGCTGCATTTATCTAATATTACTAGTAAGTAATCCTACATGCTGCTCTAGAAAAAACCTGCAGCACCCCATCCACACTCAGACTACACTTCATAGTCACTGCCACAAACCATTCTCAGATATCATCTTTCAGCTTTTTAAACTTTACAAAATGTATTTTAGTTGTAAAGATAAAGTTGTAAAATATTGTGGGGGGGGGAACCAATATGATTAAAAGTTGAGGAAAACTTGTAAGCTTTTCAAAGTAGTACATAGTGTGTTAAAAGTATGCATAAAATGCAGGATTTTATGTCAGTTTGTGTTCTGTCTCAAGTACAGAATTAAGTAAATTTGATATAAACAGCACAGCTATAGTTGTACAAACTTGTCCAGATGAAATATTTGTACTACAGAATGTTTAGTGGTAGTAACATATGAAAATTAAAGCAATTCCTATGAGTTTTATTTCCATCTACTGTATTTCTTCACCTTTTCAAGGTTTCCTATTTTAATAATCTTTGCTTTACATTGAAGATAATGTGTTTGATCCTTTGAATAATTATTATCTGGAGGAGATAACTGAAGGATTATCTATAAAACACCACCATACCATTTTAAGTTAGAATAAGCCATATTTTCAAAATAAAAGACAATCTTTTCACCTGATCTTAGCCCTATTTTATCCTTAATAAAATTTGACTACAGTCAGTTTCTCTGTCTTCTCTGTACATTACTCAATTAAAGATGGCTTAACTGTGGTATCTGGCAGGAATTTAAATCGCTATTAGTATATATTGCAAATTACAGAAATAGCATATTTATTATTATACATTTGTAATATTTTGGGGTGCAATCCAGATCAGTAAGAGGTTATGTTACCACCTGTCCTATAACCCTGGGTGCCTTAAATGCTCTGCTGCTGTGGCTCACAGCTGAGACCCAAACAGCCAGCAGACAAGCAGGCAGTTTCTTGAGTGTCTGGGTGCTCCACAGCCTCATTGTTCAGTGCCCTGACCCCAGCTGCCTGCTGACAATGGAAGAGCCCCACCCTGGTCTCAGCCAGCCTTGCAAGCCCACCACACTTCCAGTCCCGAATTTCCCCAGAACCATCTGTCCTGAAGTGCCCAGCCCTCTCCTGGAACACCCAGAGAAGTAATAAGATTCGTGGCTTCTTTAAAGAGAACAAAAGCAAAGTTTATTCCTTTAAAAGGAATTAACAATCACTTCGATTCACACACAGCATGGGGGCGGTTTAGATTAAAAGTAAAACAAAACAAAAAGAAAGAGGTTTTAAGTGAGTTGAAGCAGGGCTGTAACTAGGGTGGGGTGAGAGGGGCAGTTGCTTAGGGTGCAGAGCTGGCGGAGACACAAAAATTGGACAGCGCAGGAACATTTCTGAATATAGCTCTGTAGGGGGATCAGCATGTTCCCTCAGTGCCTTCAGAGGGTGTCTTGTAATAATTAAGATGGGATAAATAGACCAAAGATGTTAACATAACCCAATCACTGTCCAATATTACACAAGGTTTGGAGTTTCATATACAAACACCCCATATAAAATCCTTTTAACCTTTTATTGAAGATAAAGAAGAATAGGAAAAACAGTTTACATTTAAAAAGCTGAGAGTATTAAATAATGCTTTTATTTATCATCATCCTTTGTTCACTCTCCTTTTAGCTGAAGAGAATTTTTAGAAGGAAACCCCCCTTTGTTTGGCAGTCTCTTAGGTGGTATCAAGATGATAACTGTCCTTTTGGGAAAAGAGAAGTTGAGATGGGCTGGAACTGTTGTTGCTGCTAGATTCCAATCCCATTTCATCCCCGATGGTGGTTGGGATTCAGTTGGTCCCAGTAGAGGTGGTGATGTCACCTGGGTCCCTCTCTCTGGCCCAGTCTACTCAGGACATCCCTCAGGATCAGAATGACAAAGGCTCAGGGTCCCAGGAGACAGTAGGGGTGGCAGCCATAATAGCAAAGCTCGCTCCAGTAGCCAATTTTTCTCCCAGAGTCTCTTTCTTTAAGGACTCCAAAAGGGAGTGGTGGGCAGCCCATCCCCTCATTCTGCCCACCTATTAGGCCTTGTTTCCAACACACCAGTTTTGGTTCATTGATTTCTGGTTCCATACTTTCCTAGTTTACCACAGTCCTTACTTAACACAGTCCTTGAGTTATATGAGCAGGCCTTTTTTGTTGGACTAATTCAGTCTTTTAGTCTTGCTTTTGCACCTTTTCCCATCAACGTTTGTTGTTGTTGACATCTTATGAACTTACATTCACTTTTTACAGCTGAGCTCACAATTAGATTAAATTTATAGGCCCAGTTATCACAACATAAGCTCTCTCTTTTATCAATCAATTCTGCCAAGGTCAGACATTTGTTCACAAAACCACAATTAAAAAAAACCCTATCATTTTAAGCATACAGAAAAAGGAAAAGAAAAAGGTACTTGGTTATCTTTTACAATTTGCAAATTTCTTATCCCAAAAATTGGGATTTAATCAGATATTACAAAAATGACTGTTAAACCTTTCAGATGTTAACAGAGCTTAAGAATTTACAACTCACTTCACCTATAGCTAAAACAAAATTCAAAACTGCTGCTGTTATGTTGTCCAGCTAGACTAAAAGATATAAGGCACTTGGTATGGTTTTAATCAGGCCACAACTTTATTATTATGTGTCTGGGTTGACCCAGAAGATAAGTGTACATTGCAGGTAACCCCGTGTTCATTCAGTCATTACCTGGGGGCTTCCATCAGGTCCCTCTTTTTTCATCCAGGTCCCCCAACCAACCCATTGATGGGACCTTACCATCCCCCCGCATAGGAGGGGTAAAGTGTGCTATAAGAAAGGGGGGTTGGCTCCCTGCCGTACCATTCATAGGAGCCCCAACCACTCCCACCATCCCCAATCCATTCCTTTAACCAACACCTCCTGTTTAAGTCATTTTCCAAGCCATTATCTCGTCACTGTATCCCTTCCCCATGGAGTACCTGCCCTGGACATCCGCCCCACACTTACATAATGAGTTGTGACATATAGCCTAACCCCTTCATGCCACACATCAACAAAGCCCTCCCTGAACCTGCTGTGGGGGAGGCAGAGGGAAAACCCACACTCCATCAGGCCAGTCTGGTGGTGAGGGAAAAATTCCTTCCCAGCCCACCTGAAAAGGGGCAGCTAGTGCAGTGCCCACACAGGTCTTGACCAAACCTGGTATTTTACCAGCTAAGGGGGAGGGAAGGTGGGTGTAGACTTAGCCTGCTCCATGTAAAAGGGGCTTCACTACTCGAGGCTGTCCCTTTTAAACCCTTCTGCCCTTCCAGTTCCCAGGAGATGAGTCAGTGACCACGCTGATCCCTCCTCCCCTTTTGCAGCAGTTTCTGACCTCTTCCCCCGACTCCCCAGCAGTAAAGCGCCGTTCCCTTCATTTGGCCAGCCAGACAAAATCCACCCCTCTTGAAGATGCAATGCAGTCATTTGTAAGATGTTTAAAAACAAACTAGTTCTTCTCACTTCTTTAGCTGTATGCCCAAAATGGATAAATGGGGGAGGGGAGATAGAGGAGGGGCTGTTTTTGCCTCTTACACAGTACAAGCTGCACATTTACACAAACCATGAAAATTGTATACATTAGTGGTTAAGCTTGCTCTCTTGGAGAAAAACTTTAGCCCTGATGGCATTCTTACCCAAGTGTGTTGTCTTATTTAAAAAGAAGCAACAAAATGATGGTTTTTTGGAATCACTTTTGCATTCATGAGCAATTTGCAACACCCAAAGGAGTAAAAATTCAGACATTTGTAGTTCATGACAGATTTAGCCCACCTGTTTTGCCACCAACATTTGTGATGACAGTATGACCATTGTGGCAACATAGTCTATCACAAGGATCTAACATGCAATACTAGCACTGACCGGTGTCTCATGCCCAGAACAAAAACAAACACAAACATTAAAAAACAGACCTGAAATGAAAAAAAAAAACCCACTGCAAAATCCAAAAGAACAAGAAGAAAAAAACCACACACTCTGCAAAATCCAAAACGAAAAAAATTGCCAGAACAAAACCATCACCAAAAAATGTGGTGGTGCAAAAGCTCTTAGTTCTGGTTGTTTGAGATTTAATTCATATTTAATGTAGTAGCAGCCCTGAATTAAAATGGCATTTTGTTAACAAGAGCGTTACCCAAGATGTTACTTTGATAAAGTCTGCATTAGTAACTTTACCTTCAACTATTTAAATCACTTCATTTTTACTTTTTCTTAAAAATACCTTTTCAGTAAACCCTCAAAATGATTACCAATCACAGAAACTATAAACCTCAAAAAAGCATTTAAGATTTTTAAAAAAATACACTTTTAAAAAAATTGCCAAACCTCTTTTTAAAAAAAAAGCAAAATAATTAACAATTTACTTGGCATGCTTATCTCAAACAAGTTCAACACATTTAAGAATTTTAAAACAAACTTTTGTTTTAAACTAACTTTGAAAACAATTGCTTGTTTGCCAAGATGGCAGCTTCTAAGTGTGTATTTAGGCCCCATGTTGGGATGCCAAAAATGTTGTTTGGACTAATTAAGTCTCTGTCTCACCTTTGCACCTTTTTCCTGTCAACATTTGTTGCTATACGTTATTGCGACATCCTATGAACTTTCACTAGGTTTTTACAGTTGAGCTTACAATTAGGGTAAATTTGTACCCAATTATCAGAACCGTGCACAAAAGGAGGAATGGCAGCTGGCCCCTACAAGTGGATGTTGTGGCCCAGGCAGCAGCTCGAGCTAGCTACCTCAGCTTGGACCCAGCTAATCAGTGGGGCTTGAACTAGGGTAGCTAGCCTGAGCAGCTGTCCTTACTGTAATGTCCACACTGCTATTTTTAGCATGCTAGCTCTGCTGGAGTAGGCATGAGTCTGTCTACGCTGCTAAGTATATCACCTCCCAGCTGCAGGCTAGACACACCCTTGGAAGAAAAAAGGACTCTGGGGAGGGAACATTGAGATAGTAGCCAGAAGAAGTTCACAACTTTAAAGGGGACAGGAAATGAGTAGGGCTGCTAGATCAGCTATCTTAATGCACAACCTTGCATTTCAAAGCTGGAGGGGATAAGGGCTGGTTGTGTGCACCAAAGCTAGGAGGCTAACCGGAGTGCTCAGATTCTCTGTACCAAGTAGAGGAAGAGTTAATACTGCCAGGAAAAATCACAGTGAAGGAAGAGAAAAAACACGAAGAGAAACCCCACATTGCACTTGCAGCCCTAGATAAACAGTAGTGGGAGGGGGAAAGGGAAGTCAGGATTAAGGGCTTGTGACAAAGTTCCTCCTCTGCCTTGGTGAGTCCTGCGCTTACTCGCAGATTTGCTTGCTTCAGAGGTTCACAGCAGCCCTCAGTTTGGCCACTTTCATGGCTCAAATCTGCTGTTAACTCAGTTAGCCTCATCATTGGCCAGCATAGGGAAAAAGAAGAAGAACAATCCTCGTAGTCTCTGCTGATTCACCGAGTGGATCAGGGAACAGGCCAGAGACCTTCCCCTCTGGTGGAACCCAGAGTCCAGGTCAACTCCTCCAGTATCAAGTAGGGAGTTGGGGGGGATGGAGGGGAACTGGGGCCCACCCTCTACTCCGGATTCCAGCCCAGGGCCCTGTGGATTGCAGCTGTCTACAGTGGCTCCTGTAACAGCTGCGTGACAGCTACAACTCCCTGGGCTACTTCCCCATGGCCGCCTCCCAACACCTTCTTTATTCTCACCACAGGACCTTCCTCCTGAGGTCTGATAATGCTTGTACTTCTCAGTCTTCCAGTAGTACACCACCTCACTCTCAGCTTCTTGCGCCTCTTGCTCCTCACATGCACACCACAAACTGAAGTGAGCTCCTTTTTAAAACCAGGTGCCCTGATTAGCCTGCCTGTCTTAATTGATTCTAGCAGCTTGATTGGCTGCAGGTGTTCTAATCAGCCTGTCTGCCTTAATTGTTCCCAGAAGGTTCCTGATTGTTCTGGAAACTTCCCTGTTACCTTACCCAGGGAAAAGGGACCTACTTAACCTGGGGCTAATATATCTGCCTTCTATCGCTCTCCTGTAGCCATCTGGCCTGACCCTGTCACAGGGCATTCCCCAAGTGCTCCCTTTTTGAGGAAGAGATGGAGGTAACAGTGAATGAGCCAAGGTGAAGAAGTAGAAGAGGACAGTACGTGCAGTAGACAAAAGAAAGCTGTTATATCAAGGCAACGCAGATGGCTTGCCACCAGAAAGGACCTGCCCTTTAGGGTTCAGTTGAGAAGTTATTGCCCACAACAAGAAAGGACCTGTCATCTGTCACCCACGTTGGTGGTGGTGATGAACTGGGGCTGGTAAGCTGCCAACCATCAGAAAGAGGACCTGTCATGATTGAGATGGAAGAGGGAGAGCCCAGCAATCTGAAAGATTGTACTAAAATCTCTTCCTCTGAGAGCCTGCACTTGAAACAAAGTGTTTTTCTTTATTTTCAGGTGGTGTTCTTCTATAACTCATTTTTCTAGTTGTCACTGTACTCTTTCTTGGCTTCTTTCTTCTTGGGCCAGAGAACTGGAATGAAAGAAGGAACATTGCTAACAAGGGACTGCAGGATTCCCATGCGTCCAATGAACACTTCCTGGGTAAGGTTAAGCTTGGGTTTATATACTCCCTGGGAGATATAACTTCGCTTCTTTACCTCCTTGCTTTCAGAGATGCAGTGATAATCCTTCTTACAGAATGGAAGAAAAGGGACCATACACTGTAGTGGTATTCCTTGGTACAAATACATCTACCAGAGGAGATTAAGCACAATAATGTATCTTTTCACAATGATAAGTTGGCACAGAAAAGGGCACAATCGTAATCAAATAATATACTCATGTTCACAGATCACAAAGCATAATCCTCCTATCCTTCTGTCCAAGCTCCAGGTATGCCAAGGAGAGGGAGTGGCAGAAGTTTAGGATCTCAACAGTTTACCAAGAAACTACTTCAAGAAAACAGAAAACTTTAGAAAAAACAAACTCATGGTCCACCTTTCATCTTTCAAAGGTACAGAAAGCAAGCTTGTTATCTTTAATAGCAGCATAGAGACCAAGACATGTACGCTGGAAAACCAGTCTTCCTCCCTGAGATATTACGGCATACTAGACTAAGTTTGTGGATACAATGTAAGAAATTCCAGGTCTCATGAAAAGACAGATCTCCTCATCCATGAATGAAGCATTCAGGAGAACAGCATTGTAATCTGTAGTCTCTTAGTAATGCAGATTTCTTCTAAAATATTTTTGAGTCAAAATGGCTCCCACCTTTGTGATATTTCTGGAGTTTGTATCACAGAGTAAGGACTAATATATGCAGAAACAGAGAGCAAACACATTTTTGGGTCTAATTTCTGTTCTCCTGATTTCTGTATTTTCTAATTCCATATTCCAGACAGAATACTGATTTGGTTTCTCAAAAGCTATTTCTCCCTTCTACTGTAAGGTTAACATTTAAAGAAAATTGCCAAATTTTAGTTAGTAGGTTTAATATTTAGTAATTTTTCATGATACTGTTATAGCTTTGGGAATACAACCATCTGGTGGTTTAAGTGGAATGGTCCATCCCAAATATAGGAATGACAAATTGGGTTGTGCCCCCTAGTTTAAAAGAGATGGATAACCCACAAAAACAGACTGTTAAGCACAGAACTGAGGAAAAACAGAAATTTTCAAGAACACTTGAAATGTGCAGCATCAGCTTCTGTTTTGGCACACACAATTTAGAGTAATACCCACAGAAAATCTGGCCCCAGCATTCATCTATAAATTAGAACTAAAATAAGAATTTAACTATGCATGTATTTAATTACACATTCTTATTTATATTTTAATAATTGCGTAGTTTTTCAGTCTTCCAACCCAACAGTTTTTCATGTGATGATAATGCTAATGTAAAAAGTTATAATACGGTTAAACACAAAACATTCATCCAAACACACAGACACTGTGGATATAGAGACCTTTATATATACTATATAAAATTTATAATTGCATATGAGAACAGATAATGTGGGGAGACAGACCTAGTGGTGATAATGGACTGCAATTTATATTACAGTAGTATTTAGAGGCCCCAATCAGGGACATGTGACCCATTATGTTAGGTCAGGGGTAGGCAAACTATGGGACGCGTGCCGATTTTCAGTGGCACTCACACTGCTCGGTCCTGGCCACTGGTCCCGGGGGCTCCGCTGCTGGTCTGGGGTACCGGCCACCAGCCCCCTGCCAGCCAGGGTTCCGCCCGCCGGCCCCCTGCCTGGGGTCCTGGCCACCAGCCTGCAGCCACCCCCAGCTGTGGCCCACTGGCCCCAGCCTGGGGCAGTGAGGGGTGCAGACAGGGGCAAGAGGGGGCACAACTCAGCACCCCCACCTTAAAAATTGTTCCAGCGCCACTGTACTGGGATATTTTTAAGTCCTGATTTGTTGCTTACATCACTATCACGCCACGTGGAACAGCGCACTGCGTTTGATGTTGAGATTAGAATATACATGCAAGAACTGGAATCAGAATTTTCTGACAGATTTCAAGATTTCCAGCAATTTGGCCCAATGCTTTCTTTTCTAATTAAACCTGAAAAGTTCAATGACAGCAACTTGGATTTGTCTGTATTTCAGTGGATGGGTGTTGCAGATTTCGAAATGCAGCTCATTCAGTTAAAAAGCTCAGAATTGTGGGCTTCAAAGTTTGGAGATCTGCGGAGTGTACCTGCAGCTACCGAGAGAGATCATGGGGCCTCTATTCTAACCTGCTGGACGTCCCTGCCAGTGAAGTTTAACTGTTTGAAGAAAATTGCATTTGCAATGCTTTCAGCATTTGGATCCACATACCTGTGTGAACAGGTATTTTCACACACAAAATCTGTCCTCTGTCCCTCTCGGAGCCGGTTAACAACTGATCACTCAGAAGCCTGTGTGCAGCTTAAAGTATCCAAATACGTGCCAGACATTGGAAAACTCAGCAACGAAAAGCAAGGGCAAGGATCACACTAAACTGATAAGATCTGCATTTTAATGTAATTTTAAATGAAGCTTCTTAAACATTTTAAAAACCTTATTTACTTTACATACAATAATAGTTTAGTTATATATTATAGACTTATAGAAAGAGACCTTCTAAAAATGTTAAAATGTATTACTGGCATGCGAAACCTTAAATTAGAGTGAATAAACCCACTTCTGAAAGGTTGCCGACCCCTGTGTTAGGCACTGTAACAACACAGGAAAGATAGTCCCAGCCCTAAAAAAAATGAAATTTAGGTTAATGACAAGATATGAGGAGTGGCTGAAGAAACAAAGAGGTAGGGAAGGGGAGAAGGAGGGTGAGGTAACTGTAGTACGAGCACATTTTCATGCAGACTAGCTGTGTTCACAAAGTAGCGTGCTATCTGCCTGCTTTTGTCAGCTGGCATCTGTGGATATGGCAGGGCCAAACTAATGGAATATTGGGCTGAACATGAAGTAGCATTAAGTCAATGTGGCTCCTGATAAGACTACACCTACGATACTGATTTCAATTCTGGGCATCTCAATAGTAGAAACAAAGAAAGAAAAAATAGTAGATGGAATTCAGAGAAAAGCCTGCATAAATGGAACTACTTACATGAAGAGGAGTAACAGGATCTGGCCCTCATTTACAAATGCTACTCAGAACAGAGAAATGATACAAGGTATACACAGAGTTTAAACTAATCCATAATCTGGGGGAAATAATTTTTAAGAGATACTCAATAGGAAAGAGAAACCTGAAGATGTCATACTAAAAGTGTACTAGGAATCATAATAGACAACCAATTACACAAGAATTTGCAATTTAGTTTTCCCAAGACTATTTTTAATTGCATATGCAGGGGCAGCACATTATGAGTGAAAAAGGTAATAGTTCCCTTCTCTCTGGTTCTAATGCAACTGTATCTGGAAACTCTGCCTTCAGTTCTGGACACCTCATTACCAGAAAGATATTAATACATTGGAGAGAGTCCAGAAAAGAGCAACAAGTGATCTGGGTACTGGATTTTGAGGACAGATTTAAAAAGCTAACGATGTGTAAATTTAGCACAAGGATGGGGAGCATATAAATTTACAAATATTTATATACAAATATTTGAAGGGAGACATATAAATTTACAAATATTTGAAGGGAGACAACATCAAAGGGGAATAGGAATTGTTGTTGTGGTATGAGGGAGGCATAGCGAAGGGGAGTTTAGCTAAGATTAATGTGCTGAAATTAAGGAAGGTAAAATTTAGGATTAATCTAAGAAAGATTCCCTATAGTGACATCTAAGGCTCCATAATAGTCTCCTATGAGACACTTAAAACTAGTCTGGACAAACATTAGCAAATTCACCATAGGGAACAATTTTACATAGAGGGATTTTTTTTCATTGTTACATTCCGTGATGAGAAGAAAAGGCTATCCTGTCTTGAAGGAGAAGTGAGGGCAGTTACATTTTTTTAATAGAAAAATGGGGAAGCTGACAGGAATGAATATAATTTAGAAGCTAGGAATTGCAGAAAACTAATAAGGGAAACAAAGGGACACAGGAAGAAATCTATGGCCAGCAGGGTTAAGGACAATCACGAGTTTACGTATATTAAGATTACAAAGAATCCTAGAGTTGGTCCATTACAAGATGAAAATGATAGAGTTGTCAATAATAAATGCAGAAGCTGTCAAATATTTCTCTTCTGTATCTGGGAAAAAGCCACATGATGATGACATAAATACAGGAGGATGTTAAACAGCAACTATTGAAGTTACACATTTTGATATCTGCAGGTCTGAGTAAAATACATCCAAGGGTTTTAAAAGTGCTGGCCCAGGAGCAATCTGGATCAGTAATGTCCAGTACCTGATTTTTAGTAACTCTTGGAACACTGGTGAACTTCCAGAGGATTGGAAGAAAGATAATGTTGTGACAGTATTTTAAAATAGTAAATTCGATGACCCAGGTAATTACAAGACTTTACAGAATGACAATGATCCTGGCAAAAAATTTGGAACAGCTGATACTGGACTCAATTAAGAATTAAAGGAGGGTAATATAATTAATGCTGATCAAAATGGCATCCGCTATGCTGTCTGGGGCCCTGGAAGAAAATAATTTATTAAAATGGGGTTGTGCTGGCAAAAAGTCTAAGAACTACTGGGCTAATGTGATTCTTGGATGTATAAACAGAAGAATATGGAGTAGGAGTAGAGAGTTTATATTAACTCTGTATTCGGCACTGATCTATCACTACTGGAATATTGCATCCAGTTCTGATGTTCACAATTCAAGAAAGATGTTGAAAAACTGGAAGGGGTTCAGAGAAGAGCCAGAAGAATTAAAATAATGGAAATAAAACCACCCCACTTTCCAGTGAAAGACTCAAGGAGCTCCATCTTACCAAACTGACAATTTAGGGGCAACCTGATCATAGTATATAAGTACTTATTTACATGAGGAGCAGAAATTGATAATAGAGGGCTCTTCAGTCTAGCAGAAAAATGTATAACAAATCCAATAGCTGGAAGTTAAAGGTATGCCAGGTTAAACTAGAAATAAGTCACAAATTTTTAACAGTAGATAGGATGGCATGGGGAGCCACAAGAAGGTGTTTGTTTGAAAATGTAACAAATGGGCAATGAGGGCTGCCATAACTCTCAGAGCAGAGGTATGATTCAACATTCTGACAGCATATAAGGCATGCTGGATAGGGTGGGTATAGGCTATGAAGTGCCTTAAAAGTGAAGACATGTAGTTGTTATTTGATTCAGTGGCGAACGTGGAATAACCAGAATGATGTAAAAAGAGGGATGATATACTTGACGTGTCATGCCAGAAAAATTATCTTTGCAGCAGCATTGTGAATGGATACAAGTGGGCAAGATGGGATTTGTCAAGGAAGAATATATAGATAGGATTTATTACAACATATTTCAAAAGGGGTTTTTAATGAAAAATGGGGTTAATATATTTTTAATGAAGTACTCTAAAAATAAGTTTGTTTTGGGGCAGTTTTTTATTATTTGAGATTTCATGAGAGGACTCTGACTGCAACAGGTTTCATCCAAGCTCTCCAAATTTATCAGAACATTCTCCCAAACTAAAAACAGTTTTCTGCTTATGTTAAAAACTTTAAAAACTATTTTTCTCAACGTTATTTAAATATCATGAATAATAGAAAATATTGTGTGTGTCAGTAGCTGAATTTTTTAATAATCTTTAAATAGGGTGTGACAAAGTTCCTCCTCTGCCTTGGTGGGTCCTGCGCTTATTGGCGGATTTGCTCGCCTCAGAGATTCATGGCAGCCCTCAGTTTGGCCACTTTTGCTAGTGGCTCAAACCTGCCGTTCACTTGGCTAACCTCATCATGGCCAGCATGGGGAAAGGGAAGGAAAACAATCCCCACAGTCTCTGCTGGTCGACCTAGTGGGTCAGGGGATAGGCCAAGGACCTTCCCCACAGTCCAGGTCACCTCCTCTTGTCTCAAATAGGGAGTTATGGGGAATAGGGGGGAACCCGGGCCAGCCCTCTACTCCAAGTTCCAGCCCAAGGCCCTGTGGATTGCAACTGTGTACAGTGTCTCTTGTAACAGCTGTGTGACAGCTACAACTCCCTGGGCTACTTCCCCATGGCCTCCTCCCAACACCTTCTTTATTCTCACCATAGGACCTTCGTCCTGATGTCTGGTTAACGCTTGTTCTTCGCAGTCCTCCAGCAGTACGCCTACTCACTCTTAGCTTCTTGCGCCTCTTGCTCCCAGCTCCTCGCACACGCCTCACTAACTGAAGTGAGGTCCTTTTTAAAACCAGGTGCCCTGATTAGCCTGCCTGTCCTAATTGATTCTGGTAGCTTCTTAATTGGCTCGAGGTGTCCTAATTAGCCTGCCTTAATTGGTTCCAGAAACTTCCTGATTGTTCTGGAACAGCCCATTATCTTACTCAGAGTAAAGGGATCTGCTTAATCTGGGGCTAATATATGTACCTTCTATCACTCTCCTGTAGCCATCTGGCCTGACTCTGGTCACAAGGGTAATTCAATGAAATCTTGAAAAGTTAAAACGAGAAATAGAACCTGATCTAGATTTTTGAACTGAGAACAGAATCTTTAAACACATGAAGAGTATTAATGCCTTTTTTTTTAAAATTACATACAAATACATTAAATACCTAAAAGCCTATGAATAAGACAAAATTTGTGTGTAAGTCCTTTAACAGAGAGTGTTTAGAATTCTTGTTCTTTTGACAAGACTATGAACAAGATAGTTATAAATAAAAGATGGGGCCAGATACTCAGCTGCTGTAAGTTGGTGCAGCTCCATTTATTCAGTGGAGCTATTCCAATTTACACCAGCTGAGAGTTTGGCCCATATGCTTTAACGTCTTTCAGCACAGATGAGATATGGCTGTGGTTGTAATGTCATGCCTAATTTTGGCTTCAGATTGGGAATCAAAGCATGTGGAAAATGCAGGTGAAATCGCTGAAGTAATGAAGTAAAAAACAAAAACATTTCCATCCTGGCCAGTTGTTCTCCAAGACAATGTCTTCTTCCTGAATGGAAAATATATATATATTTTTTTAAAATTACAGTAATTATGTTTGCACTTACATTTCAAAAAAGAGTGGTTATTTCTGCTTCCAGTCTAAGGGGAGCTGTTTGGACACAATACTGGGTTTGATTCATTGGAAAGGATATGTGCAAATTATATTAAGGATCGTATTTTAAAAACATTTGTAGTTTTGACAACACAAGTACCACTGGATCGAATCCTGCAGTCTTAATTTAAGCAAAACTGCTAATGAGATCAATGGGATTTTTGCAAAAGACAATAAAATTGTGCCTACTGTCATCAATGTTTGTCACTCACTAAATTTCTGCACTTAAGTCTATTGCCAATCATCAGTTGGTAATTAGCCTCAAATATCACAGTAAAAGTGGGACTTTTGGAGGGATCTAAAATAGGATAGTGTAGTGGCTTTATCCACGAATTCTTATTCCATGCATAATAGGCAGCCTGGAAGCATAAAGGTGCTTGTGGGAGAAGCAGCTAAATAGACAGTCAAGGCTAGCAGAGTTGATGAAGTACAGGAGGCAAGAAGCAATGTTATAAGATACTAGAGCAGATAAATAGGAAGAGGTTAAATTACAAGTAAGACATTTAATTTATTTTGTTCTAAAGCTTGAAAACACTCTCCAGATTCTTTAAGATGAAAGCCTTAGTCTGAAGGGTTTGAGGGTTTTGGTATTTGTTCAATTAATTTAATTTAAAAAACCCATGTTATATGATCATTTGAATAATTAGAACACTCTATTCAGTAAATGCATCTGCAGCATCAATTAAGGAGTTCTAAATACTCTAGGTTTCTGCTCCAGATCAGTTGTATTTATTTTCCCAAAAAGTGATCAATCGGAAAAACAACATTAGCTGACATCCTAAACCCAAATTTAAAATAAGGTATTCAGATTTTGCAATATCAAGTGTTCAAAGATGGAAACTGGATTATGAAAATTGAGCAGACACAAAAATCTAAGCAGCAAATGATTGCTTAGCCTAGCTGCATCAACTGCCAAACAAACAAAACTCAGTTAGAAACCACAATGACAGAGGCTGTGTAAAATCCTCAGATAAAACATACTTATAAAACATTAAGATGACATGATCAGTTTTTGTATCAAAATGTCCTTTAATTTATATAGGCGACAGCATTACATGACATTGCCAGTGCTGCTGGAACAATTTATATAGTGGGGTGCTGAGAGCCATTGAACCAAACTGTAAACTGTGTATATTACGGAAACCACTTCAAGCCAGGGGGTGCAACAGCACCCTTAATTCCAGCACCTATGGACATTACTAAGCCTCTGATGCACTGTATTAAATATAACTTTACAAACAGTTGTTTTATCGTAAGTGTAGCTTTTTTACATCATGCTGTCTATTGTGGATCAGTTAACACTATTGTATATAAATGTATGAATAGGCATGAGCTCTTACCTAGTGAAAAAGGAACAAATGCATCTTTCTTGATGAACTGCCCACTGCTGTCCAAAAACCGTTCAGGATAAAACACTTCTGGGTTACTCCAGTACTTTTCATCAAAGTGTACAGAATAGAGGTTTGTAATTATTGTAGTGCCTTCAGGGATAGAATAACCACGCACAACTGTATCCTTAGAAGTTGCATGGAAAATACCTAATGGAGCTATATTACAGAACCTTAAAATTTCATGTAGAACTGCTTCAGTGTAAGGCATTTTGCATTTCTCTTCTAAAGAAGGTGTTTTGTTTGGACCCACAACCAAATCAATTTCTTTATGAACTTGCCCTGTTAGAGAGAAAAACCTTTATTGTGCAATACTTTAAAATTTAACTGTAAGGAATAAATACATAAATATTTTGTGTTAAGACTAGAAATGTCTTAGTACTGAGTGCAGCACCTAACAGGCCGGTATGGTAGATATTTTCAATTTTTAATTTCCTCTGGTACTCTCATTCCACTGCTGACAGTTTTTTCAAGCCCCAAAGAAATAGTAATTTTGCAACAAACTAGGGCCATAATCTTGATTCTTATGTTTTTCTTTACTCAATAAGTTTCCCCTCTCAAGGAGCTCATCAGAATTGGGATAACTAACATCACATTCTAGATCGCTAAGATGAAGTATATTAAATGCAAAAAGAAAAAATCAAACACAAGAGCAGATCATGTATAGAAAATTCAGAATTATGAGCTACTTAAACTTTAATCTAATTATCCCAAGATAGTACGCCACATATGTTGTGTAAAATCACCCACTATTTTAAGAATCTTGAAATAGTTAGGCACAATATGGTAAAAGTAAGAGGAACAACTCAAGCTGGATTCTGGAATTTTTTGACTTTTTGGGATATAAATTTAATTACTTCTCTTTCAAGCTCTCTTTTAAAAATGAAAAAATATAACTGGATCCTTTAAATCAACTGCACATTGAAAAATCACACAATAGTTTGCTCAACAGGGCAACAGCTCCTTTACTCTTTTTTTCTGATGTACTTTATCAGTGTGTTTGCTAATGCCATTAGACAGCCCCTAAATCACACAAAATAGCAGTGATATAGCTTGACTGGCGTCAACACAGTATATCTAGACAATGAAGAACTATTACCAAGTTCTTAAAATGAAACTAACCTCTCCCATCCCAAAGAAAGTGCATGAGATAGATCAGACCAGAACCTTAGTGCATTTTGTAGTTAACTGGTATTTTGATACAAGTTGAGATCCTCATGTGGAAAATGTCTGCATAAATGCAGGATATTAATATTATTTACTGCTATGTAAAGAATCTGAACTTGAATCCTGAGCTTATTTTTCTCCCAAGAGCTAACAGAAGTTGAGATCACATGAGAATTTTAGGGGAGAGGGATTACTTTGTGTTTTAACAGTACAGTGCCTCTTGAATGATCTGGCTGAGAGACAGAACTCCAAGAAGTGCCTAGTTTCTGTCCCCTGTTGGAAGATGATGATTTGGGGAAGACCTAATGCAGAAGGGAATAAGAATGTTTCTTTTTGTAAGGCCCGTAAGTTGCCAACTTAGCGACTTTGTCACTCGATTTAGTGACTTTTTGCTTTCACTTGCAAGAAAATAAGTGTCAAAGTGACCAGTGACAAATCTAGCGACTTTCACTGCCAATTACAGTGACATTCAGAGAAAGAAGTCACCAATATCTAGTCACAAAATCATTCACAAGCAGCTCAACAGTGTTAATAAAATCCATTTCATGATCTTTTTACTACATTCTGTTGCACACCAAGTCAATGTCATCATGTCTCAATTGAGTATGTCCTCAGAAGGAATCACATTCCAGGGCTTCTTGGACTGAGATCATTATAATCTGCAGATGAGAAAAATAAGTTTGTGGAGGCTAATTAAATACTTTGCTAAGAGAGAGCAGCACTTTGGAGAGAGTAGCACATTAGCCAGGGTTTGTTTTTAACCCAGATGTGTTCTTTCTTGCCACTCCACAGTAGGTATCACACCCTGTGATGCAGGGAAAGATGCCTAATGAAGTGGGTAGGGTGGGGGAGGCAGGTTAGCCAGTGAGGAGAGCTGCACGGATGGAAGATGGGGTGGTATGAGACAGGGGCACCGTGCCTCCAGGAATGAAGCCCTTACTACAGGATCAAAGGTGGAACTAGCTTGATTTCAGTTCCCCTTTACTCCTTCCCCTGGCTTGGCCTGGGGTTAGCTGCCCAGCTGTTTTCAGAAATGAAACCCTGGAAATAGGGGGAAGGGGTCCAGCTAACGGATTTTTGTTTTTAAATCTACTTTCTTGGCTCCCTGCAGTGCCGAGCTCAGGTCAAGTGAATGACCTCTTCCCCCTGGTTCTGGGCTCTCCCTTTCACTAACCTGTTGGCTCAAATCCAGGCTGGCAAGAAAGGAAGGCTCAGCTGAAATTAACCAACCTCAGTCAACTTGGGCTGCAGTGTACAGAGTGCCCTTCCTAATGAACAGGGGGCTGCAGTTTCCTTCCCAGTGAGCAGAAGGCACTCTCTTTATGATAACAGTGTACTGTTGTAGTTGCTTCTGGTATGCAACAGAATGTAGTAAGAGCATGGGATGGATTATATTAAACCCTGTTGAGCTGCTTGTGAATGATTTTGAGAATGTACTTTGGGAGGGGGGGGGTGTATACATATATATATATATATGTATAATTCTCTGGAAATTTTGTTATGTGACATTTTTTACTCCTTTTGAGTGCTTAAACAGCTACATCTAGTGACTTTTCAGGGTTTGTCTGGTGACTTCCTGTATGTGGAGTTGGCAATGCTTTATGCTGCTTGTAAGGTGAGAATGATCCTGTATTATGAGGAAATGAAAAGAGTAAATATAACTAGTTATGAAGGTAATTATTAGCCTTCAATTTTTCCCTTTTATCTCATGCCATATACATACATACAAACATATATTGCTATCCCCTAGCCATATAAATTTGGAGTTCAGGAAACCCTTTTGATTAAATAGAGGCCCTCCAAAATGTATAAGATATTTTAAGTGATGGCCCCCATGCAATTACAATCACAATTTCTGTGGAATCACCAAGATGTACAGGAGAGCATGGTTAAACCAGTTAAACTAATGTATGAAAATTAAACACTGAGCAGAAGTCTCTGCTGGTGTTAATAAGCACAGTTTCATTGAGGTCAAGGCAGCAGCATCCATTTACATGAGCAGAAAATTTTGCCCATCATATATAAAATAGCAACTTTTCACACATTAGAGACACTTAACTGGCCTCTTCCCCTAAGTATTAAAAAGTCTTAGTTCAACCTAAGCACTTACAAGGTTGTGATATGAAAAAAATCTTTTTTCAGAAGGTGTGTGAACTCATAAAGGAAGTTAACTAATGACATTTAATGTCCAAGCTTCCACACTAAAACTTCAATGTGACCATTTTCAAAAATACATGTTAGCATTGTACTTCAGAACTAAGCTAACACTGGTTATATTTTAAAATGCTCATATTGTCTTTTTTCCCCCTAATGATCAACGTAAATATATATAAGTGTATAGAACATAAACCTGTCATGGATTGATGCACTTAAGGATTAAAAAATGGTTCAGTTACCCAAAATCTGATTTACACTTTTTTGTTGATTGTGTTCTTCTGCCAGCCAGTATTCTGAGTTGTCATATTGTTCAACCTACACATAATAAAAGTAAATCTCTCCTTATTTAAAAAAAAGTTCACTGAAGTGCTTACAAAAAAAACCCCTTAAAATGTTATCCTAATGGTAACTTGATACCCGTTTTAGCTGCAGATAAAAAAGCATTGGCATGTCTGTCTGCAATACATTAAGAAAGGGGCATAATGGCGTAATGCGCACGAATTTTTATTTTTACTAAGGATTAGTATTGGCAACTCCAACACACCATGTTGAAAATGCACTCTAAATTCTCACTATAAAGGGTACAATATCAGTTCCTCAAAAATGACAAAAATTCTTACCTTGAATGTTCGGATAAAGAGCCATAAACAATACTGCCCATCTTAAAACATTAGTTGTGGTTTCTGTTCCAGCTATGATGAGTTCTCCAACAGAGAAAATTAAATTTTTGGTTGAATATGTAGACTCTGGATCATTTTCACTTCGATCCATTTCATCTAGATATGCATCAATGAAATGTCGAGGTGACTGAGGCTTCCTGTTTTTAGAAACACGCTCAATAAGTTCAAGCAAAAAGTTATAGACTTCAGCTGCATTCTTAAACAGTTGTTGATGTTTTCCAAAGGGTAATATGCCAATCCAGGGAAAAGAATTATACAAGAACACTGAAGCACTAGCAACTAATTCAATGTTTTCACTAAAAATCTCTATCATGTGCTGAAATTCAGTGTCTTCATATGTAAAACGTTCTCCAAAGATAATCAAATTAGTAATGTTTGAGACTGCATTTGTTATCAAGTGTTTAAGATCAAAGGGTCTGCCTTTGTATGTATCAATGGCATCAAGAAAAAACATGGATTCTTCTGAAATTTTGTGTTCAAAGGACTTTTGACCATATCCAAAACAACGAAAGCTGCTTACAGCCAACTTGCGATGCTCTGTCCATCCTCTACCATATCTGGAGTTCAATAAACCTGAAAATACATTTTAAACAGTATTTTATGCACAGCTCTATATCCTTATTCAACAGATAACAAAACTATGAAAAACAGCAGTCCATTCTAAAAGTATATTCACAAATAGAGATGCCCCAGTGTCTTGGTTAGTGGTAATGTTCACTCCAATGCAGGAAAGATTCAGAGGTCTATTTCCTCATTAACGTATATGAATATTGTGACCCAAAGCACCTGTGTTTTCACAGCCTACACAATATTGTAATAATATGCCTCGTGAGGTATCATATGAAAACACATCCTACACACTATTATAATAATATGCCTTGTGACATATCATTTGAAAACAAATAACTAGCTGGTCAATAAAGTTATTAATTCCTTCTGTATGATGTTATTAGGAAATGTTCAAAATCAGACCACTGTGCCTAGGAAAAAGTTGTTAAACAGGTCTGTCCTTAAACAAAGGAATTTGTGTTTACCCCAGTTTACATGTAAGTAGTAAACAGGACCATCAAGATAGCCAGGGGAGGAGATGGCAGGAAACAGAACAATTTGCATTTCAGCAAACACAGGTGGGGGAAGAAAGAGCATGGAGCTTCCTTCACCACCAGACTCCATGTTGCCTTCCTCACAGCTTGAATAAACTTTACTTTGAGGGGTATCGTTCAGGAGAATCCACTTCAGAGATTCAAAGGACTATAAACGAAAGGGTCAGAGAACCCCAAGTTATCAATTTCACCTAAGATGACAAAGGCACCAGAACCTCTAGCCTCTGGAAGAGATCCTGATCAAGGAGAGGGTAAGTCACCCTCTTGCTAGAAGGCTGAGGGTGATAAAGGCCTTCTTGAACAAAGCCTTCAACCAAAACTTGCTAAAATAAGTTTTAGATGTGTGTTTAAACTTTTATTTCCTCGTGGCCATATCTAACTTTATCTCTTATTCTTGAACTCACTTAAAATCTATTAAAAATTATTAATCTAAACTAACAGTGCCGTGTTTGTACTAAAGTGAATGTCAACTCCAGTTAATGTAGGAAACTGGTGTGTTTTGTCTCCTTAAAGAAGCAAATTAACTATATTATTTCTTTTAACTAGGAGAGCTGAACATTATAGTGCACATGATTTTGGGAAGTTTCAGGACTGGAAGTGTGTTGGGGTCACTCTGCAAGTAGTAACCAAGACTGGTGAAAACCACAGTGGGGCTATACACAGGCTATGATGGTCAGAGCTGCTAAACAACGGGTGTATAGCACACAGACACTCAGGGTGTGACCTGCATGATGGTAGGTTGGTAGTGAGCTACAACAACAAATATTGCAAAACACCCAATGTTGCAGGGCAGGCAGTGATAACCCCTCATTGGTCTGGACTGCACTCCAGAACATGATGTGTATTTATTAGTAATTACCTCAAATCCTAATGAGAGTTATGTACATCTCTGTGAAAAGATGGGATAATAGACACTTTGTCTCTAAGACACAAACAAAAACACACACGCACCAGCAAAACAAAAAAAGGTTAATTGTTTCAGTCTCCCAGTGATAAGTTCACAGTGTATATGCCAATGAATAAAGGATGGCTCTGGATACAGATAGGTAGCACCTTTATTTTCCCACCCTCACCTATAATCTCAGAGTGTCAGGCACTTGGCTTCTTAATTATACTATAGCAATTCATGATTTATCTAATATAAAGGCCTTCCTATGTGTCAGGGTTCCCTCCCCACTCTGAACTCTAGGGTACAGATGTGGGGACCCGCATGAAAGACGCCCTAAGCTTATTTCTACCAGCTTAGGGTAAAACTTCCCCAAGGCACAAACTCTTTGCCCTTGGAGGGTACGCTGCCACCACCAAGTGATTTAACAAAGAATCAGGGAAAGGACCACTTGGAGTTCCTATTCCCCCAAAATATTCCCCCCAAGCCTTTACACCCCCTTTCCTGGGGAGGCTTGAGAATAATATCCTAACCAATTGGTTACAAAGTGATCACAGATCCAAACCCCTGGGTCTTAGGACCACAGAGAAATCAGTCAGGCTCTTAAAAGAAACAGAACTTTATTAGAAAGAAAAAAGGTAAAAGAAGCACCTCTGTAAAATTAGAAGGGAAGCTGATCTCACAGGGCAATCAGATTTAAAACACAGAGGATTTCCCTTTGGGCAAAAACTTTAAAGTTACAAAAAGAAAACCAGGATTACACCTTCCTCTCAGCACAGAGAAAATCACAAGCCAAAACAAAAGTAAACTAACACATTTCCTTGCTAGTACTTACTAATTCTAATAGAGTTGGATTGCTTGCTTTCTTGATCTCTCTCCGGCAAGCACATAGAATAGACAGACAAAAGCCTTTCTCCCCCCGCCTAGATTTGAAAGTATCTTGTCCCCTTATTGGTCCTTTTGGTCAGGTGCCAGACTGAGCTTCTTAACCCTTTACAGGTAAAAGGATATTGTGTCTCTGGCCAGGAGGGATTTTATAGTATTGTATACAGGAAGGTTGTTACCCTTCCCTTTATATTTATGACACTATGTAATACAGAATGGGGTTGGGGTTATGCTCTTATTTTTTATATACTGACACACTTTTAACTATGGGAGAATATTTAGAAGAGAAGGTTACTCAGCTTGTGCAGTAACTGAGGTTCTTCAAGATGTGTCCCCCTGTGGGTGGCTCCACTTCAGGTGTCAGTGCGTCCTGGCACCATCAATAGAAGATTTTCGATAGCAGTGTCCATCAGAGCCACGCATGAGCAGTAGCTGTCTTGCAGTGCCATTGGCAGCTTGACTAGCATGTGCACAACCCAACACCCTCAGTTTCTTCTCTACTGTAGAGTCCTTACTGCAAACTCTGAAGCAGAGGGGAGGAGCGTGGGTAGATAGTGATCTTGTTGAATAAGCCCTGATGCGGGTTCTATTTTGAGTTGGTCGTAACACATCTGGATGCACTTGGAAATCCATTTTGATAGTCTCTCTGAGTGGATACCGCAGAGCCTTTGGAACACTCTGTCTTTGAAACAAAAAGCCTTGGGGATTTTCGGAAGGGCTTTGTTCTGTCCAAGTAAAATGCTAACGTGTGTCGGATACCCAACATATGTAGGACAGTCTCTTGTGTATTCACATGAGGTTAGGGATAAAACGTAGGTAGTGAATCGGTTGATTGAAGTGGAAAGAGGATGATATTTGGGATATAAATTTAGGATGTGGTCTCAATGTGACTGTTCTGGAAGAATATGGTGTATGGGGGATAAGCCATAAGAGCCTCTATTTTGTTTTTGCGGATGTAATTGTGACCAGGAACACCACCTTCATTGATAAGTGGAGAAGGGAGCGGGTGGCTAGTAGCTCAAAAGGGTCTCTGGGTAAGGCTTTTGAGCACCAGTTTAAGTCTCATGGGTTCGCCTATTTCTGGGCATACATTTTATATACCTTTGAGAAAACGTTTTGTCATCAGGTGTGCAAATACCGATATGCCATCAACCTTATGGTAAAAGGCGGTAATTGCTGGTAGGTGTACTCTAGCCAAGCCTGTGGAAAGCCCTGAGTTCTTTAGTTCTAGTATGTATTCCAAGCCTAATGGGAGTGGTGCCTTAAGTGCAGATACGTGCTTGTTCTGGCAACATAAGGAGAATCTCTTCCATTTTTGGACGTAAGTGGTACGTGTGGTTGGTTTTCTGCTGTTTACTAACACCTGTTTTACTTGTTCCGAACAGGTTAATTCATCATGGAGGAGCCACATCCTTGTGAAGTTTCTCCAGGCTCGGATGGAGGACTTGACCTTCATCTTGCGAGACAAGATCCCATTGCAGAGGGAGATTGTGTGGCAAACACATTGCCATGTATCTCAGGTATGGGTACCAGGTCTGCCTGGGCCATGTCAGAACTTTTAGTATGACTTTGGCTTGTCGATCCGTATCTTGTGTATTACTCTGAATTTTAGTGGTATCGGTGGGAATACATACAGGAGAGGAGCATCCCATCTGATGAGAAAGACGTTCCCCTAAGGATCGTGGTCCCAGGCCTACTCATGAGCAAATCTGAGGATATTTGTTGTTTCATGCTGTCGCAAATAGGTCGACGCAGAACCCCCATATTTGGAATATGTGTTGTACGATACTGTCATTTGGTTCCCATTCGTGGTCTTGGGAAAAATATCTGCTTAATGTGTCTGCCTTTGTGTTCTGGCAGCCCGGGAGGCATGAAGTGGTAATGGTGACTTTGTGATTTATGCATCAGTTCCATAATTTTATGGTCTCTGTGCATAAGGAATGAGAACAGGCTCCTCCCTCTTGATTTATGTAGAACATACATGCAGTGTTGTCTGTCATTACTCTTACTATTTTGTTTTTTATCATTGGGAGGAAATGATCACACACGTCGTGAACCACGTGCAGTTCGAGCAGGTTGATGTGTAAGTGTGTCTCTGAGGGAGACCACTTCCCTTGGATTGTATGCTGATTCAAGTGTGTGATACAGTCGATCTGCCAAACATCTGTTGTGATCACTATGGGTGGTGGATCCTGTTGGAATGGCATCCCTGAGGGGGATAGCGTAATCTAATTGTATTATTTCCAAGACCCATTGATTCATAGTAATGGATGCCCAAGTGTGAATAGAATGGGCGCAGTTGGTGACCAAAGATCTGGGTATGCGTAGATGGCACTGGTTGGTGGGAGAGGTCGTTCAAACCCTTGATCAATGTTTCAAAATTGTGTCTTGCCCAGTGGAGTCTGGGTCAGTAGGCTGAGACTGTGGGGTTCAGCATCTCTGTGGGTGTTGTCTCTGTCTCTGGGAGTCACAAGGTCATTGTCTTTGGAAAGTACTCTTGGCCACGCTGGTATGGTTGATATCTCCTATGCCTGTTGGAAGGTGTGTATATGCCTAAGATGCAGAGAGTTGTCCAAGAGTCCTTCATGGAGTGAAGGACCTTGCCTGTTTTGGCCAAGAACAACTTGTCTGTGTTGAAGAGGAGATCTTCTACCTTTGTCTGTAAGTCCTTTGGATTCTGGACAAGTGTAGCCATGATGCTCTGTGCATGACTATCGCTGTGGCCATTGTTCGTACAGTCATGTCCACCATGTCAAGGGATGCCTGTAGTGCTGTTCTTGCCATAATCTGTCCCTCATTAAGGACTGCCTTAAATTTGTTCCTGCCTCTCCTTGGGGATGTCGTTAAGGACATCTCTGAGTTTTGCATAATTTATGTAGTCCTATTTCGTGAGGAGTGCAGCATAATTAGCTGTGTGAAACTGTAGAGTCTCAGATTAGTATACTTTGTGACTGACTAGATCTAGTCTCTTCCAGTCTTTGTCTTATGGAGTGGACCTATACTGGGGTTGTTTTCCTCTTTGACTGACCACATCTACCACTAATGAATTAGATTGAGGGTGTGAAAAGAGGAAGTCCATTCCTTTAGCTAGGGACATACTACTTCCTATCAGCTCTTTTACATATCAGGGGGAATGGTGACTGGTGTTTGTCATACTGTTTCTGCTGACTCCATTACAGCATCACTAATTGGCAGTGCTATTTTGGACGTAGATGATGTTTGGAGGATCTTTCAGAGTTGATGCTGGGTCTTGGTCACTTCCTCAAATGGGATGTTTTGGCTTTGTGCTTCATGCCGGAACAATTCTTGGAATTATTTAAAGTCATCTGCAGCTGTAGGAAGTGCTGGCATGACAGCCTCATCCAGCGATGATGATGAGTAATGGGCAGGTGACATGCCTTGTTCTGTGTCCACTCCTTTGTCGTTCTCCATTTCCTCAGGGGCCACTGATGACTCCTGTACTGAGGTTGTAAAGGAACATGTGTGTCTCTTTTGAGGTCTGTTGTACTGATTCACGTAGGCTGCCCCTGGGTCCCATTACAGCCATTGCATCGGGAATAACATAGGTGGGCACACCCATGGGTGTCTGAACCACGGCTGTATGTTTCGGTCTCGCTGGTCTCTAGATCTGATATGTCCCAGCATTGGCCCGGTACCGGTCGGTGAGGAGTGGCACAATGAAAAGGTGCCCTCCTCTAGATCGTCCTCCTCATTGCTGGAGAATGGTGGCACGATGGGGGAGTCAGGTTGCTCCGGTGTCATCAGTACCAGTGACCCCTTGGTACCATATAGTGGTGAGCATGGGGTGGAAGATACCTCCATGTCCTCCTGATGCATAAATTGGTGCGGTGCTGTCAGGGTTCCTTCCCCACTCTAAACTCTAGGGTACAGATGTGGTGCCCTGCATGAAAGACCCCCTAAGATTATTTCTACCAGCTTAGGTTAAAAACTTCTCCAAGACACAAAGTCTTTGCCCTTGGATTAGGTAAAATGCTACCACCACCAAGTGTTTTAGAGAAAGAACAGGGAAAGGACCACTTGGAGTTCCTATTTCCCCAAAATATCCCCCCAAACCCTTACACCCCCTTTCTTGGGGAGGCTTGAGAATAAACAAGATGAGCACAAGTCCCTTGGATTTTTAAGACCCAAAAAACCCAATCAGATTCTTAAACATCAGAACGTTATTAGAAGAACAAAAAAAAAGGATATGAGAACAACTCTGTAAGATCAGAATGGAAGATAATCTTACAGGCAGTCAGATTCAAAACATAGAGAATCCCTCTAGGCAAAACCTTAAGTTACAAAAAGACACAAAAACAGGAGTACACATTTCCTCCAGCACAGCAAATTTACAAGCCAAAAAACAAAGAAAACCTAACACATTTTCTAGCTAGATTACTTACTAACTTTACAAGAGTTGGAAGGCTTACATCCTTATTCTGTTCCCAGAAAAGGTATCACACAGACAGACAAAAAACTCCCCTCCCCCACCTTCCAGATTTGTTCATTGGTCATTTTGGGTCAGGTGCCAGGGAGGTTACCTTAGCTTCTTAACCCTTTACAGGTGAAACGATTTTGCTTCTGGCCAGGAGGGATTTTATAGCACTGTATACAGAAAGGTGGTTACCCTTCCCTTTATATTTATGACAGGTGCCATGGACTTCAGTGCTGTACCCTTTGGTGCTGACGTTTTTGAAGGTTCTGTGGTCAGAACCGATTGTTTACGGGTTACCACTGGTGCCAATACTGTTGCAGACACCGGAGGTGGGGATATTGGCATTAAAGGCTGTGGTACCGTCGCCTTCATTGTGTTGTTGGTACTGTGGAGAAGGGGTTTGGCTTTTGTTTGCCTCTCGACTCCTTAACCTTGCTAGTAGAGGTCCCAGTGCAGGTGGTGCCGGAGGATCCTGGTGCATCAAAGGTGCTCTTGGCGTAGCTGGCACTGAGGATAGCGACCTTGCAGGAGACTGTTTTCTTTTCAACGGCTCTCTCTGCTGAGGTGATGTGTCTCTTCTCCTTGCTTTCTTGGAGGAGTGAGTACTTGATGACTTGCCCGGAGAGTCCCTGGTTGGGGAGTTCTGCTGTCCAGATTCAGAAGCTGATTGAAGGGATTTCTCCATGAGAATGAGTTTAAGTTGGAGACCTCTGTCCCTTCTGGTTCTGGCTTTAAGGTTGCTTCAGTGAGCGCACTTTTGTGGTATGTGTGACTCACATAAGCAATGGACATAGAGTGAATGGCCATCAGAAATCGGCATTGCATCCTTACACAAGGAACATCTTTTGAAACCTGGTGAGCCAGGCATATTTTAATGTCCCTTTTTGATGTTATTTTTAAATGGAATAACTAAAGATTTTTTTAAGGGAAACAGAAAAGGGGATGAGAAATATATAGACTGGTAACTTACTAAACCAAACTAACACTAATAACTGCTAACTAATTCTAATTATTTTCTTTAGGTTGTCTTTCGACATCGCTATGGGGCTCTGTCTCAGGCAGAGGATGGTTGAGAAGGAACTGAGGGGCAATCAGGTCATGCGTGCTAGTCAAGGCGTCAACAGCACCATGAGACAAATACTGCGCATGCGCGGCCCTGACAGACACTGCTACCGAAAATCTCCAATTGACGGTGATGGGACGCATCAACATCTTAAGTGGAGCACCCACAGGGACAGCACTTGAAGAAGAATTATTTCTTATGGACACAATGATTGACAGTGATTTCCTCCCCTCCTTTTTTCACCAACTGATTTCTTCTGATACGGAGTTTTGTGTTCCACACTGCTTATCTCAGAGTACGTATTATACCAGTACCCAGTAATCTGCACACCTAATAATACATTTTCAGGTTTAGTTCAAACTGTTAGTTTTTAGAGTCCTGCATGGTTTGAAACCCAGTTACTTGTGAGACTGCTTCTCTCTGTGTGTGATACTGCTATACTAGCTATCAGAGAAGACATGCAAGTCAGAGATCCCTCAGTTTAAATGAGAAACTGATGGCAGGGCATTCTCCAAGAAGAGACCTTACTTGTACTGCTTGGTCCACCAGTGTGTATTGTTAACCCTTTGTGTTCACTACAAAGCCCATCTTTTCTCTTGGGTATCTAGGAGGTAGTCAGTTGATGGGACAAGAAATATTGCTTTAATGGTAAGGTTATTATGTGACAACTACATTTTATTATACTTCTAGGCAGTTCAATAGGTTAAACCAGTGGTCCCCAAACTGTGGGGCATACCCCCCGAGGGGGGCATGGAGGAACATTCGAGGGTGGGGAGGGCGCATGGCAGGGCCCAGCTCAGCCCCACAGGGAGTACGGAGGAAGCGCCACCCAGCCCCACTCTGCCCACAGCCACAGCACCACTTTGTCCCCTGCTCTGGCCCCAGCTGCAGCTCTGCTCCAGCCCCAGTTCCACTCCACCTCCAGCTCCAGCTAATCTCCAGTTCCAGCCACAGTTCCACTCTGCCCCATCCCCAGTTCTGCCCTCATTCCCTCTCCCTCCCTAGGCCAGCTCTGCCTCTAGCCCCAGCTTCTCTCCCATCCCCAGTTCTGGCCCCAGCTCCGCCATTAGCCCAAGCTCTTCTGCTCAGCCAACTGTGCAGTAATGGAGGGAGGATGCGGATAGATTCCATTACTGGTAAGGGGTGTGTGTGCAACAGGAAATGTTTGGGCACCTCTGGGTTAGACATTTAAAAAAATGTACTAATGTTGTTTTTAAACTGAATTTTAGACTGACAATGAATAACATAAAAAAATAATGAAAGTGAACTCATATGACAAAATGTTGAAGCCCCAGTACTATAGTGAAAAGAAAAGGAGTACTTGTGACACCTTAGAGACTAACAAATTTATTAGAGCATAAGCTTTCGTGAGCTACAGCGGAAAAGCTCATGAAAGCTTAGTTCTAATAAATTTGTTAGTCTCTAAGGTGCCACAAGAACTCCTTTTCTTTTTATGGATACAGACTAACACGGCTGCTACTCTGAAACCAGTACTATAGTGGTAGTCTGTAGTGATTTCTATAGTTTAGTTAAGTGAATTCTAACTTCTGTATAGGCTTCCATTTTTCAGATGCTCATGTTTATGTCCATGTCCACGATTTAGCTGTGCAATACTTGGAAAAAAAAAACCCATACTGTTGTGGATTCTATTCTATACAGATTATTTGATGTCCCTCATCAACATAGTAATCACTGAAGTGCTTTGAGCAACCTGACTAGTATTTGTTCCATGTAGTTCCTTCTTTCTCTCTTCCTCTCCCGAAGGAGAAATTGTGTGGGTTTTTAATAAATAATTTTAATATATGTGAACTCTGTGTTTATATTAGCAAAACCAAGTCATGGTTTGCACTTGGAACTAAAGGTGGTGAAGTCTGTATGATGCCTCATATTTGACAACTGCTCCCTTTCTCCTGTTTTATCTATGTCAGTTGCAAAATATGTACACAGCCATGCTTACAAGGCCAGTTGCCACAAAGAGGTATTTACCTTGTGAGAATTCCCTCAGGGAAGAACAACTTTAAATTCCAGTTGAGCTTCATAGGATTCCCACCAGTGAAGGCTGCCCCAGGAGAGCTGCTAAATCAGCACATCTCCTGGCTAGTCTGCGCCAGTTTTGCCAACTTGACACTCATAACCTCTGGGTGGAGTGAGATTCAAGGGTGGTTTGCACCACTACATCACTGCTTCTGGTGGATTTTCTGTTGCTGGATCCCAGAGTCCAGATCCTACATCCAAAAATTAATCTAGACTATTACTTCTTCAACATTACACAGAGAGGGTCCACAGTCAAAACACTTCAATTGTGGACAACTCAAGGAGCCTAAAGGTTTAAAAGACCCTATTTGTCTTTATCTCAATTATTATATTGGAAAATTGATTCTACATGAATTTAAAAGGTGAATTAAGAGTTTCAAAATTCTGCCTTTGTCTTTCTCAAAAAGATCAGTTCATTTCTTTAATGCATCTAGGTTTGGCATAGGCACAGGAAAAATTAATGAGCAAACTTATAACAAAATTATATTTTGAATGACAAAGCATGAGAAGGTTTTTTGATTCTACTTGAGTTGGGAAGGATAGCAACAGAGCTCTGAATGAGAGTCAAAATAGTCTACTGCCATGAAGATTTTAATGCAAGGTCCAACTATATCTCAAATGAAAAGTAAAATTCATTGGCATCATACTGCCTTCTTCACAGTTGAGATGGAACAAAAGCCCACTTATCCAAAGAGAAGCAAAGCTCTGCATTCTAAGAATTTTAGTCTTTATTTTGCAAGAATGCATGTATATGATGTGTGCACACAAAATCTGGTTTAGTTACTCTTCTTACTACTTAAATATGTTAGTTAATGTTTGCCCCCAGTTCACCGGGAATGGGGGAAGGGAGGAATGGCAAAATTACCCAGTCCAGTGACCAGAAAGTAGTATAGAAGAGAAAAGGGGGAAGAGAGAAGCAATCTACGTTAAGAGAGCTAGCTGGACTTGAGTAATTAAAGCCTGAGGGAAAATATTCCTGAGTCCAAGACACTGGCAATCAGCATTCCAACTCAATTCAGTGAAATGCTATTTCTTGTAAAATGTAGAATAATTCATTCTCCTGGACTGTGAGGTCTAATAATTTTTTTTTTTTTTTTTGGTTATGGCAGCGTGAGACCACCTTCCTATTGATCATCCCGGATCCACATTGATGAAAAACTCATAGAAAACAAATTAACACACAAAAAGGGCTAGACCTGCATGGGAGGCAGGAATGAACACAATAGCAAAAGATATTCAAACAAGATCAACACTGAGCAATTGGAAGACTTGAAGTGGCAGATGAAGAAGTGTAGCTCCTGCATAGACTTCTTTCCCTGACCATTGTCAAAAAAGTGACTGAAAAGTTCCAAAGTCAACAGTGCCCTGGGTTGTGTGTGATCACCAGTGAGGAGGGAGGGAACTCATGCTGCAACCTGCTACCACAGACCATAGGAACATTAACTTTACAGCTTAAAGAATTCTACTTCCCTTACTCAGGCGCACAGCCCAAGTATGGGACTCTTTCCCAGACACTATCTTTAGAAAAGTGTCAAATATTCTGGAATAGGAGATGAAAAGATTGGGAAAGTAATCTAAAGTAAGTATCCAATGTAATAAGAAAATATCTCCCCTTTCATGACAGCAGCACATACCTCCCATATTTGTCAGCTTCTTGAACAAAGGAAGAGATGGTCTGTCTGCAAAAACTTCACTTTGATGAACCAGGCATTCTTTTACAGCATCATAACCATTCAGTACAATAGCAGATATACCTCCAAGATCAAGACTGAAAATCTTTGAAAAGAACAAATGAACAAAAGTGCACTTGTAAAATTAAACTGCAAGTCATTTTCAAGAATAAGTAATGGAGACAATACTGGAAAAATTAGAACTAAGCATCACTACCATAAATATTTTGTAAGCTGTTTCCAGATTGCAAGTATAAACATTGCTCAGAATAATCTTTTCTCCATAAACTTTAGATTGTAAAATCTTTAAGGCTGGGACCATGTCTCTATGTATTTTTTGAACAGTGCCAACTACAATTCAGCCCAAATTCTGTCTGAGGCTTTTGAACACTCCTGCAATATAAATATTACATAATAATAGAAAGATATTGAATTGACAGTTCTATGAAGTCCTCTGTTTATTATGAGTATTCTATATCCACAGAATAGGTGTGCCATGCAAGCTTCACGAAACTATCTCCGACTCTGATTTGCAGGGACCAAGTGAGAAGAAAGTTTCATCACCATGCCTATGTAACCCCGGGTCTCTCTCGCTGTTGAAACTGTCAAAGGTGCCAATTGTGTTAGAAGAGTTTGGCTATGGACACCTGTACACTAGTAATGGACTGAAACCACTAGCTCATTCCACACTGACCACCAAAAAGCCATCAAATGATGACAGCCACAACAGTTGTGCTAGCATGACAACCATCAAATTATGAGATGGTCCATCTAGACCCATTTCCTGTCTCTGAAATTGGTCACCAACTCATTTCACATAGGCCGCTAAAGAATCATCAAACGATGATACCCATGACGACAGCCAACAAATGATACCATGGTCCATCTAGTCCTGTACCTGTCTCCAGAAGTGGCCTAGATGCTTTAGAGGAACATGCAATAAATCCTGTTGAAGGCAGATATGGGATAATCTGCCCCCAACGAATGTCTTGTCCTAACAGCTAATAAAGATTAGCTTAACCCCTAAGCATGAGGTTTTATATTACTTTCAAACCTTTTTTTAGTATTATAACTGGATATTCTTATTACCCATATGACTAGGGCCCTACCAAATTCACAGTCCATTTTGGTCAATTTCACGGTCATAAGATGTTTTTAAAAACTGTGAATTTCACAATTTCAGCTATTTAAATCTGAAATGTCATGATGTTGTAACTGGAGGGGTCCTGACCCAAAAAAGAGTTATGGAGGGGTCGCAAGGTTATTGTAGGGGGTTGCGGTACTGTTACCCTTACTTCTGCGCTGCTGCTGGTGGCAGCACTGCCTTCAGAACTGGGCAGCTGGAGAGCGGCGGCTGCTGGCTGGGAGCCCAGCTCTGAAGGCAGAGCCACCGCCAGCAGCAGCACAGAAGGATGGCATGGTATGGTATTGCCACCCTTACTTTTGCACTGTTGCCCACAGAACTGAGCCCTCAGTAAGCAGCTGCCACTCTCTGGCTGCCCAAAATAATGTAATTTTACTTTGTGTTCTGCAGGCAGCTGTGCAGAAGTAAGGGCGGCATGGTATGGTATTGCCATCCTTACTTCTGCGCTGCTGTTGGCGGGGTGCTGCCTTCAGAGCTGGGCAGCCAACAGCCACTGCTCTCCGGCCACCCCACTCCGAAGGCAGCGCAGAAATAAAGGTGGCAATACTGCAACCCCCCCTGCAACTTCCTTTTTTGGGTCAACACACCCAATTTGAGAAATGCTGTTCTTCCCCTTTTAAATTTGTATAGTATAGGGTAAAATCATATAAAAGACAAGATTTCACAGGGGGAGACCAGATTTCACAGTCTGTGACTCTTTTCATGGCCATGAATTTGGTAGGGCCCTACATATGACTGTCCAGTCTCACTTTGAAACTTGCAGAGCTCTTGGCCTCCATTACAACCTGTGGCAAAAAGTTTCAAAATCTAATTATGCATAGTGTGAAACAGTATTTCCTTTTATCAGTTTTGAATTTGCGGCCTTTCAATTTCTTCGGCTGTCCCCCTTGTTTTTCTTTTATGAGACGGGGAACAGAAACTCTTAATTTACTTTCTCCATACCATTCATCATTGTGCATACTTTTACCTTGTTCCCACTTACTTATTTTCTTTCTAAAGTATACAATCCCAGACTTTTCAATCTCTCTTCAAAAGTTTTTTTCCAGGCCCCTAATCATCATCATCATTACCCTTCTCTAAGTCCCCCACAATTTTGCAAAATCCTTTCTGAGATAAATTGACCAGTACTGCATACGGTATTCCAGGCAAAGGCAAATTATTGATCTATATAGTGACATAATATTTTTCATATTATTTTCCATCCCATTTCTTATGCATCCTTAAATTTGGTTTGCTTTTTTGACAGCAGATAAGGCAACCATAACATTTTGCCATTATGGAAAATTAACCATTTATTCCTACTCTTTGCTTTCTGTCTCCTAGCCTGATTTTAATTGACAATACTTTGCCTCTCACCCCATGACTACTTAGTTTCTTTAGTAGTCTCTCAAAAAAGAAACTTGTCATAGGTCTTTTGAAAGCCTAAATAAATTGTCAGCCAATTCTTCTTTATCCATTACTATAGTGATATTCAATTATAAAAGGCATAATTCTCCTTGAGAAACCACCATGCTTGTTGGACCCTATCAAACCACAATCTTCCACACATTATTAAATTGTAATTACTGTCTTGACCTATTTACTAGGAACAGACGTAGGTTTACTGGTCTGTAATTCCCTAGATCACTACTAGAACCCATTTCTACCCCTGCTAGGTAAGAGATAGAAGTCCAGGACCTCCATGGTAGCATTCTCTGAGATGCTCCCAGTTCCACGCGCAGGGCCAGACAGACAGGCAAAACTGCAAGGTCTCAATGCAGGGATGAGACGATGGTGTAGGGAGGAGGGGTTTAGATTTATTAGGAACTGGGGAAACTTTTGGGAAAGGGGGAGCCTATACAGGAAGGATGGGCTCCACCTAAACCAAAATGGAACCAGATTGCTGGCACTTAACATTAAAAAGGTCATAGAGCAGTTTTTAAACTAAGGACTGGGGTTAAGCCGAGAGGTGCGGAGGAGCACATGATTCGAACATCCCTTAGGGGAGGATCTATTAATCTCTGTGCCCTAGTGAGGACCAGAGGATGGAAAATGATAAAATACAGGCAGGGTCTGATCAGAAACAGTCAAATAAAAAAGAGTCCCATTCAATTACATTGTGTAATGGCAGACAGCTAAAAGGAGACAAGTTCTTAAAGTGCTTATATACCAATGCTAGAAGTCTAAATAATAAAATGGTGAACTTGAGTGCCTTGTATTAAATGAGGATATTAATATAACAGGCATCACAGAAACTTGGTGGAATGAGGATAATCAATGGGATACAGTAATACCAACGTACAAAATATATCGGAAGGACATAACAGGTTGTGCTGGAGAGGGAGTGGCATTATATGTGAAAGAAAGCGTAGAATCAAATGAAGTAAAAACCATAAATGAATCAAACTGTATCATAGAATCTCTACAGATGGAAATTCCATGCTCTAATAATAAGAATATAGCCGTAGGGATATGTTACCAACCACCTGACCAGGATCGTGATAGTGACTGTGAAATGCTCAGGGAGATTAGAGAGGCTACTAAAATAAAAAACTCAATAATACTAATGGGGGATTTCAATTATCCCCATATTGACTGGGTACATGTCACCTTAGGATGGGATGCAGAGATAAAGTTTCTTGACACCTTTCATGACCGTTTCTTGGAGCAGCTGGTCCTGGAACCCACCAGAGGAGAGGCAATTCTTGATTTAGTTCTAAGTGGAGCACAGGATCTGGTCCAAGAGGTGAATAGAGCTGGACCGATTGGTAATAGTGACCATAATATAATTAAATGTAATATCCCTGTGGCAGGAAAAACACCACAGCAGCCCAACACTGTAGCATTTAATTACAGAAAGGGGAACTACACAAAAACGAGGTGGTTAGTTAAACAGAAATTAAAGGGTACAATGCCAAAAGTGAAATCTCTGCAAGTTGTGTGGAAACTTTTTAAAGTCACCATAATAGAGGCTCAACTTAAATATATACCCCATATTAAAAAACATAGTAAGAGACCCAAAAAAGAGCCACCGTGGCTAAACAACAAAGTAAAAGAAGGAGTGAGAGGCAAAAAGACATCCTTTAAAAAGTGGAAGTTAAATTCTAGGGAGGAAAATAGAAACGAGCATAAACACTGGCAAATGAAGTGTAAAAATACAATTAGGAAAGCCAAAAAAGAATTTGAGAAACAGTTAGCCAAAGACTCAAAAAGTAACAGCAAAAGAATTTTTAAATACATCAGAAGCAGGAAGCCTGCTAAACAACCAGTGAGGCTGCTACTGGACGATCGAGGTGCTAAAGGAGCACTCAAGAACAATAAGGCCATTGCAGAGAAACTAAATGAATTCTTTGCATCGGTCTTCATGGCTGAGGATGTGAGGGAGATTCCCAAACCTGAGCCATTCTTTTTAGGTGACAGATCTGAGGAACTGTCCCAGATTGAGGTATCATTAGAGGAGGTTTTGGAACAAATTGATAAATTAAACAGCAATAAGTCACCAGGACCAGATGGTATTCACCCAAGAGTTCTGAAGGAACTCAAATGTGAAATTGCAGAACTACTAACTGTAGTCTGTAACCTATCACTTAAATCAGCTTCTCTACCAGATGACTGAAGGATAGCTAATGTGATGCCAATTTTTAAAAAGGGCTCCAGATGTGATCCCGGCAATTACAGGCCTGTAAGCCTAACTTCAGTACCGGGCAAACTGGTTGAAACTATAATAAAGAACTACAATAAAGAACAATAAAGACATACAGATGAACATAATTTGTTGAGAAAGAGTCAACATGGTTTTAGTAAAGGGAAATCATGCCCCCACAATCTACTAGAATTCTCTGAGGGGGTCAACACGCATGTAGACCAAGGGGATCCAGTGGATACAGTGTACTTAGATTTTCAGAAAGCTTTTTACAAGGTCCCTCACAAAAGGCTCCTACGCAAAGTAAGCTGCCACAGGATAAGAGGGAAGGCGCTCTCATAGATTGGTAACTGGTTAAAAGATAGGAAACAAAGGGTAGGAATAAATGGTCAGTTTTCAGAATGGAGAGAGGTAAATAGTGGTATCCCACAGGAGTCTGTTCTGGGACCAGTCCTATTCAACATATTCATAAATGATCTGGAAAAAGGGGTAAACAGTGAGGTGGCAAAATTTGCAGATGATACAAAATTACTAAAGATAGTTAAGACCCAGGCAGACTGCGAAGAGCTAGAAAAGGATCTCTCAAAACTGGGTGACTGGGCAACAAAAGGCATTTATCAACATTGAATTTCATGTGCTAAAGTAATGCACATTGGAAAGCATAATCCCAACTATTCATATAAAATGATGGGGTCTAAATTAGCTGTTACCGTTCAGGAAAGATCTTGGAGTCATTGTGGGCAGTTCTCTTAGAAGATCCACTCAATGTGCAGCAGCAGTCAAAAAAGCGAACAGAATGCTGGGAATAATTAAGAAAGTGATAGATAATAGGACAGAAAATATCATGTTGCCCCTATATAAATCCATGGTACGCCCACATCTTGAATACTGCGTGCAGATGTGGTCGCCCCATCTCAAAAAAGATATATTGGAATTGGGAAAGGTTCAGAAAAGGGAAACAAAAATGATTAGGGATATGGAATGGCTACCGTATGAGGAGAGATTAATAAGACTGGGACTTTTCAGTTTGGAAAAGAGACAACTAAGGGGAGATATGATTAAAGTCTATAAAATCATGACTGGTGTAGAGAAAGTAGATAAGGAAGTGTTGTTTACTACTTCTTATAACACAAGACCTAGGGGTCACCAAATGAAATTAATAAGCAGCGGATTTAAAACAAATAAAAGGAAGTATTTCTTCACACAATGCACAGTCAACCTGTGGAACTCCTTGCCAGAGGATGTGAAGGCCAAGAGCATAACAGGGTTCAAAAAAGAACTAGATAAATTCATGGAGGATAGATCCATCAATGGCTATTAGCCAGGATGGGTAGGAATGGTGTCCCTAGCCTCTGTTTGCCAGAAGCTGGGAATGAGCGACTGGGGATGGATCACTTGATGATTACCTGTTCTGTTCATTCCCTCTGGGACGTCTGGCACTGGCCACTGTCGGAAGACAGTATACTGGGTAGATGGACCTCTGGTCTGACCCAGTAGGGCCATTCTTATGTTCTAAATATAGGTGGAATATTTGCTAGCCTCTAGTCCTCTGATACATTAGCTGTTTTTAATGACAGGTTGCATATTTTTGCTAGCAGCTGGACCACTTCATTCTTAAGTCCCTTCAGACCTCTTGGATGTATAACCTCTGGGCCTAGGGACTAACCGCTTTTTAAATTATCAATTTGTTCCAGCACTATTTCTGCTGACATCTCAATCTCTATTAGTACCTCACCTGTGTTACCAAAAAAGAAATATTAATTTCAGTTTTTAAAAAAATGCAAGACAATCAACATTTGCCAAGTGAGAAAATACAAGACTGATGAAACTGGAACATATGTCCTTTATCCCCACAGGCATAAAATGCTAGAGAGTACACAAAACTGAAAAATATAATTACTTCTACCTTATTTTTATATAATTGAAAAGTTCTTATTTCTCCTAACCAATAAACCATATGACAAACCAAAGTTTCTATTCATCTTTGAGTTCAGTAACTGGCCCAGAGCAATCACTACTCAAGGACTGAATCTGAGAATTACATGTGCTCAGCGTCAAAGTCAAGCTCCAGTTAAGTTTGTACTACTAAATAAATCTTTGCACACTTCCCAGTTCCTGGTGAACTTGTCAGGGCCAATTCTGTGGTCCACAGTTACTGGCTTCTGAAACCCAACTTTCTTACTATTTTAGCAAGAGTTTCCACAGCCAGTGCCTCTATTGACCAGCATACCAACAGAGCAAGCAAAGTTAAAAAGACTTTCATTACTAGCATTTAAACATTTTTAAAATAATATACTGAGAAAATTAAAATAAAGCTTTAATGTCATTAACTTATAAACTAACAGACTGTCTGCTTCAGTGTAATGTATTTTTAAGATACTACACATCTGAATGTTCAGAAAGCATTGTTGGGGAAAAAAAACAACCCAAAACAATCAAATGGAAGACTGTTTTGGAACAAAATGCCTTCAGTGAAACTGACACTATATTCAAGTGCTGCTATTTGTTATAATGTGCTTCTCTTAAATAAGAATATACTCTGTTGTGCCCCTATAACTTGTGCATTGGAAAAGGTGGCTTAGCCATCTCTGGGGCAACATCTCCTCCCTTCTCCCCACTACTAATTCTGGGGATCAGTGAGTGGGAAGCTGAGGGTGTGAGCAGGCCAACAGATAGGTCATCCCAGCTGTATTAACTTTCTGCACACTGTGCCATGGGGCTCCCTCTTTAAAGAGTATCCACACACCACACCTGCAGCCATGTATGCTCATCATCTCAGGTGTCAATTACGGCAACATCCTTCTCTCTGGCCTGGGCAAATGCAATTTTGCCCTGCTCATATCCATTCAGAATGTTGCTGTAAAGATCATTTTCCTAACCTGTCACTTCAGCCAAGTCACCCCACCCTTTGAATCCTTTCACTGGCTCCCCCTTCAAACATAAACTGCTTGTACTCACTTTCAAGGCCCTTCACGGTCAATTCCCACCATAGAATCACAGAAGTGTAGGACTGGAAGGGACCTCAACAGGTCATCTAGTCCAGTTCTTGCACTCAGGGCAGGACTAAGAAATAACTAGACCACTCCTGACAGGTATTTGTCTAACCTGTTCTTAACATCCAATGATGGAGATTCCACAACCTCCCTAAGCAATTTGTTCCAGTGCTTAACTACCCTGACAGTTATAAAGTTTTTCCTAATATCCAACCTAAACTTCCCTTGCTGCAATTAAAGCCCATTGCTTCTTGTACTATCCTCAGAAGTTAACAAGAACAATTTTTCACTCTCCTCCTTGTAACAACCTTTTATGTACTTGAAAACTGTTATATCCCCCTCTGTCTTCTCCAGACTAAACAAACCCAATTTTTTCAATCTTTCCTCATAGGTCATGTTTTCTAGACCTTTAATCATTGTTGTTGCTCTCCTCTAGACATACTCCAATTTGTCCACCTCTCTTCTGAAATGTGCACAGAACTGGACACAATACTCCAGCTGAGGCCTTATCAGTGCGAAGTAGAGCGGAACAATTATTTCTCATGTCTTTCTTAACAACACTGCTGCTAATACATCCCAGAATGATGGGCACTGTGTGTGCAACACTGTTACACAGTTGACTCATATTTAGCTTGTGTTTCACTATGACCCCCAGATCCCTTTCCGCAGTACTCCTTCCTAGGCAGTAAATTCCCATTTTGTATGTGTGCAATTGATTGTTCTTTCTTAAGTGGAGTACTTTGCATTTGTCCTTACTGAATTTCATCCTATTTACATCAGACCATTTCTCCAGTTTGTTCAGATTATTTTTAATTTTAATCCTATCCTCCAGAGCACTTGTAACAACTCCCAGCTTGGTACTGTCCTCATACTTTGTAAGTGTATTTCTATGCCATTATCTAAATCACTTAAGAAGATATTGGACAGAACCAGACCAAGGACCGATCCCTGCGGGATCCCACTCAGTATGCCCTTCCAGCTTAACTGTGAACCACTGATAACTACTCTCTGGGAATGGTTTTCCAACCAGTTATGCACCCACCTTATAGTAGCTCCATCTAGGCTGCATTTCCCTAGCTTGTTTATGAGAAGGTCATGCAAGACAGTACCAAAAGTATTACTAAAGTCAAGATACACCACATCTACCGCTTCCCCTCATCCACAAGGCTTGTTACGCTGTCAATCTATTATCTTCTAGGTGTTTGCAAATTGATTGCTTGATTATGTGCTCCATTATCGTTCCAGGTACTGAAGTTAAACTGACAGGTATGTTATTCCCTGGGTGGTCCTTATTCCCCTTTTTATATATTGGCACTATATTTGCCCTCTTCCAGTCTTCTGAAATCTCTTCAGTCCTCCATGAGTTTTCGAAGATAATAACTAGCAGCTCAGATATCTCCTCAGTCAGCTCCTTGAGTATTATAGGATGTATTTCATCAGGACCTGCCAACTAGAATTATTCTAAGTAATTTTTAACTCACTCTTTCCCTATTTTAGCCTCAGATCCTACCTCCTCATTTTCACTGGTGTTCACTAGACATCCAATCGCTACTAATCTTTTTGGTGAAAACTGAAACAGTCATTTAGCACTTTTACCATTTCCTCATTTTCTGTTATTGTCTTTCCCCCTCACTGAATAATGGGCCTACCCTGTCCTTGGTCTTCCTCTTGCTTCTAATGTATTTGTACAATGTTTTCTTGTTACCCTTTATGTCTCTGGCTAGTTTAATCTCATTTTGTGCCCTGTCCTTTCTAATTTTGTCCCTACGTGCTTGTGTTGTTTGTTTATATTCATTCTTTGTAATTGGACCTAGTTTCCACTTTTTGTAGGACTCTTTTTTTTGAGTGTCAGATCATTAAAGATCTCCAGGTTAAGCCAGGACAGTCTCTTTCAAAAACTGCCAACTTTCTCAAACTGTTTTTCCTCTTAGAGTTGCATCCAATGGGATCTTACCTACCAATTCCCTGAATTTCCTAAATACCTATCTCATAGCTCTCATTCACTATTGAGCGGTCAGTGCTTGCCTCCGTTCGACCCACAATGCCAGCCTCCACTGCCCACTTCCTAAATTAAAAAAAAAAACCTTTTCACATTCTTTCATGCTACCCCAGATGCTTGTAAGTGCTCCCCATACACATCCACAAAATAACCTCGTTATCCACCTTCAAATCCCTCCTCAGCCTCTCCTTTGCTGTGATGCCTACAAAGTATATGACAATGCTGTCGGTGCACATTATGCTGACATTGTTTACTTGTACTCCCCTCTGTCTATATTTCCATCTGTTGTCTTTTGTGTTATGCACAGATTGTAAGCTCCTTGGGGCAGGAGACTGTCTTTTTGTTCTGTGTTTGTACAGCACCTAGTACGATGGGGTCCTGGTCCATGACTAGAGATTCTAGGCACTATGGTAACAAAAATAATAAATAATAATATTGTCAGGGAATTAGGGATGTTATAGTGTGTCCTCACCACCAGAACACTCCCCTCACCTGTGTCTGGACACTGCATTGCAGGGACTCATCCTCTCCAGTGCCCCCCTGAGTCCTGGTTCCTCCAGCCAGCCTAGCTCTCAGTCCAGACCGCTTCCGGGGATAACAGAAAATCTTAACTCAAAATAGACACCTAGGCATTTAAGTCCATAATATAAACACTAGCCCTTCATAGAGATCCAAGGCCAGTGCTGTCAAGGTTAGGTTACTTGGGTTACAGCAGGGAGAGTCTTCCTTCCCTATCCTGGCTTCACCCAGAAATGGCCCCTAGTAGAAGAAGCCCACCCTTTTCATCTAGCCCACTCAGCCCCTTCTAGATGCCAGAAGAGCAACTCTCACTGGTTCTGCTGCAGCTATCATGAGAGATTTCTTTAGTCATCTCCTAGAGGTATGAACTCACTGCTCTTCCCTTCCAGCGGGACATCTTCTCATGGTGGGGTGTGCCAAGGCTGTGGGGGCTTCAACATGGGCCGACGAATGCTTGGTACACTTCATCCCACATGGATCCATAGGTCTCATCTCCTGTTCCTTCTTGTGAAAAGAAATCTGTATTTCCATGTTGTATTCCTGACGGTGGCATATTTGGAATGCACAGGGCTGTAGCGCCAGGTACCATCTTGCGATGTGTGGACTGGTGTCTTTCATCGCTTGCATCCACTTTAAGGGGACATAGTCACCATATGTATTCCTGAGCCCGGGTACCCCGACCAGCCATTGGTGACGTGGCACTGAACATGCAGAGGACAGTGGACTGCCTGGGATGATTTGTTCTGGAAAGACTTTGTTACACCTCCCAGAAGGGGGAACCATGGAGTGACCTGGCTGGAGGGCTGAGTCACAAAAAGGAGGCTGCAGTTCCTGGAGCAAGAAGGATGAGAGGATGATGGGAGAGATACGGGCAGAGGAGAGTGCAACGCCAGTTGAGAGCTAATTCCCAGAGCGACCGGCGGAGGTGACACTAGTGGTGTGTGTACCCCGCGACACATTTTTGGGGAGTTGTATGCTAATACTACTACTAGGCCAACTTCTGACACATCTGTTTGAAGAATAAATGGTAGCCAGAAGTCTGGGTACTGGAGAATAGGTTGCCTCCATAAAATGTCCTTTATCTTTTCAAAGACTTCCTCACACTCCCTTGTCCTCTGTACCCCTGGTGTGGATGCCTTTGTAAGTTAAGTCAAAGATGTTGCCAGGGTGGCAAATTGTGGAATGAAGCAATGTGAATAACTTGTCTGTCCTAGCAACCCTCACACTTGCTTCTTGGTCTTGGGGACCAGGGTTTTCTTCAAGGCTTCTATCTTGTTCTCAAGGGAATGGGTTCAGCCATTTCTCATTAGCTATACAAGATATTTAGTTTCTTGCATGCCAAATTTGCATTTTGGGGGTTTGCTGTGAGTCCAGCCTCCCCCAGCGACTAGTACAGATGCTAAATGGACCAAGTGTGACCATCAGTCTGTGCTGAAAATAACCACATTGCCAAGGTATACTGCTGCAAACTGGTGGCAAACCACATGGTCCACGTGTGGCTGGGGCCCCATGCAAACCAAAGGACATGGTGGTGAACTGAAAAAGCCTCAAGGGCATGGCAAACACTGCTTTTTCCTTCAAATCTAGTGTAAGGGGTATTTGCCAATACCCTTTTGTCAAGCATAGGGTTATAATATACCTTACCTTCCCTAAATGATCAAGGAGCTCATCTACCTGGGGCACTGGATAAGTATCAAACTAGGATAGAATACAGAAATCTGTGCAGGACCAAACAGTGTTGTCTGGCTTAGGTACTAGCACCACAGGACTGCACCAGGGACTTCTCAGTGACTCTGAGTTCCAGCATTAACTGTACCTCCCACTACACCACTCCATGAAGCTTCTTAGAGATTTGATGGGTTTTATGTTCAGGCTTTGTCCCTTGGATTGTCAGAATTTGGTGTGCCAGGAAGTGCCTGGCAAGGAGGAAAACAGTGAATAGTGCTCCAAGAGGTTCTTGGCTATCCGGAATAAATGTGAGGCAAGATCTGCTGCTACTGATACATCAAAGGGGCCCACTGGAGCCTGTACCTGTGGTACAGGAGAACAGGGAGATCCCTGGGATCTATACATAGGTTTTCTTGGGCTCATCATGGTTTTAACAGATTAACATGATAACTCTGATCTCATAGTCCCCCTTGCCAACTCGCCAGATGACCTGGTATGGACCATGCTATTTGGCCAAAAGTTTAATTTCCATACTGGGGACTAGTACTAGATCCCTGGGCTAATAAACCCTCTCAAGCACCTGTAGAGTCAGACCTGGGTTTGCTGGGCTCACAGTAGATTTTCTTGGGCAAATTATCTCGAGACCCAGCCATTCCCACATCCACATGACATAATGTAGTACATTTTGGGACTGGGATAGCTATTCTTTCCAAGCTTCTCTAAGGATAACTAGAATTCCCCGGGACTGTCAGTCATACAATAATTCAAAGGACAAAAACCCCCTTGATGTAGTGTATGAAGTGTCACAAGCAAAGAGCAGGTTGACAGAAGCTTGTCCCCACAGGAGCCAAATATCCCCATGTACGCAGATAACCTGCGCCGAATCTTCATATCAGAGAACTCTGGGTCACACAAGGTTTCCAAGACTAAAGACTTGGAAAACCCTGGGTCCATTAAGCCCAATGCTATTTGCCTGCCAAGTTGTACTGCGACTATGTATGCTTGTCAATTGCATGATCAGAGCTGCCACAAAGTTCTACGATTCTACAGCCCATGCGGTCACATTCCATCAGGGGACACGAATGAGTGATAGGTCCTGGCTTTCCGCAACAAACACAATCAATGTGATTGCCAGGAAAGCCTGCATTACCAGATTTTGATTGCAACTCTGAGTAGTCCGCTCCTGGAGATGTGGTCAACATCCCCTGTTGCAACAATTTGGCTTGCCTTGTGGAATTCATTAGCTGGCCTCCACTTGCTCCTGAAGTCTGCTGGGGGCTCCACAGTGCCTTTCTCATCTTAGGGCTGTGTCTGTGGGCCATCTGGCCTGGAGTGATTAGTTTTACTGGGCCAATCTTTAGCCAGATAATCTGCAGTGATCTGAATAGCAACCGCTATTGAGCTGGGGTTTTGCCAGTGAACTCAGGTCTGAATTGCAGTTGGCAGAACTGTCAGTTATTGCTCAACAACTGCTGAGTCTATAATGTCTAGTGCAATGCAGGTCTCTGGACGGAGCCACTGGATAGCCCAATCCCTCAGGCACTGGGCCATAATGTGGGATCATGATGCAGGAGAAAAAGGTTCTGTCCAGAATCAGTGTTGATATGTCTCTGGGGATACACCCATCTGATGACAGTCATTATGGTGTCATAGTCTTTAGCTGCCTCATTGTCAAGGGCCTGGCAGGTGGACTGGTCTTCCCCAGACAACAAAGGCAAAAGCCAAGCAGCCCAGAACTCTTAGCCCATTGGGCTACCCACTCAAATATGACCAGGTATGCCTTTGGGTCATCATCTGGCCCCAACTTGGCAAGGTCAGGCCAGGCCTTAGTGATACTGCTCCAGACAGGGCTAGGCTGGCTATCCGCTGGAGAACTGATTCCTGAAACTCTCTGTTGCTGTTGTCGCTATAGTTGATGTTGCTCAAGACTGCCCATTGGGCTTCTTGTTGCCCCTCCAGGAACAGCCACTGAGCCTCAGCATGCGCTTGCTGTTGTCAAGCAAAAAGCCTTAACAAATCTTCCATTGTCCCCTTTGAGGACCATCACTGCTTCTGGTTTCATGTATTATAATGTGCACTCACCACAAAAATGCCCCTCCATGTCAGGATGCAGCATTTCAGGGACTCTTCCTCTCTGGCACATGCCCTGAGGCCTGGTTCCACATTGGTCTGCTGCGTCTGTGTCCTAGCCCTCTGGTCAGGCCAGCTCTCAGTCCAGACCCCTTCCAGGGTTAACAGAAAGGAATTAAATCTCAACTCAGAATAGCCATCTGGGCATTAAAGTTCATAATATAATCACTAGTCTCTTACAGAAATCCAAGGCCAGTGTTGTCAAGGTTAGGCCCCTGACTGAGCCAGTTATTGGGTTTACAGCAGGGAAAGACTTCCTTCCCAGAGAAAGACAGCCCTTTTTATCTGGCCAACAGAGCTCCAATTGGCCTCTGCCTGCCCCAAGCCTTTCTAAGTGCCAGAAGACCAACTTCCGCTGGTTCTGCCTGTAGCTGATCATGGGAAGCTTCTCTAGGTATCCCTATAGGTCTGAACTTGCTGCTTTTCCCCTCCAGTAGGACACCTTCTTAGAGCACAGTGTGCAAAGATGGAGGGCCCTCCAGCAGTGGTTGGCAAATGCTTGGTATACCCTGTCACAAGGGAGCTATTGAGGACACAGATGATTGGCAGAGCATGAGAGTGAGACTTCCCTCTGACAGAACAATTCAGGAGAGATCTTTAGGTTTCACCCTCTTTAATCCTCTCCTACTAGTTTTCCACTGGAAGTGTGCAATAAAGTCCAATGTAAGTAATATATGTAACTTGTTTTTTGCTTAACAAGATTACTTGTGTCTTAGTCATAGGTGCTGGAACTGGGGGTGCTCCTGCATCCCCTGGCTTGAAGTGGTTTCCATTGTATACAGGGTTTACAGTTTGGTTTAATGGCTCTCAGCACCCTCACTATAAAAATTGTTCCAGCACCCCTTGTCTCAGTGGTAGATGGTGACCTTCATTTTAGTCAGTATTTTCCTGTAAGTTCAATAGTCTTGATGATATTATTAAATGTCTCAAATGCACAGTAAGGCAGATATCACGATATTTTTAGCAAACAATAACATGATCCACAGAAAATACATGGAAGGGTTAAGTACATCCAGGAAATACATTGCATATTTAAAAACAAGAGTCACATGGTTACAGGGCAAGGGAATAGTGGGGTAGTGAGGGAAAGTCATTGCTAATACCCACTATAAACTTACTTAAATAATTATATATAAAGATATGTATAAATGTATGACTCACTTTATCTGCTCTGTAATTTTTCATCTTAATTTTTAAAATACGAATGGACTTGATTCTTCTAAGTAAGCAAATAAATCGTCTCCTTCAATAACATAATAGTCGATTATTTTGGGAATTCCTAGATTAAGGGAGGGGCAACCATACAAAGTTCTCAAAATTGCAGATCGAGAGAGATGGTGTCACATGATATACCTGGCAAAAGTTTCAAAGTTAAAGGTGAGAGGTATATGGTACTTCACTGGAATACATATATTGAAACAGTCTTGATACTGTGTCAAAAGATTTAGCAAAGGTTTTAAAGCTACATGGTGAGCTACGTGGTCACCTTATGCTTATTTTTTGCCAAGGTCTTCACACTTGCATCAGTGCATGCTGTGTCCTGTGTAAAGTTATGCTGCACCATCTTGTGAATAATGGCTGTCTCCGCATACTCCACTTAGGTATTCTATTCCATGTATCAAAACATCTTAGTTACATGTAATATGGTGCGTGGTCTCCCCAGGGGTATTCTGCACCATGAATAGTGGTGGTCTTGACAACCTGGGGAAAGACATCCTATATGATAAATAGCAGTGCTCTTGACACAACTTGGATAGGCATCCTGTGCCATGAATAGGGACATCTGTGCATTAACATAAGAATGACCGTACTGCATCAGACCAATGGTCCATCTAGCCAAAGACCCTGTCTTCTGACAGTAGCCAATGCCAGATGCTTCAGAGGGAATGAACAGAACAGGCAATCAACAAGTGATCCATCCCATCATCCACTCTCAGCTTCTGGCAATCAGAGGCTACGGACACCCCTGACCATCTTGGCTAATAGCCATTGATGGACCTATCCTCCATGAACTTATCTAGTTCTTTTTTGAACACCTAAATAGTTTGGGCCTTCCTAACATCCCCTGGCAACAAGTTCCACAGGTTGACTGTGCATTATGTGAAGTACTTTGTTTGTTTTAAACCTGCTGTTAATTTCATTGGGTGACCCCTAGTTTGTGTTATGTGAAAGAGTAAATAACACTTACTTTCTCCACATCAGTCACGATTTTATAGACCTCTATCATATCCCCTCTTAGTCATCTCTTTTTCCAAGCTGAAAAGTCCCAGTCTTTTTAATCTCTCCTCAGACGAAAGCTGTTCCATACACGTAGTAATGTTTTAGCCCTTCTCTGTACCTTTTCCAATTCTAATACAGCGGACCCTTGCTTGAGCGCGCATCGCTATAGTGTGGATTCGCATGTAGTGCGGGCACGGCGATGGACCCCAAATTTAAATTGGGATCCATGGTAACACGGTCCCCGCGTTAACACTGTACTGCGCATGGATCCCAAACCCCGAGTTCTAGCGAGGGTCCAGTGTATTTCTTTTATGAGATGGGGTGACCAGAACTGTACACAATATTCAAGGTATGGGCATACCATGGATTTACATAGTGGCATTCTGATATTTTCTGTCTCATTATCTATCCCTTTCCTAATGGTTCCTAATATTGTTAGCTTTTTTGACGGCTGTTGCACATTGAGCAGATGTTTTCAGAGAACTATTCACAATGACTCCCAGATCTTTCTTGAGTGGTAACAGATAAATTAGCTCTAATCATTTTGTATGTACAGTTGGGATTATGTTTTCCAATGTGCATGACTTTGCATTTATCAACATTGAATTTCATCTGCCATTTTTTTGCCCAGTCACCTAGTTTTGTGAGATCCCTTTATAACTCTTCGCAGTCTGCTTTGGACTTAACTATCTTGAGTAATTTTGTATCTTCTGCAAACTGATTACTGATTACCCATTTTTCCAGGTCATTTCTGAATATGTTGAATAGTACTGGAGCCAGGACAGATCCCTGGGGGACACCACTATTTACCTCTCTGCATTCTGAAAACTGACCAATTATTCCTACTCTTTATTTTCTGTCTTTTAATCAGTTACAGATCTATCAGAGAACATTCCCTCTTATCTCGTGACTGCTTACTTTGTTTAAGAGCCTTTGCTGAGGGACCTAGTCAAAAAGGCTTTCTGAAAGTCCAAGTACACTATATCCCCTGGATCATCCTTGTCCACATGCTCGTTGACCCCCTCAGAGAATCCTAATAGATCAGTGAGGCATGATTTCCCTTTACAAAAGCTGTGTTGACTCCTCCCCAACAGATTGTGTTTGTTTAGGTGTCTGATAATGCTGTTCTTTACTACAGTTTCAACCAATTCGGCTGGTACTGACATTAGGCTTATTGGCCTGTAATTGCCAGGATTGTTTCTGGAGCCTTTTTTAACAATTGGTGTCACGTTAGCTATCCTCCAGTTATCGGGTACAGAAGCTGATTTAAATGATAGGCTACATACCACAGTTAGTAGTTCTACAATTTCATATTTGAACTCTTGGGTGAACACCATCTGGTCCTGGTGATTTATTGTTTAATTTATTGTGAATTGTGAACAGTGGCATTTTCGACAGCCCCTGTGTGTGTTCTGCACTGTGAATACTGGTGCTGTCACCACTAGAGGAGAGTCCTGACCCCGGAATAGTGGCTTTCTTGACATACCTTGGGAGGCGGGGGAGGAGGGCATTCTACAACCTGAATAGTGCCACTGTTACCACCCTGTCCCCTCAATGGTGCATCCTAAGCCATGAATAGTTGTGCTCTCAACATCTCCAGGAGAGATGTCCTGCACAGGTTCTAGGAATGGATCACTCTGGGTGCCAACTTCAAGGTGGCACTGTATTGCTCAAATTTTTTCGTTTCTATTAATTGGCTTGCCTTTCCCCCATCCTCTGCTGATTGGCTGGCGATGGGTTTGTTTCTTTTGTGACTTGGCCACTACCATTTTCCACTCTGCCTGGCAAAAAAGCTAGGGCCACTCCTGGTCCTGCACTCTGAACAGTGGTGCTCTTGACACCTTCCAGAGTGCCACTGTGTGTCACAAAGAGTGCATGTCTTGACACCCACTGGAGGAGTGTCCTTCGCGGTGAACGGCGGTGCCACAGATGTGCCCCTGCGCCAGAGCATCCTGCACTGTGAATAGCAGCGCAATGGCAGTTCCCAGGGATGGCACATCCTGCACGGTGACTAGCAGTGCCATGGACCTGCCTCTGGGACGGGGAGTCCTGCACGGTGACTAGTGGCACCAGGGATGTGCCCCTGGGATGGGGCGTCCTGCACGGTGACTAGTGGTGCAATGGACATGCCCCAGGATAGCCCGTCCTGCACGGTGACTAATGGAGTCTTGTGCACCGCTCAATGCACCTAGCTCTTGGCTGGGGTGTGGGGGATCGTCCCTGCTGCCCCCCCCCAGCACTCCCCAGGCTGGCAGTCGGCAAGGAGGTGCTGAAATACCTGGCCATGGACTTGGCTCTGCCTCTTCATATAGACATGCGGTTGGTCCGCGGCCAGCGAGTAGATGTTGCCGATGAGGGGCAGCCCCCGGGGCCCCGGCGGGAAACCGGGCGGCCGCCTCTGCTTGAGCAGCTGCCTCACCAGCAGCGCGAGGAGGAGGAGCAGGAGCGCGGCAGTGCCCACCGCCGCGAGCACCTGACCCCCGGACCACATCCCCCCACTCCGCCGCCGGCCTCTGCCAGCGCCCGACTCCCCTTCCCCCCGCCCCTTCACACAGCCACGTGGGCTCTGCCTTCCCTCGACCGCCCTGATTGGCCGGCGGCCGGGTTAGTCAAGAGACTCCAAATGTGATTGGCGCAGTCAGTCTGGCGGCCGGCTCTTTCCCGGCCTCTCCTCCCCCTGCTCAAGTTCTCAGGTGGGGCCGTTGGGATTTCGGCCGGTGGAGGGGACGGTTGCAGCTCCTCAGAGAGGGGCCGTTACTCCTCCCTCCCCTCCCCAGTGCCCACTCCGCGTGTAACCCCGTTCTGCCCGGTTTCACTCAGCCAGCGGCGAAGCGAGGCAGGCTGGTTACATAACTGACCCTCCTGCAGCTGGCAGCAGAAATATGTGCTGGAGAGTTGCCCCTCTCTCCTCCCCAAGCCAGCTGTGAACCCTACTTCACCCAAGGGCCCAACCTCCAGTCTCGCCGTAGCATGACTGGTTTCAGAGTACCAGCCGTGTTAGTCTGTATTCGCAAGAAGAAAAGGAGGACTTGTGGCACCTTAGAGACTAACCAGTGAGCTGTAGCTCACGAAAGCTTATGCTCAAATAAATTGGTTAGTCTCTAAGGTGCCACAAGTCCTCCTTTTCTAGTAGCATGACTGGGGAGATTAGTTGACAAGGCCCTTATGGGTTGTTTCAACAAGGGCTCTCACTTGTGCTTGCAATAAAGGTCCCTGCGGGTTACAAACAGACCTGTGGTGCAACACCTGCAGCTTCCTCAGAGAAAGTCCCAGACGGGCGCGAATTAGTGACCAGCCCCCCATATCCCCTGCAAACGGTAGTGAGGAGCATACAGAAATAAAGCACCTCACTAGGAAGAGAGGGTGGGAGGGAGGCAGCTTGAAAGCGGCAGGCAAGCTGTCCGGGTTTGGTTCGTAACTGCTTTGGGGAGCTTTTTGGGCCATCTGTTTCTTACTAAGTTGTATGAGCAGGCTAAGATGCAGTGCTTTAGGAATATGCTTCCTCTAGACGGAAAGAATCTTCTGCTGAAGTCAAATGGCATGCCAACCTTCAGCACCAGACAGTAACTCCATAAAGGGGGCCCTGGGAAGACCTTCTGAGCAGAAGTTTTCAAACCAGGCTATGTGGAAACATTTCAGAAGTAATTAAGTGAGTTAGGAGATTAAATCCTATTGAATTTCAAGGAGACCTAGGCTCCTAAATCACATCGGAGCTTTAGAATAGTCTACCATATGTGATTGTTTTATTGGTTTGGAGGGAAGGGTATGCCAAGTGATTGACTTTTCCATCTAAAAATCAAAAAGATTACTGTTCTGAGTAACATGTTATGAACATGTTTGAGGCAGGAAACCATTTATTATTTAAGTCATTAATTAACAAAGGGATCTTTAACTTCGGAAAGTTTTTCAATTTTATTTTGCTACAGTCCAAGCGTGCTCCTGTGAGAGACAAAATGTAAACTGTTTGAATTGCTGTCCTGTGGCACCAAATTATATTATACCTGCCCATGATTGAGGGGTTTGAATATATTTCCAGTGAAAGGTGATTAAATTGGGAGGGGGAAGTGAGAGAAAAGGAGATCAAAAACAAGTGTATTCCAAGGACGAGGTTGACTGACAATAAACTCAAGGTTTTAGTTTTTTACACTAGCTTTTTATTTTAAATATGGATGGGAGGTTATAAAAAAAGCATACACAGACAGGCCAAAGCACTGTACCATTCCTGTTCTACTTTCCCCTCCATAACTATCCTCTCTTCTGGCCGCTCCACCATTGTGTCTTTGAAGTGTGAATTGCAAATCAAAATTTAATAAAAGCACTCCATTTTACATTCTTTAGCAAAGACATTACAGTGACTGAAGTGTTTGGGAGAAACTGGGAGTGTCCCAAACACTGGGTAGACTGTATACAGCAGCACTTTCTTTGAGAGAGCTAAGCAGACTGTTGCTTAGGGTTGTGCCATCTACTCCCAACATTGCACGATAATTTCAGTTTGTCAGCTTTGATCCTCTGTGCTGATGATAGCTTTTGCAGGATACAAGGCGAGAAAGGTATTAAAAAGATGTAATCTTTTTTTCAGTAAGTAATCATACAGTGATATGATATGGCCATATGATCATCTCAGAAATTTATAATCAGTAGAGCATATGTACAAATTTGAAGAGCATTACCAGTATGCTGTTTTAAGGCCTAGGTGACTCCTTCCAATAAATGATTTACTAGGGTAGTAAAGGATCAAGGAAATTGCTCACCGTGTATTCCAGAGTAACAGAAACCCTTACCTTATTGTAGCTCTAGTCTGTCTGCAAAGACTCCAGTCTTAATTGTGTTACATTTTCAAAAAAGTCAACAACGCTGCTTGTGCTGCTCAATAACACTGAATTCAGCTGGCAGAGCTTTCCAGGGATTTCACATATTTTCCACTTTTTATCAGACAAACTATTTGCAATATGCAGAAGGGTTATTTTAAATTCATTTTCATAGCAGGAAGAGGCAAGTATTAAAGCGGAGGCAAGAAGTAAATATGAAATCAAAATTCCACAAACTGAAATAAAAATATGGTAAAGAACTATACACATAGATCTTGTTTTCACTAGGAAAAGAGGTATGTTCATAACTCTAGTTAGTTGTTTTGAGTTAACGAACATGAGCAAAAATCCTGTTGAAAACAAGTTAGTTTGTCGTTTTCATATGAGTTAGCAGGACAAGGTAAACCCTAGGATCTCCCATAGTCTTAACTTTGTCTTACTAACTCATGTGAAAACTACAAACTGCCTTGTCTTTCATTGCTTAAGTATCTTCTGCAGCTACCCCAAAATTGAATTCAGGCCATTTCCCTACATGGAAATTCCAGAGTAGCTTGTACTGAACCTCCATGCACAGAGATGGAATTTCTTTTATTAACTTGAATCTTTGGGTGGACAAAAATAAACATTAAGTGCCAGTGCTCACAAGTACTTTCCTGAATTTTCTCTACAATATTTGGTGATTTCACACTTCTCACCACACAAATAAGTTGGAAAAGTTATAACAGGTTAGAGTTTTCTCCCTGAAACTCCAGGATTGTTTCCCGAATGATATATACTAGTGCTCTTGTCCAGTCCATTCATACCATAATTTATAAATAGCATACTCTACAAGAAAACATTTTTATATCCTAGAAAAATGTTAGAAAAAATTTTCCTCATTCCTTTTCCTTTGAAAGAAAGAGATCTATAGAAACTGTGCATGAGATACACATGCTAATTATTCAGCAAAATGAAATATGAGAAACTCATTTAATAAATCTGCTGGCAAACACAAGATTTTATCTATGGGAGTTAAATAACACTTATTTAACACACCCATAAAAACACAATAATTACCAGTTTCTAAATTACAGTCTCTGGCTAGCTAAACCTGCAAGAGCTATGGTACTTTGTAGATATGTTAAACAGGAAAAAGTAGTATCTCATACTTTCTCTTGCCAGCTTGTTATTCAGAAGCTGAAAATTTGCACCTTCTCAGCCACACATTTGCCAACCCTAAATGTTAAAAAAATCATGCATCAGGCCCCCAAAATTATGAGATTGGCTTAAAAATTAATTGAGATTTTTTTTAAAATACTCAATTTTGGGATCTTTTTGTTTGCTTTTGAGCCTTCAGGGTATACTTGGGTTACATTTTGAAGCTTTCCTCTTCAACCATGAGAGTTAGAAATTTACTTTAAAAAAAATGAGATTTTCAAGGAGTCACTTGTTTCCACCAGAGGGGGTTTAAGTAAAACAGCAAATATCACAAGAGTTGCAATTAAATCATGAGAGTTTCCAACACTCCAGTCAAATGAGTACAATACTTACTAATACTTTTGTTCCAAATGTGTAGCCCTCACCTTGACCTACTCTTTATCAGAAATACTGTACAAGGAAAGAGATCTTCTACAGAAGCTTGATGGAAAAGACTAGACTAGGTTTTTGGCCCTGCATTGTCTCCTTTGCAACACTCTGGCAACACAATTGAGATGAAAAGCAGTCTTAAAAAGCCAACTGGGGCTGGCTAACTGCTCCCAGTCCACCCAGTGTAGAGGGCATATCAGAGTAGGTAAGAATGTAAGTGGGTGTGGTCTGAGCATCTTGTGCTCTTGTGATCCTGGGTCAATTGAATGTCTCCTATCGGGCTATCAGTACTAAATCAGCTCCTGCTGATTGCTGGGAGTGGGAAGGCAGAAGGGTTGTGTAGCCTCTTCCTTCTTCAGCTGAGCATACCTTGGCTGAAACTGAAGATCTAGTCTGTAGTTTCTCCACCTGACTTTTGCTGACATTCCATTAATGTATAGGGCACAATCATGCGACTCTCACTCGTGCAAGCAATCAAGTCCTGTGTGTGTGTGTGTGTGTGTGTGTGTGTGCATGCATATGCATAACAAGATTAATTGTCCATTCTGATCTAACTTTTCAAATAGAAATGGAGAAGGATATTTACCTCCTATCTCAAATGCAGAATGTGTAAAATTAAAGAGATCTACTGAATTTAAATTAAGGTAAAGTTTCTGGACCAGATTTTCTCTCATCAATCTGTCCCCTTTATGCTGCTCCAGAGGTGTAAAGGGGCCATATACTAGCCATATTTGGTGAGCTGAGAATTCCCCTTGTTGGGTGAGCCCTCAGCTGGTATAAGGCCAGTATAACCACCTCCTATGTCACGCTCCCTCTCCATCTCAGAGGTATGGCTTGGGACAGAGGAGGGCATGCCATGGATTTGGTAATTTACAGCTGACAGGAGATCCTGATGGGGCCCATTGCCAGCTGACATGAGTTAGGGCCTAGGGCTTGCTCAAACCAACAGTAGGGATGGGACTGGAACTGTGGAGGGCTGAGAATCAGGGAACCATAAATGGCTCCCTGACAGTTTGTCCCTGTCTCCTGTGCTAACCAGATCTCAGTGCAGGCTAGAATCTGACCCCCTAGTTTTAAAATTTTTATATTTCTTAAAAGAATGTGTTAAGTTAAATTTGTTCTCAAATTTAGATTTTATAAAAACAAGCTTTTACAAAACCCAAACCCAAAGGAAATGTTTCCATTAAGTTAAAAATAATCCAATGTAAACAGTCTTTTAAACAAAACAAAAAAAACCCACAAAAAATTACTCTAATGCTTGCAACCAGCTTATTGTAGCTTTGTGTTTGCATGGGAAATTGAAGTGAAACTGGTTAGCTTCTTTCCATTGTGAAAAAATGCAAGCCAGTGAAAAGAAAGTTATATTTTAAAAACATTCTTTCAGTTTAAAAAATATATGGTGATGATAATAAGCTAGACAAGAGTACTTGTTTTTGTTTTTAAAAACAGTGTGCCATTCATTTACATTGTTTTAATATCAGAATCATTTTTATTTAGGTTTGAAGAATAAAAGATATTCAGCCTTATAATTTGTTTTGTAATATTTACGAAGAGCTATCTGATCATCACATTACAACACCCTATGGTGCCTGTCCTCCTGGAATATAATCACTTACTGTGTATTTCCAGCACTTTGCCTTCAGCCTTAAGCCTAACAATACATCCAAAGCACGATCATATCTTAACATGACTCATACACATATAAACATATACACACCTTATTTCTTAAATTTAGATTACCATTCGATAATCTGCAGGTGTATTTTCTTTGGAGTGAAGGAGTTGTATTAAGGGAGAGGTGAACCAATCACCTGATGACTATAAACAAATACGGACCCAATTTCAGTTCATGATGTCATGGTCTTCTGAGACATACAAGCCATAGAAAGTCCATAGTTTGTCATAAAAAAACAGTACCAAACATTCATTGTCCATTATACCATCCTCTTGCCACAACTATATAACCCATTTGAGTTACTTCAGTGCTATTAGTCACCAGACCTTCACTGTTAGTCATTGTGATGGGTAAAGTCCCCTTTTATCAATGGAAAGCCCTATGCGAACCTCCCTTTTCTTCCTGATCTCTATCTCTGTATTTTTTCCCCAGGGGGAGGAGGTTTGCAAGCCCTGTGTACCCCTTTGCTTCCTTACTCTGGGTGACAGAAACAGCTAGAAAGACTATTATAGATTAGATAGGGAGGCCACACTCCAAATGTATCTAATTAATCTGTCTAACCTATCTGGCCACTCCCCTTATCCCTGTAGTATCTGTGTTAATTTTACAAAATTCTATAAATTTGTATGAGTTAACTACACATAAAACCGCATTCTCCCTCAATCAGGTAGAAAGATCTTCACTCTTCTTACCCTTATCGTTTTCTCCACCATTTCAAGAACAAGGCAGAATGTAGCATATATTTTAAAAATATAATTCTCAACGGTGTTAATATATTGGCCTAGAAAAAATGTAAACATCTGGGAAAAATCCAACCTGCTCACATGCTCATTGACTCATTTATGCATTCTCAAGAGACCAACGGGTTAGTGGACTTGTTGGACGCACAGATTGAGTTCTTGAGCAAGCAGTCGCTGAAAAATACCTGATTCAGCTTTCCATGGCAGTTAGAGAGAAAATACTTCTACACACTGGGGTCAACCTTAGTGATTATGTAGCTCCGGAAACTTTAAGAAATTTTGCAGGGCAGATGTTCATTTAATGGCCAAATTGAGATCTGGTTGTAAGTAGGTGAAACTCTATTTACTTTTACAGCATTGATGCCCACTTACACCTGTTCTGAATCTGGCCCTTCAACTGGACTGGACAAGCAGTACTTAAAAAGAGATTTGACATTTATATGGTTAAGAACATACAGAATTATAGTTAATGCTAACCAAAAAAAAAGGGAAATATATAATACCTCATTTTCAGAGTTTAAGCCAATCTCCATTGGGTATTAGGATGAGACCTACTTGGAAGGCTACTTATCCCACATCTACCTTCTGTAAGGTTTTTTGCACTTTTCCTGAAGCATCTGGTGCTGGCCACTGTTGGAGGCAGGATACTGGACTAGATGGACCATGGTTCTGATCCAGTATAGCAATTCCTATGTTCTGTAGGCTTCCCTTTATAGAAAGGGGCTGTTTAATTCTATAGACACACTCATATGATGTAATTTATTCTACCTGCATAAGGCTCAGTTAGACTCTGTGCACCCCTGCATTCTGTGCATGGAGAGGGTGAGGCATGAATTCAATTCCTCACAGGTCACTGGATCTGTATGATAAATGTGGAGCTATGGCACCATCTCAGCGCATGCCTATTGTGTGTGTCTGTGGTGTTCTCTGTGGAGCCACTGTGGAGAGTGGCTGTTCTCCCTGTGTTTCCTTCATGTGTAGCTCCTTTGTGCAGTTTATATGCTTTTCTATGTTGGAAAATTACTTTGTGTTAGAACACATTAACTAACACCATACTAAACACACAGTGTAAACATTATTATTTTGTTTAACATCATTTCAGCTGGTGGTGCTTAGCAGGGCTAACCAGGATCAGAAGACACAATGGGAATGGCTAGGGAAAATGGTTACGTTTTAAAAAGTGTCAGCTAAAATTTTTTAACATTAACAATTTTAAACAGGACTTTGCCCCTAGTCTAGACAGGGCAAGTCCTGTTAATGAGAAACCTAGGCTTCTCCCTATGAACATAAATAAATAAATTAAATAGAAAATCTGTTCATTGAAGAGAAAATTGCTTTCTAGATTTGCATCTCTAACAAAAACAATCAGAATGCAGCTTTTTAATTATGCTACAATGAACCCAGCTCTATCTATATGTTTGAGAGAAAATATTAATGTGGATGTGGAAAGCTGGATTCCTTTAAGCAAATATATTTTATTGTAATGTGAATAACTGTACAGGCCATGTTGAAAAGACTAAAGTAATGACTGTGAAGCAAAGAATTAACTGTACATAATGACAGACGGCTTTAAAGACAAGAAGTTGGTCCAATGAAAGAGATTACCTCATCCTGTCTCTGCTTCAAAGACAATTATTTCTAATTTCCAGAAATAAGGATACCAAAGAGGCAAAACACATTAATTCAGTCTTCCAATAGAGTGTTAGAAATTGCCTTGGTGAAAATAAGCATTCTGAATGGGTTATTTAAAATCAAACTTCCATTAATCTGGTAGAAGGAAAAAGCATAATAATAAAAAATAAATAAAAACGTCAAAAACTGTTCCCAAGGGATTCTACTGAAATGCAAGTCACAATTCTGCATTTCAGGTTAAGATACTCTCATTTCTGCAGATTGATCTTTAAATTCGTTATGGCTTTTAGCAAAGTGATCTGTGCTATCATTGTGCTGGCATAAATTCAGATGAGTTTGGTGAGTGTCCTACATTTTCTTTTAGAACATTATTTCAATTGTAAATAAGTTGTTCCTTGTTTCTGTAGATGAAATCCATATAAACGCACGGTCAACAGTTCCCGGGAGGATGGTGAACCTTCTTGTAAAAAAACGCAAGAATTTCATCCCTGTGGCAGCCCTGAAAATCCTTAGCAAAGCTTTGAAATAGTCCTAGTGGTAGTCAGCAGTCCACTAATTTCTGTATCCCTTGAAATTATGATAATTCTTTTAGATTAGTTTTCTTACATGACATTAATTCGGTGCGCATGTAAGATTGCAAGTACAGGTGTGGTAAAATGTTAGTATACCTCCTGTAAGAAGAGGAATACAACTTGAATATATTTGGACACTTTCATCAAAAACTGAAAAGTCGAAATTCTATATATAAATATGGAGATATCTTGGGGAAATTATAAACCCAAGGTAATTTACAGTTAAATAACAAGATCTACAGCATAGCTGTGCATTTATACAAAGCCATTTACTGCGTACTGCACTTGAAATCGGAAGCCTGAAAATAAAATAAACCATCGAAGCCCCCTCTGACCTGTAACTGTCATTAAATCCTGAACCCAGGGAAAATTTTAGAGAGTTTAGAAAGACATAAATTCCTGGTCATCTGAGGAAACCTGAGGCTGATTTACAATCATCCAAGGTGTGCGGCTTATAAATGGATGTATTACGCAACCATTATTACTAAAGTGAACCGAAGAAGTTTGGTAATGGAAAACCAAAAATGATAGAAAAAAATCAGCAATGCCTTTTTTAGGTAGCCAGTGAATTGTGCGCGTCTTTTAACATGTTTTCACTATGATCAAGTATATTTATGCTTTAGAACTAAATATAACATGAACAAAACCAGCATATATTTTGCATTCATCTTGTTGCTTCAAACTCTATCAATCGGGACATAAATATTTTTACTACAACAGGAGCAATCCCTGTAATTATATTTTGTGTACAGGTCAAATTATAGAAAGTTAGGCTCGTAAATCCAAATTTAGGCAGCTAAATGAGTGGCCTGATTTTTAAAAGCTCTCCGCGCAGCTGCTCCCCTCATGAATTACAATTTTAATCTCTTAAATGAGGATTTGGGAACCGAATTACCCATTTTAAAGTGTTGCTAGCCATATTCTGTAAAATGATTATGTAATTTCACCAGTTTTTCAGAAATGGAAGGTTGCAGTAGAGTGTTAATATAAAGTTTCATTATCAAATATCAATTAAACCTAAAATAAAAAAGTCACACATCTGATGTTCAAGCACATGTAGACGGTAGTTTCCAACAATGAGAAACAATGAAATAGGAATTAGTATATCTATATATAATTCTTTTAAGTAAATGGAGAAATCATGATTATATATGGGTGTATATCGAATATGTATTGGATACTATTTCCGTGCAGGAATAGTCTCTTTCAGTTTTTGAGATCATTCTTGAAAGCTTTATTATTGTGGTCACATGGTATGATGGCTTTGTGTAGAAGCAGGACTCAGCAACCCTTCTGTAGGTTTTTCCCTTCCATCTACTTGATGTCAGAGGCAGGGGGTCTCCTTCGGAATTTCGCAGGGTCCAAAGCTGTCGGGGTTAGGAGAGAAATAGTTTGGCTTCTACCTTAGTAATTATGTCCATGGGTGATCAGTTCATATTATATGTCTGCAGAGTATCATCTCTACAAACAAATTGAAATGCTTATGAAAGGCTGAAAAGGTTTTCAATGTAAGTCTCCGGGGTGCAACAAAAAGGCTTTTTCTGCTTTAAAGCACAGAGAAGCAATCAGCCTGATGCAATTCTTTTCTCCCTCTCCAGCGCTCCCAGAGGGGGATTTCTCGGTAACCACCCTTCTCACTGTCCCTCCAGACTCTCCGTATCACCGTTACACAGGAACCAACTCCCGGCTCCCTGCCAAACGCACACAGCCAAAAAGGCAGCCAAATGGACCTCATGGCTTGTGCAAAGGCTCCCCTTCAGCAGATGAATGAGAGGGGAACAATCTGCTTGCAAAACATTAGGGTTTACTCTTGAACCCCGGGTCCGCGACGAGCTACAGATTGGTATATACTCTGTTTCTCGTTAAGGAGTAATTCTATTCCCTCTCCTATGAATCAATGTTAAACAGCATGTATTTGAAATCCGGTACTTGGATGGCTTCGCACGCGCCCACTTTGGAAAGCAGAGTAAGAGAAAAGCATTATACTTACCCCCAGGAATATTCTCAAGAGCACAATGGAAACTTAACTAAAGTGAGAAGAAAATGCAATGTTTATTATGGTGATGCAAACAGAAAGTGGTTTATCCCCATTTGTTGTTGTTGGCAGAACCTATTTCTGCCCTTTATAAAGAGCTTTTCTGACACGAAGAAAAGACCCACCGAGAAAGTACACACCTTATTGATATTTTCCACAGGAAAAACTACTTGCTTTTCCTTTGGATGTGTTTGTGTCAATGTGTGTGTGCAAAACAGCTTTACAAACATACAGTAAATCCAACCATCCTGTAATGGAGCAGGTGTGCAAACTCGAGACACGTCTACAACGCCTCTAGACAGTGACTAAGAGACCCTTTGAGAGTGATTCATTTGACCCTATAGCTTGAGCCGGTTGGCTCGGGCAGAGGCTTCTCCACTGCGGATGTAGCTCTTGTATCTCTAAAGTGCCCAGGAAAGGGAAGCAGCTTGGCAGCTGCCGGAACGTGGCCACTTCAACTCTGGACTAGGGGGTAGGGGGGAGCCGCGGATGGGAGGCAAACTCCAAACACTCCCAGCTGCTCCAAGCAGGCTGCAGAAAGGAAGCTGCCACTATAATAGTATTTATGGCAATCAATAAAGACAGGGCTCGTAGCACGAAATGATTGAATCACGCCGGCTACAACATCTGCTAGCAATCCTCCCCTCTAAGAGACGATGGTCGGGCCTGTCCCACTGTTTGTACACTTTCTGCGGACAATTTGCTGCGGAATAGAGATGGGTTCTTACATTATTTCTCAATATTAAGTGCTACCGTTGGTAACATAGTAGTTCAGTATGCAGTTTCCCCTGGGTTTATATTAAATAAACTACGAGTCTTAATTGTGTGTCACAGAAGACAGTGCAGTTATTTTTATTTTTTTTTCCTGCACGGGAATTCAAATTCATACTGTGAACAATAATTGCGTTCGATTCAGTGGATGTAAACGGATTTCAAAGAATGCATACCAAAGACCAGTTTAAATCCGTCCTGTTCAAAGGAGAAACAGAGAAGAGTAAATGGTCACAATTTAAGTACTGACTCTGAATAGAAGTCCCTGTAAAGAAGAAAAGTAGACTCCAATCCCTTCCGTCTTAACCAGCATCTCTCTTCAGACCTGCTTTCCACACAACTGCCTACCCCACTAGGTTGCGCTAACGCATCCGATGAAGTGAGCTGTAGCTCACGAAAGCTTATGCTCAAATAAATTTATTAGTCTCTAAGGTGCCACAAGTACTCCTTTTCTTTTTGCTAATCTTCAGATGACTCAGGAGACTAATGTTATTCTTGTTTCTCAAACCCTATGAAAAGTGAATATAATAGCCAGAGAGAAAGAATTATTTTACAAGATGCTTGACCTTTAACTCGGAATTTAGTTTACATTAACAATAAAGAATGCGAGGTATGCTATGTGGAAAGACTTCAGCATGGTCGATACTTGTAGAAGAGAGGAAAAATGGAAATTGCTTTTCTTGGTTGACAGAGGAAGGGGAGTCATTTTTGTTCATTATAGACAAAAGGCCTGATCTAAAGTACATTGAAATCAGAGTGAAGATTCACATTAATTTCAATGGGCTTTGGGGCTTTCCATGAATGTTTTGGTATTTATTTTTAGTTATTTTAAATTTCCCCTTTCCCCCATATAGTTAGCCAAATGCAAATGCACACTAGATACCAGGAACTATGGGAAAATGCGTAACCTGGCAATCCACAGGCTGGAACCTCAAAATTTAGTCCCTTTGAAGTCAGGGGAACTACCCAAGTGAGTAAAGGTTTGCAGTATCGGGCTTCAAGGTACCAAAGGAAAAACTTTTCTAATATGTGGAGAATAACAGATTTATTTGCTCCGGATACTATACTCTTAACGTGATATAATTAAACTTATTTAGTAACATAACAATTCCCATTCATCAGGAAAATAGTGAAATAACTTCTCCATTCATGTTTTAATTTGTTACAAAACAAAAAACTGTACTATTAGAAAATATGTGTAAAAATACTAAATACAGTTTCCCATGTATGCAGTTACATTACTGTAGCCACTCATTTGCAGACTATAAAAATAATGATAATCCGCCGTTGCCAAGGTCCTTTTTTCTGTCTGCAATGCGGTATTTTTTGCAGTAGATGTCGCTTCTAATAAGTAAATAACCTGTCCTTTGAATTTTTCATTAAAAAGATATGGTACTTTTTGTGAGGGTAAGGGGCGGACTGTACATTATTAATGACTCGAGACGATTTCCCTTACTTGTCATTAATCGTCTGATGCGATCCGTCTTTTTTTCGTTCAGTGACCTCAGTGCAAATAAACCTATCAGATGTAGCCAACTGACTAGCAAATTTTGTGAATGGAATACTCAGTGACTGGAAGATGATGTAATTGGAGAGCAGTGGGTTTCGTGCCCGGTTGTGGATTGGCTACATTTTGCCAACAGACCTTATGAGTGGCTGGCCAGTGCCGGTCAAACGCCTACACACTTTCACCCTGGCGGTAGATATAAAAGGGGGGTACTTAAGCATTGAACAGCATCACGATTTAGAAACATATATTGAGGAAGCCTTTACCGTTTCTTAAGAAGCTTTGCATTTCAAGGTAAGCATGCTCTTTCTTGCTTTTTCTTTTTCTTTTCTTAAATCTAGAATTGGTGAGCTTACTTCAGTGCAGCAGAATTTGCAGTGCTTGAAGCTGTACCTGTACCCAAGAAGGTCTTTAACTGGTGCCCAGTTATAGTTTGTGCTGCCTTTCTGTTTTGATTTTTCTCTGTGCATTCAGAGAACGCATAATTTGTAAGTAGCTAGATTTCGTATGGTCTTCTAAATTACACGTTACTGGATTCCTCAAAATAAAATAAAACAAAATAAAAATAAAAAGTACCAAGATAAAAGAAGGAATACACAATCCCCTTAGAATAATTGAAAGCAACCGATACTGCGTAGTATATTATATTTTGTATGGAAAAAACACCCTAATCTCTACATTATTGGGCTGCATAGCTTGATTTCTTTTGTAATCATTTTGAGTTTTTCACAAAATCTGTTATAAAATGGTAAAAGTTTAAAGAGTGACGACCTTCATTGTATTTTAGCTAGCAATATATGCTGTAGGTAGTAATAGGTGTTTTAATTTGAGTGAAAAGGTTAAGTTAATCTAGAGATATTAATTAAAGCTGTGTGTCAGAGAGAAGAATTCTTCAATATATGATTTTTTAAAATCTTTCTGCTGTCTTGACTTGAGTTCATCTGATTTATTTATCTTTGGTCATAATTTTGGGATTTTTTTAAATTAAAATTAATTGAATGGACCTGTTTTTATAATTTTATCTAATTTGTATTTGAGTTGGAAGACTAGCATGTAAACTGTACCAGGAAGTGAGCACTCTTTAATATAATGTACTGATTTCTACACAAACAGAATTATTTTTAAATTAAACATTAGAACGATTAAAATGTATTAATATTCTGCAAAAAGGAGAATACATAAAAGTAGTGGTCATATTTCATATTTTAAAAATAACACTAGCTTTAGCTTTCATGCTCTTTCATAAGATTTACTGTACCTGAAGTGCCATTTTGTCCAGTTCAGATCCGACACATTAAATGCATGAAATTATGTGTAGAGCTTCAACTACAGGGGAGAAGAGACACGTTTCCCATCAGTTTATAGACAGATCTGCATTAATTTAAATCCCATTTTAATTACATCTTGATAGTAATCCTAACTCTGAAAATACTCCAAAAATTACAATTTGGTCATATACAAAAATTCTGAAAATTTTTGAGAAAACTAAAGCAAGAGACCAAAGCAAATTAACAATAACAACCTATTACCAAGTGTGCCTAGAGAAAGACTGCATCTTTAGTAGATCTGATAAGATTGAGGAGGTTGGAAAATGGCCATTGTTTGATCTGAATCTTTGTTGTAGAGAGGACATTATGGTTATGCTGAAGATTTCATCTTTCCTTGCTGTTTATGCCTTGGTTATGTGCCAGATGGATCGCTCCCAGGCAACCCCACTCAGGTAAGAAGCAGAGAGCGGTGGAAACTCATGAGTTTCGGAGCACTGAATCTGAACGGAATGGAGACATTTAGTTTTCTTTATGGCTGCATATAGGAAGTGGATCATAGTAAAGGAGAGAACTTAGATCTTCTAATACTATTTTTTTGTAATGCTCATATTTTAACATGCAATAGATTACTTATCTAGTGTGTGAGAGAACGAGTAGTCTTTGTCTTGAGTTTGATATACATATGGACACTAGTGACAAAGACACGCTCAACAATGTTGAATAGTGTCTAAAAGAACTCATCTGCCTAAGTGCACAGATGCAAAAGTCTCTGCAGCAGTTATCCTTGTATTCATGCTGTCTCGCTTGTCTCCACCTAGACCTGGCTTAGAGTCTATAACAGATCGAGTGACACTCAGTGATTACGAAGCTCGGCGATTATTAAATGCGTTGGTGAAAGAATTTGTTCAGATGACCGCGGAAGAACTGGAACAAGCGACTGAGGAGAATAGGTAAGGGCTACAGCCCCGGGGATATGCACAGATGCTGGGGAAGCAGGACCACTCTGCGTGTCCATTTGATTTCCCAGCAAGAGCCACCTCAGCAGACGCTCGGGCAGGCTAAGATTTTCCTCTCCCTTGGGACTGCGGATGACCTTGTACAACACTTGGGAAGGGATAGTACTGCAGAGATGTTTTCCCGTGTCAGTATCGGGTGGATGGTTTCCACATAGTTAACCTGCTTTTATCTTTTTTTTTACAACCGAGAGAAAATAAAAAAAAAAAAACAAACCATTGGAGGGTGAGTTGAACTTCAAGGAGGGGGTTGTATTAAAATATGGCAGCAATCGGTACGTTTTCCCGGTGGTAGTATTGAGGGCTGTTCGATCGCTCCTGGATTCTCTGTCGCGATAGTGCATGATGCTGTCGTGAGGCATGGAAGGCCACTGGCTGAAGGGGGCATCCTAATAGTGCACGCAGCGCCACCCTCTCCCTCAGAGCCAAGGCATGCAAGTACATTTGCATTAACCTTAATGAATTCCTGTTGCAAAGCATGTTCATGAATGAGAGACTGAACAGCATGTCTAGTACATTGGAAGACAACCCCCCTCTCCTTTGACTACCAGCATCCCAAAATCTAATCAGTTTGCTTGATCAAGTAAACAATATTCATTTTGTTCATGATAGAACTCTGTTCTCCCTCTGATTTCAAGTGTGCCCCCCCTGCATGAAATGAGTGTGAGGGGATTTTATCCTTTTCTTTTGTCTCCTAATTATACTTATTTATCTAGGAATGTAATGCATGAATGTGCATGATTTATATTACTTTTTTGGCATGTTTTTTCCCCCTGCAGCCTGGATAGACCTATTTCCAAACGCTGCGCCAGTCTGAGTACTTGTGTGCTGGGCAAACTGTCTCAAGAATTGCACAAATTGCAAACTTACCCTCGTACTGACGTCGGGGCTGGAACTCCTGGCAAGAAAAGGAATGTGCTGAATGACCTGGAAAATGAACGCTATGCAAACTATGGGGAATCCCTGGGAAACAACTAGACATGCTTATTTCCACCCTTCTCCCTTTTTTTTTTAACTTGATGCATGTGGATCTAACCTTGATTGCTAACTTTGCTATGTTATTTTGATTCTGTTTTCGACAGAGAATGTTTGAGATGGACTTAAAGTTAGGACGATAAAGAACACAACACACATACCAAGTTAGAAAAAAAAAACCCAAATAAAATAAAAAAGAATGAACAGCACTGCCTTGAGACTTCAACTGATTTTCTTAGACATTTATTTTAAAAAAAATCTAAACAAAGCTTTTCATTTCTAGCTATTACATGTACAGATAAACTCTTCTTTCATGCCTGCTCATGCACTTGTTCAATAAACCTATTTTTCTATGAGGATTAGGTCTGTTTTGATTAATTGTGTTGGAATACAAAATTTCTAGACAAAGCTAGAAAAGTTTTACAAATCTTTTCAGAACTGGAGAAGAGCAGAACAATACAAAAGTTGTATAATAATTTAATTCCAGAATAGCTGAACAATTTGACCATGTTCATATACACTGGGAGAACTCCTAGACCCTTTTAATGCTTTCTATATGTATGTGTGCATACATAATCAGTCACACACACACAATCTTAGTTAGTACAACAATTTGTATGAACTTTTGAAATGGCTAAGCATCAAGCAATGCATGTATTAACTAGTGTGAAAACACTAGAAATGTAATCCAGGTTTAAAACTGTTCTCATTGAACTCATCCAGGTAAGAACTTTAATATTCCTTTTTTTCATTTTCCTTTAAATTATTTACATGAAGCTTCTTTACAGTGATATATTACCATGAATAACTGGATTTTTTTTACATGTATCAGTTTTAGAAATAACCTGTGAGGTAGACTTGTATATTAAAAGATTGAAAAAGGGGGGCTTTCATATCTGGGTAATTTAAAATCTTGTTTTCTGTTAACCCTTTTACTTTAATACAACAGATTTAGTGCTACTTTTGTGCCTCTAACTTTTTTTTTTGTCTGTACAACATATATCTCATAATATGGGAACTGTTCAGAAAACAATTGTCATGTTACCAGGGATGTTTTCTACGGTACTGTCTCTGGATTTGTCTATAGTCCTAACTCGGGAAACATTCTCATTGAGTTCAATAGAAGATTAGCTTGAACAAAGACTATAGAAGTATGTACTCTAAGGCCCCAGTCCAGCAATACACATAAGCATGTGCTTAATTCTAAGCAAGTGAGTAGTCCAGTTGAAGTCAGTGGGACTGCTAAAATGCTTAATGTTTTGCTCAGTGAAGGCCTAAATAAAGAAGAAAGCTGTTTAAATAGTGCAATCAGATATATGGAAGAAGGAAAATGACTATGTGCAGTTCAACTCTGAAAAATTACTAAAAAATCCCTGGCAACTTCTTACTCTATAGATTTAGTTCCTGGATGAAATCCTTGCCCCATTGAAGTCAATGACAAAACTCCCATTGACTTCAGTGGAGCCAGGATTTCACTGCTTTTGTGTGTTTGGACATAGCTGCTGATCTGAGTACCTAAAATAGGTTTTTTGCTACTATACTCCATCAGCACTACAGAACCAACTCGGGTGAGACTTAGCTAAATTCTTTTACTCCTTATGCATTATCAGCAGTTGTCTGTTAAATTTCAATTATTTGCTGGTGGGAATGGAGTTGATCAAATATTATTGAGGGGATAATTTTGTCTATGCAACCTTAACTATTGGTGATGATGTGCAAGAAAGAAAGAGCCCAGTTTGACTTTCACAACCTGAGTTGAGTCTGTAGCACCTGGTAGCTAGAAAAAGAAAAGTATTTTTTAACTTATAAACTGAGTGAACAATATGTAAATCCTTGAAATACAATAAATATGGAACCTCACAATTCCATTTTTATAGAGGTACTTTTCCAGGTAGAACCACACCTTATTGATATAAACAAAGTATTCTTTACATTCTCTCTATGTAAAATATATGTTTTTTATTTTGAAAAGCAGTGTAACAGCACAGAAAAGGGCATGTAACACAGCAACCTGTGTGACCCATCGTCTGGCAGACTTCCTGAGCAGGTCAGGAGGAGTAGGCAAGAACAACTTTGTACCTACCAATGTGGGATCTAAAGCTTTTGGGAGGCGAAGAAGAAATGCTCAAATATAAACATCTGAATGACGCCTGGAATATGGTAAACACCCTGCAATAAATGGAGACTTTTTACTTCCCTTGGTAACGTTACCATTGCTAATATCTTACGTAGAATTCTTGTTTGGATGGAAAATAGATTTATGGTGTCTAGATCCTAGAAAGAAACAGTAATAGTTAATCCAAATGTGTTACAAATCCAGTTATACATTTAAGTAGAACATGTATTGTAAGGTCTCTTTTTTTCAAAGGAAAGTGAAAAGTTTAAATAATCAGTTGTAATGAATGCTAGATCACCTTGAAAAACAAAGCTGGTTGGTTCAAATAATAGTTTCAATCAGTGGATATTCTTGCGTTATACTAAAAGTAATATTTCAGTATCAATATTTTGGTAATTTTGGATTTCTTTCTTTCAGATTGCCATGGAACTGAAATGTTAACTCCCTTTTGTTTCTGATGAAAGCAACTCTTCTCCATAAATCAAGAAGGCCAAACAGAAGACTCATTTTTTGCATCCTTCTAATATATAAAAATGTTTTGTTAAAAACAAATGAAAGCACTTCTGTTATGTATAGTACAAAACAATCTAATTATTCAAATTAAATTATTGTATATTCTTTTTATATGCAATTCTATTTCAAATAAAATGCGATAGCATCTATTATTTATTTATCTCCTAGCATATATGTGAAATCTGACCCATGCTATTGTATCTGGGCAATACTGCCAAATCTCGGGGATTACACTAAATTGCTGCCTGTCAAGGCATATCTGTAAAATTATGGTGTGCTGTGCCTTGATGTAAAACATTTAACTGACATGATTGTACAGTATGTTTAAAAACACTTCAGTATTGTATCATTTGTGAATTTAAGCAAAATTAAAAAAAGTATTTTAGATACATTTGGATTGAGAAACTGATCTTTCATTTAAACCAATTTTATTGTTAGTTTATTGCATAGTTGTTTTTTTAAACATCTGGCATTAATCAAATGTGGATACCAGATTAGAACGATCATTGGCCTGCTCCCATATGGTACTTCCTATGTCTTATATAACTACAGGCTCTAGAGTGGTTCTTGAGAACTAAAGTTTGAATGTTCAGAATAGAGAACATTTTCCCTTTTACAAACTCATGAACCAGTAGCTCAAAAATAATTACAAAATGATTCAACAGAATAACCCCCCACAGTTCCTGGTAGTAACAAATGTCATAATGTATCGACCAAGACAACAGTTTTGTATAGCCTCTTTCATACAATCTATATTCCAAAATGGTTTACAGAGTTAAATAGTAGGGGGATGGACAAAGGAGAAAAGATATGTGTTCAGCTGAGGTTGAAATGAGAGAGAGAAGAAATGAGAGAAAGAGATTCAGGATGGCAATTACAGACCGAAGGAACTGCAAAGAAGCAGTTTCTTTGATTAACCAGTGTCTGAGACTGTCTATAGAGGAGCTGAAGAACAGAGAGTGGAGTAAAAGGAAATTGGAGACAATCCATGGGTGGTTTTAAAACCAAGGATGACACCTTTTAACCAACACGGGTCCTTTCTCCTACAGAAGGAAATTGCTGACTTTTCAATATACTGGCTGGGCAAGATACTCTGGGTTTACCCTTCCCTACACTGCACACTTGTTATAGCGGTGTGTACAGTAGATACATGGCTAGCCCACCTAGGTTTGGTATAAATAGCAGTGTAGGTGGTGAGGCACTGCTTAGGCGAGTAAAGAGACATCTGAAGCTTGTGGGTATGTGTCCTACACAGCTTTTCACTTGCCCAAGCAGTGCTCCCATATATACACTGCTATTTTTAGCAGCGTAGTGTCCTTCTGTCTCCCTGCTGCTGGAGCCTTTCCCCACTGCAGGAAAAAAACTCTGACAGGGGGGAAAGGCTCTGCCAGTTTTCTGCAGCTGGAGCCTTTCCTGCTTCAGGGAAAGACTTCAGCAGCAGTGAAAGGCTTTCGCAGATGGGAGGCAGCAGGGAGAACCTTTCCCCACTGTCTCTCCCCCCTCCCCCCCCCCGAGTCTTTCCTTGCTGCAGTGAAAGGCTTTGGCAGCAGGGAGCTACTGAACCCTTTCTCCTCTGCCATTGCTTTTCACTGACGTATGCAGCTATACACAGCCGTGTGGACAGATTTGCACTGTGGCACACAGCTACACATACCCTATACACTGCAACCACCACTGGTGTGCAGTGTAGACATAGCCTCTGAGTCTGTTTTGTTCTGCACTGCACTGCACTGCCAGTGCAATCTGACCCTAAAATCAGCTTCACCAGTCCAGGGAGGATCATTCCACTGAAGTGACGATCATCTCATGGTGCGGAGCGGTCATTAGGGCTCTTGCACCACTGTGGCAAGGGTAGGGAAAAGGGGCATGATTGGAGGAAAGGCTACGTGGTGGGGACACTCCTATATCATGCCAATCCTTGGCTAAGTTTATGGCTTTTTGGGGTAAATTAGAGCAGCCTTAAGATTGTATGATTCCCACACAACCATCTCTGGTGGGATTTAAGTAGTATGGAGGGCTGTGGCGAATTTCATACTATATACTCTGTTTGAAATTAACTTGAATATAAATAATTTTTTCTCTACATGCAGTGCTTGATACTTTTTTCTTAGCTAAACACAAACTGCATTTATTACCACAATAATCTAGAATTCTGCAATGCCTAGAATTCAGGTGTATACAGTTTCTAAGAAGATTTAACCTATATTACTCTACAGTGATATCTTTGGACCTCTTACTTCAACAACACAGAGGAGCACATCTGTCATTATGTACTCAGTAATAGCTCATACATAGCTTTGAACATTAGAATACACTTTATTGAGATATAACATTGGTTAACAACACTAGGATTATGTCCTACTGCTTTAGAAATGTGACGTGCATTAAACCTGGACAACTGCTGGAGTTAGGCGGAAAGGTGAAGTTTGTTAATAAGACATTAATGTGAAAAAACTAATCTCTTAAAGAGACGCGGGCTCAGATTAGTAGTAAGAAAAATCATTTTAGCGTGTACTTTAATTTTTTCCATAAGTTTACCAAAGAAGCTAGAATAGAAAATAAATTAGTCTGGTTTTGTTTTCTTTTTTAGCTTCAAATGAACAATATTTATTTCACAGCAACAGAGAGTTGTACTGGTCCAGATAAATGAAAATACTTTGCATATGTACAGTCTTGTTTCAACAAAGAATATACTTATTTAAATGACCAGTGGAGAAATAGCACTAATAGCAAATTCAGTGTTTATCTTTCTCATGGGAATCTGTTGCTTGAGCTTTTCCACTGTTTCAAATTCTCAGAGGCAGGCAAGACATTGCTCTCCTTTTTTTTCTAGTGCAGTATTCCTGCCAGTGCCCTTTACAGGCAGGCCTGGTTAACTGCACTGATGTTGATCCGCAGTGTTCTGCTTCTATATGGTGAGGGAGGAGTTTCCTTAGTAGCTGTCTGAGAGCTCTTTTCCTCAGATACTTTTGGCAAATTCTTCATCTCCTTCCCAGTTTAGCCTTCCCCTGGAAGAGACAGAGTGTTCAGCAGAGGATTTTGATGAAGTCTGGGGACTCCTTTAGCCCAGCAGTAAATCCTCAGCCACTTCAGTGCTTCTGCTGTTGATCAGGGACCAGCCGTCAGCATCAAAAGGCACAAGTTCCTGCATTCAGCTCCCCATGCTGGCAATGCCCCTTCCTTAGTCATTTTTCTCCACCCTTGGTTCTGTTCTTTCTTGTCCTCCTGCTGCAACACCAAACCAGTAAGCCTCACATTAGTCAGTGCAGGAAGAAGTATGGGTTGTGTTGGACTGATTCTTCAAGCTACTGTATTGAATGGTTCTTACTACTCACAATGTCCCAAGGAAGGGCTTAACACCAGTCTCCTTTTCCTACTTCAGTCCCTGCAAGATTTTTTTTCCAGGTTCCCCTAGGGACTCCCTTTCCAGAGACAGATCCTTTCAAGCTGCAAGTGATCCACCACCACCTGAATAGCTTGTTTGAATCAGAAGATCATCATCTCAAGTACCCCTTCCCTCCTTCCTAAGTGCTTTAATATTCCTGCTCCATTCAGTCAATCTTTACTCCCTTCACATTGTCTTCAGCCAATTGTCCACAAATCTAAACCATGCTCTAAGTCATGGTTTCTCCTTGTCTCCTTAGATAGCTTCTATTTACCCTTCATCCTAGTCTAAGCACCAAGGATAGGACACTACTTCCTTTCCGGACTCTCAATGCCAGCGCCATAAACCCCATCCCCAAAGAACCAAACTGAGGATTCTCTTTGCTGTAACAAGCATCTGCTCCAGTCCTCAGCTGATGAAAGGGAATTTTCTTCCTGCTCTGAGCACTCTGAGTCACAGAATGCATTGAAATTTAGTTTGAATTGATCTATTCCAATAGGAAGATAGTCAAATCATCCAGGCAGTGTCTCACACCCAGGATGCCCTCAAGATGAGGTGTAGGAAAAAGCAGAACTATTTTCTCATGTCAGAATCTCATAAGCCTACTTGTGATTCTGAGTGATCCAACCATGACAAGTAAAGTTCCATCAATAACCATCTCTATGAAACTGTACAAAGTCACATCTAATATTGCCACCAGGTTTTTTTTCTGTCTTGACCATTGACTTGTCTTAGTTAGGATCATTCTCAAGCAAAAAGATTTTTCTCCCAGCTAATGGATAGGTTCCCCAAAGAACTTTGTGGACCACAGGATTAACATTTTTTTGAAAGAGGCTTTGAATCTTCTTCCATTCGTTCATATGCTGCATATGCTTTATATACAACATATATGGTATCAGGTCAAATGGCACTGTCCGTTCTCTGCTCCTTTTTGTGGTCTCAGAAAAAAGTTCCCCCCAAAATAATAAGAGGTTGACTAAAGGAAGCTGTATTCTATTTAGATTATGTCAGAGTTTCTCTGTGATTTCTCCCTTCTGTCACAGCACCAGATTGTCCACTATATCTGTTCTCTGCAATACCTTGGCTCAAATACGTGGCTCCAGGCTCTCGATATACACATTTCCAGAGGCAGTCTGGCTCAGGCACATTTTGACAAGGTGAAACTCTTGTGACAAGTTCCTAGTAAAAGCCCCAAATAAAGATATGCCCAGCCATCCATTATTGAGAGGCATTCAAGAGAGCTTCATGTAATTTTACTGCAAACATAAATTCCAGCCATACTGAAACTACCAATTGTTCTGTCCCTTTCAATCCACAAGGGTTAGGAAATTCTTCCTCACTATCAGCCAGAGGCTGCCAGAGCCAGACAGAAATTTTACACAAGAAAGTGAAGTCCTGCTAGCTTAGTCCCACCTTCTTCTAGAAGAAAGAGTCAAGAATTTCTTCTCAGCCTGTGGCGGTACCCTTTCTAATACATAAGCTCTCAAATTTCTCAGGCCTGGCTTACCCACATACTTTCAAAAGCCTCTTCCTGTCCTTCAGGAATGGGTGAAAAGTCAAGGCTGTGTAGCAAATCTCTTCTTAGGAATATGAAAAGAGAGGTTCAGGTTTCTACTCCAGGTTCTTCATGATGTTAAAAAGTTTTGTCAAACTTCATCCAGTTCCATGCTTAACTTTTCCATGTGCAGAGCTAATTTCAGGTTGGAGACTTTAGGTATCTTCTTCAATTCAATAACTTTAGGGTATTTCTACTTGAGTGTTCTGGTTGGAAAAAAAAGAGATGGTATATTTTTATTTCTCACTTCTTTTTCAAAGGGCGCAATATTTAGTCTGATATATCAGTTCAAATCTGCTTCTTCTACTTTTTTCTCTCTCTTATGGTAACTCAGGGAGCAATGTCAGTATAATGCTTTAAAGGGCAATGGCACCAAACAGCATTGCTGGGGTCGGGGCAGGGGGAAGAAAGTGCTTTTTTGACTTGCAAGAGATGAACAATACCTATCCATTTTAAGCCTGATGGAACAGCAGGTTCCCATTCAAGGGAGACAAAACTACATGTCAGGAAACTAATGCAGGTTTTTTTTTTAAACTTAGGGTCTTACCCTGCTCCTTTTGCACCCAAATGTTCAGTGTATTCAATCCATTTTTGGGTGTACAAGGAATACAGTATTGATCAAGAGTTTGTGGATAATTTTGATTATTTGACTTCATGAGCAACTGGAGAAAAAAATCTTGTTTCATTTTTCATGACTGTCTCTCTTGATGAAATTGCCAAAAGTCCTTAGCTTTTTTTAAAAAATTAATCCCAGGGCTTGGTCTTTCACAGCACAGGTGCAGACTGTATACTATACAAAATATATTTAGAAATTAGCATTTAATAAGGGAATGTGCAGTTTCCATTGTACTTACCTTTTCATTTTTTAATTACACTGCCATTCTAAGCAGGGCTGAAAGTGGACAGAAAATAAAATGTTAGTGCAGTATAAATGGCTTACACTTTATGGGCAGCATCCTATCTAAGTTATTTAGTATTCAATCAGGCAACATAATACAGATTAGTCATATACAAGTGTTTGTATTAATGTTGAAGAGGATATATAAACCATTTTGGTTCTAATGTTTTAATAAACTGTCAAAACTGTTTTTCTTTAACAAATGGTTATTTTAAATTTGCATAACCAAAGCCTTTGTGAGGTGACATGTATAGTTGCTCACGACACATCTCGCTGTTATTGCAGACTTCTTGGGCCTTCATTTTGTACGTCATTGTGTGGTGGTATTGAGCTCCAGTGCAAATGTGAATCAAAGCAACATGTGGGCATGAGAAAGGTTATGCTGTGCACTAGGCGCAGTCCTCTGCACTGACTCAGAGTAAATCTCTGGCTCTCCAGAGTACAGAATGAAAAAGCACCAGGGTGTGGACAGAGAATGAGTATATCAAAGGAGACAGTGATCCTGAGCATGCAAATATGGTGCTTAATTATGTGCTGCTTCTTTGGCTTGACCTCTACAGGTAGGGTAATGGTGGCTGTAAAACAGTACTTTCATTATTACAGGGCATGTTTCCCTTCTGTCCCTGGTTATGCTTATCACTTTTTACATTGTTCTTATACATGTGACAGTCTGCACCTGTGCTGTGAAAGACCAAGCTCTGGGATTCAACTTCACTGAAAATGTAGTAACTAGACATAATTTTAAAATAATGCAGGTAGATTTACGCAGTGACTCTGTCCAGTTATTTAAATCTCTTTTCTTCTCTTTTGTTGGTAGAGTTGAATTAATCTTCCTGAAAGCTTCCGTAGTCTGCTGTGTAAGAAATGAGCAGAGCTAATGCTATTGCTTCTGTCACAGAACCTTGCCAAAAAGCAGCCTTTTGCGGACAGTAGTAAATTTTGGTATTGGTTATTTAATTCAGCATTGTCATGTATAATTAGCTGATTGAATATCTGCATGAAGTGGGTAATTTTTAAAACCTGCTGGGTAATTTAGATCTGAGAATATTTTTTTTCCTCTCCAGATGGATATATTTAATTATCATAGAATCATAGATTTCTAGACATGGTTGAGGATGCATTATGTGCATGATTTTCAAAGGTGCTGACCACTTACAGCTTCCTGTGGCTTCAGTCTGAGTTCTGGTGCTCGTTGCTTTGGAAAATCAGGCCCATTTGGTCTTTGTTGACAGGGTTTGGGTATTTATTTATATATTTAGTCTGCATATTTACCCTTTCATTATTGTTATAAAATATAATCCATTCTTTCCTAGTTCAGCAAAAAAAAAATTGTCCTTTATTTTTAATTTGTCTATATGTTTGTATTTCCCTTGAACCTTTTAAAGTTCAGCAGGGAAGATGTCCCTGCATTGTAATATTCTATTTCAGAAAGTAAATAGCTTTTATTTCCAAATTATGTATTACATGATCATTTCCTTACCTGGGAAGAACTCTGAACCTTGCTTGGCTGTAAGGGATCACAGGTCTTGAATATGGGTCTCCAGTTCCCCAGGCAGTTCTCAGACCACAGCCACAATCCAGCAGCTTTCTGGTACCAGCAGGGACTTTTGTAGGCTGATGGACCCTTGCTCACAGGCACCGCCCATGAAGGGCCGAATTGGAGGAGACATCTGGACCTCTCCAATTGGCTCAGTCTCACTATTTAAGCCAGAAGGAGGCACAGGAAGCTGTCTGAGAAACTAGATGAATTCCTGGTTGGTTGACACATCAGACCCTGCCTACTTACCTGGCTCCTGAGCCTTGCCTTGTTCCTGATTCCTGCCCTCGTTCCTTGATTCAGATCCCTGCTTTTATGCCCTACCCCTGGCTACTGTCTTTTGCTCTGATCCTTGGCTTGATTTCTGGCTCTGGCTCTGACCTTTGGATTGATTCCTGACTCTGTCTCTGACTCTGGTTCCTGGCTCCTAACTCCTGCTCTGACCACACTGCTCTGACCACTAGGCATGACTGCCTATATCCACATCTACAACAGTTTCCTAGGAAAACCAATCCCTCTGAATGGGGTCCAGTGGGGTATGGACCCAGTGGAGCTCCCCCTACCTCAAGGAGGGCTGGTGCGTCATGAGCAAGTGACTGGCTTCCAGACAGACAACCAAGCCATGCAGGCATGGATTGCACAGCTAGTCACTGAGAATCAGGCACTGCAAGGGCAAGTCCAGCAACCCTGTGCAGAAAACATTGCACTTTGGGCCCTACTGGCTTTTGAGCCCAGACTTGTTTGTCTCCCTCCCAGAGCACTTCAGTGAGGATTGTTCAAATATTGAGGCCTCATGAGGTCGCATGAACCAGTGCCTTGTTCTTGTTCTTGCTTCACCTTCAGACATACTCGTCCGACCAAGTCAAGGTAGGCCTGGTAGTCAGCCTGATGACTGGAGAGGCATTGGCCTGGGCCTTCCCCATGCTAGGGCCACAGTCCAGTGCTGTCTAGATGGGACGCTCTCCAGTGGGCAATATCAACCATCTTTGGAGACCCCAACTGTGCTCCCTCTGCAAAGGCTGCCTTGTGGAAGTTCTGACAGGGGTCAGGCATAGCTGCCACCTATGCAGCACACTTCTACCATCACACATCAAACATGGAGTGGTATGAGGCAGCCCAGCTGTTCCAGTTCAAATGGGACATGTGGGATGAGGGACAGGATGAGTTGGCTAGAGTTGAGACCCTGACAGATTGGGGTGCTTTCATCCATCTTGTCATCTCGATCGACAATCGGCTGCGTGAATGGTGGAAAGAAAGAAGATGGGTGCCATCGGAGTCATACCCACCATTCAGGAAGTTGAACCAATGTAGGGCGACCTGGCCCCTGGCCACTCACCCCCGAGGAAAGGGAGTGCCAGTGATGTTTTAACCTGTGCTTCTACTGAGGCGACCATGGTCACGCTATCTCTGATTGCACCATGAGGAACCCAGACTGAAGAGATCCAGGAAAAAGAGCCAGCTCGGGCCCAATAAAGAGGGCTAGCCTGAGCATCTGGACAAAATGTTCCCTGGTATCTGCAGCCACAGTCTTGTCATGGAGTGCAGGTCTTGAACCCTCATCCACAGGGATCTTTGGAGCAAGTAAGCGCCAACCTGCCACCCAGAGACTTGCTAACAAGTATCAGAATAGGAGCTGAACTCTGATAGAAGATTCCTATTACTGGAATTCGTTTGGCTCACAGCTTCTATATAAACCCAGCACAGGAACAGGAATTTGTGCAAGCAACTGGGGTCTCCCTGCTTTGGACTGCTTCTATTGTGATACCTGCTCCTACTGCCTGCTTATCATCTCCTGGTAACTTGACCCTGCCTACCACCCAACTCCTGGTTTGCCCTCTGACCTGTCTTGGACTCTGACCTCCGGGCATCAGACCTGGTCTGACTCCTGCTCTCACCACTAGGTCAGACTGCTCACAACCTGGTCGTGATAGGTCCTATCTGGAACACGTGCTGAATGCCATTGCTCAACACCACATTTGCAAGTAGTGGTTGAGCTGCATGTCCCAGAGTGCTCCCTTCTAATCCCTCTGCAGCAGGCCCTCACTGATTTGGGTGCAGTGGATAACTTTATCAAACTGGATGTGGCCCAAACCCTGCAGATTCCTCTAAAGCCCAAGCCGGTGTCAGACCTATTAGAGATGATTGATGGGTCCCCCTTATTCTTTGGACCAATGGCCATAGAGACCATACCCCTGTGGGTCACTAGTCAATGACACTGAGAGATGCTGCAGTTCAGTACCTTTTGCTTCCCACATTTTCCCTTGATCCTGGGTATTTATTGGTTGACTCTCCATAACCTTCTCATTCACTGGCACAAACTAAAGGTCAGCTTTTCTTCCAGCAGCACTGCCTGATCCCAGCAAGTAGAGTGTGAATAGCAGAGCCCTAACAGTTGCAAGCCTGGGTAGTTGGTCCGACAGACTCACCTGCTGATCCTGAACCTCGGCTTCCATCCCAGCACCGTGACTTTGCCTGTGAATATTAAAAAAAAAAAGAGAAAAGAATGCAAACATCCTACCCCTGCATATGGATTGTGACTACCCAACTGAACTACAGTGGGGAGTGAAAATTCCATTTGGTCACATGCATGCCATGTCTGAACCCAAACTGGCCACCCTACGCACCTAACTGCAGGAGAACCTGGCCAAGGGTTTTATTCACAAGTCCATCTTGCCTGCTGTGGCACTCGTCCTCTTCGTTAACAAGCCAGATAGAAGTCCATGCAAAGTGGGAAGCTATCGAGCACTGAATCAGGTCAGTATTAGGAACAGGTATCTCTAATTCCTGAACTATTGGACTGCATGGGGGCTGTCTGGGTATAAACAAAATTGGACCTCTGCAGGGCATATAATCTATATGTATTAGACCCAGGGATGAGTGGAAGACAGTCTTTTGAACCTGCTATGGACATTTTGAATACCTCATGATGCCTTTCAGTTTAATCAATGCCCCTGCCATGTTTTAACATTTTTATTGATGACCTGTTCTGAGATATTCTGGACCAATAAAGTGGTAGTTACCTGGACAACATACTTATTTTTCCAGACAGTGCTGAGCAACACACCATGGATGTCTGTTCTGTCCTTGAAAGGTGATGCCAATATGGCCTCTGCACTAAGCTGGAGAAGTGCGTTCAGTCAGGCCTCCACTGAATTTTTAGGCTCATCCTATCCCCGGAGGGTACTGGGCAGCTCCACCGAAGATCCAAGAACAACAGTGCTTCCTGGGATTTGTGAATTTCTATCAGCTATTTATCCCAAGGTTGTTGCAGTGCACTGCCCCGATCACTGCCCTATTCCCCCAAAATACAGAGTTCCTCTGGTGTCCAGGGGCCCAACAGGCATGGCATACTTGCAGGGCCATGATTCTTGGCGGAATGTATATGCATCCTTTCACATAGGTTATCCCATCGTGCGGTTCCCTATTAATGATTTCCTGAGCTGAGGTTGATTGAATCAGGGCAAGCAGGCCTTTGTGGGAGGAGGGTGCACCCAGAAAGTTATGAGGTTTAAGAATGTTGGACCACCTCACAAATGTGGCACACTCCATCCCTTGCATTGGCCTGCCTTCCTCCCAGGAAACTGCCTGGCTCAAGTTATCTGCCTCCACGGTCTGCCAGAGCGCATTGTCTCTGATTGTGGTGCACAATTTATCTCTTGCTTCTGGCGTGAAGTCCTTTGGTTGTTGGTCATTTGGTCCAGTCTCTCCTCTACTTATCACCCCCAGTCAAAAAGTCAGGCAAAAAGAACAAACCAAATGTTGGAACAGAAACTATGCTACTATATAAACTGCCACCAGGATGACTGGTCCTCGATACTACTGACTCTGGCTCTGACCTTTGCCTTGATTTCTGACTCTGGCTCTGACCTCCAGTTCCTGGCTCCTGCTTTGACTATGAAGCCTGACCACCACTGCTCTGATCACTGGGTCTGCCAGGCTATATCCCTGTCTACAACATTGAAGTCCCAAGTAGCATCCGCTATTTTTCTCTTTTGCTTCCCTCTCTCAAAGTTTGTTGGCTGAAAAGGGCTGGCTGAAAAGGGCAAGACATGGTTCTGGAGAGTGTATTAATGCCACTTCCATATGTGCCGGTGGAGTCACAACAAACTCAGGATGTGGTCCTCCTGCAGGATCTTTTTTTCTCCAGCACATTGTAGCCCAGGAGCAAAATATTCTAATTTAGATCACCACACTGTAGAACATTGGACTAGCACTGGGCTACAACAGAACCTCAGAGTTACAAGCACCAGAGTTATAAAGTGACAGGTGACACACACCTCCTTTGGAACCAGAAGTACGTAATCAGGCAGCAGCAGAGACAAAACAAAGAAAAAAAAAAGAAAAAGCAAATACAGTATGGTACTGTGTTAAACATAAACTATGACAAATATAAAGGGAAAGTTTAAAAAAAAAGATTTGACAAGGTAGGGAAACGGTTTCTGTTTTTCATTTAAATTAAGATGGTTAAAAGCAGCATTTTTCTTCTGCATAGTAAAGTTTCAAAGCTGTATTAAGTCAATTTCAGTTGTAAAATTTGAAAGAACAACCATAACGTATTGTTCAGAGTTACAAACATTTTGGAGTTACGAACAACCTCCATTCCCAAGATGTTCACAACTCTGAGATTCTACTGTAATCACAAAATACGATTTTACTCTAGCCCGTTGACTTTTGTGAGCAGTTTTCTATTTACTTATTTTTTCATGTTTCTATTTTATTTTTGTACAGAGTAATTATATTCAATAGATTTTTCCTAATAGTATCTTGTCACATCAGTGCAGGAAGGCAATTTGGCATTGCATTAATTGACTTTGTGCCTATGTACATATCAGTGGTGGGCAACCTGTGGCCTGCGAGCCACACGCAGCGGGTCCGGCTAATTCACTGGCGAGCCATGAGACAGTTTGTTTACATTGACCGTTCGCAGGCACGGCTGCCCGCAGCTCCCGCAGCTCCCAGTGGTTTGCCGTTCATGGCCAATGGGAGCTGCGGGAAGCGGCGCGGGCTGGTGTTGGGTTGGGGTGTGGGGTGCAGGCTCTGGGAGGGAGTTTGGGTACAGGAGGGGGCTCAAGGCTGGGGCAGGGGTTGGGGTGCGGGAAGGGGTGAGCAGTGCAGGCTCTGGGCGGCACTTATCTGAGGTGGCTCCCGGAAGCGGCGACAGCTCCCTCTGGCTCCTAGGCACAAGGGCGGCCAGGGACTCCGCACGCTGCCCCTGCCTGCAGGCACTGCCCCTTCAGCTCCCATTGGCCACGGTTCCCGGCCAAAGGGAGCTGCGGAGCTGGCGCTCGGGATTGGGGCCAGTGTGTGGAATCCCAGTGGCCGCCCCTGTGCCTAAGAGCCAAAGGGAGATGCTGGTAGCTTCCTGGGAGCCACGTTGAGCCAGGCAGTCACCCTGCCCTCAACGCTGCAGGCAACCAACTGGACTTTTAACGGCCCAAGCCTCCAGGGTCCCTTTTCGACTGGGTGTTCCAGTCGAAAACTGGATGTCTGGCAAGCCTCGCCTGGCCCCAAATGTCTACACAGCAACTTTTATCCCCACAGGCCAACCTCCACAAGCCCAAGTCAGCTGACCTGGACTGGCCACAGCCATGCCATGGGTCTTTTATCCCAGTGTAGATGTACCCTCAAAGGCTTAGGTGTACCTTTTCACTCACGAGTTCTCCCCCAGAGACCTGAGAGGAGCATTCCAGCTTTGAAATATTTCTAGGGGGGAGAATATGTCTCATGCAAAATTTTTATCATTAGCTAGTTAAGGGGTGTTTTCCCTTAGGCTATATATTCTTCCTTTAACATTCATGTGAATTTATGGGTGTCAAAGTAGAACCCTTAAGAGATATTTTCTTAATGCAAAAGAAATAGATTGAGAATTAAAATCAAATATTTTAAAAAAAATCAAATGTCAGGGCAATGGACTTCAAACAAAAAGCATCCCTAGTTCATACGAAGGTCTATAAACAGGCATTTAAAATAGTCATTCTATATTCACTGTGTAGTCAAATCATTTTTCATAAACTTTAAGCACTGACCATTTCGCACGAAGGTCATAATTGATAAATCTACACATTTTCATTTTCTGCAGCTTGGGAGGTATTTCGTTAAGATACCTCTTTGCTTACCTTTAATGAGGTTTACAGAACAGACAAAATGTCTGTATTGTTTGTATTTTTTTTCCAATCTGATGGTGGCTGAGCTAAAAGTATTACCTTGTTCCACAAATGCCAAAGCACTGGTTTCAGGTGTGGGTATTATAAAAACATTTTCAGATAGCCCTTATCTGATTAAACATTTCTGTAACTGCAGCCCTTAATGGAATTAACTTGAATAGTCAGCTACTTCTGTGATTTTCCAAAAATTGTTGGGATGCCACCACCTTACAATACAGATAATTAATACTTTAAAAAGGTAAATATTACTACCCATATTTTAAGATAGAGAAACAGGTCACAGTGAATCAGAGGCAATCAGAAATAGATCCAAGTTATCCTGACTCCTTGCCATTAACTGTAACCATTAGGTTGAATTGCCTCTTAACAAAGAATTTTTAGATTATTTAGGTTTTTTTCTTTTTTTTAGTATATATTTTCAAAAGCTATCTTTTAGACATTGCAACATACAAAGATCTTATTACACATCAGACAACATTTTACATAAAGTTGCTTAGGAATTCTTCAGGACAAATATGTCCACAGCTGGGGCACTCCCCAAGAAGATCAGCAGAAAGGGTAACCTGCCATGCCCGCACAGCAAGATATCCTGATCTGGTTATAGTCTGGTGGAGCTCTTTAAGGCTTCAGGAAGGAGCCATTCTCCTGTGCGCTATAGGAGCTCTAGTGTTGGACACAGGGTCTGTCCTGAAGAGCTTCTAAGTTCCATCAGAGGTGAGGTTTGCTCTGATGAGGCTTCACAGGGCAAGTGCTACCTCAAAAGAAGGAGCCTTAAAGTGGATGTAAATGTAATTTATGTCCACTTTAAGGTGCCTTTATATTGCCAGAGTGGTGTATGGGGGCCTTAGTGTAAATGAGAATCCAACCCCAAAGTTTCATGTGTGGAAGCTGTGTGGAAGCTGTGCCAACACTATACTTCAGTCTTGGGACAATTTTATACTTGAGAAGCCTGGGGATGTTATTTTACTTTATTTCACTGTAAGTTATGGTCAATTGGAAATTAAAACTATGTAGCTGTAGTCAAGTATGTTAAATTTAAGAAATGGAGCAGTTGGAAAATACAACCTCTAGAAGCTAGAGGGCATAGGAGACATAGAATGTCTGTATGTAGAATTTAGTTATCAAGATATTTGAGGCAGCCATTTGGAGTAATTTTCTGTTGTTTTTATACAATATGCCACTCACCACTTAACATAATACAGTTCAGACTGATTTTATCCTCTTTCCAAAGAGCAGCTACTGAAATATGGAAATATCTTTTTGAATTTTGATTAGTTTTGTGTAGAGTTAGTCAAGATTAAAAACTGCAATTTGTAGAGATTTCAATCTAAACTGAGACACTAATATATATCTAACACAAAATATTATATAAATAAAAAAGTTTGTGGTTTGTATTAACTAGTACTACCGTAGAGAGCTATTTATTAATGACAAAATCTACACAAGAATTTTCATAGGTTTTAATGTAATTCAAGTTAAAAAAATATACACCTTAGAGTATAATAATTTAAAAATGAAAACGATAGCATCTACCTGCTCTGTGAAAGACAAACACATTTATGATCCTACAAACCCTACTACCAACTAGAATAACCATTTATATATACTGTCTATGTCTCTAAAACAAAGTTCTTGGAGCTCACCATAAATATTACTAACAGAGCGGTGTGAAAATTTTATGATAAAGCTGCACAAAAATCACCAGGCCTTGGGTTCCAAATCAGTGTTAATCAACTGAAGATTCATCAAAAGGTTTACTAAAGATCACAAACCTTTCAAATGAACTGGGATTGATGCAAAACACAATTTCATGTTGAGTTTTTGAGTTCGTTTGAACCTGTGTTGCAAAGTGAAATCTATGGACTGAGCTCATAGGAACTGAAATCAAATAAAAGATTTCCACCAGCGCTTACCAACTGGAACTGACAAATTTCTCACAACTTTAGTTATAATTACATGGTTGGACCTGATTTATGCTGAGCCAGTACTCAAGACACCCTCAGTTTTCATTTCAGACAATAAGAATTAATGGTTCTCTGTGTATCTCAGGGTCAAGTCAGAATGCAGTATAGACAAGATACATATCTCCCATATGTTATAGAAAAAATAGTTTAAAAAATTGTTCCATATCAGAATAACTGGATATACAGTCACACTCAGCTCTACAATATAGAGGCCCTGATCCTGCAGCCTTTACTCAAGTAAAATATCCAAGGAGGTAATAGATATTTTCACCGAGAAAGGGCTTCAGAACAGGTGGGGTGTGTTCCTACAAACCCTTAGTCATGTAAGTAACCTATAGCCCTATAAGAAGTCCCATTGCAGTCAATAGGAATACTCATGTGAAGAAGGGTTGCTGGATTGGAGCCTTCATGTGGTGCTGCATATTGTGTGAAATGTGTAAGGATGACATTCAAGTAAACAAAACAAGAAACTGGTAAAGTAATAAATCTCTAGTGAATTATTGATCAGGTTCTGAATTATGCAGTAATGATTATGAATGAATATGTTTTAGGGAATACACCTGAAGACAGCAACGATGCAACAAATAATGTGCTGTATACTCTGAACTTTTTCTCAAATAAGTACTTATACAAATGAATAAATAAATGGAATGTACAGGAACACTGTTCGGTGAGTAACAATTATGTAGTTAGAAACTATGGACCAGATTCAGAAAAGCACTGAGACACATGCTTAAATCCCTTTGGAGACAAATGAAGGATACGTTTAAGTGCTTTGCTGAATAGGAGGGACTTAAGCAGGTGCTTAAAGTGAAGCACATGTGTATGGGCTTTCCTGAATCAGGGCCTATGCTGTAAGATGGAGCTTCCTGATACGTGTCACAGATAAAGATAGAAAAATAAAAGGATTTGTTCCTTAAAGCAACTGCCTACTATTACATAATTTTACCTGCAAAGCCCTTTCCTGCATTGTCTTGTGAATTTGCTCGAGGACATGTATGACATAACAAAAAGATAATGTAGGCACTACTGCAGTATAATAATAATAAATAGTAAATGACATTCTTACATTTCAAACAAATTGAAAATGAAGGAAGGAGGCCAATAGAAAAAAGAAGAAAAGAAGGATTAGGGAATGTGAAAGTTCTAAACATCAGCCAACAGTGGCCATAAAACAAAACATCTTTGAAATAAAAAATCTGAAGGATTTTGTTAGAAATGGAGAATGATGGACTGAAATGGATGTTGGGGACAGGTATAGTGTTCCAAGTCCTATGGCCTGCCTTGACAATGATGTCTGAGCACAGATTTAGGTCTGTATTTTCCAAGGAAGCATTACAGTGAGAAAGATGGCTTCTCATTAAAGAATGGAGGTAAAGCTGAATCTTCCCACCTTGACAAATCCAAAATCCAAGTCCAAGTTTCAGTGGGGGGCAATAAGTCCCTTCATAAACCAAATGACAAACCTTAGATCATCACAACCTCATCCCAAGTCTGAAGGCTGATGCCCACTCATGGCAGAGATAACTTTGGTGGGGACAGCCATGTGTTTTCAGGCCCAGTGGGCTGTCATTACTGCAAACATGCCACGTGAGGACTGGAGAGTCTTCAAGTCAAATGGTCAGCCTGTGATCTTGTGAGCAGAAGGCAAATCCCATAGACAAAGTCAGTTCAACAGGTCATAGAAATAGAAAGACGAAGGAAATAAAGAATAGCATTTGATTTTATTAGTATCCAACAGCTGATAATGCTGGACCAAAGTGAAAAGCTGGGACAGGGAGGGATGTTTTCTTATCAGATAGAGTGTAGAACAGAGGTCATTGCTGAACAGGTGAGAACTCTTTTGTCTCTGTAAAGGAAAGTTGCCCTTTTATTTCGGAGTTAAAGAGCAGGAGGGAGAGCTTGTGTTCTTTACTGTTCTGTGTTTTTCCAGGTCCTCCCTCATTTTCAGCTGCAACAGAAAGGGAGAAGAAGAAAAAAGAAAAAAACCAAACCAACCCCAACACGATGGCAGCTGCTGCAAACCTGTTGGGATCTATGTAAATGCACACTCAAAGACACAGGTATATTTCCCGCCAAAGGAAAAAAATCAAATATTCAGTTCAGTCCTGTTCAGCTGGTATCATTCACTTTTAGTGCCTGGCTTCATTCCGGTGGTGGCTGTTGGTGTGGGCTTTCGCAAAGCTCTAGTTCTGTCCACAACATATTGGGAACAAGTTGCAGATGTGCCTTTATTGTTAAGTGATTCAGATTATTAATATGTTTGGTCCTTTTGTTTAATAGATTATCATTTTGAAATGGAAAATAAACCATTTTAGGATGCTTAAGTGCCCTTACGTACAATAATACTTTACAACAGAATCAGAGACACGGCTTAAGGAGCCAAAACCCTACTCGGTACATGATATAGTTCTAAGCATATGTCCATCTTATTATTCCACTCCTTCTTTGTATGTATTTTCCTTCTCAATTTTCTTTTGCAGATCACTGGTAGATCCCAAAAATATAGGTTTTAATTATGTACAGTGCCATGAGTTTTGTGGGGGTATCAGACTGCTGTTTCCGCATTTTCCTCAGCGAATGTGCATTTCACCTTTGTTAATTTCTTTCTATGGGATTGTGTTGCTGGGCTGAGGTCTGGAAAAATGGATATATTGTTTTCTTGAAATGAGAGATGTCTTTTTCTGGCTGCAGTTCGGATTCTCCCGAGCTCTGGAATTGGAGATAGTTATAATGATTGTGTTTCACACTTTATTTTCTTCAGTTCATCCCTAATAGGGATCATTCCATAGCTCTTCACAGCATAAAAGGGATCACAGTGAGATTCAGTGGGGGGAATGGGGTAGAAATCATTTGGTCTAGAAAAGCTCTGAGGTCAAGATCTTTCCTACACAGAGGATTTCCCAAAATCTTGATGTTTGCGGACCACCGCTGATTTTCTGCAATCCCAGGCTTTTGGACTGAAATAATTCAATGTCTAGTAACTGCTGTTCTGAACTTCTGCCACTCACTGGCTGCTTCCTCTTGCTTCTGTGTGCTATGCTCTATTTGATCCAGATGTTTCTCCACATGAGCTACCCAGCCATCTAGATTATTTATTTTGGAGGTCAGTCTCAATTTTGTTTTCTGATGAAGAGATTCTAGTTTAGAGGCTCTCAGTTTATATGTGGAGGGATTCCAGGGGCTTTGGCATTCTTGCATGATTAGATTCAGTTAGTGGGTTCCACTATGTCCTTTTGCTGTATTGAAACTGACCTCAACAGGGGTAATTTCAGTTTTGTAGCATTTTTCAGTTTGCCTTGGATGTAGCCAATATCTGTTCTCAGGAGATTTCAGCCCAAAATAGTGGAAATCCTATAAGAACAACTTTGACTTTACAGTACTGGAGATATGCCATTACAGTACTGGAGAACCCAGAGCCATTATCTTAGTTGGCCTTGAAATGGATCCCTGAGCCCTAGATAGTATCAGAATAATTCCCTGTAGCTTATATCTCTGAAACATATTTTTGACTATTCCAAAAAATGATCCAAAGACTCTATATGCTGCATAAATCTGATTTAAGATGTTTCAAAACACATAGGGATAGATTTTCAAATATAATCGGTGTCCACAGATGAGGCCAGATTTCCAAGACGCTTAGCACTCAGCAGCTCTCATTGAGAACAATGCTGCAAAACTTTTGAGGTCTGATGCCTTATCTAGGTCCCTAAATGGGAACACTGTTTTGAAAACCTGGTTCCTATTGGGGTTCTCAGCCTTTCTGAATATTTTGGAAAAATTGTGCTTTGTGTAAGACAAAGGCTCAGAAATGGTTATTAAAACAATCCCTTCAGTACCCATATTCATGTATAAAATTGCATGCCTCTAAGTTATAGATCAGTTATATCAAAGGAGGAGTAAAAATATGTCAGTGCATATTTCATTAAAGACCCCAAATAGTTTTGCTTAAGTGTCTCCACAGGTTTCATCCATCCTGGCTCCTAATAATCCAAAATCAGGTCTATCCAGTTCTGAGGCCAGTGCAGATTAAATTGAGTTTCTGATTATCTGAATGTGACTCAGAGATTTCCCACACAATCGGCATCCCCACTCCTGTAGTAGTCAGTTGAAGTCTGTGTCAAGTTGTGCTAGACAGCTGAAAGAAGAAATATGTGATTTCAATGCTGTACTTAAATAAATATGTAGATCAGGGCTCAAAATGGGGATCAGGCTGTGAGCCATTGCAGCTAGGAAGAAGCTAGGGCTTGATCATGAGCCTCTTCAAATCAATGCTAAAGCTCCTATTGACTTCAGTGGCGCAAGATTAAGCCCAGAGGACCAGATCCTCATAAGTATGTAATTGCTTAATTCCCAATGATTTCAATGGGAGTTAGGTTCCTAAATACCTTTGAGGAACAGGGCCAGAGTGCTTCTAAAGTCTGCTTGAGCATTGCCTTGTGGGAAATCTGGCCTTCTGTCCAATGACATTAGAATGGGAAAGGCTCTGTGGAAAGCAATAAAAATGAAAGGAAAGACATGGGGAAAGTGAACCAGCAACATGGTTTACAACACCAGTATAACAATCCTCCTGGTTGTTTGTCCAGACAATTTAAAAACAAAAAATGCTGGAATGAGCAAATCAGGGGGCAATCGCAGGAAAGCAATTAGTATGAAGAGATAGGAAGCTAGTGGTGACAAGGCTGAAATGAAGAGCAAATCAAAATAATCGGAGTTGGAAGCAGACTAAACTGCAGACTACACTGTGTTTTAAAACCCACAGCAGCAATTCTTAGAACCCGAGCTAATAACTTCAGGCTCGCAAGGCTCACGATATGGTGCTAAAATCACCAGTGTAGACATTGCAGCTTGGGCTGGAACTCAGACTCTGAAGCTCACCCTCCTCCTTGGGCTTCAGAGTTCGAGCTTCAATTCAAGCTGCAACATCTACATAGTTGTTTGTAGTGCCATAGTGGGAGCCTGAGGGTGTTGACACAGGCGCTGAGATTTGCTGCTGAGGGTTTTAAAATACAGTGTACTCTAAGGGCCCAGTTCTGCAAGGACTTACTCGTGTGCTTAGCTTTATGCACTGTGAGTAGTCCCATTGACTTCAATGGACATTAGGGTAGCAACCTTTTTGTAATGGAAATGGTTAGTATAGTTGAGGGTTTGGAATAGCACAGGGTTAAACAGGAGATGAAAAATGAGAAAATGTTAAATAAAATAAATGAGGTCATATTAAAAATAAAAGTGCTAAAAGTAAATTCGGAAAGAGAGAAAAACCAAAAATATAAACATATCAGAGGAAAGAATTTAAAAAAAATTGTTCTTCATCTTTCCCCTTCCCCCACACTTGTCTGTTTTGATTGTAAGCTCTTTGGGGCAAGCTATTTATCTTATTTTATACCACCTAGCATGTTTGAGATGCTATTCAAATAAATAATAAAATAATAACAATAATAAAAATAATTACTAATGCAATGATGGCAATAGACAATCATCATCCAAGCAACTACTAGACCAATTTGAGGTCCTGAGTATTTGTTAATGATATGCTAGACCCCTAAGGGCCTATAGCTGAAATTGTCTCTTAGTGGAAACTCTCAGAATGATTCCATTCACATAAGGACGTAATTACACCTTTCCTCACAATCGCACATTTCTAATATCCTCAGAGTAATTGCAGAATTGCAGTGTTTGAGGAGTGAAGCATTCCTTTATCTTTAAAGCAGGAAGGACCTTGGAACCTTTAAAACCTATAGAACACTTACAGTGTGGCAAAACTCTAGATTAATGGGAAAGGCTCAGAGGCATCATCAGTGTCTGAAAGAAGCTCAAGTAAATCTGAGTCACACTGTCAGCTACAATGCACTCTTTTTACTAGAATGAATTCTAAACAGAGGAAGAGAGAGAGACTCCGAGGAAATCTCAGCTATAGAAATCTGCTTTGTATTTTGATTTTACTTTCATGTTTTTATTTTTTAACTTGTTCCAACTATTGCATTATAATTCTTATTCAGGTCGATTCTAATTCAGCAAAATGTATGTTTTAAAAAATTGTTCCCACCAATGTTGTTGAAAAGGTTTAGCTGGCAGAGTAGCTCTCATGCTTGTAAGCAGGGTTGAGCAAATCAGATAAAATAAAATATGAATCAAGCAGGCATTTGTCCAAAAGCTTTCAACCAAAGTTTCTCTGAGGTTCCAGTAAATCTAGATAATATTTTTTTCTTGTTTTTCATTTCTAGGTGCCTCTACATTTCCAGCTTCTAGATCAGAAGGAGAAGTGCCAAAATATCACGAAATGTATGGGACTTATTTCAACTCTCTTCCCAGCAATTGTGTTCTTTTTCTTTTTAAGACAGAACTCTTATTTAATTAAACAACTATATTAGTCTTATCTAATCATTACATAACAATGAGAACCTGCTGTAAGCTTCAGCTAGTCATAGCTTCGCACAGAAGTTCAGAGCTCCACCTTCCAAAACAGAGAATGACCTTTTGTCTTTGCAGCCACATCTCACAGCCTTAGGCAATGACCAAAGCTGTGAGCAGGGTCATTCCAACATCCATGTACCCAGGATGTGCAAAGGTCAAGCTCTGGAATAACAACTGGGAAAATGCAAACCATTAGAGGATAAAGAACTTACTACTAATATGCTTTATTAATGTTTAAAAGTGTAACATTCTTAATACCATAGCATTTACACTGCTGGCTTCAATAAATTTGGCCCTCCAGGGAGGTTACTATTTTTTAAAATGAACTACTGTTTGTGAGCTGTACTTTGATCCAGGAAGAGGAAGATAGAGCACAGACCTGCTAGTTCAGAGAGAAGGATGAAGAGAGTGAAGTGAAATCCATGTGGTTGTAAAAGGCATTGCACTGCTCTTTGTTCTGCCTAGCGTAGTTGAAGAAAGAGGACAGGATAATTCAGTCAGTTACAATGTGCAAAGAAGAGACAAACTGTGAATAAATAAAGCTAAAACTGGGGAAACTTTAGGAACTGAAATGCTATGCAACTTTTACTGCAAGAAATCTTTGTAGGGAACTGTCTACAGAGTCTGAAGGCCTTAAATTTCTGAGAAACAAAATGAGTTGATTTTAACCAAAACCTGTAATTTACTAGATTAATGGTCTGCAAAGATATGATTTAGAACTAAGAGAAGGTTGCTAAGTTAGAAAGAAGAATGTTGTTCAATGTACGTTGACTTGTCTAATTATATGTGGGACTTATTTTCTTGAGACTAAACTGCTTTAAAAAAATAACATTGGGTGTGTCTCTCTAAATGCATTTAATGTTGGAAACATGTAATTTCTACATGTGGTATCATTTAGTTGTTTTAAAAGGAACAAAAACAAATATATTTTTTAATACAGTTACGCCCCCCCACTCTTCCTCACTTGATAAACATGTAGACGTGCACTTCTACAGATGATTTCAGATTATATCTATAGTGGTATCAAACTAACATTTGGGATTCAAGGTAACTGTTGTCTGTCATTTGTATAGCTGTGAGGGGAATAAAAGAGACTGAATGGTTACATGGGGCCAGATCCTGAGGACTACACATGGCTTTACTAGCTTTCTTAACATTTCTGAACTCATTGCCTTCATTAAAATTGGGAAGCAGGCATAGTACTTTCCAAATTAGGTCCTAGATGGGGAATTTTCTTGAGTGCTACACTCTGTCAGAGTGATTGCTTTTAGGGTGTAACCTGATTTATGTGTTCCCAATTAATAGTGTAAAGATAAGGAACAGAACCAAACAGAACTCTTTAAGGTTTGAGCCTCTGGGGTGGTTCCAGATAATTTAAGTTAGTGGAGGACTGTGAATGACACGAGTGATAGAATTAGAGACTCTATTTAAAATAAAATAATTAGTTTAAAGCAAACAGACATTACACAGAATTTATACTCGCATTCTGAGATGAAATGGTGCATCCAGGGTTGATCAGTGCATGTATGAGAAGAATGAGTATACAATCCTTTTTCTAATGGCATGCAAATCTAAAGGAGCATGCAAATCTAAAATTAGTTTACTATCCTTTTTATAGTCAATTATAATAATACTCCTAATTAGTTAAGACTGCCTTTTACCATATCTATATTTCTGCTCCCATATTTAATCTTCCATATCCCAAACCCCAAATATCTTCTTCTTCTTCTTTATTGGCTATTAATATTGAACATCATTCTAACTATTATTTGTGTCAGTGCAAATTTTGTGGTTACCAGTATTCTAAAACATCCAAAAATTTCCCTACAACACTTAAAACCAAAACATGTTTACAACATGACCTGAGTTTATGTCCTAACTTATCTCTAGCTTGCCACTGAATTGTCTCACTTCGCTTCACTTAATTCACAGGCCTTATTATTATCAAGTCCAAATTTAGGTCCTACTTACAGCACATTTCTATTTAACAAAAGCAAGCACCATCCCTATAGGCTACACGGGCTTTTCACGATAAGGCGTTTTTATAGATTGTTGTCTATACTGAATTCTTTAATACAGAGAGACGGCATGGGTTCCAGTGAAGGTGTATGGAATTTCAGTCAAGTAGTAACAGCAGTTGGATGACTAGGTAGTCTGTTCACTTCTGTTCAAACTTGTCATATGTTGCTCTAACTATTTATTTGGATACTTTGGGAGTAGCATTGACTGTCCCTCCAGCTGACTAAGGCCAAATGCATATCCTTCCAGAGTCAGTCAGTATAATGGGTGTGAATGAAGTAAAAATGTTATTTTTTAAATTGTTGCAATAGTATCAGTTACAGTATTCCATATTGTACAGTTCATCCTACATCACCTTTGAAAATGGCATCAGAATCTGGGAAGCATGAAGAAAATAAAATTCCTTCTGATGCAGGTGTACACATAAGTGTCCTATAACAGGTGTACTGCCCTGTAAGGAAGTGTCCAAGGCCTCACACTGCTGTTACTGTCTGTGCCTGAGGACTGACCCATTCTCTGGGTTGTAATTCCCAGAGGGATTGATGAGAATTGTAGCAGTGCGTGGTAAGGCCTACTGGGAAGTGGGATACAAGGTGCAGCCATCTCCTAGTGTGGGCGAGAGCAGCAGCTTGGTGACAGGGCTCTCCAGTGATTGAGGTATAGGAAGGGCCAGTGGTGGTAGTCCCAACTGAGATGGAATGGGAGGAGAAGGATGGAAGAAGGCCTAAGAGGGCAACAGGCAAGCAAGTATAGAAAATAGCAATGGATGGGGAGTGGGAAGAGTGAAGCAGGCAACTCTGAAGCTGGAGTCGATGGACAAAGATGATCAAAGGGATGGAATGCAAGCCATATGAGCAAAGACTGAAGGAGCTGTGTATGTTTAGTTTGGAAAAGAGGGGATTGAGGAGGGACATGATACTTGAAAGGCTGCCATAAAAAAGACTGAGAAAAGTTGTTCTTTCTCGCCACAGAGGGCAGGACAAGAGGCAGTGGGTTCAAACTACAGCACAGCAGATTTAGATTAAATCTCAGGAGAAACTTCCTAACTGTAAGAACAGTAGGACAATGGAACAGACTGCCTAGGGAGGTTGTGGAAACTGTCACTGGAGGTTTTCAAAAGGAGGCTGGATAGCCAAGTGTCTTGAATGGTTTAGACACAACAAAGCCTTCACCTTGGCAGGGGGTTAGACTAGATGACCCTTGTGGTCCCTTCTAACCCTATGGTTCTATGATTCTATGACTACTCATTGCTTAGGGACTCAGAGCTAGAATTGGTAGTAAAGGGTGTGATATTGCACCCCATAATGCTTTATAGAAATATGCTTATGAATGTAAATATTACATAACTGGAATATGTTTTATGCTACATATGCCATGTACATATCTTTGCAAAGGTTATGTTCTACTGAATGTATTCATCCTATTTGTATGCATGTATCATTTTTATGTCTGAAATTATGAGCGTTGGCTCTATGCTTGTATTTAAAGTGTTTGCTGTAGAAAGCACCTAAGGCAGATTTGGCCAAATAGTCTGAAGGGGTTATTCAAGTAATTGGGAGTACTTGGCCAACAATGGACCTTGATAGACACCAATCCACATCTGAGCTTTCCTGGGAACGTTCGGGCTAACATGGCATCAGCCTGTAAAGAACTGAGTCATGCATGGACACGTGACTTGCCCGTGTGACTCCAAAACTCCATCTTGTAGCTGTAATTCTACACAAGGGGAGAGAGGGGTTTCCACCCAGAAGAGGGAGGCTATATAAGCTGCAGGGAAACCCCTCCATTTTGTCTTCAGCTGGCTCAAGAGATAGCCTCTCCACCCCAAAGGATGTCCGAAAGAAACTGGAACAAAGGACAGTAACTATAGGGGTGTGAGTGATTGCTGGACCCAGACTAGAAGGAGGCTAGTCTGTCAAAGAAGCTTATTGGAACATCTCTGAGGGTGAGATTTACCTGCATTTAGTTTCCTTCCGTATTAGACTTGCGTGTTTAGATTAGACTTGCGTGTTTTATTTTATTTTGTTCGGTAATTTACTTTGTTCTGTCCATTATTACTTGGAACCACTTAAATCCTACTTTTTGTATTTAATAAAATATAAGCTTTATACAGGGTAAAATGGATTTATTTGGGTTTGGACCCCATTGGGAGATGAGTATCTGAGTGCTGGAGACAGGAACACTTCTTAAGCTGTTTTCAGTTAAGCCTGCAGCTTGTGGGGGACGTGGTTCAGACTTGGATCTGTGTTTGCAGCAGGCAAGCGTGTCTGGCTCAAACAAGGCAAGGTACTGAAGTTCCAAGCTGGCAGGAAAAATGGGCTCAGAGGTAGTCTAGGCACATGGTTTCTGTGATCCAACCCGCCACAGAGGGTGGGCATGTCGGGCTCACATATGCCTCAGTAGAGCCACCCTGAGGTAGTGTGCTGATACATCTGTTTCGAATGGTTAATTCCCCACCACCAAGGGGGGAAGGGCTATTTGTGGACCTTGCAACCAAGGCATAAAAGTCTATATTAAACTGATAGTCACCAAGAGGAAAGCCACTGACCAATGAAAAAACTGAGGCATAGCTGCATCCTGACAGCAAGGGTTAAGGGGCCCTGCTACACACCCATTCTTTGGTAATGAGCAGTTCCATGGGAATGATCTGAATGGGAGCTGTGTGTAACTTTCATTTCTAGGGCAGGGGGAATACACAAGAGAACATGCAAAACCACACCCTAGCCAGGAGAACCTGCAGATCAGTATTCCTAAAATGTTTCAAAAGGGGCAAAATATGAGTGTCCAGCAATCATTCCCACTGCTGGTGCTTTGATAACATTGTGTTGAGGACAGTATAAATGATGACACCTTTTCAGGTTGTGTGTATGAATGCACAGTCTGTCATAATACCTCTCTCTGATCCCCCAATATTAAAATATGAGTCTCTTCACCCATCATGGTCATTAAATGACATCCCACATTGTATGATAACTGAAATTTAAAGAAGAAATGAGATCTTAAAGAAATATTTCTGTTGTTATTTCTATTGGTAATGCAGTAGCGTGCAAAAGTTCCAACCTAATTGGAGACCCCTTGTGCTGGGCACTGTAAAAACACCTAATACGAAACAGTTGCTGCCCCAAAGTATTCAGTATATGAGGGGCTGAAACAGGTGAAGGGAGAGAGCGCAAGCTGTAACATCCAAGGGTGATGATTGGCACTCATCTTTTTAGTGTCAGTAAAGAATATAAATAAATACTCATCAGCTGTGCCTGAGAGCTCTTTAACCTATTTGTTATCAGTTGGCTAATTTCTTGAATGTATCCCAAGGAAGGTTATGAAAGAGAAGGTGGTGGCCTTACAGACTAATTTAGGAATGGCTTTCCATGCCTAAAGGGTAGAATGGAAGACAGCACAGAGATGATTGTGGGAGAAGAGGCCAAGTGGGAAGATAAAACCAGCCTTATTAGTGAAGCAGAGTGATGACTCAATAAGAAACCAGCATAGAGAGGGAGAGGCAGAGCTGTGAAGGTAAGAAGCTTGACCTGTCTAGGATGGAAAGAGGGAGTCAATGGAAGAATTCAAAGAGGGGTTGACATAATCAGAATAATGGGAAAAAAGAAATTAACGGATGAGGATGTCAGAGAGAGCAGAGAGGAGAAAATGATAAAGACCTGGATAGTAGTTCAAACTGGTAGATTCTGCTGTAGGATTGGGGCACTGGGATGGATTTGAAATGGCTGCCTAGAGGGGAAGGTCATATATCTTTACCAGTTTGGTGAGCCCTCCAGATACTATATATAAATGTATAGTATTAGCTTCTAGAGAGTATGTACACAGGAAACTACTGTACTTTCATATCAGTATAATAAAAACTTAAATGCAATAGAACAAAGTATGTCATATCCAAGATGTAGTTCCATATATAGAATTTTACAAAGTCAGAGATTTAGAAGGTTTATTTTATAAGTTACCAGTAGGTGAAATGTGAAGCACTTATAAAGGAAACACCTGTGTTGAATAAAAACAGTAACATACCAGGCATAGCATGGGTGGTAATAAAAATATTTAAGTTTCTCTGTAAAAACATACAAAAAAGTTTTTTTTACCAAAATTATTTCACTTTTAAAATTTAGGTCCACATTCACTGAAAATATATCATAGTCACATTGCTCATGACAACCTTGCTGTTATTAAACAGTGCTTACAGTTTTCTTTTGGTAAACTACATCTGGATTCTTAGCCTGGGTGAAAGTTTTTATTGTACTTCTGTGTCAGACTTTTTTGTAGTAGGGTTATTAGTTATCTCCAAATGTATTCAGCTCCTCCTCTTTGGGCAGACTTAAGTTTAACAGGGTCTTTAATTACATTTCCCCCACTAGCTGACCACTATAAAAATTAAGTCCTCACCACAAATCTGTAAAAATGTTTCCACTGCAATGGGAGACAAAAATAGAATAATTCCACGTCTTTTTGGATGGACGCCTAGCTGAAACTATGCAGCATTTGACTGACAAGAGGATGTAGTCTTTGCTGAAAGCACTTTTTTTAACGTCCTGTAAGTCTTTAGCAATATTCAAGTAGATGAATGGAGGGAGTGAGACACAGAGGATTTACACTAGTTTGCAGCAGTTTGGTTATTTTTGCCTGCTTCTTCTGCAACTTTTGTTTTCTGAAAAAAAAAAAATCTCTGCTGTTCTTTCGATTTACTGAATATACTGTCTCAAACCGGTGAGTATTAACTTTTTTGGCTTTGATTTGAAGTATTGAAGTAGCACTTTTTACTCTTTTGTGTACAATTTTAGTAGGGAAATAAAACCTTACTGTTTGCCTAGGCAGTCTTAGAATTGTTTCAATGTTCGCTCTATAACTATAATTCGCAGTCTTTCACCGTTTAGAAAAATTAAGTTAATACATAGCTGAGTTTAAGTATACAGTACATAAACTTCTTATGAAAACTTCAGTTACAGTACATTAGATTCCTCCCTTCAGTGCTATACAGTGGATTATCAGCTTCCTGCTAAGTTCTGGGGGACCATAAGAAGCAAAACAGATAAATGGCAATTTAAGTGAAACAAGCAGAAAACTGTATTGGTTTGTATCCACATGATGAAAACTATAGTAAACAATTACTGTGCCATGACAGTATTTGTAAATAGCCTTCCGAGTTGTCTGGACTACATTAATTGTTGTTGGGGATTTAATAGCAATCAGTATGTTAAATGTAATGCTATTTAAAAATAGAATTTTTCTATCAAAGAAACTTACACTATGTTAAGCACCAGAATTTTAATAAGCTATGAGTATAAATTAGAAAAAACTTAGATATTTACTAGTGGATTACTCCATAAGATTTCTTCTTTCTCCTCTGCACAAGATTTGTGTTCCTATATTTGTATCTTATTCATCATATATGTATATATCACTAGTTCATAATATATTGTGAGTCACATCCTCAACTTGTGTAACGTGTCATATCTCTGAAGTCAATGCTAGCTGAGGATCTGATTCTTATGTTTATAGCTATAAAATTTGCATACACTGATGAAAATATTTCCTCCTGGAAAGCTATTACTTGGATGAATACTTTTCCTTAGTTGTATATGTGGCAGTTTCCACAGACTTACTGAATGAAAAAAACCAGTAATGCAATATCTAGCTTTATATTTTTTTGTTTCATGTGGTTCAAATCCAGATGGGGTTGGAAAATGTCTTAGTACTGAGAGTCTCCTGAGTTGGAGACATTCTTATGAAAACAGCCTTATTTATTTATTTATTTTTTTAAGCTAACTGAGGCACACAGATTTGAGCCAAGGTCATTAGGCACTAGAATAATAAGAGAAACGTTGGGGGGTTTTTTTTGGCAATAAATATTCTAAGGACATTTATAATTTTAAATACAGTTTTTGGGCCTGCTCTTTAAAAGACTTATGAATAGGGGTAAGCATGGATGACTAGTCCCACTAGAATCAATGGACTATCTACGTGAGTGAAGTTACTCACTTGTAAAGTCTTTTCAGGATCAAGCCGTGTGCCTGTTCCTTTGATATTTAATTTTATTTTTCATACTGAAAGTCTAACTGAAAGTTTTACACATCTTGTTGGGGGAATGGAATTGTGTTTCACCTGTAAAAAGAAAAACAAACTACAGGCTGCTACTCTGAAACCTACATTTTTTATAATGACAGGTTTCAGAGTAGCAGCCGTGTTAGTCTGTATTCACATCCGATGAAGTGAGCTGTAGCTCACGAAAGCTTATGCTCAAATAAATTGGTTAGTCTCTAAGGTGCCACAAGTCCTCCTTTTCTTTTTACATTTTTTATGGAGCTCAGTAGGACTGAATGAATAGTACATGACATGATGCTCTATTTCAGTTTTATAGATTTTATATATATTTTTAATCTGTTGTCATTACTTTGAACTCTAAGTTTTGTTTTGCTCTTTTATATATCTTTCTTGCCTTATGGCTTTTCACATGTGGTAGCACTGTATAAGGTAAAGTTGTATGAGAGTACTGTCCCAAGGTAAAGCTGGATGATGAGGTGCTATGTTCAGAAGACAATATTAAGTAACTGGTGCAGAACTTCCATTGGCACATTTTATTTCAATGGAAAATCAAATGGTCAGCTTGCTCAGTCTTTGATTTTTTTTTTTTTACAACCATTGCCGTGAATTTTTACTTTTCATTCACCCATATGAATGCTAAAAATGACATGCTTGGTACATGGTAGAGAACTCTGGTGGAGAAACAGGATATAAAATGGGCTTGATGAATTTTGCATAGAAAGCACACACAAGATAGTATAGTCACAGAAAATTCTTTCCCATAAATTTGTCTGTATAGGAATCATCTACAAGCCTAAGTATTTACTAGGTAAATAGAGTGGAAAAACATGCATTCCTTGGGACTGAGAGTAAATGGGGTCTTGGAAGGCAGGGCATTCTAAATTTGCCACCTGGCAAAACTAATTATGTGAATGCCCCCACCTCAAGTTTCTTCAGTTTTCTCTTTGTCACATTTTTGTGCATGCACTTAGGCACAATATCTAAAGTGTAGTGAATGGGCCCAAATCTTCATTCTTCTATAGTCCCTTTGTGTCTCTGCCAGCACAAAGGGGCCTAAAATAGATAGAACTGGCTCACGAAGAATTCCCCTGATGCATGGGGAATCCTCAGGTACTATCAGAGTCAGTGTGGTGGCACTGTGTTATTGCCCCTTGGTACCCCCCATCATAGGAGCTGCTCCTGTTGAAAAGAGAGCATGGCTAGAAGCCTACTGTTTTCTGGCTATTCTGGCTGCTGGAACAGCCATAGGTAGCCAGATGCAAGTTAGATCAGTTCCCAGGAAGCATAAAGGTAATGTAAAATACCTTTGCCTTGCCCCCCTGTTCTGCTTTTCCAAATAGAACTTGGACAGGAATGAAGAATAATCTGTTTTGTGGTAATGATGTGGGTCCAGCTCCTGAGGTAAAACTCCTGGTGACTTCATAATAATTTTTACTCCATATTCATTCAAACCAAGTGAAGATCTATTGTAAGGACTTGTAATGGAGAGTGAACTATTGTAATTTTTTGGGCAGAGTCACAACCTTTGGAGCAAAGGCAGAGGGTCTCCTTGAAGTGGATTACACCCTTCTGCATAGAAGGGGCGGCCCAGATGCCTCCACAGCAACATCCCTGGTTACTTGGGCCCCATAGAAAGTGCTCCATGAGTCTGGGCAATCCATGGAGACGGCAGTGAGTGGACATTCTGGGGAAGTTCACTGGCTCTGCACTTAGCAGGTTGGACAGATATTGCGGTCCCAGTGTTGGAAACATCTTACTTCTTTATTCTGTGTTCAATGGTCTCTGGAAAAAAGGCATTTCTAGCCTATTATTGTGAGTAGCCTCAGCAGGTAAGTGAAGTCTGTGGAGCTTGGGCTGGACAGGTACTAATGTTAGCTGGATTATGCCCTTAAAAAGAGAGACTTGTGTTGGTTCTTATCTTATTCAAACTAATTCATTTATATGTGGATAGATCTGAGTGGAACAGCTCGGCTTTCAGACTTATGTCTCAGCTGTTTGCAAGCCTCTCTCTACTGCAACACTACTTCATAAGCATATAAAGCCAGATAGTGCCTTTGGTTAAACATGCATGTCTCTGTCTGTCTTAAACATATCCAAACGCAGAATATTGCTCAAAATATAATCAGTGGAGGTTTAAATTAGCATAGATGAATCTGGACAATTGATGAGTTTATGTTTTTGCCCACAAAGTTTTGCAAATTCAGCCTTTCTTATATGCTTTGGGGATGGGCCTTTGAAATGCAGGGCCCCTCTGGGCTGGGCCTGTTTGCATCACAATATCATGATGAAAAAAAGTGTCTGGTGAACTAGGTGAAAAAGTTGGATTTGGGTTCAGCAATTCTGAACGTGGCTGGTTTGGATGTGGTCTGGGAGTGAGGAATTCTGGTTCCTGGTGCCTGCCCTGCTGGAGACTGTTATGACATGAAGTAAATAACTCTGTGCATCCCTTTCCCATCTGTAAAAGAAGAGTGATAATTATGTGACATAGAAGTTGTGAGGCTTAATTTAGTAATGTTTGTAAAGAACTCTGAGATCTTTGAATGAGTTATAGAAACGCAGTGTTGCTGTCTTATTTCAATCTTATCAAATCATGGGCCTGTTTTTCAGGTGACTATACAAAGCTATGCTAACCCACCCATCTTATCCTAAAATGTCTGGACCTTATTGATATTTTTATTGATGAGTATACCATAAATGATATCATTCATAAATCTTAGTTTTAATTGGACACTTCAGACTTTCATGAAATGATTTACTACTTCACTCTTGAGTATCTGGAATGAGTTAATTGTGGTTGGAAATAGATGATTTTAAGGAAAGGAAATCTTGCCGTCAGTGATTCAGAAAAGTTCTAATATGGATGTAATGTTCTAACAAGGGAAAAATATCCCAAACAAATGCTTATTCCTTGGTATCCTGTGTGGGTTTTTTTGTTAGCAGAAGTGGAACTGAGATTCTGGCATATTTGAAATGATTAACAGCACATTCTGTGACTGTTTGAAGACATTCCTTTGTAGGTTTCCATGGTTACATATGGCAACTAGTGCTGTATCTAGTTATGTGCCTGAGCGTAACTTCTCCTCTGCTCATGTAAAAGCCAGGTAGTAAAACTCAGGAGAAGAAACTGAAACACGTGTAAGAGGCACATATTTCTGTGCTTATCTCTTAGAAACGACTGAGGTATGGGATGGGACAAATTGCTTAACTGATGATTTTCAGGGTTTTTAAAATGTACTATAAACATGCTTAATTCCAGATCCTTGTCCCCAGTATGTTTGAGAAGATGGAGCTCTAAATGGGACATGATTTGGCTCAAAAGGGACATTCCTAGCATAGCATGTCACTCACTCTAGCATCTACAGAACAACTGAACTGAAATCTATGTCACTAACTCAAATTGTGCCATACTTAATAATAAGTTCTTCCCTGCCAAAGCATTCAGGATGCTGCACAGACAGTGAAATTATAATAATAATCAGTCATCAAAACATCACAATCGGTAAATGCCACTAAGAGAAGAAATGGATTGGCAATAGGAGAAATATACAGAGGCTTTTATAGGGCCAAATCCTCGGGTAGTGTAAATTGGCATAGCTCTGGTGAAGTCAGTGGAGTTGTATTGACTTACACGTGCTCAGGATCTGGAAAATATTGTTTAAATAAGGCAATAAAATGAAAATATAAGCTTTGAGAAAATGCCTGACGGCTAGATTATCCTTGGCCTTTACATGTGTGTCTGAAGGGAGGTGAGGTTAAAGATGGAGATGTTAGTACCCTTCGGGTTTAATGTGTAAATAGACTGTCGTGGATCAGAAGTCGCTAAACAAGCCGATAGCAGATTGTAAAAATTAACTCTGGGCCTTCAGGCCCAGGGTCAGAGTTAGTCAGGGGAGTAGGTTTTTTCCTTCCCTTTGGCACAGAACGGTGGTGAGAGCAAAACTCTGTATGGGGATGAATGGCTGTTGGGGCTGGGAAGAACCAATTAATAAACCACAGAAGCTCCCAGCAGAACCAGAGATTTCCAGAAAACTTTAAGAAAAACCTCATTCTGCATCTTGGGCATTGAGGACTTGGCTTAAAGACTGTTAAAGTCAATGGGTATTGGATCAGGCCTTAAGAGTGTGGACACTAAGAACCACTTCTATTAACTTCCTTTTGTGTATTTTAACTAGTCCAGCAATTGAGTTAGGATTGAGCAAGGTCCAGGCCCTGGAACAGATCTTCCTTCACTCTTCTACCTTACCTTAATATGCTGTTTTACCCCTAGTCCATCAGCTTCTTATGGTGAGTTTGGGATTATTGTCTTCAAGGAGACAATTCTGCAATGAAACGTTGTTAGAACAATACGTAGACAGGCAGGCACAGAACATAAATGATCCTTATGTTGGGAAAGCTTCTGAAGCCTAAACTTTCTCAAAAAATGGCAGCACTTCTTCTATGATTAAGCTTTTTCCAAAATATACTCAAGACACAGTATCTGAGGTCTGTATTGGTAAAGGTATGTTTTACAGACCTCAAAGCAAATATAATGTGATGCTTATAGCTGTTTCTCATACAATGCACTGTATCTTAAAATAACTACCATGGTTTCCCCTATTCTTGGAATGGCATTTGGATATGGAGCTGCTGCAAAATGGTCTGTGGCTTCAAGAGCTGCTGGTTGCATCATCAAAGGTGCTGATGTGGAAGTGTATTTCTATTGTTTCTTCTGTAGATATTAAATGTGGCTTGTCTTTACTATCTAGCCATTGGTTAGCCTACTGGTCAGAGTTCATTTTTTCAGATTGTGCATTCAATATTCCATACCTTGGCTTTCCCCATAGGGATCTGCACTTTTGATGTTCCCTACTAATGGTTCTTTGGGTGACTTTCACCACAGACTCTCTCATGTCTGGGACAGTGTGTGGACTGGTTTAGGAAAATCTTAATCTGCAGGGCTGCCTAGTGTGACAGATTAAAAACATGAGAGAGAACATGAACATCATGGAGTCCAAAATGGTATCTAGGTTTTCTAACCTGAACGTTGTAATAGCTGTGGACATTTGGCTGGATGGATAACCAAATAGAGAAGATATTGGCTAACGTGCAGTCAATCATGTACTTCAGAATGCTAAGGGCAACCTTTCCAGACTACTATACCCCTTGCAGAAATCTGATTTATCTTGCATACCTCAAATTTCACCTCACTTAAAAACTACTTACTTACAAAATCAGACATTAAAAACAAAAGTGTCACAGCACACTACTACTGAGAAATTGCTTATTTTCTCATTTTTTCCATATAATTTTAAAATAAATTGATTAGAATATAAATACTGTACTTACATTTCAGTGTATAGTATATAGAGCAGTATAAACATGTCATTGTCTGTATGAAATTTTAGTTTGTACTGACTTTGCTAGTGCTTTGTATGTAGCCTGTTGTAAAACTAGGCAAATATCTAGATGAGTTGATGTACCCGCGGAAGACCTCTGCGTATCCCCGTACCCTTGGTTGAGAACCACTGGCTTAGGGAACTTACTGGAACAGATAGCTGCCAGTCTTGGAGCTGGCCCATGTCATGCTGTTGCCAGAGACCTGGCTCATGCAATATAAGAAAGGCAGTGACACAAGGAGATAAATATGGTGCTTTCAGTATCCTCTATCATTATTTCTCACACACAATAACTACACCATTCACCTCCAAACCTCTTCCAACCTTCATGTGATCGAGCTTCAATGTGACCACTAGACTGCATTCAGCGTCCAATCCACGTATCTGTTGTACACATATCTGTACATTCTAGCCTTGTGGCACATGACCACCCTCCCACCTTCCTGTGCAGTGTTTCACTTGGTAGATCTTTTAGGCTTGTCCTGCCAGTCTCCCATAGGCCAAACAGAAATCTGGCATCTTAGGCTTTGAAGGTTTTCAAGTGTACATTCTAGAGGCCTACCACAGACATTGGTGAAAAGAAATCAAGGTGAGTGGCAACCAGACTGAAGCTGAGAATCTGGTGTTAGCTGCAGTGGGGAGACTTCTTTGTCTTAACGCAGGAAGATTATTTAAAAAAGTGAAAATCAATATGAATGATTTAATATGTTACAACCTTCACAAAACGGGGCATCACAAGTCACGGTGACAGAAAATATTGTTTTGAAAATACCTAATAAACATATTGTGACTTTGTATCCAATTATTGGCTTCACGATTGCTTGTAGATCATGGAATGTCAACTTAACATTGTATAATGGACTTCTGGATGTATTAGTTGTCTGGAAAATTTACTGTGAATCCCGCCCTGTGAGTTCTGTGAACAGACTCTATTCATTTAGCTACAGCTGGCTTTTCAGCTAGGATGACAGTGAATGGGTGCGAAGGGGGAATTCTATATCCAAATTTTCATTAGAGAGCAGAAATGACGTTCAGATTTTCCTCATTATTTGGCTTTGTGTTGGTTCTCGTAGTCATAGTAACAGGTCAGCATTAATTTAACAGGACCATTATCACTAATAATCACTGAAGTGAGTTGCTCTGGCCATAAGGGGGTTGGAATGGGACTCATATATTCAGAGAATAACAGATTGTCAAAGGGCTCCTGAGCTTGATGCAAATTGTGGCATGGCTATTTCAGTTACTATTCAGCTCTCTTGAAATGCAAATACTTGTCACAGACTCTTCCTGCAGATGCCTTGGTACCATGTCCATTTGGTTTTTGACCATCTGCTACAACCTGAAGCTGTCTAGGTTGAAGGTTGAACTTGTCTTGTCTTGGAATGAGACAATGGTGTAATATCTGCTTGGGATGAGTTTTATACACATACCTGTCTGCTTAACTCATGGGGTCAAGCAGATCTATCAACAATAAATAGATTCTCTTTTTGATAACGTCTGAAAGAGACACAAATATTCAACCCCTTAAATAAAATGCAGTCAGAGTTCATACATAGAAATATATTTATGCTGCTGTTTAAAAGTAAACTCTAAAAATAGCACGAATTAGACCATATGAGTATGTAGGCTATTCCATAGACAGGCTGGCTTTGCCAATGGATGAAATGTTCTATGATGCTTACCTTATGTGCATCATGATAGCTTTATGCTCCTGAAATCTGGTTCCTATCTGTGGTCATTAGGTTTTTCCCATGCATTCAGAGGGATAAGATCCTGAAAATGACCTTCTCATAAGCAAACTAGGATAATATAGCCTAGACAAAACTACTATAAGATGTGTGAACAACTGGTTGGAAAACTATATTCAGAGTAGTTATTAATGGTTCATAGTCAAGCTGGAAGGGCATATTGAGTGAGGTCCCAAAGAGTTCTGTCCTGGGCCTGGTTCTTTTCAATATCTTCATAAATGATTTGGATAATGACATAGAGAGTACACTTATAAAATATGTGGATGATAGCAAGCTGGGAGGGATTGCAAGTGCTTTGGAGGACAGAATTAGAATTTGAAATGACCTTGACAAACTGAGGAAATTGTCTGAAATAAATAGGATGAAATTCAATAAGGACAAATGCAAAGTACTACACTTAAGAAGGAACAATCAATTGCACAAATACAAAATGAGAAATGACTGCCTAGGAAGGAGTACTGCATAAAAGGATCTAGGGTTATGGTTGGATCACAAACCAAATATGAGTCAACAATGTAATGCTGTTGGGGGAAAAAAGCAAACATTATTCTAAGATGGTTAGTAGGAGTGTTGTAAGCAAGACACAAGACGTAATTCTTCACTTTGCTCAGCCCTGATAAGGCTTCAGCTGGAGTACTGTGCCAAGTTCTGGCCACCACACTTCAGAAAAGATGTGGGCAAAATGGAGAAAGCCCAGAGGAGTACAACAAAAATGATTAAAGGTGTAGAAAACAGGTAAGATGAAAAAACTGGGTTTGTTTAGTCTTGAGAAGAGAATACTGGGGGTGGGGACATAACGGTCATCAAGTATGTAAAAAATTGTTTTGAAGAGGAGGGTGACAAGTTGTTTTCCTTATCCACTGAGAACAGGACAAGAAGTAATGGCCTTAAATTGCAGATGTAGGTTAGACATTAGAAAAAAACCTCCAACTGTAAGGACAGTTAAGCACTGGAGCAAATTACCTAGGGAGGTTGTGGAATATCTGTCATGGAGGTTTTTAAGAACAGGTTAGATAAACACCTGTCACTGATGATCTAGATAATACTTAGTCCTGCCTCAGTGCAGGAGACTGCACTAAATGACCTATCGAGTTCCCTTCCAGTCCTACATTTCTATGATCTTGTGGGACAGGACTCATTAGTTTCTGCCCTTTTGACCAATAATCCCACATGGGGAAGTGTACAGATATGCATCACTACTCAGTTTAGGGTAAACTGAAAATGTCTGTGGAATCTCTAGACCTAACATTTACAGCTGAGTTTGTTAACTCAAGTTAATTGACACATACAAGCAGGACTTCAAGCTCTAGTCTCAACAGAACCTGGGAAAATTGATCCTCTCATACCTCCAATGCTGTGTTCTTCCTGAGACCTTTAAAGGCCACTAAGGTTATTTAAGACAGTGTAGGCAAGCTGAGAAACTGTCTCCACCCAGCAACATGTGGCTTCTGGGGAGTGTTGATTAAAACTCCCTGCATCCTAGCTTAGCATGTAACTGTGTCAAGCTTTTTAGTTTTGATTTTGTAAAAAATAAGAGAATATCACATTGCAGTATGAGCATATTGATTTCTCTATTGTACAAAAGTCACTGGCTTATTTCACCTTTAAATGCAACAAATGCAAACATAATATGTTTACCTAATAGCAAGTCAAGCAGTAACATAGCACAAGTTGAGCATTTATAGGAGTTATACAGTGTACAATATTTGTGGCATGTTGTGCTTGTGAAGAGAGGCCAACTCTGAAAGGCTCAGATTCAAATCTGCACACACCTGAGCCCCAAAACATCTTTAAACGATTTCAAAGCAGTTTAATATTTTATTAAATGTTATATTTCTGGGGCAAGGCTTTCACTGGGAATACTTTTACTTTTTGTGTTTTATTGTTTTTAATTAATTTCTGTCTGTTTCTAGCCTCTCTTCATTTAATTAATTTGCTATATTGACCTCAACCTGTGTGACTTGTTCACTGAAATCCTCTAGGGAGGATCGGTATCAGGTCTAATAAGACTGCTGTCACTTTACACCAAGCAGAAAGTAAATGTTTCATTTGTTAAATGGACTGGTGGAAAACATTGTCTTTTTCTACCATTCTCATTATTCTTCTCGGCAAAATGTTTTACTTTTATGTGACTGAGAGTGGATAAAATAGATCTGCAGCTGCAGATTTTAGTGTCTTGAATGAAGACTTATGTAAGACTTTTCTCTTTTTTTATGTATCAGTTGTACTGAAATATGATCAGAGTAACAACACAGGGTCTAGGTGTAATGAAGTTTCTTGTGTTTCCAGTAATAAGATAAGGGATACAATATATAAGAGAGAAACTGTGAATTTCTGTTCCAAAAGAAACTGCAGAGGAAGATATAAAGAATGCAAGATTATTAACTCGAACTGTAGGCTGTTAATGTAGGGCCCAATCTTGCTACCACTGGTCAATGGGGGTGTTGCCATGGTCTTCATGGTCAGCAGGATCGGGCCTGTGTATTTTTCTTTGTAGTCTGTTGCATACATTTACTACTTCACTTGTTGTATTTTGTGATGTCAGACAAATGGCTGCATTTAATTGGTGGGTTCCATTTATAAATACATTTGTAAAGTGCTTTGGGGTTCTTCTAGGTGAAAGATGCTTTGTGGACAGAAATTATCATCATTCATGGTTTTAATACAGCATCTTACATTGTATTTTATTTATGATTTTATATATGAAAATGAAACCTGGAAACATCACAAACTTTGTAATAGAGTGTAATATTTGAGCATTTTAAGATTTTTTTTTCTAGAAAAATAAGACTTAATGTTTAATATGAATGAGGCTAAAGGATGTTTTACTTTTATAGCAACTCTACTTGGTAATCAGTTTGGGCCAGCTTTTCAGCTGCACCAAAGCAGCACTCCTCACAGGGTGAGGTGCCAGGCAAAGGTGGTTTTAAGTCACTTTTATACCACTCTTCTCAGTGCTTAATGTGTAATGAAAGAGGTGCCGGGGCTTGCAATTTTTTTCCTTTCATAACTGATGCGGCCAGCCCAGAGGTGCCAGGGCTCTGAACTGCCAAGCCTAGAGGTGCTGGGGCTCAGCCCTGGCAAACCCTGGCACCACATTAATCACTGGGTCTTCCTCTGATTCTGTGGCTAATTTGTGCTGGCATCAAACAAGCCCCTGATGTGACGTAGAGCAGCCTCAGGGCTGCTTTACGTTGCACTGGTTGCCTGTCTGTTGTGGCAGCTGAGGATCACGAGAACCCCAGGATATTTTGGTCACATCCCCTGTGCAAAGATTGGGGGAAGAGGAAGCCTCTATAGTGCTCCTATACCACTGAGGATTTCTGAATCTCCACCCCAGCAAGCAGAATCCTCCCTTCAAGTGAGGTTTAGGACTGCTTTGCACTACAGGATCTCCAGCTCCCAGACCAACCCTTCAGAGCAATAAGCAGTTGGTGTCAATTAGGGGAGTTAAGAGGCTGCTCTAATTTACATCAGAGATCAGCCCATTGCCTTGCTGGCCCCAGAATCAGGAGCGTATATCCCCCTCCCGCATCTTACTCCTTTTTTTCCAGCTGTGTGCTGAGCTTGCAGGGTCAGGGGCAAATCTTTATTCTTGGTAGTGCTTCAGTGTATGCTCCTAATATCGTTTCTGCTATAACTAAAGTATATTTCTAGTTCACACATGTCAGCTTGATATGTTTATTCAAAGTTATTTTTAAAAGAAAAGTGTCCAGTACAGTATACTATAAATGTTACTGAATTTTAAAGGGACACTTAAGTTAAAATGAATAATACATATTAAACTATTCTTACTGGTGGTCATATTTATCTGGAGGGGTCATAGAAGGCCTTGAAGGCATCACAACCGGACCATTTCCATTCTCAGCCTTGCTCTGCAGGGACTACCTCTTGGGATGAGGAAGCTATTGAGCTGTCACGTTCATTCAGCACTTTAGTCTGTACTGAGACTCTCACCAAATATGTTAATTAGTGCCAGATGCACTGGTAAGTCTATGATTGGGACATCCTTTCCCCTAGAAATGGGACTGGAACCACCAACTCCTTTCATGGTCACCAAACAGCTATCGGATAGTAACTAACTTTGGTTACTATTGACCTGCGTTGTAAATAAACCTGTCACTTACAGAAAGCTTCACATCCTGTTACCACTGAGCCATGCAGTCTCCAGTGGGTACCACTACTAAGCTGCAGCACAAGATTACAGGCCAGTTATGTATTCAACCTGCTAAAGCACAAATGTGGGCCGTGACTGAGATAAGGAGCCACAATTTGTTACACAAGAAAAAAACAATAATAAAAGCTTAAAATGATATGGGATTAATTTCTTGAATAGAAATAACACTTTCTATAAACTCAGTTTCATGAATAAGTGTTTGTTAAATACTATAATAAATAAATAATCAATACAATAATTTGAGAGAACACTGGATATTATGGGGTACAGGTAAATCTGGGTCTAACTCCTTGTAATCATGTATTTGGGAGGCATGATAGGAAATAAGTAAAACAATTAACTGGCAAATTTGATGCAATTCTTTGCTTTATGTTTGGCAATACACTGTATCTCACAGAGATCAAAAGCTATTTGTAATGTTTACCTTTAAAGAAAACTGAGTCTTCCCCACTCCCCATGGACTTGGAGGTAATTGCCAGATAGGAAAGTAAAACATTTCTCTGGTTTCCTATAATGTATGCATTTCAGCCTCTAAAAGTAATTCATACAATATGCTGCATAATACTGTAATTTGCCAAGAGACTATTTGCTTTTTTTACCTAAATAGTGGAGTGCCAATAGTTACTCTTCTTTATTTAAATAGTTCATTTATTTATAGACCTTTCTATGACACATCTATTTACATTGTTTTATATATAGTAAAAGTACATGTAATCTCCCTTAAACCAGGGGTTTTCAACCTTTTTTTTCCGAGGCCCCCCAAACATGCTATAAAAACTCCACGGCCCACCTGTGCCACAATAACTGGTTTTCTGCATATAAAAGCCAGGGCCAGCGTTAGGGGGTAGGAAGCCAGGCATTGCCCAGGACTCCATACCACAGCACGCACTGTTAAGCTAAGTTGCTCAGGGCCCCGGACTTCAGCCCCATGCAGTAGGACTTCAGCTTTCTGCCCTGTGCCCCAGCAAGTCTAACATTGGTCCTGCTTGCTGGACCCCTGAAACCTGCTTGCGACCCCCCAGCGGGCTCCAGACCCCTGGTTGAGAACCACCACCTTAAACCAGAATGAACTTTTTAAATGCATTCACTATATTATATGTATCCCAATATGGTTGGAGTACCTCTGTATCTATATGGCACTTTTTACTCTATATAAAATAATGTAACTACAGTGAGTGCATTTAAAAAGTTCATTCTGGTGTAAGGGATGTTACATCTGCTAGCAATATTCTTTCTACTTAAAATTATAAATATGGGGAATACCATTTATTATTTCTATTATGGTAGCATTTAGAGCCCTTGATGCGGATCCGGGTCCCATTGTATTAGATATTATACATACATTATAGAGGGAGCTGGCAGCAACCCTCATATTCAGGTTGCCTAACATTTTCCATTACAAAAGATTCTGACAACCTTTTTGTTTTGAGAAGCTCACATCTCCATTGTTTGAAGCTGGCTTTTGAAATTTGGCTGAAGAGAAGCCTGCAGGGTAGAAAAATGCCTTTTCTTTGTCCCATTAAATTCTGTTCAGGTTTAGATGAGTTGTACACTGTTAAAAATTACATTTCCCTTCTCTTACTTGTGCCTGCCCTTATGTTTCCATGCACAAAAATCAACATTTGCACATACAGACTGCAAGTGTGTGTTCCCATTTGGGGTTATGTATGCAAATGACAAGGCATGGAAAATTATGGGGGCTGGTGCACATCTAGAGACCAGTTGAATTATCTCTGGAATTTTTGGAATTTGTACAGTGGTCAAATAGCTTTTTAGTTTATTAGTGTATTTTAACAAAACACAGAATAGACGGATTGTAAAAAATTCAGACAGAAACCTGGAATCTATGTCACCTGAGCAGGAAACCGTAGCCAAGAATTTTCTTGGGATTGTTACAGATAAAAGGTGTTATCTAAGGGATCTTGCATTGTCAGTCACGCAGAAGACTCTGTAAATTCACTTGGCTGCTTCTATGAATATTTAATTACTCATACAAAGTGGAACAGTTTCAGCAGGAGACATTTAGAGCAAGTCACCCAGAATGCCATGTAGCTCTGTGGTTCGGGCACTCACCTACAATGTGAAAGATCCCAAGTTAAAGTCCCTGCACTGAATTAGGCGGACTAATGACATGAGCCCTTGTTTTCCACATCTCAGGTGAGTGGTCTAATCCTAGGTCTCTAGGTTATAAGGGGGGCTCCTCCTCCTCTGACTCCTGTTTTGTGAATGGTGTTGCCAGATTTCCTTATCTTATAATAAAAAAGCTGTTAAAATGCCTGATATCAGAACACAATGTTTTGTTTGACCCAAAACAAATTTTTTTGTTTGTTTTGATGAGAAAGCAAAAATATTTTCCAATTGATCTGAAACATTTGTTTTCAGTTCAGCCAGTGACCCTAAAAGTTGATTATTTGCACAGCTCCACTTCCCGTGCTCCTCAGCTAAGGAGCAGTGAGGACAATCATGCTATTCTCTTCGTTCAATTTGGTCAGTAAACTCAAAAACAATGCCAGGTGTCTTGATTCGCCACAGTCTTTTCAATGCAACATGCGAACTATGAGGAGGACCTGGAATGGCGGGAGAAAGAGATGTTTTTGTGAGATTCCCAGTTATTTTGTATAAATCAAACAATGTAATACCTCAGATTTTGCTTCTGGAGGTGCCGATTCAGGAAAGCACTTAACTGTGTACTCCAATCCATGCTTAATAAGAGCTGAGAGTGGGTGTTTACATCTCATTGACTTCAAAAGCTGTTAATCATGTTCTTAATGTTCAAGCATAAGCGTTAGAACTGTCTTGACTATGAAGCTTTTCTGAATAGTGGCTAAAGTTGTGATAAGAAGGTTTAAAACAAGCAACACTTTGCAATATATATTTTTTCCATTTTTTAAATAACACCATCAAGACTGGTAGGCCTAAAATTTAACCTGCCATGCATATTTTGACTCATGGAGAGCGTATGATACAAGACTGGAAGGAGGTCTCAAGTGGGGTTCCACAGGGATCTGTTCTGAGTCCAGTGTTATTTAACATCTTTATTAATGACCTGGATGTAGGAATAGAGAGCACAGTGACAAATTTGCAGATGACACAAAGCTAGCGGGGGGTTGCAAACAATTTGGAGGATAGAGCTAAAATTCAAAGGGATCTTGATAAACTGGAGAACGGGGCAATAGAGAACAAAATGAAATTCAACAAAGACAAATGTAAGGTGCTACACTTAGGGAAGAAAAACCAAATGCATAAATACAGAATGGGGATAACTGGCTTGGCAACAGCACTGCTGAGAAGAATCTGGGAGTTGTGGTGGATCACAGCCTCAACAGAAGTCAACAATGCAATGCTGTTGCATAAAAAGCAAATGCAATTTTGGGTTGCATTGACAGAAGCATAGCATGCAAGTCATGGGAAGTGATAGATTCCGCTGCTTGGAGCTGGTTAGGCCTCAGGTGGAGTACTGTGTCCAATTTTGGTCACCAATGTATAGAAGAGAAGTAGAGAAACTGGAAAGGGTCCACAGGAGAGTGACAAAGATGATCAAAGGGATGGAATGCAAGCCATATGAGCGAAGGCTGAAGGAACTTTATAGGTTTAGTTTGGAAAAGAGGAGATTAAGGCGGGACCTGACAGTGGTCTCCAAATATTTGAAAGACTGCCAAAAAAGATGCAGAAAAGTTGTTCTCTCTTGTGACAGAGGGAAGAACAAGAGGCAACTGGTTCAAACTACAGCATAGGAGATTTAGAATAAATTTCAGGAAAAACTTCCTACCTGTAAGAACAGTAGGACAATGGAACGGTCGGCCTAGGGAGGTTGTGGAAGCTCCTTCACTGGAGGTTTTCAAAAGGAGGCTGGGGAGCCATCTGTCTTGGATGGTGTAGACACAACAAATCCTCCATCTTGGCAGGGGGTTAGACGAGATCAATGGTTCTCAACCTTTCCAGACTACTGTAAACCTTTCAGGTGTCTGATTTGTCTTGCGTACCCTAAGTTTCACCTCACTTTAAAACTCTCTGGCCCCCGAGCTCTGAAGGCAGCACCACTGTGAGGAGCAGCAGCACAGAAGTAAGGCTGGCGATACCATACCAGGCCACGCTTACTTCTGCCCTGCTGCTGGCGCTGGCGCTGCCTTCAGAACTGTGCAGCTGGAGAGCAGTGGCTGCTGACTGGGGCGTTCATGCTGTTTGCGGCTCAGGAGGACGATTTTTTTAATCCCACTCCTGTCCCACCCCACAGTACCCACTCCTGTGTTGTTCGTTGAATTTTCATCCTGCTCCCGCTGTTATGGCAGTGGGTCCTGCAGGATCCCAATCCTGCTGCAGGGCTCTAGAGCTTGTTGTAAAACCAGGCAAATAAGATGAGTTGACGTACCCCCTGGAAGACCTCTGCATACTCCTGGTTGAGAACCACTGGACTAGATGACCCTTGTGGTCCCTTCTAACCCTATGGTTCTATGGTTCTAAGTGTCCTCCCTCCCTTGGCCTGCTATGTTGTTGTTAACCGGTAGGATATTGAAAACAAAGTTGGTGCATGAAGCACTTGAAGCATATGCTTTTCTATGGCTTTTCTGCTTGGCAAACCTCATTCTGGTGCTAAATTTGCCCCCAATCCAGCACACACACACACTTAATTTTACACCTGTAAGTAGTCCCATTGGCCTCAACATTTGAAAAGTAGGATTCGTAGACATTTTAAAATCCTGCCTGATTGCAATAATGAAACTATTAGGGAGAGACCAATGGATACTGTGACCCTCAGTATTTTGGTTGCTGGGTGGTTTTAGTGACCTGTGATAGAGAGGCAGTCAGACTAGATGGTCTGGTGGTTCTTTCAGGCCTTAAACTCTGTGACTCTAACCACAAGTGTTCAGTAATTGTTCAGTAAGTCAGGCCCCTGAAATGATCAGGCGATGGACTTAAAAATCATGTGATAAAAACCAAACAAACATTGGTTACGTTCTTTCTGTTTGCCTTGGGGGTTTGTATTCCAGCTTTTCTCCACTACCACAATGGTTAGAACCCTTTTTTTTAAATATGAAAGCTGAAATGCTCAGATAATTGCATGATTTCAGGAGCTCAGGCTTTAAAGATAAACCTCAAATATTGTGAGACTTGCAATATAAAGAGCTGGCAACGCTTTCCAAAGCTGTCACATATGCATGTTTTGCATTGAACAGAAACCCATCATTTTGGGTTTATTGTTAGTTGGCAATGTGTCACAAAGGCCCTAATTTTCAAGAAATAGAGGTCCATTTACTTTGCTCATGCAATAACTATGATATATAGGGCTAAAGTTTCAAAAGGGCTGAAGACTGGTCTCCCTTTTGGAAGGCTCCTATTACCTTTGCAAAAAAACCCAAAAAACAGGCACAATTGTTGTATGCACTTGAGCTTGTCTACACAGGGAAGTCAGTGCGCAGCAAGCTAGAATGTGAATTTACAGCACACTAGATACTCTGCACTAACTCAGAAGAACGTAAGAATGGCCATACTGGGTCAGACTGGGTCAGATCTAGCCCAGTATCCTGTCTTCTGGCAGTGCCCAATGCCAGGTACCCCAGAGGGAACAGAATGGGTAATCATCAAGTGATCCATCCCCTGTTGCCCACTCCCAGCTTCTGGCAAAGAGAGGCATGGGATACCATCCCTGCCCTACTATAACGGGGCTCAAAAGGGAGCTAGATAGATTCATGGAAGATAGGTCCATCAATGGCTATTAGCCAGGATGGGCAGGAATGGTGTCCCTAGCCTCTGTTTACCAGAAGCTGGGATTGGGTTACAGGGCATGGATCACTTGATGATAACCTGTCTGTTCATTCCCTTTGGGGCACCTGCCATGGGCCACTTTCAGAGAACAGGATACTGGGCTTGATGGACCTTTGGTCTCACCCAGTATGGCTGTTCTTATGCCCATCCTGGCTAATAGCCATTGATGGACCTATCCTCCATTAATTTATCTCGTTCTTTTTTGAACCCTGTTATAGTCGTGGCCTTCACAAAAACGTCATATGCACTCACCATATGGACACTTAACTGTGCAGTCAAAGTGCCCTTGGGCAGTTTAGCTTAGTATGCTTTAAAGTGTATTACAGACAATTGCCTGAGTCAGCCTGAGCTTCAGCATCTTCCACCAGCTGGACTCTTGCGGAGCCCCACTGGAACTTCCAGTTCACTCCTGGAGAGGGCAGGTTATGTTTCTATTCCTGCCCTTAAGATGGAAAGGAAATTCCCCTGGGGCACAGCCACCCTGGCTGATGCAGAAAAGTGCAAATTACAGGGCTCGATCTTGCTCAGAAATGGAAATTTTCTTTTAAATCAGAATCCTCCCCCCTTCCTCTCTTTAACACTGTTTTGTTACATCTTGCCACCACAAGGGTAGAAATTCAGTACTTTGCAAATCCTGTGTAGGGAAGCATAAAGTTTTACTCTAGAATGACGGATTGCATCTCTTTATGGTAGTATGTGTCTTTTGTGTTGGGTTGCTTTATGTGACTGGAGAACAGCAGTAATGTGAGGAGGGAGAATGGCATCCATGTCTCCAAATCCATTTGCACATGTAGGATCACACTTTAAGATAAGGAGGCCTGAGATCTAGGTGCAAAAACATGTACGCAGCTGTATATGTGACAAGGTGTTTAAACTCCTACCTGTACACAAATTCAGAAACTACAATGGAATGCACATTTTTGCAATTAAAAATGGGCATCTTCCATTAAAACTTTGCTCCATCATGTCCTTTGCTGACATAGAACTGATTTGGTAACAAATGCAAGCTGCACCCAACCTATCTGTGTGCTGCCAGCTACTGAACTTTCACACACAAACCAGTGCAAATTACATCTGAAATATGACCCAGAAAGCAAGCTGCATTAGATAAAGGGGAAAGAAATATTCTTTTTTGATTGTAGTCCTGCTAATGGAATGTCATGGCCCTCCCGCCCCACTGTGATATCCAAAAGAGAAGAATCACAGTTTCTAGTGGGTTCTGGCCACATTTAAAAAAAAAAAAATTTACCCACAAAACTACTCCTCAAAATTATTTGCTTTTTCTACAGGACACAATCCAGATATCATTCTTGTAAATTTAAGACTATTATCGTACTTCTGTTGGTTTTGTGGGGTAAACATGTTGTCTACATACTTGGTAGAGGCTCCCCCTCAGAGCTAGGTTGGTTTGTGAACGCCTGGGAAATGACTGGTAAACTAGTTCCATAGAAAGGATGACAAACCTGCTTAGAAAAGAAATAGACTAATGGTTCAGGGCTAGATTGTGACTCAAATTTGGCACCAGTGAGAGGGAATCACAAACCTTATTGACTCCTTTATGCAGGCTCCCTGTACCATTGTTCTCCAGGTAGGTATCTCTTGCAGCTGCCAGGGACAGTTTTGAAAATTTGAAATGATCTTCTCTTTTATCTTTGATACCTTTGTTAGTGTTAGAAGATATTAAACAATTTACATTGTTGCTTTTGTATCTGTTTTTATTATAATTTTATTTGCCATTTTAAAGACCTGATTGCATGAAATTGCGTAACAAAATAATAGTAAATAAAGAGTATTTAAAACAAAACAAAAATTACTTAGCTCGGTGAAATCACCTACCATTCACCAAAGGCCGGCCACAATCTAATCTGCTTGAAAATAGAAACATTAAATTAATCAGATCTATTTCTATGGAAAATAAATGAGGCAATTATTATCACATGAATAGATTGTTCTTTTAGAAAATTGTTTTGCATCACTGTTGAGTCAAGCACCCATTTATGTAATCTCCTAATGAAAGGGCTCTGTGAGCAGCCAACACACTGATTTTAGAAAAGGCTGAAAACTTCTAGTTCTTTTTATAAAAGCAAACGCAGTGAGTCGGAAGGAGTGGAGAAGGAAGGGATTGTATCAGGAAAATAGTTAAGAGCTAGAATTTTTTTTGGTCAGTTTTAATGAATAATAAGAATCGTGAATAGGCTGGTGAAAAATCTGATAAAAGGGAATGTACTTGAGGAATTTTCACACTGCCTCAAGTTTTCTTTGTTAGAAATATAATCAGCTAGGCTAGAAAGTTCTTTCCAATTTTGATTGTATTACATTAACTTTTTTCCTCCCAACCCAGTCTTCTAACTAAAATTGAAGAAATGGGTACATAGATAATTGGCCTGAAGAAAATGAGATGACTCCATGAAGGGGGGGCGGGGGGAGATAATACACTGTACATACAGCACTGCATTAGTTTAAAGGTTTTATCAACTGTTATATTTTATCAACTATTAAATACACTATGTAAATATAAATATGTTAAACTACAGAACTCACAAAAAGTACTCAAGTGCGGTGGGGTGCACCTAATTTTCTTCTTTGTGAGGGTTACTGGCCTCGTGGATGAAGGGGGGTGGGGGGGAATGTAGACATGATCTATCTTGATTTTAGTAAGGCTTTTGACACAGTACCACATGAAATTCTCCTAAGAAATCTAGGGAAATATAGTCTAGATTAAATTACTATACAGTGTGTGCACAACTGGGTGAAAGACCGTATTCAATAATAGTGTTTTTAAGTAAATTACTTATTACAGACAATACACTGCTACACTAACTACCTGATTCTGGGTTGAGGTGACAGAACTAGTCCTATGGTTGTAACAAAGTATATGTATTGTGACATCGGAGGAATAAGAACATAAGAACGGCCATACTGGGTCAGACCAAAGGTCCATCTAGCCCAGTATCCTGTCTTCTGACAGTGGCCAATGCCAGGTGCCCCAGAGGGAATGAACAGAACAGGTAATCATCAAGTGATCCATCCCCTGTCACTCATTCCCATGAGGTGAGAGCACATTGTCTTAAAAAACAACTCCCCAAAACACCCAAAAAAAACTTCAGTGCAGCCAGACCCTTCAAAAGCAGTGCTTGCCTCCCTAATAGCTGCTATGGGCAACCTCACACCAAAAGAACAGTTAGTTTCAGTGTCCGTTCCCCTTGCCTCTCTCTCAAATCACACCACCTGCAACCCAACTAATGGGGAAAGGGACTATTTATAAGGAGGAACATATTAAGTTCTCCATATCTTGGTTCTACAGGTTTTAAAACATTGAGGCCATAGTATTTCATGCCTAGTAAAAAAAACCAAAAGTACATTGATATTTCAAAGGAAGTAACACATTTTTTTAACTCTTTGATTCCTGTGGGTCTTAATTAGCATTCTTGAATACCCAGGTATTGATAAAACAACAAGGAGTCCGGTGGCATCTTAAAGAGTAACAGATTTATTTGAGCATAAGCTTTCGTGGGTAAAAACCCCACTTCATCAGACGCATGGTGTGAAAATTACAGATGCAGACATAAATATACTGACACATGAAGAGAAGGGAGTTACCTCACAAGTGGAGAACCAGTGTTGACAGGGCCAATTCGATCAGGGGGGATGTAGTCCACTCCCAACAATAGATGAGGAGGTGTCAATTCCAGGAGAGGCAAAGCTGCTTTTGATAATGAGCCAGCCACTCCCAGTCCCTATTCAAGCCCAAATTAATGGTATTAAATTTGCAAATGAATTTTAGTTCTGCTGTTTCTCTTTGAAGTCTGTTTCTGAAGTTTTTTTGTTCAAGTATAGCTACTTTCAAATCTGTTATAGAATGTCCAGGAAGATTGAAGTGTTCTCCTACTGGCTTTTGTATGTTACCATTCCTGATGTCTGATTTGAGTCCATTTATTCTTTTACGTAGGGTCTGTTCGATTTGGCCAATGTACATGGCAGAGAGGCATTGCTGGCACATGATGCCATATATAACATTAGTAGACGTGCAGATCTGTCTGACCTCACTTACAGACAGCCCCCCCAACCTGAAGCAAATACTCACCAGCAACTACACACCACACCACAGAAACACTAACCCAGGAACCAATCCCTATAGCAAACCTCGTTGCCTACTCTGTCCCCGTATCTACTCTAGCGACACCATCAGAGGACACAACCACAGCAACCACACCATCAGAGGCTCATTCACCTGCACGTCTACTAATGTTATATATGCCGTCATGTGCCAGCAATGCCTATTTTGTGGATAGAGACTAACACGGCTATCCCCTGATACTTGTCACCAGGTATTGATGGTAGTTTGCAATTGTAGTGGCATCCATTAAAAACAATCAACATTTCCCAACATTTGCTGCACCACAGCCTCTGAGCTACCACAGTCATATCCATAGACTTAGAATGGGGAAATAACTGGTATGTCAGGTACTGTAGCATGGTGAGTGTTAGGAAATACATTGGCATCTTTATGGTGACTGTTGTACTGGGCTAAATTCTCCTGTGTCTGAGTGGAGGATTTGACCATCTGAAGTGCCTTCAATCTGATCTCAGAATGTGGCAAAATGTAATTAAAACGTAAGGTACTCCTTTGAGGAAGGTTTGTTCCAGTTTACCCATTTGGTACATAAAGCAGGTTTAGTGACGTGCCCATACTCACTGACACAGCTGGGGATAAAAACCAGCTCCTGATGCCCAGTCCTCTCTCTAATTAAACAACGTTCTTGAATGCTGAACTTAGAGTAAGTAAGTTTGTTGTTGGACCAGCTGCTTGCTGGGTCTGTTACTGTAGCATGCTGCTTCTTTGTGAGTTCTCAAATAGGAAAGAACATGCTGTAATATTTTTTTCTGATCTGCGCTTTGACTTCGTGGAATTTGCAGAGAATAAAAATTAAAACATGTATATGTGGCATCTGAAAGCAAAACAAAGAGTAATCCCTGCCTTTCCCTTATGTCATGAGTTTATTGTTTAATTTTTCAGGCAATGTAAAATCTGCATGTGGCACATCGAAAGCGGAGAGAGGTGTTTCATCGGTATCTGCTTTCTGATGTACTGTGATCTTGATTGTTGGAGATCAATGGGAAATTCAGGGCATTTACAGATGGATTTGGATGTGGAAGAAGTGGAGTAAAAATAGATGTAATATAAAATACACAAGAGGATTATAAATCCCTATACCTTTTACCAGCAGACTTAACTAGGGATGTGCAAAAGTCATGCCAATCTTCACTTTGCTTGAAGCCATACAAGAGAACAACTAAAGTTAAACCTTTAATTTATACAGCTTTCTACTCTTGTGGATGGTTTAAGTCCAACTAGCTTTTTTATTTTTATTTTTAAATAAGAGATGATCTTTGGTTATGGATGTTGATTTTACAGGTCAGTGTACAAATGTAACAAGATCACTGTTCCCTAGCACCCCAAAGCTCTGAGGGTTCATATTATAGAATCATAGAAATGTAGGAAGGGACCTCAAGAAACCATCAACTCCAGCCTCCTGCGCTGAGGCAGGACCAAGTAAACCTAGACCATCCCTGACTAGTGTTTGTCCAACCTGTTTTTAAAAGCCTCCAGTGATGGGGATTTCACAACCTCCCTTCAAAGCCTACCCCAGAACTTACCTACCCTTATAGTTAGAAAGTTTTTCCCAATATCTAACCTAAATCTTCCTTGCTGCACATTAAGCCCATTACTGCTTGTCTTGCCTTCAGTGTTCTTAGAGAAGAAATGATCACCACCCTTTTTAGAACAGCCCTTAGCAGTCTTCAAATATGTCTTCTTTTCGCAAGACTAAACATGCCCAGTTTTTTAACCATTCCACGTAGGTCATGTTTTCTAAATCTTTTTTCATGCTCTCTCCAATTTGTCCACATCTTTCCTAAGGTGAGGTGGCCAGAATTGGACACAATACTCTAGTTCTAGCTCTCTTTTCCAGTAGTCCAACACAAAGGCTTTCAAAACAAAATACAAATTCATGCAGTCCTCACCCCAGAGTCCTCCCTGAAGGGCTGCCTATCAGCGTCTCTCCACTGCTTCTTGGGTAGGGTCTCTCCTAGGCCTCCCTACCTGGAGAACTTTCACCTGCTTTCTTGCTCTTTTTCCCCTGCTGACTCTCTACCACCCTAAAGACAATTTCCTGAACTTCAAAATAATTCAAAAAGTGCCCAGAAGAGGATTAACTAAATAGGATCCCAGGTACACAGTGGCTGTGCAGGCCCCAGCTTCTGTATCTCATCTTCCTATCTATAAAATGCAGATAATGATACTTCCTATCTCTGACACTTTGCCTGTCTTGTCTATTTAAACTATAAGCGCTCCAGGACAGGGAAGGAATTGGAATATGAACAATCTGGGAGAACAGGAACTAAGCTTATGGACTGATTGTACTGCCTCACTTGTATTTAATATGAAGCAAAAGAGAAAAACCCACACAAATCTACCAATGATTGATCTTAGTGTTCTTTTTCTGAAACAAAGGGTATTCAAATAGAGGCTTGTAGCAAACCACAAACCTTCATAAATGATGCATAATCATGCTAGAAAATAGGTGCTGTTGTACCTGATTCCTCTTGTGTTTCACTATTACATTACCCAACCTGTTGCGGAGTGACAATACCTTTTTTCCTTTTGTGAACTTCCTTCATTGTGTGCATGTATTATTGAAGAAGGCATCTAAAGATTGGATGGCAAATACAGTATGCAATGAATTTTTCAAAAGGCATTTGTTATTAGCCTAAACTAGTTGGATTAAATGTCAATAACCACTGAGTGACTCTGCAACATTAAGAAACATATGTTCCCTCTGTGCTGCAAGGTTGGAAACTGGACCAAGGATGAGGCAGCTCTACAGACTAGGGAGGAGAAGAACTAGGTCAGAGTTAGGCTCTGTGCTAGTTTGGATGGAGCTTCTGAGCCTCCCTACATTGTGAAGATGTGGGGTAGGCGATGAATAAAGTGGTTGAGGGTCTCCTTGGGGTAGGACGGTGAGAGAGAGAGATGCAGTAGTTTCCCCAGTGGCAGAGGAATATTAGCCAGCTGAAGGGATTTTGTGCCAGCTTTTGGCACTCTCTTCCTAAATAAGTATTGGATCAAAGATAGATGGACTTTAGATTAACAATTCCCTATTCAGAGGTTGGTCCAGTGAAGAAGCCAAAAGGGGGCCTGTGACAGACAACATGTAATTAGATGTGTAAATATGTATCTGTTAAACACTGATCTAGTAATCTGTAGCCAGTTGGACTCTCACACACACACATTTCTTCCCTCATGTGCCCCAAAAAATCAGAGTCCAGAATCTGATGAGTTGCCTTAATCACATTATGGAGCTGCCTGTAGTTTGCGTTGACATAAATGTTCAAAAGTGGTGAATCGGGCCTTGCATTTCTTTTCTAAAATGGTACTTCAGAGTGTAAGAGCAACCTTGAGACTGCTTAAACTTACACTAGGGGCTAGGCATGCCCCTGGGTGGCATCAGATTGCAATGAGTATAATGGTGGTTTAAAGCCATTTGTGTCCCACGTGCAGGGCCATTGTTACCGAGAGTCATCAGATCCCTTATCTATAAATGAGGACAGTACTGTTCTTTGTATACTGCTACTTGTATTTCCAAAGTATTGGCAGCCTGAGCCTCTGTAAATCTGTGATGGAAATTAATAGTTCTAAAATAAATAAATAAAACCCTGCAACCTGGGGTACATCCAGCTGAGGATTAAGGGATGGGGAGCAGGGAGGCAATGAAGTTTGTCTGAATCCAAAGAATATTTGCTACTCCCTACTCTTCCTATTGCCAATGGAAAGCTGTCTGTTGTGTTTGAAACCTGTATCAAATACATAGAGGGGGAGAGAAAAGATTCTTAATTTTTAACAAAGTGCCAATGCATTCACCTGTTTCCTGGCAGGTTTGTTTCTTTGCCAATGGTGACTGTCTCACTGCTACTCCTTGACATTAGCTTTACAGCTACTCTTTCATGTTCTCCCTCTTCCGTGGCTAATGCAAAAATATTTGAACCTTCTGTGCTAAATAACTGCTAAGGAGTTGAGTGGACACCATCAATGCTCAAGCACTGTGGAGAGAGGCAACGTGCCCATAGAAGGCATAATGCATCCTGGAGAGAGCATGCTGGGCAGTGGCAGTTGCTACACTCCCCTCTTTTTCCACAGTGCAGCCCTGCCAGTGCACAGGGAATCGGTGAGGGGAAGAGTCAGCTGAAAGCCCTACTGACTGCTTCACAGGCAGCCATTGTGCACTCCCAACCACAGCATCAGTTTCAACACATCTTGACTGAGATCCTAGTGGCTCACGGGGTAAATGCCTGGTTGTTTAGTGGCCCAATCTGAGCCTGTTTAGAACACAGATTGCTGCGAGGATGCAATGCCTAATCCACTAAACGACAGTAACACTTTCTGTAAAAGGTAATTCAGTGTTGCAACTGATGTGCTAGCCTGTACATACGTCGATTTAGTTTGGAAACAACTGTGCAGGACAGCAGCTAGTGAGAAGCATGGTAGCTTCTCCGCTGGTTTTGTTCTCTGACTCTTGGAAACTGTTTTTTTTTGTTTTAATATAAAATTAAACCTTTTGTTTCAGGCAATTCAAATATGACTTGTTCATCTTTAGTTAAATAAAGAATCTCTTAGTCTGATTAGCTTTTAGTCCCATATGCTGGACATGCTTGCAATCTTTGCAATGTGAGATCAACAGCAGACTGAAATCCCAGTCTATAGCACAAGAAAAATATTACCTGCTATCACAGTTACACTTCATATTTTGTTTAAGTTTTCTTCAATTAAGAGCAATTATTTTTACTAGGACAGAAATGAAAGTGACACTTACTAATTAAATATTAATTGAACATCAAAACCAAAGTGCCTTCTGTGATCAAAAGCAGCCATCAGTGTTTTGCTGATTTATCATGTTTACTTTTGGATGAAGTGATTTTTTTTTTAATTTATTGATTGAAGTCACAAACACAATCCACAAGACAGACTAAAGATTAAAACAATTTACTTATGCTGCATTTCCTCCATTTAATTTTTTAAAACATTTTACCAATTCCATACCCGTCAAATTGTATGTACTCCACTGTGAAAGCAAACAAAACCCAAGAAAAAAGTGCAGTAACTTTGAAATAATTGATAGCAAGTTTGACCAGTAGTCTCTTCACACAACACCTTTCCTATACAATACAAGTCAGAGTGTATGCCTTTGGAAGGTATGCTTCAGTCAGTCAGAAGTTACTGAGCTCAGTACAGGGGTAACTGGGGAGGTCAGACAGATGCTCTAATGGTCCCTTCTGGCCTTAATCTGTTAATGTGTGACCCACACTCCCCAATACTTCAGCTTCACTAGGACATGTAATAATGTTTAAACTCTGTTTTTTAACAACTGAGTTAGCTAATTTGATGCAGAGTGGTCAGTGTTGTCAAACACACACCATGTTGACCATCATGTCGGTTAGCTGTGGACAAACCCCACTTGAACCTGTGTGTGTTCATGACTAGTTGATATGACGCTGACCGTGACTTGTCCTTGTCTAAATTGCCCTATCACTCACTGTCAGCTAACTTGATTGTTAAAGATCATGTTTAAATGTAATTAGATTTTCTAATGAAGACTTTCTCTCCGAGATGATTTGGTCTCTGTCTTGCTTCTAGGGCAGCACAGCTACTTGCTATCTGTACTGAGGTTGGATTGGCTACAATCCAGCCCATAATGAGAGTCTCTACCCCAAAGAACATACAATCTAGAAGCATTATAACCTTAATTTTTACAAATGGGGAGCTGAGGCACAGAGATTAAATGATTTGCCTAAGATCACTCAGGAATGCTGTGACAGAGCTGGGAACTGAACTCCGATTCCTCAAGCTGCAGGCCAGTGTCCTGATGATGATACCAACCTTCTTCCCCAGTGATAAAGAATTATTCTGTGAAACTTGTTTAAAGCCGGAGCTATTTCCTCAATCTCTTCCAGATTTAGATTTGTCATTGTATGATGATTCTTATCCTGCATAGATGAATGGTTGGAGATATTTGTCCCGGTAGTGTGTTTGCTTTCTCAAAACTGCTGTCTTTATATAGAAATTGGCTGGGCTATGCACCCATAAAATATATATATCTGGATCAGGAGAGTTGCTTCTTTAAATTGCTTTTGACAGCATTTTAACAGGAAGAAAAACAGAAAATGAGTTAGAAAGCATCAATAAATGTTAAGAAAATGGTGAGGCAATGTGATGTACTGGCATCACTGGATTTTTTGTCTACAAAGTCTGAAGAAAGTCTGTCCTGAGCAATGCTTTGGGGCTGACAAGGAAGTGAAGGGGAGCTGATCTTTCAGTGATTTCAAATGAGTTACAGGACAGAAGGGTAAAAAAACTTGAGAGAATCTTGTAACTGCAACCTGGCATTTTGAAACCCAGGACATTCCATGGTATTCTTAGATTACAACCTTCCTATGGCCAGGCTAACCAGTCAGACTCTCAGCTGGTATAAAGTGGCATAGGAGCTGCCCATAAATGACATAATTTTTGGTGATTTTTAAAACCGCCCACTCCTAATATTTTTGTAACACTGAAACAAACATGTAAAATTAAGAATCCACCCACCTCCAGAGATGGTCCATATTACATGGACAGCCTCATAGCTCTGACTTCTATTTCTGAATGCAAGCTGGTAGCTAGCAAAATAATATAATTAGTAGGAAGCTGTAGACCATAGGGTTGATTCTTGCCTTCCATTAGGAATCTGACTCTTCTTTTCTTCTCTTAAATTTTAGCCTCCAAGGCCACTTCCACTTCAAATGTTATATGTGTGGTCTGTGATACTTTGGTAACCATGTATTTATGATGTCTGTTCTTCCTGAGTCATAAGTGTTAATCACACCTAATATATACTTCTGATGCTTTTTACCATGTCTTCTCAGAGAAGGCTTGTGTTAGAAACTTCAGTTTAGATTTATATGGGTCTGTTTTTGATTTGTATTTTTGCATGATCTCGTGCATGGGACCTATTCTGATTTTTGAGAAGCTTATTTGAGAAGTTATTAACCGGTGAATTAGGAAGATCAGAATGATCTGTTGGGCTTTTAAAGAGCCCCCAAGGACTAGCAGAGACCTAAACTTTTATTGCATATGTTCAAATGTTTGTTTAATGCTTAACTCTAAATTCCTAGTTTTTCTAATGATGGCTTTTTGATTAACTAAAAAACTCTTATAGGATTTCCCCCCCTACTCCTGAAGAATAAATGAGGCACTTCTTAAATTCCAGTCTATTGTTTGGAGCAATCCTGCACTGGTAGCTACTCGATAGAGATGGAAAAGACCTAGTAAACAAAATTCTGTATGAATTACAACTGGCGAAGCAAGCATAAGGAAACAGGAATGGTCTGAGATAGCTAAGTCTTTTTTGTTTTCAATTATCAGAATCTTATTCATGTGTTCAGTGCCAAGCTTTTTCAGGTCAAGGATCTACATTGTCAAGTGCACACAACATGCAAGATTTCAGTTACTGCCCCTCCTTTTGCCTCAAAAAGCAAAGGGATGTGAGTGCCGATAGGGCAATCATCGTCTTAGCACAAACACAATTGATTTACTTTTCAGACACAAACGCTCTTACTGCAGATCCGTTTAGATGAAATGTTTCTCTGCTTTTTATGGTAGTCCACATACTGGAATAAAGAATTTTGTGGCTGCTGGATTCTGGAATTAGTTACATCCCAGAAAGTTGCTGGATTGGCAACCCAACCTCCACCTCCACGGCAGACCACCTTTTTATAAAAACAGAACTACTTTGTTCTAGTGAATAGACATAACATCCACTTATTACTCTAAAGCTTCATATGTTTTGGAGATTTGCCCACATTACAGCCATCACTGGCTAGCTTTTGGTGTAGCTGTACCAGAATATTCCCCCACCAGAATAGGGACTTAGATACTACAGTGACGGACAGCAGTATAAAACCCCGAGATAGTGTAGGCAGGCAAAGCGGCTACTAGCATCAGGGAAGCTTACCTGTGCTTGAAAGAAGAGTAGGCTGTACCTCTGCATGCAGTGGCAGCTACATCAGTGATTGGTCACTGATGGCTGCAGTCCAGGGCGAAACCAAATCTAAATCTTTATCTGAACCCATGGAAAATGCAAGAGTTCAGAACAGTCTGTGTACAGCTGAGATGGTCATTTTGAGAAGAAAAAGGGAAAAAACCTGCAGTAATTTGAAAAATAACAATTAACCCCTGGTCTTTGGCTTATTTGATTTACAGCATCTTGAGAAATGGGTTATTTAGGTTTTTGGTCTGATTTCTTTTTTTCCCCTAGCACGGTGCCAGTCCCAGAGCCCCATGCAAAATGAGACAAATGAACTTAATATGTCAATACTAAGGAAGTGGTTTCCTTAGAAATGGTAACCATATGAAAGCTATAACTGCTGAGATCCAAAAGCTGACTTGAATATACGGATGTGGGCACAGGACAAAGAGAAATAGGATGTGTTTACCCACTAAAGGAAAATCAAGCTGCTTCTAGGCAGTTGGCCGAAACACAAATAAAATAAGAATTCTTATAGATATTCCTTATTTTCAAGCACCATGGGAAGCTCCTGGTACCTGTGAACATAAGGAATCTGGAAGAGTTTATTACAATTGCTAGTTTCATACTTAATCATCGTCATAGCTTGAGACATTTAGGGGATGCATTTTCAAGAGTAGCTTTCCTTTGGGTGATGTCATTTGTGCCTGTAGTTTTACAACTACCAATCATTTTTGGGTGCAAAACTGAGTAGTTGGCATGGTCAGTGGGTACCATAGGCTGGGGAAGGCTGTGCATCCCCAAACAGCCGGGCATGGCCCTGCCCATACTCTGCCCCAGACCCCCTCCTCCTGCTTCCACTCCACAGAGCCACTCCAATCTCCCTGTGGGGTGGCCCAGCTCGCACTGCGCCACTCGTCCTCCTGGTGCTCTGAAGCTGGGGGGGAGCATAGGGGGGGTTGCAGTTACACCACCCACCCTCCCGTCACTCTGGGACTGGGGCCGCGCCACCTGCTTTGGGGCTGGGAGGAGGGAGGTTGGGGTGAGGGGGGCTAGCCTGGGGTGGTGGCTGGAGGCTGCAGTGGGGGAGGGCTCTGGTGAGGGGTGCAGAAGGGGCAGGACCTCGGGTAGAAGGGATGGGGCTGGGGGCTAACCTCCCCCAGCCAGTGGTTCATGCGCCCCCCCATCCCTGATAGTTGAGCTTTTTCTCTTCTATTCCATTCTATATAGGTGGTTATACCACACTCATCACCATAGTATCTAGGCATTCCAATAGTTTAAGCAACATGACTACACATTTGTCATCTGGTGTTTGTTCTCTCATCCTCTTTCCAGAGGAAGAAACATGTGAAGTGTTTTATTTTGGACTCTCTCTCTGTATATCTGATTGCAGGTGCAAATTAGTTATACAGTTACTCAAATGTGTGTCCACAGTTTACCTTGTGGGTACAAAAATGGAAGTACAAATTGTGCCTGTAAATAAGGAACACTGGCCTTAGCCTACCTGAAAATATAACCTAAAATTTATACTGGATAAAACCTGGGTGCCACACTGCAGGAAACAATCCTGCATTAATTGGTGTTGGGACTAGATGACTTACTATATTAGTTTTAATCTTCAGATTCTATAATTCTGCTACCTTCAATACACATGCATAATTTCCCTGAAGGGGGAAAAATATAACAGTTCTATTCTTACTACTTTGAGTTCTTCTAATTTCCCTTTAACTCTCAGATATGAGTTTCTACCCCTTTCTGCTGTTTTTGTATTGTCCCCAGATCTTGCTGTAGCCTGACAAACTGATGTACAATAAATATTCAGATTTATTAAGATTCTTTAATAAACAGGGATGTTTTGTCCAATTAAAACACACTGTACTAATAAATGTAAATGATGTAGAGGGCCTGCAGGCTACATACAGCATTACACAATAGTACATGGTTTCAGATTTTGCCTCAAGATTTGAGTTCCTAGGGCCAGCAGGACCTGGAGGAATTGTGGAAATGACATATTCAACCTTCAGTGAGCGGGAGAAACTTGCATCAGCCTCAAGTGACCTCCTCTTTTTGGCCACAGGAACAGAATGGATGGCACTCCAATATAACTGCTTCAATATGGGGCCTTTGTGGGAGAGGATGGACAACAACAAAGGCATAGTGGCACCACTGTTTTAAACAGCCGTTGAGGTGCATTTGGTAGCCCTGTCATACCTGCTTATACCCCAGGGCAGCTTCCTGTTTTATGTGGTATCAGATAGCTACAAGGAAAAACTACAGTTGGCTATCACACCACAGCCCACTGTGGCACTAAGTTCAGAGAGCCAGGCAATCTCTTTGCTTCTCCTCTATCTGCTCCCCAAAGAAGTGGAGGCAACCAGTGGTAGGGAGCAAAGGGCAGGAACACAATGGGGGGTAGAAAATGAGGAGACTAAAAGAGATCCTGATATATGGAGCCCAGTCCATCTTAAACCACAGACACTTGCAAGGGAGAACTGCAGCAGGCTGTGAACAAAGCAGATGGCTGGCTTCCATCTTAACCTTTGGTGGAACTCTCAACACACTACATGGGCTTCTAGTGGCTAAATCGCAGAACTGCAAGTAATTATCGTTAAAAATGGGGAGAGGATAGAGTGCGCTCCGGATTCCCACACACCTTAGCAATTTTGCAGACCTCCTGTTGCCTCACAATAACCTCCCGCAAAGACTGACTCTCTTCCTCACCCACAACAACCCTCTCAGATTCTCCTCCCCCACCTACTCTCACACAACTCTCCCATGCTGCCTCTGGCTTCCCCTGCCCCAACAGTCCCTCTTTCACACACTTTCCTGCAGCATCCCTCTTCCCCCTAAGCCCCAGCTCCCCTTAGTATCCACTCGCTTCTGAGGCATGCAGGGAATTGAATCTTGCCTACCCCACGGCTGCTGCTTCTTATAAGGGGAGTCTGAGGAGAAATTCAGTTACATTCTGTAAATCAAACTCATCAGCTCTATTAAAATCAATAGTAACTTCTGAGTTAGAATATTTCAAACAGCTTCTCAGATGCTAGAGGGAAGATCAGTAAATGCTCTCTACTAGGTAGCACAGGACTTTCTATAGATAGTCTGCTCCAGTTAGTTACAAACTACTAGGCAAGCTCTACAGCTGAAGCAGTGGCTGTTCAGTATAAATGTATTAAATTCCCTTCCAGACAGCTAAAATGCTAGACACTGAACAGATGCCAGGTATGGACCAAGTTCTAGATGGACTAGTTCTAGGAATGTTGGATTCTTCATGGGATAATTTATTTAGGTCGGTCCCCAGCAGTTTAGAGAGAGGCCGATATTGAAAACTATCCAAATTGAATAGGAATATTAATGTCTATGGATTCCATAGGTGCCAACCTTTTGAAGGCAATCCATAGGGACACTTGGAAGGAAACACAGGGATGTGTGTGTGTATATATAGTAACCATTGAAATGCACTAGAAATGGGTATTTTTGGGAGGTGGCGGGGTAGAACAGAATGAAAAATTTAAAATGTTTGCTTAAGATATGGATTTTCCCTAGGATAAAAGGACAGGTGCATCTATACATGCTATAAATAATGAGGGGCTTATCTTTATTTCCAGGAGTTAATTTAGTGGTCAAAATTTGCTCAAGGCTAAAACTTGCAATATAACATCCACCTGTAAGCACTTTAAAAAAACCTGCACGAAAAACAAGGAAAGTTGTTTGGGATGTAAAAGAAATGAAAATACTGGCTTGGATGCATTTTGCTCTTCTTTAAGGCCAGTATGGTTTGGGATTTTCAGTGTGGGTTTTTAAATGACATTTAGCATGTTAACTGTGGCTGAAATATGCTAACACTGTTGCTAAAATCACGGCCTTGAGATAGGAGTGGACTGGCTCAGTCACTAGCTAAGATGCTACAGTACAAGTACAGAATACAAGAGACTTGTCTCTTAATACAGATTCTCTCCCCCACCCACTTCAGACTTGAACCATGTTCCTTTCCAACATAGATATCTTCCTGTAAGCCTTCTCTCCTTGCAAAGTGATCAAGAGCAGGTAGGCACCTTCTTACCTCCAGTGCTTAATTTGTAATGAAAGAGGTGTTCGAGCTCAAGAAATTAGGTGCTGGAGCTCAAGCAATTTTTTTTACTTACTTAACTGCCATGCCAAGCCCACAGGTGTCTGGACTATGATATTGCCAAGCCTAGAGGTGTTGGGGCTCAGGCCTGGCACAAATTAAGGGCTGCTTACCAACAATGCCGACAAATACTCATTGCTCCCCACTGTAAATGCTGAGTGGGTGCAGATAGGCCATGCTAGCAAGTGGTGACTGAGAAGAAGGCCATTTGCTGGTAGTGAGGGAGGACTACCAGGAGGAAAACGGTTGCCTGATTGTTCTAGGGCCCTACTAGATGGCTACTGACATCCTGAGGACCCCGGGTCAGTCTAGGGCATAGCTCTTTAAACCACAAGCTCCAATTTAGTGGGAACTGAGAGTCTGCCCCATTGTCCATTTAGGCTTTTTCTTTTCTTTTTCTGTTGACATTATTCTTTCTGTAGTTTGTTGGCAACTAAATATAGCAAGACCCAGTCATTTAGTAAATTAGGGAGACGGCCTAAAATGGGACAGGCAGTATTGTATAATTAGAGACATCTTATTTTACAGATATAGGAGCTTTGTTGTTAGCCTCAACGTTATGAAAGCTAGACAACAACTTACTTAAAAATCTTGTGAAAAGAAATCTTCTAGTAACAAGCAGAGCTTGACAATTCTATTCAGCAGGGTTGTGCTAAACATCAACAAGGGAGTCTATTCTCTAGATGACATGGGTGTATCAGCCCCTCTGCCTCCACTAATGTTAATATGAACATTAGTTACATACCCGCATGGAATGGAAAAATAAATTAATCCTACTTTCTACTTGTATGGAAACTTTCAACTGAGAATATTAGTATTTTACAAACCTTGATTAATTATGCCTTAAGTCTCTCTAAAGTAGGGTAGATAAGAAGTAATGTACCTATTTCAGCAATGAGAAACTGAGGCATAGCAGTGATAAGTTCTTTGCCCAGGGACACAGTGAATCATCGGCAAAGTTGCGAATAGGCTATAGGAATTGTCAATGCTCTGAAAAGACTGAGCTCAGCATACCCGTCTCTGCCCTTGAGTCGGGGAAGATGTAGACTAACCTCAATCTAAATAACCATTTAAAAAATCTATACCTGTGCTTTTGAAAATGTTTACACGCTGTACTATTGGCTAGATTCTCAGCCGAAATTCTGTGGCAGAGAACAGCTAGAAAGGCAGAGTAATTGGCCAACTGACTATTTGCCCAGCATAGGGAAATCTCTCTGATCTCCTTTTGGGCTGCATGTTCTATGCTGAACCTCCATGAGTCAGAGCACAGAATCACTACTCATCTTCCCCTCCCCCACACACCTTTGTAGCTAGGATACTGTGAGCACAGTCCAGTTTGAAAAAGGACTACATAAACAGCTCCCTCTCAAAACTGGTATATAGTAACTGTGATGTGTAGTTAGTCTTTTAAACACTGTGTTTGCATATGCAAATCAATTATTTACAATTAAATCTTAATCCCTCAATTGTCCCATAGATCTGGACATCTGGGGCAACTTCAAAATTAGGTAAACAAGTTAATCATTGTGTGGAATTTTTTGTTTGAAATAAATAATTAAAAATGTGAAGCCAAGTCTAAGGCTGTCTCTCGCTCTTTTGTTTTTTGGCTATGGTGTTTGTTTTTCTGTACAGCACTAAAACTGTACATGTTATGAAAAACTTACCAGATGAAGAGTGAGTTTGTAATTTGGTTCAACTCCAATGCCTTTCAGGCAGGTAGCTTACTAAAAACAGTAACTGTAGAAAACTTCAGAGGATTGTCAAATTTAAAAAAGCTAACTCTGAAAGCCACTTCCTCATGCACTAATGGACATGTCAGCAGATATAGGGTGTATTAGTCTCAGGGTAGTAAAAAGAACAAGGAAGACATTGCGTGGACAGCGTAATTTGGAGAAAGCCACTTCACAGATTAGAGGAACAGTGCATTTTGCTAAGGTCTAAAAATGGAGTTCCTTGAAAATGAGGGGCTTTTGAAATTCTGGAGATGGTAACCAAGCACCAGATCCTCAGCTAATGTAAATGTGCAGAGCTCTTTTGAAATCAGTGGTGCCGTGGTGGCTTACACTAGTTGAGGATAGGGTGACCAGATGTCCTGATTTTATAGGGACAGTCCCGATTTTTGGGTTTCTTTCTTATATTGGCTCCTATTACCCCAGCACCCTCTGTCCCGATTTTTCACATTTGCTGTCTGGTCAACCTAGTTGAGGCTCTGGCCTAACGCTCCAAACTGAACTTATTGGTTCCGGTAGAGCTAGAGACTAGAATGAGAGAAATCCTTCCTAGAAGGAAAAACCAAGAGGCAGAATAGTTTATTATCTACCAAAAATAAATATTTGGGGACCATTAGGTCCAAAACACTCTTAGGTACAAAGTTAGAGACTGGGAGCCCATTAATCTTGTGAACAGTGTGACGAGCAGTTTTGGACTCATTCTGCTACTCAGAACAAACTGCTAGCACAATTCACAGTAGTCTTATTTAGCACAAGCCAGGATTAAGTTAAATATATGCATATGGATAACCAGACTGTGGAGCCCTCACTCACCTTGGTGTCTGTTTGCTCACACAAGTAGTCCCATTGAAATGAATAGCTCTACTTGCAGGAGTATATGCCCACCAAAGATGTTAGTGCTCCACCATCATGGCCCTATGTAAAAATAACAACGAAGTGGATAGAGAAATTAAACAGCCTAGACTTTGTGTGGTTTTTAGCGTCCACCCTCGGACTGGTGAATGAAGCCAGCTACAATAGTAGTTTTGTGGTCTGTTGCCCCTAGTCACTGGACACCTTTTCATTTTTCTGGCATGAACAGATGCATCTCCTATTAAGTCAATAGGGAGTTGTGCCTGCTTCTGCAGTTGCTGAATTTAGCCCGCTACCTACAGCGAAATTAAATGCACTGGCAGTTTCGCCAAAGGCAAAGTGTTCTTCCAGATGAGTGCCTGAAACCCATTCTACAGCCCTCCACCTTCAGAAGCATGCATGCTTGGTTTGGGCTTGTTAATGGTTTCCTCTTTATCAGTATATTAAAATCCAGAAGTAGTCAAACATTTGCTATCCTAATTTATTCTGTGTGAATGTTACATTGTGAAATACAGATTTCCTGCACCTCCCTCCAAAGCTCCATTGGTTGGATGCTTACTTGGATTAAATGTCTGCAAAAGGGAGTAAAAACCCTGCTTTTAGCCCTAGATGAGCTATTTTGAATCCAGGTGCAGAGGAATAGGCAGGACTACTCATCCACTTACACACTTTCTCTGCAGAAGGGAGTGAGGGCAGGGAAGGGCAGAGCCTTGGTTCTAGTTCCTCTACTTGCTGCGCACAATAGCTGAATCACTGTGTGTAATGGTGGGAATTGCAGTCTACTTGCGCCACCCCCAGCCTCTCCAGGAGCAAGAAGGAAAAAGGGGAAGAGCTGTGGCTGACATCATTCCTTGCTCAGTGTCTAAAGTCCTGATCCCACCCCAAAGGAGCAATCCTTCTGTGGCTTTTATTGAACACTAAATTGATCTAGAAGTTGTTCAGAATTTTTTTCTTTCATCTGAGGTTTTTTCCCCTGGAACCGCCTTCATTTGTGAGCCAAACAAAGTTGACCTTTTCTGAGATTTCACAAAGGAAGTTTATTTTGTTTCTCTATTTCACAGGGTAAAATATTCAAAAGTGCCCAAATGTTTTAGCCTTAGTCTCATTTTCAGAAGTGATGTAGGACATTTAAGAGTCTAATTCTCATTGAAAATCAATAAAACGTAGGCTGATAGGTGTCTGTCACTTTTGAAAATGGAACTTAGACTCCTAAGGCACTTGCATTAAAAATTTCAGAAACATCTATGCATTTATTATTTTAAAATGTTCATAATAAAGCAATTATCTGAGACATTTATTAGAATCCTTTTTATATTATGGCATCTTATTTTTGGAGTGGGTAGAATTTATATTACAGAAACAGAAGTCACAACATTTCAGTGTCTTACACAGTATTTACAATAATAATCTGATGCTGACAACTATTGTGGAGTGTATTTATTCTGCTATGGATTAAACAATTGATTCTGAAAGATTGAAATCCCCACCTAGTTCCTTGCACAATTCTGTTTTGCCATGTCAAGCAATATAAAATAAATACCTCACTTCCTTTCATCTAATTGAATAATTTACTGTAAATAGCTGTTATTTATTTTGAGCAGTAGGGGATCATTAGCCAAATGGATGTGAGTAAGTCATGGCTTTAATGCGTTAGACGGTCGAAAATGGAATCATCTAAATAGGACCATCAATACAGCATGCTGAATTAAGTCATAAGCACTCAAAGCAGACTTTGACTCCCTCAGAGAACTGATGGGCAGGATCCCCTGGGAGAATAACATGAGGGGGAAAGGAGTCCAGGAGAGCTGGCTGTATTTTAAAGAATCCTTTTTGAGGTTACAGGGACAAACCATCCCGATGTGTAGGAAGAATAGTAAATATGGCAGGCGACCAGCTTGGCTTCACAGTGAAATCCTTGCTGATCTTAAACACGAAAAAGAAGCTTACAAGAAGTGGAAGATTGGACAAATGACCAGGGAAGAGTATAAAAATATTGCTCGGGCATGTAGGAGTGAAATCAGGAAGGCCAAATCACACCTGGAGTTGCAGCTAGCAAGAGATGGTAAGAGTAACAAGAAGGGTTTCTTCAGGTATGTTAACAACAAGAAGAAAGTCAAGGAAAGTGTGGGCCCCTTACTGAATGAGGGCGGCAACCTAGTGACAGAGGATGTGGAAAAAGCTAATGTACTCAATGCTTTTTTTGCCTCTGTCTTCACGAACAAGGTCAGCTCCCAGACTACTGCACTAGGCAGCACAGCATGGGGAGGAGGTGACCAGCCCTCTGTGGAGAAAGAAGTGGTTCGGGACTATTTAGAAAAGCTGGACGAGCACAAGTCCATGGGGCCGGATCCGAGAGTGCTAAAGGAGTTGGCGGATGTGATTGCAGAGCCATTGGCCATTATCTTTGAAAACTCATGGCGATCGGGGGAAGTCCCGGACGACTGGAAAAAGGCTAATGTAGTGCCCATCTTTAAAAAAGGGAAGAAGGAGGATCCTGGGAACTACAGGCCAGTCAGCCTCACCTCAGTCCCTGGAAAAATCATGGAGCAGGTCCTCAAGGAATCAATTCTGAAGCACTTAGAGGAGAGGAAAGTGATCAGGAACAGTCAGCATGGATTCACCAAGGGCAAGTCATGCCTGAATAATCTAATTGCCTTCTATGACAAGATAACTGGCTCTATGGATGAGGGGAAAGCAGTGGACGTGTTGTTCCTTGACTTTAGCAAAGCTTTTGACACGGTCTCCCACAGTATTCTTGCCAGCAAGTTAAAGAGGTATGGGCTGGATGAATGGACTACAAGGTGGATAGAAAGTTGGCTAGATTGTCGGGCTCAACGGGTAGTGATCAATGGCTCCATGTCTAGTTGGCAGCCGGTATCAAATGGAGTGCCCCAAGGGTCGGTCCTCGGGCCGGTTTTGTTCAATACTTCATAAATGATCTAGAGGATGGTGTGGATTGCACCCTCAGCAAGTTTGCAGATGACACTAAACTGGGAGGAGAGGTAGATATGCTGGAGGGTAGGGATAGGATATGGAGGGACCTAGACAAATTAGAGGATTGGGCCAAAAGAAATCTGATGAGGTTCAACAAGGACAAGTGCAGAGTCCTGCACTTAGGACGGAAGAATCTCATGCACCGCTACAGACTATGGACCGAATGGCTTGGCAGCAGTTCTGCAGAAAAGGACTTAGGGGTGACAGTGGACGAGAAGCTGGATATGAGTCAACAGTGTGCCGTTGTTTTCAAGAAGACCAATGGCATTTTGGGATGTATAAGTAGGGGCATTGCCGGCAGATCGAGGGACGTGATCGTTCCCCTCTATTCGATATTGGTGAGGCCTCATCTGGAGTAGTGTGTCCAGTTTTGGGCCCCACACTACAAGAAGGATGTGGAAAAATTGGAAAACATCCAGCAGAGGGCAACAAAAATGATTAGGGGATTGGAACCCATGACTTATGAGAAGAGGCTGAGGGAACTGGGATTGTTTAGTCTGCGGAAGAGAAGAATGAGCTGCTTTCAACTACCTGAAAGGGGGTTCCAAAGAGGATTGATCTAGATTGTTCTCAGTGGTAGCAGATGACAGAACAAGGAGTAATGGTCTCAAGTTGCAGTGGGGGAGGTTTAGGTTGGATATTAGGAAAAACTTTTTCACTAAGAGGGTGGTGAAACACTGGAATGCGTTACCTAGGGAGGTGGTGGAATCTCCTTCCTTAGAAGTTTTTAAGGTCAGGCTTGACAAAGCCCTGGCTGGGATGATTTAGTTGGGGATTGGTTCTGCTTTGAGCAGGGGGTTGGACTAGATGACCTCCTGAGGTCCCTTCCAACCCTGATATTCTATGATTCTATGATTCTATGAAAACTTCAAATCCTCTTTCTTGTAAATTACATATTTCCTCACCCAAAGGGAATCCAGAACTCACTTTAAATATGGCATCTTTGTTTCAAAGCTTTTTGATGAATAAGAGTACAATTTATATGACATGACTGGTAGGTGTCACAGTGTTTTGGATTTCACTCATTACTTTTCTTCCTCAGTGGCTAAAGCATTCTTGCTTCTAAGTAGCTACTTGTGCTGACTAATATTGGCTGGATTCCCCAAGAAAGAAGAGATGTGTAGGTAATAAAATCTTACCTTGACTTTTATGGGCATCTAACAGGCTAATTATCTGCAAAGTTTCAGGTTGTGTTTGTATGTGTGAAAGAACCTAATACAAGACAGGTCCCAGTCAATTTATTTAACTCTTACCATGCAAGGAGTTTTGGATCCAATTCAGCTTCTATTGAGGTCAATGGCAAGACTTGCAGTTGCTTTAATGGGAAGTGAGAATGGCTTCCCCAACCCCTCCAAACTCAGGCATCTGGTTTGCAGTGCAAATACCATGAGAGGCTGTTCCTGTGGTATTTTCAGCTAGAACTGGATGTAGAAATCTTAGCAATCTCCTAAAAAGCCTAAGCAGGAGCAGCCAGAGACAAAGAGAATTCTGAATGATTTGGCCAGAATTGCTCTGAGGGCTTTGGACCAAAAGGCCTCATCCTGATCTCTAATAAATAGATTGGCTTAAGCCTTGAAACATGAAGTCACTATCCTTTCCAATTTTTTATCATTTAATTGTGATAACTTGGGTTACTCTTATTCATGTTCCATTTTGAATCTTGCTACTTTCTTGGCCTCGATAACATCCTGTGGCAATGAATTCCATGTGTAATTACTCACTGTGTGAAAAAGCATATCCTTTTATCGGTTTTCAATTTCCCATCTTTTAATTTAATTGTCCCCTTGTTAATATGTTACAAAACAAGAACAGAAGTTCCTATTTAACTTCTCTACCATTCATTCTTTTATATACTTTTATCATGTCCCCTCTTAATCTCCTTTCTACAGTAAACAATCCATTTTTTCAATCTTTTCATAAGTGAGTTTTCATATGCCATTGATCATTTTCATCTCCTGTTCCTTAACCGCTTCTAATTTTTGCATTAAAACATGGTCAATTTTGAAGAAGTAGTAAATCATATTAAACTGATCGTGGACTTCCTGTGATCTGGAAAACAATGGATGAAATTTAGGGAAAAAAGATCATGAACTAATCTCTTAGCTCTGATATGCAATACTACTATGTCATTTGGGTAGTGAGAAAATAGAATTATTTAGGAGAGATGCCTGAGTACTATCAAGTATTACTATTTAGTAACTTGCTCAAGGTCACATAGTAAATAGTGTCAAAACTAGGACTCGACTTTGAAGACTCCTCATTCTCGGTCCCTAGCTTTAACTCTTGACCTATGTTTCCTGTGGCTGACTATCTTTCTTTTTTTTCCCCCTCGCCTCCTTGTTGATGTGACTTTTTCAGCTGAAATGCCCCAGGTTCTGCTTTTGAGCTGCTTTCACATTTATTGGATGAGTCATGAGTCCAAAGCTCTGACTAGTAGTTGTACCATGAGTAATGCTTACCGTTTTCTTTGGCTCTCTTTTAGAGGGCTTTTTAATTAAAAGAAGAATCCGTTTTTTGCTATCTTAATGGACAGTTAGATGGCAGAGTCTCAGAACTGATTTATGTTTACCACTACAGTAACTTTAATATTTTCTTCAGTTTAAGGATATCCTCTTTCTTGCTAGCCTTTACAGGTCATAGCTGTCTGTTTTTGTTTAAAAATAAAATCAATAAGGACCAGAAATACCACGGGAGTTTAAAATATTACCAGTCCCATATGCACAATGGGGCAAATCCTAAAGCTTTTAGTGAGGCAAAAAACATTTAAGTCCATGGAAATTTTGCATGAGTGAGGACTGAGTAAAAATGGAACAATGACTTCTAGATTTAATCAGTTGCAGTTCTGATTTTTTTTGTCTTTAAACTGGGGACCAAAGGTTATGCTTTTTTGTTCTTGTTGTTTTGTTTAAATCTAGATATGCTGGAGAGTCAACACAATAACTTACATGATCTTCAAAAAGAAAAGGAGAACTTGTGGCACCTTAGAGACTAACAAATTTATTTGAGCATAAGTTTTCGTGAGCTACAGCTCACTTCTCACAAAAGCTTATGCTCAAATAAATTTGTTAGTCTCTAAGGTGCCACAAGTACTCCTTTTCTTTTTGCAGATACAGACTAACACGGCTGCTACTCTGAAACCTTACATGATCTTATAACAATTATGAGTGAGGACCTGTTACTTGAAACTATCCTATTAAATATTCCACCATAATATTGGGTGGAAGTAAAAATAACTATGAAGTGGTGGTTTCATATTCTAATGAGAGGATGGAGTGAAAGCAGCAGAATAAAGACAATGAACTTCAAAAAAGCAGACTTTAACAAACTCTGAGAACTGATAGATAAGGTCCCTGTGCATTACCTTTTGAAGGACAGAGGAGGTGGGGTGCCTGAGGATCTAACTCTTTGGCAGGGACTTAAAAATATAAATGCAGTCATATTACACATTATACAAAGTAGAGTTACAACAACTAGGAAATGTCAGTTTTGCTTACAACCTCTCTGAAGGAGAGGTTAATTAAATTAATAAATGAAATGGCCAAGAAATAAAAACAGCATTTAAATGTTAGCTCTGGGCTCAAACATTTACATTCATATGTTCTCAAGCGGATTCACTAATCTTGTCTGCTTTTTCTTCCTTACCCTGCCAGTGAATTGTCATGTTTTTTTTGCAACCTAAGAGAACAACCTTCTGTACAACTACATTCATTATGCTATTTCACATGGCATCCTATAAGGCAAGGTTAGGGGGCATTTATGTTGGAACTTGCTGACAAAATAAATTTCTCCAGTGAAGAATCCCTACTAAAAGTTGGTTTCTTTGCAAGTATGCAGCATGAGCATTTTATACCTATAGAAGTGAATATGGAAATTAGGGCTGTCAATTAATTGTGATTAACACAAAAAAATTAATCGTGATTAAAATTAATTTCACTTTTTTAAATTGCACTGTTAAACAATAGAATACCAATTGAAATGTATTAAATATCTTTGGATGTTTTTCTACATTTTTCAAATATATGGATTTCAATTACAACACAATACAAAGTGTACACTGCTCACTTTATATTTTTGATTACAAATATTTGCACTCTAAAAATGATAAACAAATAGTATTTTTCAATTCACCTCATACAAGTACTGTAGTGCAATCTCTTTGTCATGAAAGTGCAACTTACAAATGTAGATTTTGTTGTTACATAACTGCACTCAAAAACAAAACCATGCAAAACTTTAGAGACTACAACTCCACTCAGTCCTATTTCTCGTTCAGCCAATTGCTAAGACAAACAAATTCGTTTACATTTATGGGAGATAATGCTGCCCACTAATTTACAATGTCACCAGAAAGTGAGAACAGGCATTCACATGGGACTTTTGTAGCCAGCATTGCAAGGTATTTGCGTGCCAGATATGCTAAACATCTGTATGCCCCTTCATGCTTCAGCCACCATTCCAGAGGACATGCTTCCATGCTGATGATGCTCGTTTAAAAAAAATAATGCGTTAATTAAATTTGTAACTGAACTCCTTGGGAGAGAATTGTATGTCTCTGGCTCTACTTTACCCGCATTCTGCCATATATTTCATGTTATAATAGTCTCGGATGATGATTCAACACACGTTCATTTTAAGAACACTTTCTCTGCAGATTTGACAAAACGCAAAGAAGGTAGTGTGACAAAGTTCCTCCTCTGCCTTTGTGGGTCCTGCGCTTTTTGGCAGATTTGCTCGCCTCAGAGGTTCACGGCAGCCCTCAGTTTGGCCGCTTCTGCTAGAGGCGGAAACCTGCTGTTCACTCAGCTAACCTCATCACTGGCCAGCATGGGGGAAACGGAGAACAATCCCCACAGTCTCTGTGTCCCACATAGTGGGTTGGGGACAGGCCAGATTCCTTTTCCAAATTAGACCTTCCCTTCTGGTGTTTCTCACAGACCAGGTCAACTCCTCTTGCATCTGATCAGGAGTTGAGGGGATGGGGAGGAACCTGGGCCCACCCTCTACACTGGGTTCCAGCCCAGGGCCCTGTGGATTGCAGCTGTCTACAATGTCCCCTGTATCAGCTGCGTGACAGCTGCAACTCCCTGGGCTACTTCCCCATGTCCTTCCCCCAGCACCTTCTTTATCTTCACTGCAGGATCTTCCTCCTGAAGCCTGATCACGCTTGTACTCTTCAGTCCTCCAGCAGCATGCCTTCTCACTCCCTGCTCCTTGCACGCCCCTCCTCCCCACTAACTGATGGGAGTTCTTTTTAAACCAGGTGTCTTGATTAGCCTGCCTGCCATAATTGATTCTAGTAAGTTCTTAATTGGCTCCAGGTGTCTTAACTAGCTTGCCTGTCTTAATTGGTTCTAGCAGGTTCCTGATTTCTCTAGGGCAGCCCCTGCTCTGGTCACTCAGGGAACAGAAAACTATTTATCCAGTGGCCAGTATATTTGCCTTCTATCAGACTCTGGTACCTCACTGCTCTGGGTCTGTTACAGTACCAATGTGAGATTTCTAAAGATAGCTACAGCACTCAATCCAAGATTTAAGAATCTGAAGTGCCGTCCAAAATCTGAGAGGGACCAGGTGTGGAATGTGCTTTCAGAAGTCTTAAAAGAGCAACACTCCAATGCAGAAACTATAGAACCCAAACCACAAAAAAAGAAAATGAACCTTCTGCTGGTGGCATCTGACTCAGATGATGAAAATGAACATGCGTCAGTCTGCACTGCTTGGATTGTTATCGAGCAGAACCCATCATCAGCATGGACGTATGTCCGCTGGAATGGTGGTTGAAGAATGAAGGGACATATGAATCTTTCGTGCATGAAGCGGGCAGCATTATCTCCTGAAAATGTAAACAAACTTGGTTGTCTGAGCTATTGGCTGAATGCGAAATAGAACTGAATGGAGTTGTAGGCTCTAAAGTTTTGCATTATTTTGTTTTTGAGTGCAGTTATGTAACAACAACAAAATCTACATTTGTAAATTGCACTTTCATGATAAAGAGATTGCACTACAGTACTTGTATGAGGTGAATTTAAATACTTGCATTGTAAAAAAACAAAAGAAATATAATTTTTCATCAAAAATAAATATAAAGTGAGCAGTGTACACTTTGTTTTTTGTTATAATTCAATATATTTGAAAATGTAGAAAACATCAAAATATTTAAATAAATGGTATTCTATTGTTTAACAGTATGATTAATAAGAGATTAATTTTTTCAATCGCTTGACAGCCCTAATCGAAATAGATATCAGAAACATCTCTAGGTTCCTTTAGCGTTAGGAGGAAGGATCTTAATGGGAATGAGGAGCTGAATAACCATTCCTGCTTCATGGTATATCTACATTGCTAGCCATTTGTTGTATTAACAGAGTAAGAATGCCTGCAGCCAATGAAGGAATAAAGATAGAGTGCATATGCATTTCTTCCATTTTCTACTGCAGTTTTTATCAAACTAAAGTTAAAAACTTGGTGGCTTAAAAGTCCCCAAGTCCAAACGCACTGGGTTAGTGGTGGTGTTGCAAATGTACAAAGCTAAAACTCCTGATGACCCCCATGTTGTGGACTCTCATGGTTTAGTCACAAGTCTTGCAACTTTTTTTTTCTTTTTCTTTTTTCTTAATACTCCAGCTCCTGGAGGAACTTCATTAGGCAAGAACCTGAGCTTTCACGTTTTTTTTAAATGTAAAGTTTCTGGTTCTCATAGTTGTGGAGAAAAGCTTGAAAGTATGACCCCAGTGCAGCATAAAGGCTAAGAAACCAAAGGTAATTTAAAAAAAAAAAAAGTATTCTCCTTGAAACTCTTATGATTTTTTTAAAATCCAATCCTTTTTTTTTTTTTTTGCAAGGGGAGGAGAGCGACTCATGATTTTTGCATTCTCATATGTCGAGGCCTACACTCGAGAATACAGCTGTGTTTGGTTTAAAAAATGGCTAGCTAGTTTATTCATATGAACCTGCCGTTCTTTGGTTCAACTATATCTAGTATCTTTTGTGCTAAGAAGTACTGCAGGTGATGGCCTCTTACAACTAATAAAAGCATCATGTCCGGATTGAAGGCAGCTATCATGTTCATTTCCTAGGCCATGAACTAAGGTTTTGTGCTTTGGAGGCTCTCGATACATGTAACTTCAGTGTCTTGATTGAACTGGTTTCCTCTTGTCATTAAATCTGATTCCTCCGTATTCAGGAAATGTCTGAAATGTCTTATTAGCAGAAGGTAACTTTTGACACTGATTGTATATTTTCTTCCTTATTAACTTATGAAAAAAGTCCCAGTTTTTTTTCTTATTTTCTTCCCTTTTCCACACTGAAAAGAAGAATACATAAAACCAACAACTAAGGCACTGGAGTTTATTGCTGGATGCAAACAACCTGTTCTATTCAAACATGCATCTGAAGAAGTGGGTATTCACCCATGAAAGCTTATGCTCCAATACGTCTGTTAGTCTATAAGGTGCCACAGGACTCTTTGCCGCTTTTACAGATCCAGACTAACAGGGCTACCCCTCTGATACTTGGAATCTGTTCTATTGATACAGGAAACTGCTTTTAACGCTCCAGCTGGTCTTCATTACCTCATTAAGTTTTAGGTGGATGTGTCAGTATTTGGTCTGAGACTAATTTCAAGAGTTTTCAAGCTAATGTCAAAAAGGAGCAATTGGATATTAATTCTGCAAAATGAAAATATTCATGATAGCTTGCAAATATTTTTTAAATGCCACCACTATTTACCATGCAATACGGTGTAATACTTCCAATAAGGACTGTGGTGGTGATGCATGGGGGTTGGAGGGGGACTGTGAGCTGAATTAATATAGTATTATATTTTCATCTCTTAAAAATCTATCTTAAATGTCAGATCATTTTCAGTGTGTTTAGAGGAATCTGAATGTAATCAGCAAGGATGTCTTTCAGACAGCATAGGTGAAGAACAGCAGCTGGTATTAAGTGAGCTGAAATCTTCTAATTATGGATGATCCCCTTTCTCTAGAGAGATGCAGGGGCATTCCTATCCTCTTTGCTTTGCAGGTAGCGAGCAATTCACATAGGGCCTGATTTTGCCATCCATATTTATGCTGAGAAAGAGGCTAGTCTTGTGGCTAAGGTGTAGAAGACTGAGATTCAGGAGAATTTGGATTCAGTTCCTGACTTTCACGAGCTTCTTGTGTAATTTTGGGGGAAGTCATTTAATTTCTCTCTCAGTTTCTCTTAAGTTTGTTATTGCATAAAAAGTTGTGGGAGCTTAAGTGACTTTACCACAACATCAATAAAGCCATATTACAAATACTCATTGAGCTTTTTAGTACTATTTAGATAATTCAGTTTAGGAATCTCATATCAGCAACAGGTGACATCAGTTTAATTATAAGGACAATATTCTGTTGGTTCCTAGAAGAAAATCAGTTCACATTTTATATCTCTAATGTGTTTTTGTTCATTTTTATTAATATTACAATAGCGCCTCGAGGTCTTCAATGAAATCGGGCTACACTAGGCTAGGTGCCATACATATACATGTAAGAGACCATCCCTGACCTAAAGGGTTTACAGCCTAAACAGAGAAGGGGTGAACAGACTTGTGTGCAGTCACTCAGTGACAGAGGTGGAAATAGAACCCAGGCCTGTAGGCTCGTACTCCAGTGCCAGTCCTTCGCTTCTCCTGAGTGGTTGTCCCTGCCTTTTCACTGATGTGTGTCATGGAGGGTGCAAGGATCCATCTTCCCCTTTCCTTTCTTGTGCACCCTACACAATGACCCGGGAGAGTTGCAGTCTCTGAACTTCAGATATTGCACATTGTCCCGAAGAGTGTTTCCAAGTGGAGCGTGGTCCCTCCTCTCTCCAGGCAGAGTGCATGTGCTGAGGGGACAAGCTGCAAGTGTTTGGGGTTCCTACTTAGAGCTCTGGCTAAATATTCTATTTAACCTTCAGTGACCATGTTTCTGATCCTATTTCTCACTATAAATCATTCTGCATAAATTATTCCAGTACAAGTGAGGGATCTGAACTTGTCAGCTCAGTGTTTCCTATGAGGTACTCTTTCTTCTCAGCTCCTTTTGATTTCCATGTCAGTTGAGGGTAGACAGCACTCAATATTCAGAGACCTACATTCTGCTATCCAGCCATATCTCTGGAAATTTTTGTGACAGAAAACATAACCCCAAGTCATAAGATGGACAGCTTGCAAACTTCACCTGAGAGAAAGGCGTGCACATACCTGCTGCTTAGCATGAACCTCTTTCAAAGTAAGAAGCCATTATCTAGAGTAGGTTGCCCTCATTTTGAGCTTTAGTGTTGGGCATCATTATTGAAAGAGGTGATGTCAAACGAACATACTTCCATTCTTCCATTAAGATAGAAAGAGGAAAGCATTATACAGTCAATCAATCAAAAAGACAGCGTGTTGCTAGAAAAAGGTGCACATCTCAGCACTTTCTGAAAACAACCTATATTAGCATAGGTATGAAAACTAATAAACACTTTAATGCAGTGATTATTCAGCACTAAAAAAAATGCAGAAGCAAGTGGCAATCTATTTCTTATCTGATACTGAACCTCAAAAGTAAATTATTTGTCACTGAAAAATGTTAATGACTAGAAACATGGCTGCTAATCATTTCCCCCTGCCCACACACACTGCTGTATATTTTATAAATGTGTGTACCCCTCCCAGTAGATGAGATCTCTCTGAGTAATGAGCTAAAAATGAAGATGCCGAGGGAAGAAGCTGAATTTACTGGAAGTTTTGAAGTGTGGGTATGTATGTGAGGTTCGGGCTCTGGCTCTTTGTCTCAACATTTTTTGCTTGGACAAAAAGATGCAGTATGGAAGAAATCGCACCCTTCCCTGTTTTACTGTATTAAAATATATTTAATATCTGGAAAGCCCATTATAGAGACATTTAAACCTAAACTTAGTGAATTAGTAGAAGCTATATGGAAAGGAAAAATTGTATACTGGCAAAGGAACTGACTAGATGAGATGGCAGGCCTTTTTTCCATCTGCAATATCTATAGACATAGGCTTAGTTTATTATGTTGGGTCAGGCAATCTGGGCCTTCGCTCTCACTTCCCAATGTTGCCAAATCTCTCAATTTTATAGAGTTTCATTATATTTACTGCTTTTCTTAATGTCCCAGTGGCTGGAATCAAGAGGCAGCATGAGCCTCTCAACTTTCCCTTTTTTTAAAAAAAGGTAAACCTTCTAGTTGCAGTAGAAAAACTAGAAAATGTGAAGCGAGAGCCCTGTAAAGGCTCAAAAACCAGAAGGCAAATATAAAGAATCCAAGCTTATTATTTAAAACCTCATTACTTTTAGGCCAATATTATTACTTTTTTGGGATCTGACTCACTGCTATTTTTCTAATGCTTGGGTTTGTTGATACCGCACTTCTCAACCCAGTACAGGATCTGGAGGTATTTGTTTCCTGTGTGTAATTAGCAGGATGAGCGGTTTCTATTGCGCTGGATTTTCTCTGCCTCTCTTCTTTCATTGAGTCCTTGACGTGCCACTGCACATAACAAGGCTCAGAGGAAAATATCTAATTCAGAACCCCAAACACAGAACTAACTGTGTAGAACATCATCAAATAGTGTTGGTTTCTCCGTTTGACATTGGAACAGTGGTGTGTCAATCAATGAAGAGTCCAAAAATGCTTGCTACACGTTTGGTATAAGATCTGATATTCAAGAGGCATGTGATGAAAGAAATAGAGGCGGTCCAGAAGAAATATGCATGGTGCAGAAAGGATGGGGGAGAAATGTGTTGTGCCCCCAAAAGGTACACTGCCATTGTACAGGAATAGTTCATCTTTATGCAGAGATTGACTTGTAATGTTGCCAAGGCCCGTGCAAGCTTGGTTATTGGTTCTGAAAGTAATTCATACTGCTAAAGATCTAAGTAAACTTGATTCTGTTCTCCCCCACCCCCCTTTATTCCTCCTCATATTTTGTGGGCTCACAAATGGACTTATTCTGTTTTTTGCTTTCACTGGTGTAAATGAGGAATAACTCCATTGAAGTAAATGGATTCACACCAGTATAAAACTGGTATGAACAGTATTAGCCAGTATTAGCACTCTGAGTCTTGAAATGGACATTAGAAAAAACTAATGATGAATCTTACCTATTGTTATAGAGGACAGAATGGATACTATTTTCTCCACCTTTCTGACTAACTTACGCAAACTAACAGTACATAAGTACTTTCACAATACTGCCCTTAATTTGCTTTGTGGCATTCTATTAGCAGATCTTCTGTGTATCAGGAGAATAGTGACTAATGATTCCAAGATTCAGCAGTATAACAGGAAGACAGACACTCTCTTTGGCAGCTTTGGGATTTTTCCTTTATTATGATGGAACAACCATTCTGATTAATCAGATGATGTCTGGTCTACAATGACTTTCAGCTGTGGATGAAGGCTTGTTATCCCCAGGTTGGTCAGGCTATTTTTGAGATTAGTTCCTACAAATCCAGGGATATTAATAACCGAGGGTGAAGAAATTGTTCTCTCTGAAAATAAAGAATGATGCTCTGTATTTTAAAGTACTCTTTTTAATGTTGAAGTTACGGTGTTGAGGTTACAGGTGACACTGGAGTTCATGGACTTGCCTTCTGATTTAGGTCTTCAGAAGGGCGGATGTCCTGGCATTGTGATTTCAGAAATGTGCACTTAATTGTATTAATTTCAGTACCGCCACTATCCAGCACATCCTTTTGAGAGGGGAGAACTTCCTTAAGGCCAGCATTAATAGGACTAAATGAGTCACAACTGTTTCAGTTTGAGGAACTCTCTGCCATAACTGTGACATAAGAATAGCCATATTGAGTTAGACCAAAGATCTCTCTGGCCCAGAATCCTGTCTTCCGACAATGACCAATGCCAAGTGCCCCAGATGGAATGAACAGAACAGGTAATCATCAAGTGATCCATCTCCTGTAGCCCATTTCCCATCTTCTGGCAAAATCAGGACCTGATTACATTTCTATAGTCTTTTTTTCTAAAATGGAATCTAGACTATTAGATTCTTTCTAAGTTTCTAGTTGACCTCTTAGTGTTTCAAGCTGGGAGACTGCCATACTGAAAGCCTTTACTTTTCCATGTTCTCTCTTGGATACTGCTGTTTATCAGCTAATGTTAATGGTGAAGTTATTGGCATCTATCTTCTGAAGGACCAAAACAGTAATTCAATCAACTACAAAAAAGCCATGATTCCTAGTTCTAGCTTATCAGCTATTTTAGAACAAGGTTAATCTCATGGTAATCAACTTAATGTACTATATTTATCAACATTAGCTTATGTTGGGATATTCACATTTGCAAAATTCTAGTTCTAACCTTGGCATAAATATTGCATGATGGGGAGAGAACTTACACTGGGAGATGTGATATGCTGCAAGTTATTGAGTGAAAATAATTTTCACGTCATGTTTTTGCTCTACCTGTAGTGTCAGAGACAGAGTGCTGACATCTCTGGTCTGCTAAAGCCACTTGGTGCTGTGTAAGATGCTACACAGTGCTAAATGGCCAGATATTCTTAACAAAGAATTTCCATTGTGTAGGGGAAATCTCTGCTGCCATAGAACTGGTAGAGGTTGCATAGTTACCTCTTATACTAGCCACCCGCAAACCCCTAGCATAAGGGGAAATAGCGTGTTAGAGGTGGGGTGGACCTTTGCTCCTCTATGCCTATTTCTCCACTGGTGCGCCAGCTCTAACTTAAGCGTGGGCTGGGTGACCCTGAATCTGGAAGCTGTATTTGGCTTTCTGTGGCTGCATCTCTCCACTATATCAGGGCCTGAATGCTTTAGTGCAAACAAGCTACCTGTCGCTTTGCAAGCACAAGACTAGAACGCAAAGTCTTTCATTGATGATTGAGTTTTTGTGGGTGGTTTGTATGTGCTGTTTATATCATTTTCTTTTCATGCTAGTCATTTTCCTTTGAAAAGTCTTTGGCTGACAGGTGTTTGATGGGAATGAAATGTGGCTTGTGATCTTCATATTCCTATCTGTTAATAAACATGAGGAAACAGTGTCTTAAAATCTTTGGCACGGACATGATAAAATGAATGGCAAATGACACAACAAGAATATATCTAAGGCTGCATCTACACACACAGTTGTGCTGAAATAACTACACCGGTTGTAATTCACACCATTTCTTTCAGCACAAGTCTGGGTGTGGACACTTATGTCAAAATCCAAGTGTCCTATTTCATTGTTGCTTAAGTTGGTAAGTCAATCTTTTACTTTTACAAAGAGTCCTCGGACTTATGATGCCCAACTTATGTCGGATGCCACCGACAACGCTTTTCAATTACCTGCCTGTTTCACCCTTAGGATGCTCAATTTGCAAAAAGTTCGCTTGAAATCACTTCCTGGTTGCGTTTATACTGTTTTGGAGCTGGAAGGGGTTGCTTCTGCTTGGCTTTGAGGCAGTAGGGTAGCTTGTTACCGGGTAGCGTTGCTACTTGTTTTTGATTGGCTCCCAGCCCTAGGCTCAGCCAATCAGAAAGCTTGAACAGTGATTGGCTGAGGCTCAGCATGTGTGCTGGTCTCCCTGGCTTTCTGAGCCTGTGTTACTGGCATTCTGAGCAGCATATGTGAGTTTATATGTTTGTTTGAATGCTGTTTACAAAATACAGTGTACAGTAAATATATTGATGTTGCAACATTAGTCATCTATAATTCATTTAGGACAAAAATCTGGGTTATTGTGGTGAAAATAGTGTATCAAGCCTTGGTTCAGGAACCAATCCCCCCTTCATCCCATTGATTCCTATGGGAAAAGCGGTTTTGACTTGCAACGTTTCGACTTACAACGCAATTCTGAGGAACTAATTGTTTCGTAAGTCTGAGGACTCCCTGTACTTTGACTGTGAAATAAATGTCCACACCCAGACGTGTGCTGAAATAACAAATGGTGCAAATTACAACTGGTTAAGTTTTGGTGCAAATGTGCATGTTGACCAGTCCTCATTGCCTGACCCAGTGCCCGTTGCAGTCAATAGAAGGCCTCCTGTTGGCCTCAGTGGGCCTTGGATTTAAGCCTGAATGAGTGTAAGAAGTAATATGTTTCCTAAGTATCCTGCTACAGATGTTATTTAAAAACAAGATTTGTGGAATGCATCTCCACTTTGCTATTAATATTAGGTTCAGGAAAGCACTTAAGCAGATGCTTAAGTCCCATTGAAGTCACTGAACTTAAACACGTGCTTAAGTGCTTTCCTGAGCCAGGACCTTAGTATCACCAGATGTTATATCAACAGGAGTTATCCCATACTGTGGTGGTTATAAGTGCCTCCAGTAAAACCTCTAATTTTCAATGTTTCTAGTATTAGTATTAGCAAAGTAGAGAGACTCTCCATGAATCTTTTATTTATTTGAAAACAACACTGTAGCAGGATACTAATGAAAGTGGGGTTAAATTATTTTCATCCAGTTAATTATATCCATAGGACAGATTATTCTACAATGGTTAATAAAGCAAAAAGACCTTTAAAATAAAAATTAGAAAACTCTACCATTTGTTTTTAATAAATCTTAAAGCACCACTGAATCCAAAGTTGACAGATGAGTGTCATATTCACAGATATTAAGGTGCTTAGAAATTTTTGCTCCTACTATGATAACCTATTATCATATTGAACCATATTATCAATATAAACATGACCAATGAGACAAATAAAAAACAATTAGATTAAGAATATAAGGATTTATAGGACCCTTTCAAAAAGACTGCTAGGTACTTAAAATGGTTTTATTTCTAGTAGCATTCTAATTTTGCCTTAATGAAACTTTAACTACTTATACATAAAAAAGTGGCAGCACATCTGTTAATATCACAAAGATTTTTCATACAGGTGGGATGTGCATGGTGTCTTTTTTTTTTCTGGTAATTCTGAATAGATCAAAAATATCACAAGAGCAAGTTTCAAATGGACTTTTGGAAGGAAAAAGCATTGAAACTGGACTTGAGGGACTGCTTGCAGACTAGCAGTAGTGAGTGTTATGAAAAATCTCCCCAGGAAGCAGGGTGTGTGTGTGTGTGTGTGTGTGTAAAATTTTTAATTTGAATTTAGTGTTAGTGAAAAGTGCTGGATTGACGACTCTGAGAGGAAACAATTTCTCAATGTATCTACAGAAAAGGCTGACATCAACAGTGCAAGCATAGCAGAGGCAGCTCACATTGCTTTGAGAATGTGTTTCAGCCTTTCAGAGAAATAGCCTGACTGCATGTTTTCTTGACATGGTAGATAACGTGTATGTAAATTTTTGTTAGCACCACTGCATCTGTACCCTTTTGGTGCCTGTTGTTTAGCATTTTCTAGTTCAAACATGTCTTGATTAGAGTGTTTAATGTATAAATGTTTGATGTGCTAAAGGCTCTCTGGTTATAGCTTTAGGTGATATTTCTGGGGACATTTGCAATGCCATCCATTTTAGATGTTTCCTTTACGAATGCTGATTAGAGCTGGTCAGAATGGTTCCTCCTCCCCACATCCCCCCCAAGTGGGAACACTTCAAAAATATTTTTTGTTGATATTTTTCCATGGAAAATTGCAACTTTTGAATGAAATCAAATCCCCAAAGATTTGGATTGGGAAATGGTGCCGTGGTGTCACATGGGAGGTGTAGTTTGGGTGCCTCAAGCTCCCATTCTCTTCTCTGGGTCAGGCTCCCCAGCTGGACTTCGTCTCCCGTGATGCACCACAGCCATGGAGACTCCCATGAAGCACTATAGTGAGCTAGCAAAAGGTGAGACCATGTTTCTTCATGGGAGATGTAGTCCAGTCAGGGAGCCTGAGCAGTGGAGGAGAATGAATGCATGAGGCACTTGACTTACTCCTCTCAGGAGGCACTGTGGTGGCATTTCTGAGTGGAAACATTTTGGCTTTTGGCCAAACCCAAGCCATTTAGATTTTTAGCCATAAACCAAAAACTTTCCAATTCTTGAGTTTTCATTTTTTGTTGAAAAGATGAAATTTTCCTGGGTGAGCAGATGCTTTCAGCAAAAATGTGTTGAATGGAAAACCCAATTTTCATTTGGAAAAACTAGTTTTGATGGATAATTTTTGACCAGCCTTAGGGTTGACATGACATAAAGCACAGCTAACAGCCATTCACATTGTGATTGTACAGACTCAATTGTAGGTGGCAGAATATACAGCTTGCCCACAGGATTCTCAACACTCCATTTTGTATTGCTAAATAAAGATATGATTTGATTTTTTTTCTGTACTTTTCATGGTTGTATGGCAGAGACCATAATGTCAAAAAGCCTCATTAATCCTGTTTCCCAAGTCAAGACATATCTCAGAAGAGATTTATATGTTTTAATATGTATGAGTGATGTAGGGGCAATTTATTAAACTTTAAGCAATCTTGTTTTAAGATGGAACTTCTTCAGACTGACAATTGTTTAAAATCAGAGTATTCAAAAATAAACTGCTAATTGTTTTATGCTATTCTATTTGCAGTATATTCCTTTGCTAGATGCATCTTTTAAAGTAAACTCAGTTCCAGGAAAAAGGGTGGGGAGAAGTTTCCCAAACAATCTGTGGTATTGGATTAAGTATGTGAATGCATTACTTTGGCTATAACTTTTATTTACTCAGGACAATATTTGTGGATTTTGACATAGAAATCCTGCATAAAGCAAGGAAATGCATTAGGAATGAGATCAGTTTGTTAGGAAACAGGTTGAGGCCCACACTTAACGTCAATTAAGAGCAATTGGGAGTGGAAAGTTTCATAAATGCCAGCTGAACTCAATTTACAGAGAGAGCCAATAATCGGCTGATGTGCTGCCAAAATTCCACTAGGGCATCTTTCAAATGTTCTGCATTAGTTAGTGAATACGTATGACATTCCCTGGATAAAATGTTTTCTACCTGACCAAAACCCACCAATTCCATATCCTTCCTTGGCACATCTCAGAAAATGCATCCGTTCCATATTGGTGGATGGGGTGGGGGTGGGGGGGAGGGAAGAAACAATCTTCCACCCCTGCTCCTCCTGACCACCATTCTCCTTCACTCCCTGTCACCTCAAATAGGCTCTTCTATGTGGTTCCCCAAACAGTAACAGTTCATCTTGGGCCTCATGAGTTTGGTGCGGAGTGGGTTCCCTCTAGTGGTGGGTTGGATGGTTACTTAGGGTTATAGATCCCTTTTGATTCCTGAGTGGGGCAGACCTCCTTTGTCTGTTGGTAGTCTCACCTAGTCGGGGACTGTGTCTCCCCCTTCTTTGAAAAAGCAAATAGAGTTCCTTTTGCTTTCCCTTTTTTGGCACAAGGAGCTGTAGACCAGTATGGAATTGGCCCTAGTATGCTTTTTTTTTTTTAAGGCTGTCAGTTTCCCCCATACCCCCCCCCAAATTATGAAAAACATTACAAATTGCTAAACCAATGTGTATGGAAAGAAACGTAATAAAAATACAAGTTGATAGTGTGGCCTGTTCGGGGCAGGGCATTTGCCAAGCCTATTGGCCTGCTAGGCAAGGCTGACACCTTCTTAACGAGGCTTTGGTCCCTAATCCCTTCAGGATCCCTTAACTGGGGAAGAGGGGTTAGTGAGGGAGAACAGGGATTTCAAAAGCCATCTCTTAAGTGGCTAGAGGAGCTAGTGACCAGGAGCAGCAATGGGAGTATTGCGAGGGAGTTGAGTGAGAGTGCAAGAGAGCCAGATGCACCTAACATTCTCTAAACTTACACCAACAAACGCTCCTCACCAAAACAAACAAAAGAAAAGCTACAAGAGTAAAAATAATACAGGTAGAAGTCCAGCAGCAGAGTGGAGGCAATCCAGTTTATTGCACTGAATGCAGAATGCATGACTACCTGCCTTGTGGGTAGGTAACGTGTGCATTTGGTGCAAGCAGCTCATGGTCCTCAGAAACCAAGTACGAGCTCTTGAGGCCAGAGTAGGTGAACTGGAGGCACTAAGGGAAACTGAGAGGTACATAGAGGAGACTTTCCAAGATGCAGTACCGTGATCCACCCACGTCTGACAGCCTCTGTGCTGTTGAGAAGGACAAAAGTCTTGGGGAAGAAGAACATCAGACTGGAACAGAGGGAAACTATTTCATAGTTGGGATCCTCCTTTCAGATGACGTCATGGTATCCTCTCCTATGGAGGATACCCTCCTGGAGAGGGAACCCTGGAAGAGACAGGTAATAGTAATGGGGGATTTGATTATTTAGAAATTGGGTTTGTGATAACCAAGAGAACCACAGAGTAAATTGCCTGCCTGGTGTGAAGGTTGCAGATCTAATTTTTCCCACCCATGTGCGGAATGAATTTTGTTATGTGCACCAATATGGAAGTGATGTGTGACCTCCATATTGGTGTGCACAACAAAATTCATGTGGTGGGGGGGGGAGGGAGGGGTTTGGAGCATGGGAGGGGGCTCAGGACTAGAGAAGAGGATTGGGCTTGGGATACAGGGGAGTGAGGGCTCTGGCTGGGGGTGCAGGGTCTGGGATGGGGCTGGGGATGAGGGTTTGGGGTGCGAGAGAGGGCTCAAGGCTGGGGCAGAGGGTTGGGAGTGCGGGGGGGTGAGGGCTCCAGCTGGGGTGTGGGCTCTGGGATAGGGCCAGGGATGAGGGGTTTGGAGTACAGGCTGCCCCAGGGCTATGACGTGGAGAGAGGACTCCCCCAGCTCTCTCTCCCTGCAGCAGCACCCTGGGACTCTCATCTCTTCCCAGTCTCCACAGCCCAGCTGGGGCTGCAGAGAGGTGGCTGCTGGGGCTGGGAGAGAGTTGCGTCTCTCCCTGGCTGCTGCACGCAGCCCAGCTGGGGCTGGGAGGGATGCCCCAAACTTAGTCACAGCCCCACCTGACCCCACTGACCCCCACCCACCCCTTATTTCTTCCACTACTTCACCTTCCACATCCTCTCCAGGGTCCATGAGACACCTAATTAGTGGAGCCATACCTGCGTGGCTCCTCTAATTTGGTGCATGGCCCTACATCCTCTTTTGTGCGACCACTCAGGCGTGAACCTTAAAGGGAATGTAGCTGGGGAGAAGCCGGTGGCCGTGGTACATGAAGGTACTAGTGAAATAGGGAAAGGTGGGAGAGAGGTCCTACAGGCCAAATTTAGGCAGCTAGGTAAGAGATTAAAGTCCAGGACTCCCATCGTACATTCTCTGAAACGCTTCCAGTTCCGCATTCAAGGCTAGGTAGACAGGCAGAGCCACAGAGTCTCAATGTGTGGATGAGATGATGGTGTTTGGAGGAGGGATCTAGGTTTATTAGGAACTGAGGAACCTTTTGAGAAAGGAGGAGCCTATACAGGAAGGATGGGCTCCACTTAAACCAAAATGGAAGCAGATTGACGGCATGTAAAAAGGTCGGAGGTTAAAAAGGTTAAAAAGGTCGGAGAGGAGTTTGTAAACTAAGAGCTGGGGGAAAGCTGACAGGTGCTGAGGAGCATGTAGTTTGGTTAGAGACATCCCTTAGGGGAGGACCTATAAATGGGGATTCTCTATATCCTAATAAAGAGGAGAGGATAGAAGTTTATAAAGTACAGGTAGGGACTGAAGAGAAACGGTCAAATGAAGAGTCCCAGTCAATTACATCACATGAAGGCAGACTAGTAAATATTGACAAATTTTATAAGTGCTTGTAGACAAATGCAAGAAGTCTAAACAGTAAGATGGGTGAACTTGAGTAACTGATATTAAATGAGGATATTGATCTAATAGGCATCACGGAAACTTGATGGAATGATGATGATCAATGGGACATGGTAATACCAGGGTACAAAATAAATAGAGTAGTTCATGCTGGTGGTGGAGTGGCACTATATATGAAAGCATTATGTTGAATATAGTAAAAATCTTAAATGACTCAAACTATACCATAGAGATTCTATGGATAGAAATTCCATGCTTGAATAATTAGAGTATAGCAGTAGGAATATACTACCAACCGCTTGACCAAGATGGTGATTATAAAATGCTGAGGGAAACTAGAGAGGCTATAAAAATAGTTGAAATCCATCATTATTGAGTTTTCTATCTCCATATTGAGTAGGTATATGTCACCTTAGGATGTGATGCAGAGATAAAAGTTCTAAACCACATAAATAAATGCTTCTTGGAGCAGCTAGTCCTCGAACCCACAAGTGGCACACAGGATATGATAGAAGTGGTGAATGTGGTGGAGAGGGAAGGAATACTAAAGAAGCTAATCACAGTAGCATTTAACTTCAAAAATGAGGAAGCTAGTTAAATGGAAATTAAAAGGAACAGTCATGAGTGAAATGCCTGCGAACTGCATGAAAAGTTTTCAAAAACACTATAATAGAGGCTCAAATTTAAACGTATATCCCAAATAAAAGAGTAGACCAAAAAAATGCCACCATGGCTAAGCAACAGAGTAAAGAAGGCAGTTAGAGACAAACAGGCATTCTTTAACAATTGGAAGATACAATCTACTGAGGAAAATAGAAAGGAGCATAGTGAAGTGGAAAAATACAATTAGTCAGGCCAAAAGAGAATTTAAGCAGCAACTACCAAAAGACACAAACCAACAGCAACAAAATGTTAAAGTACATCAGAAGCAGGAAGCCAGCCAATCAATTTGTGAGGCCACTGGATGATTTAATGTTCTAAAGGAGCTCTCAAGGTAGGCAAGACTATTGTCGAAAGCTAAATGAATTCTTTGCATCAGTGTTCACTGCAGAGGATCTGAGAGAGATTCCTATTCCTGAGTAATTTTATTTTTAGGTGAGGAAGTGTCTGAATCCAAGGAAGTGTCCTGGATTGAGATGTCGACTGAGGAGGTTTTGGAACAAATTGATAAGCTAAACAGTAATAAGTCAGGTTTCAGAGTAGCAGCCGTGTTAGTCTGTATCTGCAAAAAGAAAAGGAGGACTTGTGGCACCTTAGAGACTAACAAATTTATTTGAGCATAAGCTTTCGTGAGTTACAGCTCACTTCGTCAGATGCATCCGATGAAGTGAGCTGTAGCTCATGAAAGCTTATGCTCAAATAAATTTGTTAGTCTCTAAGGTGCCAGTAATAAGTCACTGGAACCAGATGGTATTCACCCAAAAGTTCTGAAGGAATTCAAATATGAAATTGCAGAACTACTAACTATGGTATGCAACCTTTCACTTAAATTAGCCGCTGTACCAGATGACTGGTGGATCACTAATGTGACACCTATTTTTTAAAAAGGTTCCAAAGGCAATTCTGGCAATTACAGGCCAGTAAGCCTAACTTCAGTAACCAGGCAAATTGACTGAAATGATAGTAAAGAACAGCATTATTGGGCACACATAGATTAATATAATTTCTTGGGTAAGAGTCAATGTGGCTTTTGTAAAGGGCAATCATGCCTCACCAATCTATTAGAATTATTTGAGGGAGTCAACAAACGTAGCCAAGGGTGATCCGGTGGATGTAGTGTACTTGGACGATCAGAAAGCCTTTGACAAGGTCCCCCACCAACAGCTCTTAAGGAAAGTAAGCCCTCACGGGATAAAACGGTAGGTTCTCTCATATATCAGTAACTGGTTAAAAGATAGGAAACACAGGGTAGGGATAAATGGTCAGTTTTTGCAGTGGAGAAGGATAAACAGCGAGGTCCCGCAGAGATCTATCCTGGGACCAGTGCTGTTCAACATATTAATAAATGATCTGGAAAAAGGGGTAAACAATGAGGTGGCAAAGTTTTGAAGATGCTTAAAATTACTCAAGATAGTTCAGTACAAAGCAGATTGTGAAGAGTTACAAAGGCATTTCACAAAAATGGGTGACTGGGCAACAAAATGGCCCATGAAATTCACTGTTGATAAATGCAAAGTAATTTACACTAGAAAGCATAATCCCAGCAAAACATATAAAATGATGTCTAATTTTAGCTGTTATCACTCAAAAAAGAGATCTTGGTGTCCTTTGGATGTTTTCAGAGGACTATCCACCTCAATGTGCAGCAGCAATAAAAAAAAAAAGCTATCAATGGTAGGAAACATTAGGAAAAGGGTAGATAATGCGACTATATACAGCCATTGTAAACCCACATCTTGAATACTGTGTACAGTTCTAGTCACTCCATATCAAAAAGGTATATTAGAACTGGAAAAGAAGAGCAAAAAAAAAAAAGATTAAAGGTATAGAATAGCTTCCATGTGAGGCGAGATTAAGAAGAATGGACTGTCCAGGTTGGAAAAGATACAGCTAAGGGAGGGATGTGATAGAGGTCTATAAGATTGTGACTGATGTGGAGAAAGTGAATAAGGAAGTATTATTTACTACATCACAATACAAAACCAGGGGTCACCCAATGAAATTAATAGTAGGTTTAAAACAAACAAAACGAAGTATTTCTTCACACAATGAACAGTCAACCTGTGGTACTCGTTGCTGGGGGATGTTGTGAAGCTCAAAAATATAAATAAGTTAATAGAAAATAGATCCATCAATGGCTATTTGTCAAGATAGTCAGGGATGCAACACCATGCTGTAGGTATCCCTAATCTTCTGACAACCAGATGCTGGAAGTGGACAACAGGGCGATCGATCATCTGAGAATTGCCCCATAGGGCGTGGGAACTAAAGGTGCAGGGGTGCTGCAGCACTCCGAGGTTTTGTGCGGGGTCCCACTAGCCACCCTGTGCCCAGGGTCCCGGCGCTGCCAGCCTGGTGCCCAGGGTTCTGCTCCTGGCCCTGCACCTGGGGTCCTGACTCCTGGGTGCAGAACCCACGCCTGGGGCTCTGTTCTCGGCCTCACATGTGGGGCCCCAGCTGCCACTGGCCTTGCGCCCAGGGGCTTAGCTCCTGGCTGCCGCCAGCCCCACACCGAGGGGCTCTGTTCATGGCCCCGCGCCTGGAGTCCGCATAAGGGGTCTTGGCTGCCGCCGGCCCCGCACCAGGGGCTCTGCTCCTGGCCCCACACGTGGGATCCCAGCCTTGGTCTCCTTACCCCTGTCTGCTTCAGACCCACCCAGAGCCAGGGTCCCACTCCTGGCCCTGGCTCTGGGGTTTGCGTGGAACGGACAGCAGAAAGGGGGTGGTGAGGTAAAAAGTTTGGGGTGGGGACCACTGGCTTTCAGCAACCACACTGTAAAAAATGTTCCACTGAATTGCCCTTTTCTGTTCATTCCCTTTGAAGCAGCTGGCATTGGCCACTGAGAGAAGGCAGGAAACTGGGCTAGATGGACCATTGGTCTCATCCAGTATAGCATTTTGTATGTTAACACTTATCATTAGACATCAGGGGCCTATCCTGCCCCCCTCCTTTAATGCATAAAAATGTACATATCTATGTATGCTGCTAAAACAGTGTTAACATACTTCCTGAGCTGATCCTTCATACAATAGCCTGATGCATTGTAATTTGAGTCTGCTGTCTCTGGGAGATCCCGGGATACAATTTCTGTGAGGGAGAAGGGAGGTGGCTGGGTAACAGCCCTGTGTCACTTCACAGGCCCCATACTAGTATAATGAAAATGTTCCTTACTAAGTGACTTTGTGCTGTGTAATAATACAAGAATCTCATCAGCACAGCAATCCTATGTGTTCTGCAATGTTATGTACTTTCTGGCCTGATTCCCTGCCAGAACGATGCTAAGCATTCTCAGTGTAAGGAGAATCAGGCCCTTTGAGTTGTTCTTAATAGATTATTTTGCTACACAATTGAATATTATTACTGTATGTCAGAAGAGTGCATTGACACTCTATTGTACTATATCGGTCTGACTTTATCCTGTTTTGATTTATTTATTTCATTTTAGATTTTCTGGCCTATGAAGAAGCACACTAACAGACTGAGAAGCATGGCTTGTCAAGGTGATGACTACTTAGATTCCCTTCCACTGCCTGTTCAGCGGTAAGTGCTGATGTGTGTTTATTGTGTGATGTTATAATTAATTATCTATATCTTATATCTATATCTATTGTGACAGGGTCGGGCCAGATGGCTACAGGAGAGTGATAGAAGGCAGATATATTAGCCCCAGGTTAAGTAGGTCCCTTTTCCCTGGGTAAGGTAACAGGGAAGTTCCAGAACAATCAGGAACTTTCTGGAAACAATTAAGGCAGACAGGCTGATTAGAACACCTACAGCCAATCAAGAAGCTGCTAGAATCAATTAAAGCAGGCTAATCAGGGAATCTGGGTTTTAAAAAGGAGCTCACTTCAGTTTGTGGCACATGTAAGGAGCTGGGAGCAAGAGGCGCTAGGAGCTGAGAGTGAGAATGCGAACTGTTGGAGGACTGAGGAGTACAAGCATTATCAGACACCAGGAGGAAGGTTCTATGGTGAGAATAAAGAAGGTTTTGGGAGGAGGCCATGGGGAAGTAGCCCAGGGAGTTGTAGCTGTCGCACAGCTGTTCCAGGAGGCACTCTAGACAGCTGCATTCCACAGGGTCCCGGGCTGGAACCTGGAGTAGAGGGCGGGCCCGGGTTCCCCCCAAACCTCCCAACTCCTGGTCAGACACAGGAGGAGTCGACCTGGATTGTGGGGTCAGAAAAACGGCCAAACTGAGGGCTGCCATGACGCTCCAAGGCGAGCAAATCTGCCAATAAGCGCAAGACCCACCAAGGTAGAGGAGGAACTTTGTCACACTATATATTATGACACAGCATGGCCAGAGGGCAGCAGGAGAGTGTTAGAAGGGAGCCTTATTCCCTGTAGAGGGAAGAAAGTTTGCTATAAATTAATTAAAGCACCTGAAGCCAATTAAAGCACCTGAAGCCAGTCCTTTAAGAAACCCCATATCCAAGGCAATAGCAAAAGAACTACTCCAGGTTTTTGCCAGAGTGGGCATCCCTAAGGAGATCCTGACAGACCAAGGACCATGTCAAAATTAATGAAAGACTTATGTACCCTACTCTGCATCCAGGCCATACGGACCTCAGTCTACCATCCACAAACAGATGGACTGGTTGAGTGGTTTAACCTTACCCTTCAAAGTATGATCTGGAAGGTGGTAGCTCAGGACGGAAAAGACTGGGATACCCTTCTGCCGTATATAATGTTTGCTATACGGGAAGTCCCGCAGGCATCCATTGGTTTCTCTTCTTTTGAACTACTATATGGATGCTACCCATGCGGAATATTAGATATTGCCAAGGAAGGTTCGGAAGAACAACCCAACCCAGGAAAGAATGTCATTGAGCACGTGACACAGATGAGAGAGCGAATAACTCAAGTAACCCCTATAGTATGAGAACATTTGGAAAAAGCACAAGAGGCCCAGCAGACATATTAGAACCGTCAGGTGAAAGTATGGAGATTTCAGCCGGGGGAACGGGTGATGGTGCTAGTGCCGACAGCAGAAAGCAAACTCCTAGCCAGCTGGCATGGACCATATGAGATAGTGGAAGCCATTGGGGAGGTGGACTATAAGGTCAGACAACCAGACCGCCGAAGGCCAGAGCAAATCTACCACATCAACTTACTGAAGCCCTGGCGTGATCAGGAGACGTGCCTGGTCATTCGGGGAGATCCACCCCAGACAGATGACCCACAGAGGCAGGTGAAGATATCTCCTGAGTTAACTCCAGAACAACGAACAGAGGTCATTGATATGATCCAACAGAACCAGGACGTGTTCTGTACACAGCCGGGCCTTACAACACTGGTCCAACGTCATATTGTCACCAGGCCCGGAGTAAGGGTGATAAGACCATACCAGATACCGAAAGCTAAAAGGGAAGAAATTAGGACAGAAGTGAAGAAGATGCTGGGACCTGGAGTAGAGGGCAGGCCTGGGTCCCTGCCTCTCCGCTCCCCTCCTCTAGGACACTAGTGGGGCAGTTAATACCCCAGTTCAGGGGCAAGAAATGGTGCCCTGAACCCCTCCCCCAAGAAGAGAAAGCGCGAGACCCATCATAGTAGTGCCGGCAATTTGCCACAATATATAATCTCATTGTATGCTAAATAGAGTTAAATTGTAGGATTATAGAATATAAGATTGATCAGTAGTTAGAAGGGATAATTATGTATTAGGTATTTAAGTAAGTAGGGTTGAAAAGCAAGGGCTACAGGCTGAGGCCTGTAAGATTTTTAGCTTAGCCATATTAGCCCATAGAGTTAAGACATGCTTGATATAAGTAATTACCAAAGAATGACCTATGCCACAAGATTATGGGGGAAAAAGATGTACCAATGGATGATATTGCAAAAAATTAACAAAGTAAATTTTTACTTTCAAAATACCCAGTAGCCACACTTTTCTTATAGTGCACCCTGCGGTTAGGGCATCTGTGTGCATAAATGCTAATGAGGTATAGTCAAATGCCATTATAAAAAGAGGGTGCCGAGATTAGGAAAATTGAGCTCTCTGTGGGAAACTCCTGCAGGAACCATCCCTCTACTGATGACCAATCCATGAGACCCATCAGACCCAAACACTTAAGGTGACCAGATGCCCTGATTTTATAGGGACAGTCCTGATATTTGAGGCTTTGCCTTATATAGGTGCCTATTCCCTCCCCCCCACCTTCCATCCCAACTTTTTCACCCTTGCTCGCTGGTCATCCTACTAACACTATCTAGGAGGATGTGAGTATAACTATATTTGTAACTTGTGCATAGGTCTATATGAAATTTCCATATGTTTCGGTAATCACTTTAATTGTAACTTTAATGAAACTTGTAAAATGGACTAAACCTTGAACTTGTGAAATGTATGTGTAGTCACTATCTTTGGTTTTTATGTGTTCCTAGAAATTCTAAACCTGAAGCAAGTAGCAGAAGTGACTTTCACTCTGTTAAGCTTGAAACTGTAGCCACCAGAGCTGAACCTACGGTGATGTAATACCACATTACAAAATTCACTTAAAATAAAATAAAAGGCTACAGATGTCATACACATGTGAGCTAAGATAAACACTGAGTACTATATCTGAAGTCCAGTTGCTCCGGTTTGGCTCAATGAGTTTCTCTGTGGATCAAAACATCCAAACTTGGATGTTAATTTGGTTTTGTGGCTCCAGGTTTAAAAAAGCATACATTCAAAGAGCTGAGTATGTATGGGTAAGTCTGGGTTTCATTCATGCAGAGTTATTAGTAGATCTCCTATTCCATGTGTGCAGTTTGGCGTTTTGAGCGTACAACTTGGCTGCTTATAAAGAGATCATGAATTAAGTTTTTTTACAAAATGTTTGACTATATTTGTAGCAATAATGTATCCATTTTAATTGCTTTACAGTATCACAATCTGATTAGTGGCTCACAGTGATGCAAGTCATCATAATGAATGATACCCTATTTAGACTGCTGAAAACCCAACTATAGAAGTAATTGATCATTCCTAACCTCAGTGAAAGTGAAATTATGATTTTGTTCAGATATTCCTTGCATAACCCACACCCACTCAATGTAGTGCTCTGTCCTGCTCTAGTTGCAGCCGAGCCATTCATAGAGGTGGTTTAAGAATCCCAAAACAGTAAAACTCTTTCAGAAATGTCTGATCTCTTGTGTGGTTTTTGTTTTTGTTTTTTGGGATTCTTTAAATGTTAAGGTTTGTTCTGGTAAGAAAAAGGAGAGGGAGAGAATAATGGAGGAGGGAGAATGGATTGCAGTCTGTCATAATCATAACTAGACCAAAAGAGTGGTGAGTGTTTCAAAGGATGCTAAAGTAACAAAAGAGACATACGTAAAGTGAAAGAAGGGGGTTGGTATTGGGGAAGGAAAAATACAGGGCGGGGGTGGGGAAAGCGCGCCTACTACTTACTCATGCATGTGGGTTGACTATACAATAAGGTCCAAGGTTGGTGCAAAACAGTCTTTGCAATTTGAAAACCACAATATAATGGCTTTAACTGGTGGGTTTTAAACAGAGTTGTGAAACAATTGATGTGGACTTGTAAAAGGAATAATATAGACAGAATAGTATTTAAATGAGGACTGAGTCAGGTTTCAGAATAACATTTTTAGTTAACTAATAAGAAATAGGCTGTTATAGCTTAGCCTAGTTTGCATAGGCTGTTATAGCTTAGTCTAGTTTGTCTCAGGATTCCGGCTTTGTATTCGTGTGTGTGCGTATGTGTGAGAGAGAATTGTGTTAACCAGCAGGAAATGTGGCACTGTGTATTGTGTTGTGAGGCATTTAAAATTATAAATATAAATTTTTATAAAGAGTTCAACTCTTTATAACCCAACACCCCACTAGGAGTCTGTAAGACCGCTTTTTAAAAAATATTTTGTTTCCACAATGGTCAATTTAGTACTGATATCCTCTATCCATAAGAGAATACCATGTTGTGCATCCTCAATTGCTGTTAAAGTCACTAATCATGTTGATTGTGCAAGAATTCAGGGCAGGCCCTTAAATTGTGTTCCTGTCATGTTTCAATTGTTTACACTGTTTTTCTCTCCACTATGATTTTGTGGGAAATCACAGTTTGGTTTGGGAAGTCCCTGGTGTATTGAGTCACCTTGCTAGTGGTTTTCTAGCGTACTGTCAGACCTATCTTCTCTAATTGACATCTGGTTTGATATATACAGTACTTAGTGTATAGTGTATCTCCAAAAAAAAAACAACTAAAGGAGAAAAACAAAACCACTGTTATAGAAACCTATTTTCCATCTCTGTAAGTTAAGAACACATAGTGACCAATATGAGTTTTATGAGAGAAAACATTTAGAAGTAAATTTAAATTATCCCTTTTTTAGTTAGCGCTGTTTTAAATGGTTTCCAGAACTATTATTAGGTTTAATATGAAACACTGGTCTTTTAAGTGAATAGAGAAAAATGTTTCATGCAGATGCCATTTTCAGAGTGATAGTCATGGCCAGTTCAATACAGCTTGTTTTGGTGTATATTCCTTAAATTATTTAGGGGCCTCTCCAGACCATTGAACAGCCAGGATCTGGGGGATACAACGTGGTTGAAGCTATGTTGGCCTCTGCCCTCCTCTTGAAGTGTGAGTTCTGTGCTGCCCATCTTAGCGCCCCTGAAATCCAATGTGGGTTGAAGGCACTTTGCCTTCCTGACTGCAGAAACTTACAACTTCAGGAATGTTTAATACGAGGTTTGAATAAGCTTTTAGTTCTAAAAATGAAATGTGACCCTAGAGAGGAATTAGTCATGTTTGTACTTTGCTTTGGAATTATAAAGGGCAATATATTTTATTATATAAATAAAGAAGTTTTATTCAAAGGTCAGGAGTTAGTGAGTTAGTGAGTTAGTGAGTACTCAGGCCAGAAAAAATCTATCAAACACCCATGGGAGCAGGTGGCTTATCTTCATTTTGCAATTGGTTTAAATCTTGGCTCTGAACATCACGTTATAATACCATTTTCAGTCTATAGTGTCTTGCACTTGAAGCTCTCAAAGCACCTTACTAACATGAACAAATGTAAACTTCAACCCTGTAACTTAGATAAATATTGTATCCCTGTTTTATAGAGGAGAAAATCAAGGTCCAGTGGGCAATCCTTTTATATTTGGATACCTAAAGTTAGCTATTTAACTCTAGTGACTTGTCTGCTGTACCTTTGAAAATCAGGCCACCTTTTCCTGCATTTAGTCCGCCAAACGCAAAAAGTTTACCATTAAATGACTTGCCCAGAGTCACAGAGGAAGTCCGTGGCAGAACGAGGAATAGATTGCAAGTTTCCTGATTCCCAGTCCTCTCTTTAACCAAAAGGCAATCCTTCCTCCCTTTGTTGGATGTTCTTCCTTTCTTTGTTAGACTAAGGAACAGAGCCCTAAGAAGGAACAATACAAATAAGGTCACCCCATGCATATTTATAGCTTTGTGCTGCTCTCTAAAATGTACTCTGTATCTGCAGTATTCTGATAACTTATCTGAGGGAGCTGCTTTACTATTCTGTCGTAAGAGAAACTTGATCTCTGCCATCAAGAAAATCATGCTTAGTTTGGCTCTCAGCTCTTTTTAAAATCTAGACTTAAAGCATTAACTTATTCCAGTTATCTTAACTTATTTACGTGGGTTTTTTCATGGTTGCATTAGAGTTTCTGTAGGTGTTCCCTTGTATTTTTATACAGTAGATGAATGGAGCTCTATAAATTAAATTTATGAAGAATCTGTATCAATTGCTAGTGAAAGAAGCTATGTGAACTCATAGTGATGATAATAGATCTATGGCTGTTTGTCACATAATGCCAATCACCAAAAACTGAGCTTGCTGGAAAAACAGGAGGAACATTCCATCCATTTTTTTTTTAAGAACTTCATTATCATAGATTGTGCTGAATGAATGGAAAACTTGGCCCCAGGAGTTTTCAGCCACTTCAACTCAGTGTCTAAAATTGTACCCATAATTTTGCATGTGAAAACAAATGGGGTAGTTAAACAAATGCCTGATCTCCCATATGGGCCATGTCTCACGACACATCTTCAGTCATGTGACTTTCAAGATGCATCGTGCAGCTTGGTCAGAGGGGAGCCTACACTGAACTATGGGCCAGGTGACCCAGCTCATAGGTGAGAGTGGGGACCAAAACTACAATTCCCATGAGGCAATGTGGCACAATTGGGAAATGCAGTTTAATGCTGAACTGACTTTAAACAAAACTTTTCAGGTCAGGTCAACAAACCAATGTAGGGATAGACCTTATTACTAATGCCAAAATGGTTAATAAAATTATAAATTATCATAATGTTAGGTTAAAACAAGATTGCATTTGCATTTACTGAATTTTAACAGATACTTACAATTACTTTCATGAAGATGATGATTGGAAAATGTTAGCTCAAATTAGCATGTTTTTGGTTCCTTCATTAAATGAAATGTTTTAGCTAATTAAATAAATTTCTAGGGAAATCTCTGCTTTCTGTTAACAGGTATCAGATGTTAACAGGTACAATGACAGGTATCAAAAACATCTGAGGAGAACACCTTCTTAACCATAAAACCATATTTTTACCTACTGTGTATTTACTGTATTGATTCTGGGATATAGCCTTTATATAATTCTATTTTTCTATATTTCTTTTATACAGTGTTTTCAAGATGTAAATAAGTGTATGTCTTGTACAGAATATTTGCTAGAAGTCTTTAAATTAAAATTGTAGATGTACTACAAATGGTAGGAACAAATCTATATACTAGGAGCCAGTTGGTCAAAAGCCAATAAACTGACAAGAGTGTCTTCTCAAAGACTAGTACACTTCCCCTTTTACAAGACACCAGTTTGGTATAGACAATATCTTTATCTCAAAAAAAAATTCTCATGATATTTATGTTGTAGCAAGAGATCTGGTTGTGTGAAATAATGTAAAGTATTCTTTATTCAGGATATTTCAAAGAGGATCATAGCTGTACACTTGAGAGTATGTCTACCCTACATGGTAAATCCAGGCTCAGACTTGGGTTTAAGCCCAACCACCCCCTTCTGTCTACATTCAGTCTTTTGACTTGTGCCAGAAACCGCTTGGGACTCTGGTCTGCCAACCTGCTGAGGGGTATGGGTCTGAGCCAGAGTCCTATCATAGTGTGGGTCTAAGCTTGCTCACTTTGCAGCATGGATATAGTTGAAGCCTGGGTTGCCAGATTTGTGTCTAGAGTTCAACAACGCTATCTCTATAGGCCTATGCACCCTGACCCTTCCATCCCCAATATTCCTAGGAACCAGAAGCAACCTCCTGGTTCATATACAGCTATTGGCATTTAACCCTTCATTTGCACGTGAACTGCTCCGCTGGAAATGTAGTTAACCCTATCACGTGTTAGCTACGGAAGAACTAAAAAGAAGTCTGACACCAAGTGCACTGCTGGTTGGCCAGGGGAAAACAGATGGATTCTGGTTTTTAAAAAAATGATGTAAGAAGGGCAAGACACTTGGTTTCAGCAAGAATGCCAGAAACTACCCTGGGTACAAAAGTATCTCAGACTGGTGGCCTGGGGGGATCCACCAGACTGCTTAGTAATATGGGGAGGAAGTCAAGCAGCTGTAGACTGACTACCACAAAGCCAGGGATGATAACCACACTTTAGGGAACTCCCTCTCTACCTACTTCTTCAAGGAATTAAATTGGGTGTTGGAACTGTGGCAAGCGCAGAGCCCACTGTCCTGCACAATAACCTGCTGGGTGGGGATGGCACGCTTACACTGCCGGAGGGGAACCTGCAGCTGCTGGATCAAGCAGCCAAACCCTGGTACTGACGCTGGTTGCTGATGAGACTATGCTGCCAGAGCAGCTACAGCACATCTTGGGTCCATGTTTGAAGGAAATGTTTGGGAACGGCCCAGGAGAGCAGCTTGCAGCTGAAGATCATGGTATGTTTTGGCTGCCGTATTTTTTTTTCTTGTTAACCCAGAAATCCTCCCCCCACATGTTAGTATTATGTCCAGGGCCGGCTCCAGGCACCAGCGGAGGAAGCAGGTGCCTGGGGAGGCCAATAGAAAGGGGCGGCACTCCATCCGTCATCGGGGCAGCACGTCCGGGTATTCGGCAGTGCGCTGTGCAGTCCTTCTCTTCCTCTTCGGTGGCAGCTCAACCAGGCCTGTTTTTTTTTTCCCTTCGCCACTTGGGGGGCAAAAAAAGCTGGAGCCGGCCCTGATTATGTCCAACTAAAGTATTATAAGCTGTGCTGTGTTGTGTGCTTCCACTGAGGGTAGAAGCCATGCCATTTCCCTAGCAGATCCTCAGCCTTCCTCCACTCCCTCACTAAGTGGGATTCATTTCAGATAGATACTGGGAAATGAAGAGGGGAAGCTAAGCAGTTAGCATGAAACTTTACTTGATGAATGCTTATTGTTAGACTAATGGGTTTGGAGCAGTAAACTTATGAACCTTTTCTCCAATTACAGCAGTTTGGAAATCAGCCATGCTGGACCATCCCCTCAGCACAGCTAAAGGGCCCCAGGCAGTCTGTATTGTGAACCCTTATGGTAGCAGAGAATGAGTTCAGCATTATGAGTCCAAATAGTATTTAGTCTGTGGTGCCTGGATTATGAGTCCACATGTACTTAGTCCTGGGTCTGTGCAATAATTCAGGGTACTTGTAAGGAGGTTGTAATGCGTCTCCATCCTAAATCAGCATCTTACTTATTTTGCCACTAATTTTCACCTCATCCTGGATGACGATGCGTGCAAATGTCTCATGGAGTAGGAACTCATACACTTCAAGGCCAGAAGGGACCATCATGATGATCTAGTTTAATGGTTGGTTGCATTACATGGCAGGGCGTATTTAATAGGGCTGCCTCTGTAGCTCATTAGCTTCCTCCATTTGTAGATGTGCTGGTCTGTCACCATACACCAAAAAAATCTCCTTAGCATACTTAGATGGCACTCTACTGCTGGCCTGGAATAAGAGCTCAAACTTCCACTCAGGTACCTCCAGGACCAGGTATGAGGCTTGTGCTACAATGCAGTGTGGATGCTCAAGAGCAAGCTTGGTAAGAACATAGCTGCAGATGTGAATGCCACAGACCTGGGTTTACTATGTGGTGTAGACCTATCCTAAGTCAGAAAAGTGGGTCTCTATACCACATCTCTTTGCAAAGAGAGAAACCTTTGGTTTTAAGTCCACACACAGTTCTAAATATCTATAATATTATATATGCGCACTGAAACTAATTTTTTTTTTATATCTTCATTCTTTCATCGGAACAGGGATTGGAACCCACATGTTCCCTCTCCCAGGTGAGTACCCATGGGAGTAATGGTAAAAATCTACTGAGATACAATGGTAATGGGGGCAGTATAAGAACCTATATAGAATAGAATTTGCTAATTCTGTTCAAGTCAGAGGCCTTAAGAATTGTATAGTTTAATGAACTTGGTGCAGCCTATGCACAGTTGAACAAAGTTTTCTCTCACTCCTGAGATCATTGGACTTGAGAAATGAGAAACATGATGAGCCTTCCAACAATGTGTGCTTGATTCTGCATTCCTGACTGTCCTTAGCAAACATAACACATGGTGTAGGGAAATGGAATGGTTCTGTCCTTTGCCCTTGCCATCTTAGTATCTAAGCATCTCGCACAAAAGTGGATTTACGTAGTGTTCCCTCTAATTTTTCCCACCCATGTGTGGAATGAATTTTGTTGTGCGCACCAATATGGAGGTAATGTGGAGGTGATATTGGTGCACATAACAAAATTCATGTGGCAGGGTGGGTCCGAGAGGTTCAGAGTGTGGGAGGGGGCTCAGGGCTGGGGCATAGGGTTGCGGGGTGTGTGGGGGGGTGAGGGCTCTGGCTGGGGGTGTGGCCTCTGGGGTGGGGCTGGGGATGAGGGGTTTGGGGTGCAGTGGGACCCCCAGGCCTACGGTGCGGAGCCCCCAGGCCTACGGTGCGGAGCCCCCCAGCTCTCTCTCCCTGCAGCAGCACCTGGGCCCCTCTCTCCCCCAGCTGGGCTGGGTCAGGGTTGGGGGAGGGGCCACTGTCCCCAAGCCACAGCAGGTTGGGGCTGGGAGAGGGGCGCCGCAGCAGGTCTGGGGCTTGGGGAGAGGCATGTCTCCCCACAGCAGCCCTGAGCACCTGTGTGGTGCTTAATAGGCAGCTGCACAGCTACGCAGCTTAGGGGGAATTTAGGAACACCCTTGTAAGGTAGGGTAGTACTATGTTCCCTGTTTACTGATGGAGAACTGAGACTGAATTAGATCATGTGACCTGCCCAAGGTCACCCAGAAAATCTGTGGTATACTAAGATTTGAACTGAGGTGCCCTGCCTCCTAGTCCAGTGCTGTCATTACGAGACCTTTCCTTCCTCATGGCTATTACTCATGCTGTTTTTGTGTTCTATGCCTAAATGCAGGCCTTCACTTTCTAACACCATATTTCCAGCCTTCAAAGCATTAAACTTGCTTTTAAAAGAAACTATTGCTAAATGAAATTACAAAGACTTCAGGTGTTTGCCAGCTGCTACAGCCTCTAATGAAGACTAGTGCTATCTGTACATGCCACGCATTGGAGCATTTTTTGCTTCTTAGGAGACTAATATGGTATAGATTAGAGGGGATTTTGACATCCTGAGTTTCTACACCGGCTGCCAGGTGGAACTAATGGTATAATTTGGAGTGTTAATCATTGTAACAGTTGTTTGTCTGCTGTACAGTCACTCTCCCGGCCAGCACTTGATTCATTCTCTCTCTCTCTCTTTTTTTTTTTAAGGTATAGTAAGGTTTTTAAAGTTGGTTTAGACTCTGAAATGTCTCTTCCTAAAAACAGGAAGCAACACTTCGTTCCAAAAGCAGTACTGAAAAGTTTGAATGAATCACCCTATTCAAACACCTAGCAGTGATTATTTTTAATTAGTTCCATATTCCCAGCTGACAGATTTTCTTCAGACATGCATTTGTTCCAACCACTCATCTTTGCTCACAGCATTATATTGGACAGGGGCCAGCTGAGGTATTGAGTCAAAAATCTTGTTTAATCCCAAGTATGCACTTTGTCACATACTGATATCTCAGGCCATGCCATGTTTTTAAACCAGAACTTTCTGGTATTTTAATATGACTATATATAAACAACTGAAAATACTAATTTTTTTAAAGGTCACCTGAAAACAAAAATTTGCCCTATTTTGTAGGCGTAAGAGGGTTTTTTTTTAATAAAACTCTTTCTCTGCTTGTTCTTAACATTAAAAATTCAGGTCTTGGCTATCCTGGAAGATGTTTCCTGGATTGTAGAGGAGATAGTTGGATTATGAAATCAAAAGTGCCAGGGAAGTGATTAATGGAAGAGGAAGCAAATTTTATTGACTGTTTAAAATTCTTTGGAACAGATCTTCAACTGGTGTAAATCAGCATAGCTCTATTGTTTTTAGTGCAGATACATTAGTTTACCACCAGTGAGGATCTGGCCCTTTGGGTTTTTGTTTACACCTCTTTATCTACAACTTTTGAGAACATTTTCTTTGTTAATTTCAATACAGCCTTCAAACGAGAGCTGAGAACTTCAGATACACATTAGAGTCATCCAAGAAGTATTGATGGTCAAATTAAAAAAGGCTGGAGTTTCATGTCAGTTCAGACAAATGTCCAAAATATCAGGTACTTAACTGTGGATTAGAAACTGCATGGGAAGCACCAGAAGAATAGGCTCTCACAGGATTTCTAGTTCCTCTTCATTTCATCCAGGCTGAAAATAATTATATTTTTTCCACGTTGTTTTGATCCTGCCTCTGTGGTATCTATTTAGGGTTGGGACACATGAAATGGCAATAAAAACAAACTCTGCCTTATAAAAGTGAACTAAGTCTTGTTGGAAGTTTTGCAGTGAATTTTGGGCAACACTTTTTGTTCATATCTTATTTCTTCCAGACGTTCCTAGGTCATTCAGCTAACTACTTTCTTAGGGGCCAGCCCCACAACTTTTAATCAATGAGTAATCCACACTGACATCAGTAGTCCTGTTAATTTTTGTGGGACTATTCACAAAAATAGGGGTTTGCAGGGTCAGGCTCATGGTGTGTATTTCATTCAGATATTCCTCATCTTTGTCCTTCCCCTTCTTTTTCCTCACCACCAACTCCCTTCAGAGGTTGTAATTCTCCCATTTACTCCATCTCTGCATATCATCTGCACTGAGATACTATCACTCTGTTCCTTGTGCCCCTCCCCTTTATCTTTATCCTATTCCTGAAGCCCTGTTCACTTCTTTCCAGCCCCTAACTCCCAAGAATGCCCAAGGATTCAAAAAATATGTAAGCACATGAACGGTGTTAGATATGTGCTGAATTCTATCAATATTCAGCAAAGCACTTATGTACATGTTTAAATGCAAATACATGCTTAAGTACTTTGCTAAATCAGGGACCATATGTGCATGTAAGTACTTATACACCTATTTCAGCCACGTACTATAAGTGCTTAATTATTTTTGAGTTTTCTATAGCACCCATTATTGTAATAAAGTGTTTTAAGTACCTAACATTTTCACCCATGTCTGAAACTTGGGCTCCCTATCTCAAAAGTACTTGTGTGTATTTGCTATCTGCATTTTACAGGCTAGTTATCATGTGTAGTTGTTCAGCTAATGAGAAAGCAGAATCCCTGACAGTCAATACAGTCTTCCCTTGGCAAATATCAGGAATGAGTATTTAATGATTTTTTTAAAAAATCATTTTGTATGAATACTTTTAAAAAAATCTGAGAAACATACATACAGTGTATAAAGTAAAATAGAGTTGAAAGCAGCCTAATAGTTAGTATTTTGAATATTGTATTTTATTTTAAAATGCTGCATAATCCCCATTCTCTTTTGATGTAGTTAGATTTTTGTTATGCAGCTTTATTTTGTTGTTGTTGTGTGTTCTGTTGTGGCTGTGGTTTTAAATACCATTCAGGAATAAAATGTTTGCTGGAGAATTGAAATTGTTCTTACAAAAGCCTATTTTGTAATAAATTCTAGGAACAGTGTTTCATAGGAAAAAGAGGATGCTATATTAGTTACACAGCAGCTATGTTTTGGTGACAAGAATTCTGTGCCATTATAGAATGGCTGGAGTAACTAATGATACCTCGTTCAATGACATTTTATCCTTGTTTCATTTCATGTTGATTTATCTTATAATGATAACAATTCCAACTAAGAATTTTATAGCCACAGAAAGAGAGCCTGATTTATAGTGAATAAAATGTTTCCCATTCCAAGGATTTAAAACTCACCTGCAACAAAAATATTAAATCCAGATCACGCTCTTTTTTTCTTTTGCTTTTTTTAAAGCTTTACATAATTACCCATATATGCACCCTTTTGGAATTGCAGTGTGTTATATAGCATGTTGAGTGAAGCCAGAGGAAAACTTTAGCAAAGCAGAGACCATGTCAAAAGATCCTCCATTGGCTGACATTCACAAGGAAACTGGACAAGGAGCCCATTTTTCATTTTCATCCATGGGTCAAATGTCCCAGTCAGTAACTGCATTCAGCATTTTAAAGTTGAGGTCAGCATCTTGGCCTATGGGCAGTCAATAATTACATTTCACTTGTACTGACTGCAGTTTTGGTTGTATCAAGTTGCCAGACAGTAGGATTTTTCCTAACCTTGTCTTTTATACTTTATACCCCTGTAATTTTAAAGCAAGTTGTGTAGCATAAGATGTCATGGAAGCTCTAAGAAGTAATATGAAATAAAGCTTAAGAAATGGTGTCGTACAATAGAAATCACAAGAACACCTGGCTTTTAATTTGATGAAGGTTGAAATCATCAGAGGCTAAAACTGAAGCTTTAGCAACTTTGTCTTTTCACTCATCAATTAATTTCACTCATCAATTAATTTCATTCTCGTAAAGGTTCTCTTTTGTGTTAATTCAGTTCCTCTTACCAGGTTTTCATTCATCAATGTTTTTGATTATTTGAGGTAAATTGATTTTTTTAAAAAAATAAATAAATAAATTAAACCAAACACCAACTTTCATTTCAGATAACAGATATGAATTTACCCTGAAATCCTGTGGTCAGTGACAATAGCAAATTTCATAGGCATGTTGCAGTAATCAATTTAACATTGGTATGGCCCATATCATTTTATTTTGTTTTCAAAACATACCTTCAGAAATGTGGAACTCTAAATATATTTTTTTCTTTTTTGTCCTACAAACAATGAGGCAATAGTAGCCTTGATTTGCATGAACCTAGTATCCTTTTGAGAGTTATCCCTGAAATTTGTGACTCTCAAACTGTGGTCCTCATGGTTTAATAAAAAGAAAAGGAGTACTTGTGGCACCTTAGAGACTAACAAATTTATTTGAGCATAAGCTTTCGTGAGCTACAGCTCACTTCATCGGATGCATTCAGTGGAAATTACAGTGGGGAGATTTATATACATAGAGAACATGAAACAATGCGTGTTACCATACACACTGTAAGGAGAGTGATCACTTAAGGTGAGCTATTACCAGCAGGAGAGCGGGGGCAGGGAGGGGGGAAACCTTTTGTAGTGATAATCAAGGTGGGCCATTTCCAGCAGTTGACAAGAACATCTGAGGAACAGTGGGGGGTGGGGGAGGGGAGAATAAACATGGGGAAATAGTTTTATTTTGTGTAATGACCCATCCACTTCCAGTCTCTATTCAAGCCTGTTAATTGTATCCAGTTTGCAAATTAATTCCAATTCAGCAGTCTCTCGTTGGAGTCTGTTTTTGAAGTTTTTTTGTTGAAGAATTGCAACTTTTAGGTCTGTAATCGAGTGACCAAAGAGATTGAAGTGTTCTCCAACCTACAAGATCTCTATCAAGCATTCTTACAACTACAATACCCACCTGCTGAAGTGAAGAAACAGATTGACAGAGCCAGAAGAGTTCCCAGAAGTCACCTACTACAGGGGAGGCCCAACAAAGAAAATAACAGAACGCCACTAGCCGTCACCTTCAGCCCCCAACTAAAACCTCTCCAACACATCATCAAGGATCTACAACCTATCCTGAAGGATGACCCATCACTCTCACAAATCTTGGGAGACAGGCCAGTCCTTGCTTACAGACAGCCCCCCAACCTGAAGCAAATACTCAACAGCAACCACACACCACACAACAGAACCACTAACCCAGGAACCTATCCTTGCAACAAAGCCCATTGCCAACTGTGTCCACATATCTATTCAGGGGACACCATCATAGGGCCTAATCACATCAGCCACACTATCAGAGGCTCGTTCACCTGCACATCACCAATGTGATATATGCCATCATGTGCCAGCAATGCCCCTTTGCCATGTACATTGGTCAAACTGGACAGTCTCTACGTAAAAGAATAAATGGACACAAATCAGACATCAAGAATTATAACATTCAAAAACCAGTTGGAGAACACTTCAATCTCTTTGGTCACTCGATTACAGATCTAAAAGTTGCAATTCTTCAACAAAAAAACTTCAAAAACAGAACCTCTCCTTACAGTGTGTATGGTAACACCTATTGTTTCATGTTCTCTATGTATATAAATCTCCCCACTGTATTTTCCACTGAATGCATCTGATGAGGTGAGCTGTAGCTCATGAAAGCTTATGCTCAAATAAATTTCTTAGTCTCTAAGGTGCCACAAGTCCTCCTTTTCTTTTTGTGAATACAGACTAACACGGCTGCTACTCTGAAACCTGTCATGGTTTAATAAGTGATTCAGTATTTTAATTGGCAGGTCTCTGTAAGTTCATTTTCTTTTTTCATATAGATGTTTGTTGTGACACTTTTTTATCCCTTCTGTAAACTTCCTGGGTGGTATTACATATCTTTTACACTGAAGTAGCAACATATTAGTCTTGTCTAAATAAACTTTCATGACAGGGGTCTCCTTGAGTCTCTCTTCTGGCCATCCTCATCCTCCGGCTTTGGCTCAAACTGTAACTTTTAGAGACACAACTTCAAATTTTCCTCAGTAGCTTCATGACCTTTCTGAAGTATCCATACATTCTCTGTGGTGATTTGCAGTTGTTTTCACCCTCATTTCCCTCATATTTGCTTTTCAGTAGCATCTCTCAGGGAGGCTCTTGATCAGGTATCTAGACATCAGCCACTCACATTGGTTTTCCTTGTCTGTGTGCTATTTTCAGAGCACAGCTTTGCAACCAGATCATTAACCTCTCTGTATGGGGTTACGCAATGTGTGGGATTTCTCATTATTGTTTGTGTCTAATTTTATAGATGATGCACTACCTGACACAGATGCTTTTGATTATTTTCAGTCTTTCAAATGCTTCTGTTGTAGTTAGAGCACTATAAATTTCATATCGCAGCTATTCGGTGAGGTTTTTGGTAACACAAAGGCATATGGAAATGGTTTTGGGATACATTTAGTTAGTTACAGTAGACTTTTTTTTCCAATTTTTTTTTTACAAAGTTGTCTTTGTCCTCTTAAATTCTTTGCTTTTAACTCAAATCTGGTTGGTCTTCCCTGCATAATTATTATTGTAAGTATTTACACTTTCCTTCCCAGTGCCATCACATCCTTGATATATGTAAGAAGATCTCTCACATTGAGTATGAAGGCATAGAAAGAAGAAACCCTGTTGGATATCGCAGAATTAAATTTAGAGACAATTGTGTGCTTGATTTTGGTATATTGGTACCATGTGATTTCTCTGTCCTATATAGCTTCACTGCTCCAAACTCTTAAGTTCTGAATCCTGTAATAAATGCAGTCATATTCAGTCTCAAAAGCACTACAGCCATACGTGGCCATGAATGTGGCTCTTCTATAGTCTACACATATTTTCTAGTCTCTCAGAGCGTAGTGAGCACTGATTGTGGGAATGTTCCATTGGTCTTAATGGGTTAAGTGTGGAGAGAGGATGGGCTGCTTCTTCAAGAAGTGATGAAGGGCTGCGGGTGGAGGAGGGGGAAGAACACAAAAAGAGTAGCAAGAAGGTACAGACTATCTGCATTGTGAAGCCTGAGGTTGTCTTGTGGTAATTTTTGTTATCTATTATTAATATTTGATGATGCAAAATCAGAATGTTGTGCTTTGAATGTTTGTGTTCCTATAGAACTTTAGTCAGTGATCAACTTTGCCAAGCTTAACATGCAATTCAACATCGGTTTTAAAATCATCCAGGTTCTAGCTAACAGCGCAGGACTCTTGACACCCAGACCTAGATTCTACTCCTTTCTCTTCTACTGTATCTAACCTTGGGCAAATCACTTAACTGCTCTGTTTTTCCCATATGTAATACAGGGATAATAGTTACCTATTTCACACGATTGTTGTGAGATTTGCTTAATGTCTGTGGTGCGCTCTGAGATGCAAGTGCTATAGAAATGCAAACTATTCTACTGGCAAGAAACTGTGTGCTGTAGTTCGTTCTCTCTTCCTTTAAATATAAAGACTTGTATTTCATCTGTTGCCTTTATCAAACTTAGTTACACTGTTCTCATGCTTAATATAATTGAAATAATGCTTGGCTGCCTGGAATGATCACAAAGAGAGCCAGGATTTCACACCTGATCAAGTCAGTTGGAGTGTTGCCATTAATTTCAGTGGCTCCAGGATTTAGGGTGACCAGATGGCAAGTGTGAAAAATCAGGATGGGGAGGGAGGGTAAATAGGTGCGTATATAAGACAAAGCCCCCAATATCGGGACTGTCCCTATAAAATCGGGACATCTGGTCACCCTACTGGGATTTCACCCTGGGTTTTAGGACCATTGCCTTGTTTGAGCAGTTGACGCTATCCTGGAGATGGCTGCACATACTGAGCTAACCAGAGATGAGGAAAAACAGTGCCCGGAGAGGACACTGTGGGGTAGGAAGTTTCTTCCTAAAGGACATTTTAAAGACACATGCTCCCTAGACAGACTGAGTAAAACAACACAGAGACTGAGTTAAAGAAGGAATCCCAATGCCCAAAAGAGGACAAAAGAGACAGTTCACTTGCCTGAGGATCATCTTTTCAAGAGAAAAGGTAACTTGCTATCTACTTCCAGAGAGGCAATGTGGTCTAGTGAATGGATCATGGGATTGGAAGTCAGGAACTATTCCTGATCCTATTTTTTGGGTTTGGAACTGACTTGCTATGTGGCTTAGGGAAGCTACTTCACCTCCCTCTATCTCTTTCCCCTTCTGTAGAATTGCAATAAAAATGCTTATTTACCTACCGCAGAAGGCTGCTATGAGATTGAATGTTTACGTAATTGTTTGAACAAGTAAATGTTGTGCATTATCTCATGTGCTGCATTACTTTGAAATGCTGTCATTGCTCATACAGCATCCTAAAACATTGTTAAAAGTGGTCAATCCAGCGAGTGGGAGCTTTTGAGAAATGTGAAAAATGGGTGATGTGCATATCTCAGAATCTGAGTATCTATGGGCCAGACTTTATTATCTACCCCTTTCTTCTGTGTTGCCACCTAACTAGCTACTTCACTAAACTTTTTTCATCATTCACTATAACTGAGAGACTACTTGAATAGCTCTCCACCTTGTAATTTTTAAGACACACATTATTCCACTCTGATTCTTAAGATATCTTTGGAGATATTTTTAATATGATTTGTCCTACTTGTCATCTCACCTATGTATTTATTACAAATACTTGTACTGTATTGTGTTAAATAGAATATTTGTCGCCTTTAATTCACATTTTTCCCCTTAGGGAATGGCTTCCTGACATAATTGCCTGATCTCCCTTAATTTGGCTCATTTGCTGGCTGGGGATGGTGAGGAGGATCTTATAATCAGTTGTTGAGTTACCTGTAATGAGCAAGTTAAGAAAGAGATGAGAGAACAATGCCACAACCTTGTAAATGGGTTTCTTGCTTTTTCTCTTTTTCGCAAACAGGCTAGTAGCCTTAAGAAATGTGTTGGTTTGACCCCATTTCTAGTCTCATTAAATTCCCTGGTGTCTGTTAGCTATTGGCTCTCCCAGCTCACATTACCCCTTAGTGTATTGGAGTGATGGACCAGATAACACACAGGAGTTTAATATTAGCAGAAATGGGCTAGCTACCAGTATCGTTTCATTGTATTTGTTACTTGCAATGTTTAGGGTATGCTGTGATGAAGAATATATATGTAGACTTGAATAAGATGGTATATATATATGATTATAGAGGCCTGGTTTTAAACAAATGTTTGTGCTGTTGTATCTGCATTCATTGTGCTTTAGCTATTAGTTTGCTATTTCTTTTCTTTTGCAAATGTGTGCGTGTGCATGTGTGTGTATGCGGTGGGCACAAAGGAAAAATTGTATATGCACTATTGCTGTTAACGAGAGTTTCTCCATTAACTTGAATGGGACTCAGATCAGGAGCAAAATGAATGCTTGATGGATAGGAAGAAAACATGTAAACAAAATCTAACATATGGAAAAAGCTTCTGTGCAAGAGGGATGGAAAACATCATTGTAAAGCAATGTGGGATTCAGTGGCTAGTTAGATTGTTGTAAGCCCCCTTTTTGTAAAGCAAAAAAAAAAATCTTAACTTCATTGTCAATGAGAACCTCAGTGGGGCACATGTAGGGCACAAATGTTTGATTCTGGATTTGTTATATCCTATATAGACATATTTTAAAAATAACACTTCACTTCACTTTGAAACACATGATTTAAGAAATAAGTGGTATTTGAAAAATGCAAAAAAATGATTTTGATACTTACTGGCGGGTTGGGAAAGACAAATGTATCCAGTGTATCCAGATAGTCAAATAAATAAAAAAACATAATCAGAAGGCAAGATGCACTTTCCCCCACAATTGCGAAGGGTAACTTTTTTTTGTAAACAGCTTTTGTACAGTTAGAAACAAATCTTTGAACACTAGGCTTGAATACTAAACTTTAAAGTTTAAATGTTTGGGACAGCTCGCCAGTTGTACGAGAGCTGTTCTTGATGCTGCTGGTGGTAGAGCAGAGGTGGGGTCTTGGTGTCTCCAATTCCTGGGCCTGCCAGTGAGGGGCCCTGGCAAGGGAGTCACTGGAGTACAGTGTGCTCTGCCTGTGTTCTGATAGGCCTCTCAGTGCCAGGTCTATACTAGCTTGATATTCCTTCATGCTAGGGGAAAACTTGGCTGTTCTCTTAGGAAAGGGAGTTTGCCCTCTCTAGGGTGTTTGTTAGCCGTGTGACCAGAGCAGGTTCTGAGAGTCAGAAAATTACTTTATTTCGAAAGTATGGCACTTTTGTGACTTCCTAGTTGGAAAATAAGTTCATACATGTAACAAGCCTCTTCTTTGCTGAGTGCAAAATTGTTATTTCAACTTCTAGACATAGGAAATGCCTTCTAGTATATCAGCTCAACCCCTTGCAGATGTACATTCCCCTTAGTACATTTTGTCCAGTCTAGTTTTAAATATCCTAACAGAGCTTCCATCACTTCCCTTTGGAGACTATTCCACATGTTAATTGATTTTACTGTCCGGAACTTCTTCCTGATATTCAGCCTATCTTTTCCCTTTATTTCATTTCACTACTCTGAACTGTCCCTGATTAAATCTTCACCCTCCTTAATGTCTATGCCCTTCAAATATTTATAGACTGTTATCTTGACCTGGGTTGATCTTGATATATATTTTTGATACATAGTGTTTTAGCTTATTTTGTCCTGGTTCAAACTCCCCCACTGACTCCCCCACCCCCCAAAAAAACCCCATGAGAAGAAAAATAAATAAATGTTCTCAGTGCTTCCTAATATCAGTGATTCCAGCTATTCACAGGGTTGGCTTTATAGCTTTGTGGGGGCCCCAGTTTAAGACTGCTCTTGTCTTATGTGGATCTCCTGAAGCACTGGGCCTGACCTCTGGTCCAGCTGCCTGAGTGAGGTCCTTCAGAGAACTTGTGGACCTTTATACCTAGAGTTGAACAAATGATGGAAAGCAAAACATGAATAATTTTTTCAGTGAATTTTGTGATTTTTTTTTTTAAATAGAAATATTCACAAATTTATTTTCATTGTTTGCTCAGCTCTAAAACCAACATTTTTCAAACTCGAGTGCATAAAATCTGACACCTCAGTCTTTTTATTATTTAGGCATTTAAAAAAGTGACCTGATATTGAGAGGTGCTGAGCACTCATAGCTCCCAGTATAGTCAATAAAAGTTGTGGTTGTTTCAACACCTTTGGTGATCACAGTATTTTTGTTTAGGTGCCCAACTTAGGCACCAATTTTGAAAATTTTGGCTGAAGTGCTTAGATCTGTAGTTATAAAGAATATGCAACCTCCAGTCTCTGGTCATGATCAAGAACTTTATTATCAGGGCATGGGGCATTTCCCTCTGAACTAAGAAATAGGAATCAAAGTGCTTCCTTAGATTTTTTTTTTTTTTTTTTTTTTAGTTTTAGTTTTAGGGATTTATTTAAAAAAAAAAGGCAGCAGGTGCTAAAGGTGACTTCCCATCCTCATTTAAAAAAATCCCAATGGCTTCACTCATCAGAACTCTGCCAGTGACACTGAACACTTGAGCACTGGGTGTGTTTGTTGTTATGCTCTGACAGCTAACCAGGCAATGATTAAACCAGAATGTACTCACGGCTTTGGAGGGGAAAGGGTTTAACATCATGTCACTCTTGGCTAAGATGCTAGAAATGAACTGGAAACAAATCTTTTCAATCTGGCACTGTCAAGATAAGTGCATGAAACAGTCCCCAACCACTTCCCTCTCCGCTGAGAAAGGCAGTTTCAGACTGTGCAGCCTTCTGGGATTTATTATCAGATAGGAGGCTGGTCTCATTAATTTTTCATAAGGTATATTTTCTTGTTTATCTTGTCACATGTGAAAACAGAGTCTGCTGGAGTTCTTTCAAGTGGACTGCTACATGACCCTACTATAACCTATGATGGCAATGTGAAAGTCACATTTTTTTTTAAATTGCTTTGGTCAAAGCATGTATTTGTCTTAACATTGTATTGGTAGCATTTATTTTAAGCTGTGGTCTCAATTTCCAAACACAAGCACTTAAGCAGGGTCTTCAGCTATGGCATTTGAGCATTTAAATTGACATTTAGGTATGTAAATGGGCTTATACCAATTTTGGGGTTCTAGGATAAGCGTGTATTTGGGCTTCCATTTAAAATGTCTGGGGACTTGACACCTCTGAAATGCCCCATAGGGGCTGCCGCTATAGAGGTGCATGTTAAGGCAGCTGTTCAGGCTACTTTAGCTTATTTTGAGGTCTGAGCCAGCCCGCAGCAGCTCCTCAGTAGAGAAGGCACAAGTTTCCTCCCCTCTGTCCCTGTGCTGGTGACAGTGCAGGGATGAATCCGGCCCCATGTCTTCATGAGGTCAGATGCTGGAGTCATGAAACTTACTATCCCATGTAATGCTAGACAAGAGTTGTAATTAACCGTCCTGCTCACAGTCTTCATTATTTTTGTGAGCTTCTGCAGTGTTTGTAAGATGATACTGCTTTCAATCTACAAGTGAATGCTCACAGATTTTTGTGTATAGATCCAGAGCAGTATTTGAGGCCTTTAGGTAGTTGTTTTGACAGTTTCTTTTAAATTAACAAAAGTAAGCAATATCCCTGCAATGTTTTTCTCCTCTTTCTATTTTGATGTAACACAGCTGTATTTAAAGACAAGGACCCCCCCTACATTGTACAATACGTCTGTATAGGTTCATTCATACTGTAATAGCACAGGTTAATTGCAATCTGTGCAAGCAGCAAAATCTGTGTGGGGACTTACAAAAATGTAAATCATGTGTTTCCAGAACAGCTGCCCTGAGCTTTGACAAATGAGTGTATAAGAAATACAGGATTCCCATGCCCTCCAACAACCTCTATCAAACTCTTCCTCCATTCCTACTATCCATCTTTCTCTTCTGTTTTCATTCTTTCTTTGAGGAATTCATTCTTTTCCATATTCTCGTTTTTTTCTTTTGGGTTTTTGATCCTGCCCCTCTGCGAGGGAAAATTTCTCTGTGTGTGTGTGTGTCTCTGTCTCTCTCCTTTTGCAGCTTCTTAAAGATGATACTTTTGCTACAGACTTAGAGTCTGATGGATTCAATTGCTGATAAATGGCTTAAGGACAAGCTAAACAGCATAACAAAAACCTCATCATATATGGATATGGGTTGTGTATATATTATATACACACACACACACACACACACACACACACACACACACACACACACACATCATGGTTAATTTTCCCTTGAGATTACTAGGTACTGCAAATACTGAGATAACATTATGTTCTATAATTAATAAGACTAGCCAAAAAACTTCAAAACAAAATATTTTTTCCTTTTGGAAAATGTGGTTTTATTGAGATTTTTCTACTCAGATTGTTTTCAGCAGAATTTTCTATTGGGGGAAAAATCAAACAATGTTTTTTTGTTTGTTTGTTTTTGTTTTGGGTCAACATTAATCTGTGTCCACCTGAGCTGTAGTTCTGGGTCTCATGCCCCCATTCTCCGCAATGGTCATTGTTCCCCAGCTTGACTACCTCTCCCATGATGCACTCTGGTCTTTCCCTGTGGCTGAGCTGAGCAATCATGCAACTCCTAGAATGTGATGTGGTGGCACTGGCATTTTTTGACCAACTCTACTCATGACACTCTCTCAAACATATGGTCTCTCAGGCACACTCAATGTCTGCCACATCCTGCCGCTCTTTTTTATAAACCTATAGTTCTGAGTGTAAGGGGAAATTCCACAAAGAGCTTTGAGACTTATTGCCATTCATTGTGGGAATAATGTCTAGTGTTTAACTTATTTGTGTCTACACACAGCTACCAATCACACTTGGATTAGAGCACAACAGCATTGCGCTCCCAGAATTGTCTTTACAATTTGTTTAAATGCAGGAGAAATCTAAGCCAGTTAGGTTTTAGATCTCCTATAGCTTTAGCAATGAAATCAGTCTATTATTAGTGGTCTCTATATCTCCTGGGAGCTTGTTAGGACAAGCTTTCAGACTTCAAGCAGATAAATATGTCATGGTTTAGCTAATTGACTGTGTTTACACAGGAGAAGAAATGTTAGGTTTAGGACATCAATTGCAGCCTTTTATGTCAGAATGTCAAAGATGGTGTATCCTCTAATAATATGAGCAATGTAAACTGTCAGCATCTGCAATGCTCCTTGTTCTTTATATACCATTCTCTGTAAGTACGAAGACAGGGCAGACAAGTTTAGCTTGTGTGCAGCAAGACAATATTTCCAGAACTGAACAATGTACGACTAAGACGAGGTCCTTACTTGGAGAAGCATGAATAAAATGAAAAGAAATAGTTATGTGAAAATTTATTTCCGGGGAAAAAATTGCAAAAACACGATGGGGAAACTTGTTGTGCCAAAAAATAAAAAAAAGAAGAAGCTGTGATCCATACTCTTATGGGAGAGGGTTCTGAGTTACCAAATAGTTCATTGGCCTAGTGTTCTCTTCAGTTACTTTCTGTGGCAGGCTGCATGAAGGGTTCTGTAGTCTTATTCTTTTTTTGCATCTAGAAATATACCCTGGGCTTACTGATCTAAGAGTCATGCCTTCTTGTTTTGGGAGCACTGCTTTATTTTACACACACAATATATATATAATATATAATTAATACTAAATATATACATAATCATTTAAATTTTTTTTTAGAAAAAATGGAACACAAAGTTAACACTGGATTATGCCATACTGCTAGGGATTTATATACAGTGTGCTTGAAAAGATGACCCATGACGGGATGCATATAAGTGTGACGAAAGGTAGGACCAGCTCTTGCTTGATGCAGGATCTGAGTGTGTGTATGAGTGTATTGGGATAGGAGGGGACAAAATTGGCTTCCTCTGAATAGAGGAACAGTGTATCTGCCTAACCCTCTCTTAAGCAGCAATAGGACTAGTAACATTGCTGCTTAATGATGTATTCTACCTTTACCTCATTTTGGGGCATCATCTGAATAATGCAGTCGGGGGCATATGAAGCCTTTTAAAAAATCGTTCTGTTCAGATGAGATTTGCCTAAGGTTTGACGGGGTGAGGGAGAAGGCAAAACTAAACCAGAATTCCATTTTACTTATCTTTGTCAGAAGACAGCAAGAAAATACAGGTAGAAGACATAGAATGAGGTTTTTACAGATTCATAAAAGCACACCACGGTAATTTATTGACCAATCCTATACAAAGTATCAAGTGAAATTTAAAGAGCAATAAAAACCCAGTGAGATTTTCACTGTTGTACCTGTTGCTTTTGCCATATTTGTGTAATTGCCCCTCTGTATCCTGCCTTACAAATGGACATTTAAGTTTCTGCACTGTTGGCTATTGGAAATTGACTGAATTAACTTGTCATATGGTTTCACATCCCATTACATTAGGACGGAAAAACACTGTATTAACCTACAGGTGACAACAGAAGAATACTAAAATGCTAGTGAAATCAGTGCTATCATATAAGAGGTAGAAGAAATTACTTTATTTCCGTCATTATGATTTACTTCTAGAATATTGTTGTAGGAACTGGAATATGATCGTCAAAATATGGTTTAGGCAGCCAGTTCTCTTTTCTTAACTTTAGAGCAGGGAGGTTCAGTCATCTTGTTTCTTTTTAGAATGGTTCTTCTTTACAAATGGGTCACCCATATGTTGGGTTGATTTTTAATGCAACTTCTCTTTTGGTTGGGTTGGAAAGTTCCAGGCCATCTGGGTTCTAAGTTAGATGGGCCTAATGCCCCCAGTTGCAAATGTTCCCAAATTTAGTAAGGTTAGGAGTCTGGAGGGTTTTGTTTGATCCATGTATAGAAATAGGTCAGCAAAAAAATTTTTGGCTCTGGATTGCACAGGTGGGCAGAACTTGGCTTGCGCAATCTGGTGGTGATGTGTGAGCTTGGCTTTGAGATCCCAGATTGACTTTGCGGGATTGGCAGTTGAAGAAAAAACACACACAGCATTTTACTTGTGAACTGAAAAAACTTGATCTGGAATCAGAGAGACACCGTAAGTATGCACTTTATGAAATTGTCTTTGTATGAAATCACTTAGCACTGTACAGACACAATTTAACTGTTAATTCACATACTCAAATGCAGAAAGGGGGACCTTAAACCAGAGGTACGCAAACTTGAAAACTGGCTCCACTCTGTGTCTTCATACAATCACAGCAAATATTATTAGTTTATTTACTGTTTGCATTAGGGTAGACCCAAGAGATCCCACCGAGATGAAAGCTAGGCACACTGCAAACATATAGTTAGATAGTTCCTGCCTCGGATCTTTCATTCAATAGAGAAGACAGGCAAAGGGTGGGAGAAAGGAAATATTACTATCTCCATTTAATAAACCATTACACTTCTTTCACTTGTCAATTATCTTTACTTAAGATATATTTCAGATTTGTTTATAAGGAAGCTACTGTCTTTATTTACAGTATTTTAAATAAAAAGATTCCAATAGCTAAAGCTGCCAAATATAATACATTTCAAGTTATAAAACATTCCCTTGCTTCCAGCTGTTCATTTTCACATGTAACACAAAATCCCAGAGCCACTTATTCCGTAATTGTTTTTAATGCAAAATACAGTTCTCATAGAAAATACCTGTTTGTTTGGTGTCAGAGGCTAATTCATTGAACCTGATGATATATTGTTGCAAGACAATGGTGCTCACTACAACTTCGCTCCTTTTAGCTGCTTCTCAGGTTCTTTTCATGGGCAGTAATACAGAATTTATTATAACTGCATATATAATTAACAAGGGATAATTGTCTTAATTTGTATACTGCTTCCAGACTATTTTTTCTGAAAAACATCATTGTTCCCTTTTTAATGTGCTGTAGAATGTTGAGCCTTCATACCCTTATGAATCATGGGTAACTCATTTGTATCAGAGATTCACTGAGAGTGACCCAAACCCTGCTCTCTCTAAATGAAGAGGAATAAATAGATATGTTGCTTCATCCTACTCACTAAGAGGAAAAAAATCTTTGTTGCCTCCATTCTAGCTATAGTTTGTAACATTTCCATGGCTCCCCATAAAGACCACCTGGTTCTGTCCTCATTACATCAGTACATTAGTCCCTTCACCCACTCGCTTCTGAATATAGGAGTTGACACCCACACTGCAGGGCTCTTGTCATCAAGATTTGTTCTTTCCCCCCACTCCAGTGCTGCTGTGAATAGCAAAGAGGTGAAAAGTCTTCACTAATGAAATGCTTCAGAGGAATGAGCAGTTTGAGGGACCCCCTCTACCACTTACCTTTTGCTTTTACCAGGTAAATACCAGCTGGTTTCCTCATCTCAGTGGATTCTAATTCTGAATCCTGTTGAAGAACAAATTATGCCAAACCAACCTATTTTCTGTCTTTGACAGGGTTACTGGCCTAATGGATAGGGGGAAAGCAATAGACATGATAAATCTTAATCTTTAATAAGGCCTTTGCCACATTGCCATATGACAAACTAGGAAAATGTGGTCTAGTTTGTTATAAGGTGAATGCACAACTGCTTGAAAGAACATTCTCAAAGAGTAGTTATTAATTGTTTGCTGCCAGGCTGGGAGGGTGTATCTAATGGGGACCCACCAGGGTCAGTCTGGGTCTGTTACTAGTCAATATTTTCATTAATGACTTGGATAATGAAATGGAGAATATGCTTTTAAAATTTGCAGGCAACAACAAGCTGAAAGGGGTTGCAAGCAATTAGGAGGATAGGATTAGAATTCAAAAGGACCTGGAGAATTGGTCTGAATTTAACAAGATGAAATTCAGTAAAGAAAGGGGCAAAGTACTTCAGTTATGAAGGAAATATCAGATGCACAACTACAAAATGTGGAATAACTGGCTAGGTGGTGGTAGTGCTGAAAAGTATCTGGGGATTATAGCAGATCACAAATTGAATGTGAGTGAACAATGTGGTGCAGCTGCAAAAAAAGCGAATATCATTCTGGGGTGCGTTAACAGGAGTGTTGTATGTAAGACACAGATGGTAATTGTCCCACTGTATTTCAATAAGGCCTTGATTCAGCAAAGAACTTAGCCATGTGGTTTGCTGAGTTAGCACCTACAGCTTATTATAGTGGTGTTGCTGCTCTGCTAAAGTTAAGTTCTCAGCTCACTAAGGGTTACTACACCAACACTCAGGGACTTTTGGGGTGCTAGTTATCTCTTGTTTATCCTGTCCATTTAAATGCTAGCACTCTTCTAACGGCTTTCAAAAATACAGAGTATCTTTATATAGCTACCCCCTTTGCTTTCCTTCAATTATTTATTGGATACACTTGGTCAAGGATGTTGCACAGCAGATGGGGATGAAACTCCAAACCCATTCTGGTCTTGTCTGTAAACTCTACAGACTCTCTAACTTTCTGTAAACAGGGCCAGTCCTTCATTCCGGAAGGTAATTCAGTCTTTATTTAAGTAACATAAGGTTGAGGACAAAAAATGAGTAAAAATGAGAAGTGAAGAGCTAATGTTGACACTCATAACTCATGTCATTATGCTTTTAAAAGAAGGCACGAATTACATTATTGCTGTTATAATGCTACAAATGAAGGCAGATAAAAAGGAAAGTCAGGAGAGGGGGGCATTGTAGCAAGGTTTTTTTTTTTTTTACAAACCAGGCACAGGCTCCATTTTCTTGGAGCTTTTGTAAGTTTCTAAATGGGTGCTTGTTGGTGATATGACTGATGGGCAGCCTCATAGTCCGAAAGTCCAACCTTGTACAACATTGTGCCCTTTCTCTCCCCCTCCTGCACACAAAGGGAGTTTTCTCTGTACCTTAAGGAATGTTGTCTTTGTTGAGGTTGGCCCAACTGTTGCTATTGGCTGATCACCAATAGGGGTGGTCAGGTGACATGGTCCTCTACACTGTTGCTAGCTGTTCTGTGAGATCAGATCTTGCAGATCTTTCCTGTATAATGTTTGGGGTAGGAGCAGCTGCTGGCTGGTAGGACTTAGTAGCCTATGCTGAGCTCTGATTTTTTTGCCAGTCCCTCTATGTGCATGTAATAAACCTCTATCTGTGACCACATCTGTTAAAGATACTCAAAGATTTTCAACCACAAGACCTACCTTTAAAATCACACTCTCAGAAATAGACTAAGCGAATAGGCCTTTCAGTGTGCCATGAATGTCATCAAACCCTGACACTGATGGACCTAGTGGGAAACAGATTCTGGGGTCAACAGCCTTCCACTTTGCCTGCCCAAGAACAAATCTAGGACTGGGCAGCTCCAGTTTATCAGCTGATATCAATTGATGACTGGGAGGACGAACAGAGGAGCTGTCAAGGTTCCTTCCCCATCCTGAACTCTAGGGTACAGATGTGGGGACCTGCATGAAAACCCCCTAAGCTTATTTTTACCAGTTTAGGTTAAAACTTCCCCAAAGTACAAATTATTTTACCTTTTGCCCTTGGACTTTATTGCTGCCACCACCAAGCGTCTAACAAATATATAACAGGGAAAGAGCCCGCTTGGAAATGTCTTTTCCCCCCAAAATTCTCCCCAAACCCTACACCCCCTTTCCTGGGGAAGGCTTGATAAAAATCCTCACCAATTTGCATAGGTGAACACAGACCCAAACCCTTGGATCTTAAGAACAATGAAAAAGCAATCAGGTTCTTAAAAGAAGAATTTTAATAGAAGAAAAGTAAAAGAATCACCTCTGTAAAATCAGGATGGTAAATACCTTACAGGGTAATCAGATTCAAAACATAGAGAATCCCTCTAGCCAAAACCTTAAGTTCCAAAAAGACACAAAAACAGGAATCTACATTCCATTCAGCACAGCTTATTTTATCAGCCATTTAAACAAAACAGAATCTAACGCATATCTAGCTAGATTACTTACTGAGTTCTAAGACTCCATTCATTTTCTGTTCCTGGCAAAAGCATCACACAGACAGAGAGAGCCTTTGTTTCTCCCCCCTCCAGCTTTGAAAGTATCTTGTCTCCTCATTGGTCATTTTGGTCAGGTGTCAGTGAGGTTATCCTAGCTTCTTAACCCTTTACAGGTGAAAGGGTTTTTCCTCTGGCCAGGAGGGATTTTAAAGGTGTTTACCCTTCCCTTTATATTTATGACAGGGGCCATCTTTCATTTGCACAAGCAGCCCTATATAGAACCCATTGTAATAATCTGGTCTTAAGGTGGCAAAGATATAAAAACCCAAAGTCTGTGTTCTGAGGCTTCTTTTATACATGAGCTCCAGACTGCCTGACCATGCTTAGGACCCCCAAAGTATACAGTATAAAAGGACTCTGGACTGTATGTATTCTGAAGTCCCAGGCTGTCACTTGCATAGAACTGCAGTGGGCCCCAGCATAAAGGCACCCAGGTACCACTACTAGGGCTAAGCCAGAATAGTATCCTATTCTAGGACCAGCCCTCAAATGGAGGGGGAATGGAGAACCTGGTCCTTCCCTTCAAAGAGCAATCTACATCAGGAATGAAGGACAGCAGATTGCACCATGCAAAATAAACATATGAGCAACATTTTGCACAGAAGAATGAATGTCCTTCCTGAATCCTGGCCAAGAAGTTGTCTGTGTCTATACTTTCATTTTATGTATTGTTTTAAAATGAGAGAACTCAATTTGGCATTGTATACATGCCTTCAGAATGACAGGATGATGAATTTGATTTATGAGCCAAGTGAAAATTCATCTGGTGATCTCATCTCAGTTTGTTTGTGCATGTTGCAAAACTGCCATGTGGTTCAGTGGCCAAGCTGGAAATCTCAGCCCAAAGAAGACCCCAGTCTAGCAAGGGTGCTGCAGGTTAGGATTGTGATAATTTGTGGAGCTATATATAGGGAAACCTCTACCTTGGTCACAATATACTACATCATGAGCAATCCATGCACTTACAAACTTAGAAACACAAAATAAAAGTGAGAAAATGGCAGTATTTTTTGTTCAGAAAATAAGTCTTAGCTAGTTTATAAATGAGTACTAGCCAAGCATTAGAATACAACACTAACCACTATAAGCACAAGTTTATCACTTGCTGATGATACAAAGTTGGGAACTTCATCACCTATTATACAGGAAGAACTGGATGGCCTTGATGAGTGGAGTAATGGGTTAAAATTGAATAGTACAAAGTGTAAAATCATGCACTTAGGATCTAATAAGACTCTCTTCTACAAGCTACAAGCTGTTGCAAGTGACGGAGAAGGAGAGACCTGTGTGTGTTAGTTGATCACAGGATGATTGAGCCACCAATGTGATGTGGCTGCGAAAAAGGTAAATGTGATCCTAGGATGTATCTGGTGAGGAATTTCCAGTAGAGAGAGAGAAGCATTAATGCCATTGTACAAGGCAGTGGTAAGATCTCATTTAGAATAGTGTATACAATCCTGGCCACCCATGTTCCGGAAAGATGAATTCTGACTAGAACATGTGTAGAGAAGGGCTACTAGGACAATCAAGGGAAGGGAAAGACTGTAGCCTCAGAGCTTGGCTCGTTTAGCCTTGCAAAATGAAGGCCAAGAAGGATATGATTGCACTCTATAAATACATCAGCAGGTTAAGAGAGGGTGAAGAGTTTTTTAAGCTAAAGGGCAGTGTTGGCACAAAAACAAATGAGTATCAACTGGCCATGAAGAAATTTAGGCTGAAAATTAGAAGAAGGTTTTAACTATCAGAGGAGTGAGGTTCTGGTACAGCCTCTCAGTAGCAATTGTGGGGGCAAACAATTTAATCAGTTTTAAGAAAGGGCTTGACAAATTTATGAGTGGGATTGTGTGATGGGTTTGCTTGTGGTGGTGGTAGGCAGGACTCTGCAGCCCTGGGCATCCCTTCTGGCTCACATCTTGTGTTCCTAATATCTCATGCTTCTGGACTTCAGCCAATCATCTGCAGCGTTCAGGAAAGGATTCCTCTCCCTCCCACCTCTGAATGTATTCTGAATAGTTTTTGTTTCCTTCCTCTGAAGTATCAGAGCTGGAGGTGGGACACTGGGTGGACTGAGCTGGGCTGTGAGGTGGGGCTGAGAATTCTCTTTGCCTGCATATAACTGATCACCATATCAGTTGGGAGGGAATTTTCTCTCATGTCAGATTGGTAGGGATCTTAGGTTTTTTTGCCTATCCCCTACGTCATGGGGCACGGGTCGTTTGCTGGGGTCATCTAGGTATTTCTCACTTAATCAATTCCCTGCCAGTGCAGGGGGCTCAAGCATTGGCTCAGCTCTCTCTCTCTCTCCATTTCTCTGTGGCACACAATAGGTTTAGTATCCTGAGGCTACAGCTTTTATTATATTTTTTTCTGTAATCTTTAATAAAACATTGGTAACTAAAAAAAAGTTGGTTTGTCTTGACATACACTGTGGTAGTGATCATACCTTTGCTATTTCCCACACTCTTAATAGTGATTTAAGCCTACTGCCACATTAAACAATGGTGTTAAAGGGTAAATGGTATTGTCATTGACTAACTTAAATAATGTTGTATTTACCATTTACCACAAGGGACTCATCTGATTTCAAAGCATCATAACCTTTCAGTAAGTGCTGTTGTTTTGGGAAAAGGTTAGCTGGTTCTTATCTTTATTGCCTTTTAATCATTTTTCTGAATAGAGGCCAGCAGACTTAATAGATATAAGGAGCAAGCAGATACTGAGTCAAATAAAAATATGATCATACATAGGTATGTAAAGGATGGACAGCAGTGTCTCATTTAAAATAAAAATAATTCATAGATGCTAATAATATAACCAGCCTTCAAAACCAGAAAGTATCTCAATTTACCTTTTTTCCCTACAGAAACCTCTTAGACCCATTTAGAGTTATATAATGCCATGCAGTGAGTTGACAAACATGTTGAAGTTACAGCTAGGTGGATATTGAAATGTTGTTTTTTTTTTTAAACTTTCATTTGATTTAAAAAAAAACAACAAAAAACCCATCCCTGTGAATTTGCTTTGGTGGTATTTCAAGCCCTTTCTTCTGCTTTTCGTGAACATTCACACAAGGGGAATTTTTGTTAGCAAGGATAATCCCCAAAAGAGAAGGAGTCACAAATGGTTGTACGGATGCATTTGCACAAATGTTCATAATGAAAATTTCAATGGCCATTTCAGCCTTGTCTTTGCTAGGAAAAAAGTATATTCTGAACTCTAGGTTAGCTAACTTGAGTTAACCAATATGAGCTAAAATCCTAGTGAAGCTGAAAAAGTTTATAGTTTTCACATGAGCTACCAGGTTGAGTTTAAAGACTAGGAGAGAGACAAGGTGGGTGAAGTAATAATTTCTATTGGACCAATTTCTATTGGTGAGAGAGACTAGCTTTCAAGCTGACCCAGAGCTCTTGTGTGGCCAAATCCCTCCACTGGCTCCCAGTCTGCTTCTGTTGACTGGTATACTAAGGCCTTAATTTTCAGAGCATCAGCAGGTTAGAATCTAGTTCTCTCCATCGATGCCTGAATCTCCAGCCATGACTCGCCGAGATGGCTACACTTTCTCAGGGAAACATAGCTAATGAAGCCTAGAAGAAGCACATGAAAGCCTAAGATGCTGGAGAAAGCTACAAGGGTGTTTGGCCATGGAATAAACTTCCTGAGGAGATTAGACTAAATAGAGTCTGAGCATTTTAGGGAGTGTTTAAGAGCCTCCTCTCCATTAAAGCTTTCCTATCACAACCAGAGTGGAATTAAAAACTATAATAGATATAAAACCTAACAGAGCTTGCTGTAACCAGAGAAGAGAGGGGACAAGAAAACTCCATGAAGTCTACTAGAGAGATCCGCTATGCGGATCAATTTGACTGGCAAGTGCTTAGATACTACAGTGAAGTACACTATAGACAATGCTTTAAGACGGAAGGTGGGCAGGTACAAAAACAAAAAACACATACAAACGAGTAGTCTGAACGTTGTAAAATCTAAGTCATAACTGTACATCTCAATGATTCCAATAGGTATGACTACATCATCTACCCGAGGGCTCATCATACAAGTAAACTGTACTAAGCATAACCAAACAATACCTTGCAGCAACTTTTGGTTAGTGACATCAAATGCAGTTGGGATACAATGGCTTATGGCTTATAAAGATTTCCAGTACTAGGGCTAAAGAATAGTCTTCATAGGAATAGTCCCATTGAAGTCAGTGCGATTACATGTGTTAAGAAAATGAGCAGGATTTTGCCCCTTGTGTGTTCTTAAGGATATATGTTTTCCTTAAAGTAATAAGTGAAAAGTTCACTGTTCTATATCTCTAAGTAGCTACTAGGGTTTTTTTTTTTTTTTTTTACAAATACTATTTTTAAAATTTATTTTGACATTTTAATTTCAGTGTATATAAGTTTAAGGACTAGCAGTAATGCAAGCTGAAGACCTTTCCTGATGTAAAATCCAACCAATTTACATATTTACAGTGGGATTTTTAAAAGCCTAAATGTTGGCCAGGTTTGCCTCACTGAAGTCAATCAGAGTTTTAACATTTAATTTAATGGGAACAAAGTTAGGCTGATGGTGAGCGCTTTTGAAATTCCCACCGCTTTACATAATTTTCCTCTCTTCCAAATGGATGATTTATTTTCTGTGTTAAGGAGAATACGAATGATTCCCTGTTTTATCTGACTATTTGTCATTTTTAGGTTTTGTCCTATGAGCGCAAAATGTAATAACAGTCATTTGTACTCAGTAAACAGAAATTTAATCAGCTGTCAAAGTACATTCTATAGTCCAGAAAATGAAAAATGCATTATTGCAAGTCAAATGAACCTGTACTGTGTGTCATGCAAATGGCTTATGTCGTTATAAATCAAACTTTTTATAAATAATTATTTTTGTCAATTACGACGCCTTGTTTCACATCTAATAAAGGAAAGAGAAAGTATACATAGTAACAAGAATAAGAGAGCCACAATCAACCATGTGATGCAATTACACAATATTCAATTCAAAGCTGAATAAAATGAAGACCTTAAACAGCAGCAGCCTGTAAAGTCTAAAATTAAAAAAACAGTGGTATTATACATGGCAGTCTGGGAATTCTGATAGAACAGATCAATAATTTCTGTCTTCTGGTATCTTGTTTCCAATACTGACCTATATTGCATAATTCCAGGGGTCACTCTCCTCCCCATACATACATATGTAATGTACTTGGTCGCTTGTGCAGAACTGTTACATCACAGTGGGGGACACTTTTTTTTCCTGAGTCCAGCTGCTGATCAGCATATACCCTGAGGCATGAGAATTGATGACGGTCATGTCATTTTTATCTTAGCTAATATAATTGCAGATTCTATTCTTACTGCAAGACTTTATGTAATGACAGTGCAGGGGTGCTCATACTTTGGTGATGAGTGTAGTACAAATGCTTAGATAGGTATATAGCTAGAAAAAACTACAAAAGTTAATTCAAACTTTCCTTAATCATTTCTAGGGTAGCAGCTTCTGAACACAGCCAGCTGCAAAATGTAACCAGTGGTCAGACTACCAAGGAAAGAAAAATGGTGGGGCTCTCTTTAAGTTTCCACCAAACCCCCAAAATAGGTATATATTTCTGATGGAATTAAAATCTCTGTGCCTTGTCAGTTTCCATCTGGCCAGCACTAGAAATAGAATTGAGGGAAATGTAGTTCTGTTCTTGAGACAAAATAAATATTTAGGGCCAAATCTTTAGCTGGTGTGAATCAACAGAGCTCTAATTGACTTCAGTGTAGCTACACTAATTTACACCAGCTGAGGATCTGACCTTTATGCTGTGTAAACAAGCGCATATTTTGAAAGTCTGTTATGTAGGTGAAACTTTAGGTTCAGTTAGCTATGCCTGTTATAGGTTCCTCTGTTGCCTTTATAGTTACAAAAATAAAATCTGCAGTGCATTGTCCAACCATAATAGTTATGAACAGGGCACAAACACCGTTGTATCCTTATTTAAAATTAGAACGTGGATCTGTACACATTTTAAAAATATACATTTCTTCTCCTTTTGTCTTTTCCTAGAATACCTTTCATTCAGGTGATTATATTCCATAAAATAGCTTTTTATTATCCTTGCATATTTAAATGTTTTGAATTTGATTTGTTTTTCACATCTGTACCTCTGTTCTTACTTTTTAAAAGTGTTTTGTTTTTTTATAGCCTGACCCCAGTGGCTTTTTCATTTTCTCTATTTTACCCAAGGGTTCAGAAGTTTTGCATTTACTAATATTCTGATCATGTTTTCTGGATTATATGCCAGCTAGCTCTTACATTCAACAGCCAAAAAATGATAGGTATGTAAAAACTTTTCTGGGTTGAAGAAAGGCTTTATGAGGCTGTGTCCGTCTTTCTCCATGTCATCTAATTGTTTCCTAATGACCCTAGTATTGTGTAAAGATCAAAAGAGACAACAAAAATACTATAAAGAAACCAGGGGCACAGCTGGGTCCTAAATACTCATGTTTACTAAATAGGCACAAATCTGAAAGGTCATGCAGAAGCATACATACATAGTGCTGCTCTAACTATAACTAGTTTCTGCTAGCTTTGGAAAGGTAGAGCACAGTAAACTCCACTAGAGAGCTCATAAACTTATTTAAAGGGATACTACCCTATTTCTATGCACTACCTAGTGACTTTGCCCCAGGAGCCCTGCTTGGTATGACATTTCACACACTCATGATTCTCTTTCTGAGGAAAGGTTTTTTGGTGTCTTGGAATACTACAGCTTTTTTGCTGTCTTCAATGCCTATTTAATTTCAGTGGGTTTTTGATAAGGCCTGTAGGGCCAGATTCTGACACTCTCTGGCCAAGACTTTCGAAAGAGACTACAGATTTTAGCTGCCTCACTTGGAGTTGCGCAACTGGAATCATCTTAAAGGGGCCTGATTTTTCAACATCTGAAAACTGTATCCCATTGAAATGTCAGTTTTGGAACTGAAAAAAATTAGAGCACCTCTAGACACTAATCACTTCTGAAAAATCTTGGTATCTTTCTCTGTTTTAATAGTAGTTGACTCCATGGAGGAGTGTTGTTTAAAAGGTGTCTCAGGCCCATAAGATATTTATGAAACCCTTGTTTAACGTTGTAATAGTAAACAGTTAACTTGACCCAAACCCCTAGACCACACTTATCACTGGCATACTACCAGTGTAATAAACACCACTAGAAAAATTTTTTAAACCTATTGTTAAAGATACAGTGAAAAAGGGGAAAAATGGCTAAAGAATTTGAAAGTAAAGTATTGAGGCTTTCATTTAAATAACATTATTCAGTTTCCCTTCAGCTGTAAAGAGCTTTTTATGGGAAACATTCTGTTTGACAGTCTTTTAGGTGGTATTAAAAGAGGTAATTACCGTCCTTTTTTGCGGGTAGGGGGAATAGAGAAAAAGTTAACTGAGATGGTCTGGAGCTGTAGTGGGTGAAGTCTGATCCCATTTTCTTGAAGCCAAAACAAGACACACACATGCAAAAGGAGACAGAAAAGGATCACAAAGATAGGAAATGCAGCTTCTGTCTCTGGAGCTAAATCTTACTTGCAATGTCAGTGGTGGAGAAATGTGGGCACAGCATGTCTTGTTAGCCATATTGTGAACTGTAAAACTTATACTGGCATCAGGCTGCTTAAGGCATTGCTTTTAGCTGCCTCACTAGTCACAACCGTGTTGCAAAGGATGCAGTCTTGATCGGCTAAACCAGGCTATTAAAGAGAAGGCAAAAAGAGAGATGGGAAAGAGAAGAACCAAGGCAGAGAAGGAACAGGATACACACAGGGATCCAAGTCTCAGATTCTAGTCAGTGGTCAAGATTTAGCTGCTGGTGGTGATGACCATGCCTCTCTGGCCTAATCTGGTCAAGATATTGTCACATTCTGGGGTAATCCAGACATGTGAGCTGTTGTTCCTGAGTGCTTCAAAATGCTCTGCTACTGTAGCTCTCTTGTCTGGACACTTCTAGCCAGCATACAAGCTTTTGCTATCTTTTAAGTAGCTCTGCCTCAGTGATTCTGATTCCAGCAGCCTGCTTGTTACATCTGGAACGATGACCCCAGTGCCCCCATCCCAAATGTTCACAAAACCATGTACACTGCAATGTCCAGCCCCCTCCAAGACCATTCAGAGAGATTAAGGTTCGTTTGTTGCTTTAAAGATTCAATACTCAGCAGGTTGACACATTAATTGGAGTTAACATTCACTTTAAATCAAGCACAGCACTAGGTTTCTTTAGATTAAAACACGTTCCTTAGCAATAGGAGATGGGATTTTAAGTGAATTCAAGTATAAATGAATTAGAAATGATTACATGCAAATAAAATTGAAAATGCTTTCTAGACTTAACAAAGCAAGCTATAGCCTTTGTTCAAGCTAATTTCCTTTCCAGTCTACCTTGCCAGCAAGATGGCTGACCACCTCTCTGGTCAGGATCTCCCACAAAGTCCAAAGTGCTCAGTTCTTTTGTTGCCTTAAGTGAAAGGTAAGGTGTCCTGCCCCTTTCTTTTATAGTCTGTTCAACCTTTGATATGTATTGTTCTTAAAGTTACCCCCAAAAATAAAGTTTGTGAAAGCTGTGAGGAAGGTGACATGGAGTCTGGGGGTGAAGGGAGTTCCATGCAGGTTTCTTCCCTGCTGGTGTTCGCTAAAATGCAAATTATTTGTTTCTTCAATCTCCTTCCCCTGTGGCGAATGCTGAATGGTTGTCTCTTCCCCTTGTTGGCTTCATGGTCCTGTTTACCTTCTATTAAAATTGCATTCCCATTGTTTCATTGTAAACTGGAAATACCTTTTTCAGGTGACAAAATTACATTCCTTTGTTTAGGGTGGGGTACCTTCAGCCCTGCCTGGAAGACACACTTTGATAACATAATTTCCAATATAGCTGTAATCTTGAATTTGAGCTTCATACATACACCACACAATAATATTAATGATCAGTATGTTAACTGTATCTAGAAGGTGTCATTAGTAAGTTGGGGTACACTGAACTGGTCAGGCAAGCTGACTAGCGCCAATATCAGTGAGCCCCTTGCCCTCTTGCGTTGGGATACTGCTGGAGTCATATTTATCGATCAGGACACTGAAGGCCCAATGGTGTAATGGTGGATCCTGGGGTTCCAGGAGACAGTGGGGGTGCCAATGGAAACTAGACACCAGGAAACCTTTCCTCAGGCAGCCATAATGGTGAAGCTCACTCTTTTCAGTCCACTTGCTCCCACCGACAAACAATGTCCAAGGAAGGTGTGGCAGTCTCAAGCCATTTGCATTCACCAGTCTAAACACATTTTGGTAATTTCAAATGTAAACATTTCATTCCACTCCTAGAATTGTTCAGCTTACTGTTGTAACAACCCATGATTTTACCAGTCGCCTCGAGGACCCCTTATCACACTGCTTTTAGCCTAAACAATTCTGTTTGTACCAGATTTATCTCCAGTTTTTGCTGAATTTCATAAACAATTTTATGAAGCAGGCTGAGGAGGACACTTGTTGCCTTGGTCAACTTACAGTACAGGCTTCTGAACAACAGCAGTCCCATTGTACCTCAGTGAGATCAGAGTAGGATATATCTTGATATGAGGAATAGACTCTGGCCCTTATCGATTTATGTTTTCTGTTCTTACATGTGCATTAGTCCAGGCAGTGTGTAGTGAAGTAGATGAAAGCCCCTTAACACGCAGTGTTTCCAGTCTCCATGTAAAATCAGGGGACCCCCATGTTTGTGCTCAATCCCCACACATTGCTACCACAAAACTGTGTAGGTATCTTTTATTTCAGTTTGCCTCCATATAAACTCTCAACCACCATTTTTCCAGATCACATAGAAGCCCTTCAGGTTTATTTCATGACTCATACAGAAGCATTAACCTTCTGCCCTGGTCATTAGAGAAAGAAGCAGTTGTTTTTAATTTGCATTTTAAAATATTTTGTTCATAATAATTCATCAGGTATTTTGATGTGTATACAACTTAGTGATACTAATATATAATGGTATAGCACTTGTGGCACATCAGTCATACCCATTAAATGTAGGGCCTGATCCTGTTTCCATTGAAGCCAGTTAGTGTGTTACCATACATACAGTGGCACCAGGATCAACTTCATAGTGGGAACCTTTCAGAAACATCTCCAGACAGGAGATTTGAGGAAGGCAATCTCTTTTAAAACAACCCTTAGACATTAGTTCCTCTTATGCCACTTAAGTCCAGTTCCTCCATTGATCACAGTCCCTTGTCTCTTTTTGTTAGTTACTGTTGGTGGCCAAGTCTCTACTCTGTACAGTAGCATGCTCAATACAATAACAAATTAATTTAAAACACTGGTGACATTCAAGACTGTAAATTAATTATTTAACAGGCCAATATTTTTGGATCTGTAATTTATTTGCCCAGGAAATCTTGGCCAGGGTGTAAAATGACTTGTTTTAATTGTAAGCCATGTGTCTGCCTCTATCATACTACTGAGTTCACTGATGCACAAAGTGAAGTAGCTTCACCAAGGACTCACACAGTGAATCGGCTCTGGTTCAGATAGTTTTACAAGATGCTATGGTTGGCTTCCATTATTTTGTTCTGTAACTATTACACCATGTGGCCTCCATGCTGCTCCCTTTACCAGCAGATTTCTGCCTCTACTGAGAGTCCATCAGTGCTCTTAAGAAGACATATTTCTGAAATGCACAAAAATCACCATGGTAATTTTTTAATTTATAAGTTTCCACTATGGGCTCTTTTGAAAGGATCTAATTTAGATGGGCGTATGCAGCCAAATATTACTAAAATAGAATTCAGCTGCCCAGAATTGTGTATTTTTATGCAAAATGTATACAATTTTGTGAGGGGAGGGAGGACAGACTGCTTCAATTTCTAAGCAGCATACAATCCACATATGATCCATATTTATTTTTACTTTATCGACAATGTTTCCTTAAGACTTAAGACCTCTCACCTTGAGCTGTTCGGTTTTTTAGAGCAAGGTTTTTTATTTACTAACAGGAAAGTCCACATATTCATTACAGTGGGTCTTACACCTGCTTACAGCTTACTGGAGGCAGAACCAGACCTGTCAATTAAGGCAGGTTGTTAGTGTCCACACCCTTGAAGACCCAGCCAGATTAATTTGCCTCTCCCACCTGCAGGAAGGCTTTAGCAAGCCTTCTGCTTGGAGCAACGAGAAAACAAAACCACTGAAAAGGAGTATCTTTCATTCTCAATGTTCAGTTTATTGGTGGTATGAGGCTGTTATTTAGCCTCAGGGGCTCTTCAAAAAGATTGCTGGAAGCCCTCTTCTGATACTGTGGGGGCTGCCTTGCTTCTCAACTCTACACCAATGGGGAGAAATCCCTCCTGAGACCTAAATCTTGTACTGAATGCCCTGACTAAGCATCCTTTATTTAAACTTAAGTGAAAATGTCCTTTCCTCTAGTGGGGAAGTCTGCAGATGCAACCCATGAGGCACAAAGATTATAGTTCTGAGGACCACTTAAACTCTCACATTTTCCTTAATGTTCTTCATGGTAGTTGTCTGTTATCTAACTTGAAGTTGTCTTCCAAAGCAACCCTTGGCGGTATTTCTAGATAGCTTTCTTCAGTTTACATGGAACACTGGAGTACTCAGTTGCTGCATTATATTTGACATAAACTAGTATTAGTTGCAAGGCTTCTGTTAGCTGAAAAATACATGTCTGACAAAACACTTCAGAGTGAATGACTGACAGGTGTTTTATCATAGTAAAAAGTAGGTGAAAATGCAAAAAAAAATTAAGATTTAAAAGCTTAGTTGGCATGTTACATCTCTTCAATGATACTCTTCAGCACAGCTAATCCTTTAAAATCTTCTCACTATATTTGTATTTCAATATCTTTTCACAGGTGTCTCCAGTATTTGATTCTAATTGCTCCTAATTGTATCCTTGAATCAGAGAGGTTCAGAGCGCCACCAATCGGAATTTACCCCTTCTTAGGAAGAGCTAAGCATCACATAGGACTGGGCCCTATTTTTATACATCTTCTAATTCTGGCTTCTCCACAAATTTACTTTTGATCTCAGTGTTCTCAGTAATGTATTTCTCACCCCCTGTCCCCCAAACTTTGTTTTGTGCGTATTTAGGTCTCATGAAGATTGAGAGTCTAACAGCTTTTACTTGCTATAAGACAAGTATGGACTTGTATTGGTCTGTATCAGCCTAGTGGTTAAACTTCTGAGAAGGCCACTGCCTGTCAGTTATTTCACGAATAAAATAAAGTAACTTTTTGACTCTAGTCTTAATTTCAGCCAATATAAAGAAAGTAGAATAGAATATAGTAGCGATTTCAGCTACTGCCTGGGTATAGGCAAATCATACTCCCCTTTGGAGATCTGTATGTCTCTAATGTGGAAGTGGTTTATAGGTGGTCAGAATCTTTATTTGGAATATGAAGCATGTCACTTTCATAATGCAGCCAAGTTAATTCTTCATTTAGTTGATTTTTTTTTTTGGAGATCCATCCTTATGGGAGTTTTATCCCCATATTCTATTCATGAAGGCTATGTCTAAATTGGTTCAGATCTTTCATCTGATTGTTTTCTTTTTTACTACACTTTAGCATGCACTTAATTCAGGTGGATTCCGTGCAGCGTTGGATGGAGGACTTGAAGTTGATGACGGATTGTGAATGTATGTGTATTCTTCAGTCCAAACCAATCAGCACAGAGGAGGATGCACAGAATGAACTTATCCTTTCATCACAACATAGTGCATATGATAACTTGCAGTTATTGTTAAAAAGGGCTTGGATCATAAGCACAGAGTTGACCAGGATTGCTCAAAAACTAGAGAAGAACAGATGGCAAAGAGTTCACAGCATGACAGTAAGAGTCAATTGTCACGTACGTTCAATGATAAACGAATACAATAGCTTCACTAGAAATTCCTCAGAAGAAATGCACCAGGTAGGATTATTTCTTCAATATTGATTTGTTTGTCAATTTGAATTTATAAACTATGTTTAGAATTTGGGAGCTGATAGATCTGGTGAGGGCAACCTTTGTATTTTTTTTTTAATTACAATAATGGCAAATCATTCTGAACAGTGAGAAAGACTCCATCTCTCAGAACCATCCAGTCCCCCTGTGGGTGTATAAACAAACATGTCTTATGTTTGGATCAGTGTTTTTATGGGCCTGATTCTGCCACTTTTACTTATGTTGAGTAGTTCACTCCATGTGGCCTACTGGAATTGAGTCTTATTTTCAGTTAAGATGTAGAAAATGTTCTTATGGGACTGGGACTGGCTTAGCTCCAGTTTTTATCTCTGTTATAATTAACCACAGATGCCAATAAAAAGGGAAATTAAAAAAAAAAGATGTTCACAAAATATCTTCTTGACTATTTCTATTTACTGTAATCAAGTGTAATCTTATTGAAAGAAGATCTATATTGGATACATTATTTCAAACACATTTTTGTCTTTTTTCCCCCCTGCAGTTTGAAAAACTTTTAATTGAAAAATGTTCAGAATTTACCGCAGTCACGGAAAGGTAACTTCAATTTTCTGAACTGGATAGTCAGTTTTGCTTCTTAACTATTGGTTACAAGCTGTGGCAGTTTTAATGAGGGAGGCAAATCCAACTAACGCTCCTTGAACATTTAATTGAGTATGTGCAGCTTTCATTAAAATGCCCTCTGATTATTGGGCCATCAGTGCCTTAAGTTAGGTACTTAGTTATATCCATATTTAGACCCTGATCTTTCATTAGGATCTGTTGTTGAACAGGGAACTTGGCATGGCACAAGGATCAATGCTAGTGTATTGTGATGCTTTACACCCTCAGGGCTTTAGGCACTGAGGGTGAAAAACTTGCTCTATTGAAATCAATAACAAAACTACCATTGACTTTAGTGGGGCCAGGATTTCAAGCTAAGTTTGAAAACTGCAGTCCTGGTTCATGTTTGAAAACAATGATACCACATGTTCATGTACTGCTGCAAGTTTTTTGTTAGTCTGTTCCCTAAGCACAGATATGTATTCACTGGCATTAGTTAGGTTAGAGTCACTGATATAAGCACTGTACAACATTGTTAAAGTGAGAGTTGTGAAAGAATTCTTCTCATGCTGATGCTCTGCTTCTAACAGAACTTTCCTTGTTTGCACAGTCGCGCCAATCAAGAGTCTCATTTGATTTACTTTAAACACTGAGCCTGTCACTCATCTTTAGAAAACAACATAATACATAATTACCAGAAAATAGAAAATGTGTTTCTTGAACACTGATGCTCTTCATGTGTGTCCTAGAGCACACTCTGATGGGGTAGACAAACCCCACACTGCAGAGCAAGGAATTAAGGAACAGCTTTGGGGCCCAGGCAGCCCTGCCCAGACACATCTGCAGGGCCTGCACAAGCTGGAGGCAGGGCTTTAAAAAGGGGAGCAGAGCAGCTCGGAGGCAGGCAGTGGAAGGAAACAGATGGCTGATCTGAGGGGAAAGGACTGCCCAGGAACTCACTGCCTGGGACCTGACAACACAGGCCTGTGCAAACGCACAAAGGAGAAGCAGGACAGAGTGTGTGGGTCAGAGACTTGATTGGAATGATTTACACTGGGAAGCTGAATGAGACCAAAGTAGGAAGTGGTCAGGGGAGGCAGCAGCTTAGCTCCCCAAGGTGTTGGGTGTAGCTGCCCCTGGGCTCCCCTACGCACTCCGAAAGGACAATACAACAAGAGCCTTCACTTCCAGTGAGAGGGCAGCTGGAAAAGATACTGACTGTTCAAAGGCCCAGCCCCGAATGCCCCTGTACTAAAGGGAAGGACTGGAAACCCTTGGGATGGGGGCGCTGAAGGACAGGACTGTGCTTCAATGGGGAAATGTACTGTCAACCATCACCTGACCACTGGGTCATACTGTCAGTTGTTCATCTTCTACAGACTCATTGACTTCAGTCAGAGCTGTAAGTGCTGAGCACTTCTAAAAATCAGGCTATTTGTGCATCTGCTTCAATTTATATGGGCTATGAGTGGTGGATGGGAAGTGGTGAGGTTAAAAGAACTGCTGAAGGGAGTGGCAATGGGGAAGTTGAATGACTGAACTGTTTATTGCCTTGCTTTTTCTGGGTTTTGTTGGTTGCATATATGATCTACCAATCTTAATTCAAGTGAATGAGTTTTTTATGGGGGAATAGTATATAAATCCCCCTGGTCCCTCTGCCGGCTGCTTCTGGGAGCCGCCTGAGGTAAGCGCCGCCCAGATCTGCACCCCAGCCCCTTGCCCAGGTTGGAACCTCCTCCCACACCCTAACTCCCTCCCAGACCCTGCACCCCAACCCTCTTCCCCAGCTCTGAGTCTCCTCCTGCAACCCAAACCCCTCATTTCTGGCCCCACCCCGGAGCCCACACACCCAGCCAGAACCCTCACCCCCTCCCACACCCCAACCACCTGCCCGGGCCCAGTGAAAATGAGTGAGGGTGAGGAAAGCAAGCGATGGAGTGAGCAGAGGGCAGGGCCTCGGGGAAGGGGTGGGGCAAGGATGTTTGGTTTTGTGCGATTAGAAAGTTGGCAACCATAATCTCATCAGATTTTATAAGCTAAACAGAGTTGGGCCTGGTCAATAATACTCAGATAAAAGATATCCAAAGACAACTAAAGTGCTCTAAGAAGTTGTGCGCATAATTCTGTAGACCAGTGGTTCTCAAAGCCGGTCTGCCGCTTGTTCAGGGAAAGCCTCTGCTGGGCCGGACCGGTTTGTTTACCTGCCGCGTCCACAGGTTCGGCCAATCTTGGCTCCCACTGGCCGTGGTTCGCCGCTCCAGGCCAATGTGGGCTGCGGGAAGGGCGGCCAGCACATCCCTTGGCCCACGCTGCTTCCCGCAGCCCCCATTAGCTTGGAGCAGCGAACCGTGTCCAGTGGGAGCTGCGATCGGCCGAACCTGTGGATGCGGCAGGTAAACAAACCAGTCCGGCCCAGCAGAGGCTTTCCCTGAACAAGCGGCGGACCGGCTTTGAGAACCACTGCTGTAGACCTCACTCTCGTCTTTGTCTGCATGAAAATAATTCCCCTCCACAGTGCTAGGAAGAACTGTACAAATGGAGGCACAATCTTTTAGATGTGATACAAAACCGAGACCCTGACTATTTGTGGCTGTTCTAATAGCTAATGACATATTAGACGAGTAAGGATGTTAACACTGGTAATCCTGCCCCAAATTTTTGGATATTTCTTATTGTTAGCATAGAGAACATTGTTACTGTTTAACAATAATTTGGCTACCCAAATTCTCCTTGTATCTGTAAAAGTTATTCTCCATCTTCCCTCATGGAAACTGTAGCTAAGGGTTGTTGGGAACAGAATGGCTCTTGCATTCAATCCTTGAGGTTGCTGTATTTTCGTAGTGGTAAGTGCTCTGTGTGTATAGAGGGCTAATTTCTGCTCTCAGATACACCGTTTTAAATCCAGACTAACTCCATTGACATGGACACCTTGACTTATACTTATTAGGGCCTTGATCCTACTCCCATTTAAAATATGGAAAATTAAACTTACTGAGAAAAAATTTGGCTCTGCAAATAGAGGACGTACATTCCTACAACTGAAATGCAGACACCTCAGGGTGGATCGCAGCAGCCATTTGATGCACAGCAACACTAAACTTTAGCCAACAGTGGTGGAGTTACTCTGGATATATCCCAGTGTACTTGAAAACAGAATTTGTCACACAGTCTATGAAGTGCATTGTGAACCTGTAAGATATTAATTTATAATATTATCATTTGACTTCTTCCTTACCTTGGACAGACAAGACTTTGCTAAAAGCCTCTTCTGACGTTAACTATAATAAGGCTGCACCTTGACTTGAACAGTTGAATCTCCATTATTAACATTTGTGCAACATAAAGTGCTTGGTTAGCTCAATCAGCTTGATAAAGGTGATGCCTAATGTGTGTATTTTTCTCATTCATTTCCCTTCAATTTCTTTTCAGGTGCATACAAACTGAAGACAAACGGACGTTACAGTCCATGAAATCTTGTATTAATGAAACATTAACCACAGTCGCACAGTATTTCGGCCAGTTGATAGAATTGGCCTTAACATATGAGATACAGGTCAGTAAAAGCTGAATGCATTTGTTTTAAAACATTGTATTGAAGGGGAGTGTTTTTTTGTTTTGAATGGTGGAAATAAAATATTTACAGCCCTCAGTCCCTACATACCTGAGGTTGGTGCTTCAAGCATCCTGAAAACCGTTCCAATTTTGTTTTGAGACAGAGTATCTCATAGGCCCTGAAAGTAACCTGTTCAAGTCTTCCCATAGCCCATCACTGATCAGACCCTTCTCTGATTTCATGTGCACTTAGTTTTTCCAGAACACTAGTATACTTCACTTTCTCTGTTCATTCATCTGGTTCTGATATCCCCCCAAAAATGATCATGTGGCTGCCTGAGTTGGTCACTTCCGCTGTCAGGCTCTCTTCAGTTTAAAGGAGGTGACCTCTGGACAGTGTCCAAATAACGATTCAGTGCAATGGATCTGCTTCCATTCATGCTGTTGTTGTTGTTATGCTTATTACAATAGTGCCTAAGGACCAACCAAGAATGGGGCCCCGTTGTGCGAGGCACTGTACAGACCAGTAAAAAGAGTAGAACACACAAGCAGAGTGAACAATATGATGGGTGGATTTAGGAGGTAGATCTGATAATTGAAAGCGAAGGGAGATGAAAGGGATAGGGAAGGGGTTAAGAGGGGCAGGTATGGAAGACAGGTGAAGAGACACTAAGGGAGGGAGGAAGAGGGGACTGGCATAAACATACAATCAATACAGATCAGTCAAAACTTTGGGAAGTTCTCTGAATGTCCAAAGGTCCCTGCATGGACTGTTTCTGCTCCTACCAGCTGGAGTCTTCAGCTCCTCTTTGCCGTTTCTATCTCAGGGCCATATGATGGGAGGTTGGGGAGGTGCCATGTGCCCCTAGAGCATCGGTGGTCTCTCCTGCACAGTTCTGGGGGTGGGAAGGGAGCTCCAGTTGGGCCCCATTTTACCATCTTGTGCAAGGGGAACAGTCCCTGCTTTGGATCCTACTGGCTGGAGTTGCTGTCTGGCTCCTCTCCGCAGGTTTTCCCCACAAGGCCACATCGGTCCTAGACTTTAGTTCTAGTGAGTGAAATATGTAGGGGAGCGCTGGAAGGGTGGGGCGATGCGGGCGGCTGGGCTGGGGCCTCCCCCAGGCGAGTGGGGTGGAGGGGACACGACGGGGTGGGTGATACCGCCTGCGCTCCTCCGCCGGGGAGGGGCTACTCCCCTCCAAGTTGCGACGTGCTCCCGCTGCCCTGTCCCGGCTCCTGTCCCCCCCTTGCCGCCTCGCGATGGGCAGCGGGGCGGGCCCAGCCTCGGAGCTGCCCCTTCCCTGAGTCTTGCCTCAGCGTCGGCTGCGAGGCCCCTGGACCACCATGGGGGGCGGGTCCTTTCAGGCCTGCTTCAGCCGTACACCCCTCCCAGCCTGCAGAGCAGGGGTTTGCCCCGGCCCCCTAACGACCTCTCTCCACTGCTGTGCCCCCGGGAGAGGCTGCATTGCAGTGCTACTGTCCACATATAGCTGGTGTGCTGTGACTGGGGGCTCCTTGGGGCAGGGACCAGTGTCTTGTGTTTGGTTTCAGAGTAGCAGCCGTGTTAGTCTGTATTTGCAAAAAGAAAGGGAGTATTTGTGGCACCTTGGAGACTAGCCAATTTGTTTGAGCATGGGCTTTCATGGGCTACAGCTCACTTCATCAGATGCATTCGATGGGGTGGGCTGTAGCTCACGAGGGCTTGTGCTCAGGTGGGTTGGTTGGTCTCTGGGGTGCCACGGGTACTCCTTTTCTTTTTGTCTTGTGTTTGTGCAGTGCCTGGCACAGCGGGGCTCCCCTACCTCTATCCAAATAAGGTATAGAAAATATGAGGATATTCTGGGAACTGAGGGAACTGGGATTGTTTAGTCTGCGGAAGAGAAGAGTGAGGGGGGATTTGATAGCTGCTTTCAACTATCTGAAAGGGGGTTCCAAAGAGGATGGATCTAGACTGTTCTCAGGGGTAGCAGATGACAGAACGAGGAGCAGTGGGGGAGGTTTAGGTTGGATATTTGGAAACACTTTTTCACTAGGAGGGTGATGAAACACTGGAATGTGTTACCTAGGGAGGTGGTGGAATCTCCTTCCTTAGAAGTTTTTAAGGTCAGGCTTGACAAAGCCCTGGCTGGGATGATTTAGTTGGGGATTGGTCCTGCTTTGAGCAGTGGGTTGGACTAGATGACTTCCTGAGGTCCCTTCCAACCCTGATATTCTGTGATTCTGTGATGTAACTGTGTATGAGCTAAACAAGCCCATTAGCTTTTTTCCCTCCCCCAAACCAGGAAATAACCAGTTAATGAAAGATGGAAAAAGACACAAGCAATGCCTCCTCTTACCCACAAATAGAAGATTTTTCTCCCTCCTCACATAAGACCAAAGGATGCTGGAGAACAAATCCCTACTTGCACATAATCTTTTCAGTAAATGCACTGTATGATCATAGAACCTATCATTTAACCACCTTTTGGAAATATAAGGACTGAGACTGTGGCATTGGATTGGGATTACATATATATTTACCCTGGGAACATTCTTTAAATGGTAACAACTCAATCTGTACCAATCTGGCTAGATTTAAACTGGTGACTTGCTTGTTATGCCATTATTAATTCCCTTAACCATCTATTATGCTCTGTGTATTGTAGTATTTGTGCACACTTCAGAGCTGATGCTAATACAGCCCAGAAATGTTATGTTTTCTCTGCAGAAAAGGAACATGAAGGGCTGAGAATGGAGGAAATAGTTATAGTACTTTGACTACTTTGCCAAAATTAAATTGCTTCTGTGCTCTAACTTAGAGCAGAGTTTAACTTGTTGTCTTAAGAGATTCAAACCCATTATGGCCTGTTTGTTACCTTCCTCTTTGTCTAATATCTTAGTTTTAAAACAGATTGTTGCCAAGGAAATGGGAAGCTAGAGAAGCAATTTTCAGCATTGCAGAGCTAAGTCGAGGTAACAAGCTGCCTGCTGTTGAGCTTTAGTTATGTTTTATGGGAACCATATGTAACGCCACAAATGATTCCAAGCATAAATAGCTGTGTAAATAATTTAAGTCATTATTTCAATTTAGCAAATAAAGTAACTAGGCTGTACTTAGACTTTCCTTTTTTCTTTACGTTAACTAAAAGGTAGAGAAGTAGGATTCACTTTATAGTTAATGACACTATCTTTGTGTGAAATATCGAATCACTTAATTTTAAGGGAAGCAGAAATAATTTCTCTGAGCGATTGTATATGGAAGAGCAGTGTGTGTTTGAGTGGGTGAAAATATGGAAAGAGTTCAGGGTTACTAATACAAAAGCACTTTTAGAAACGGTTTAAAATCTTTTCGCTTTTGTTTTATGTTACCTGGCATAGTACATTATACAGTCCCTCCTAAAAAATGTGTCCCCCCCCGGAACTCAAAGGACCTATTCCTTTTGTTCTAGTGCTCAGAGTCCCTTAGGACAGTTACTGAGGCTGCCATTGACTGGATGCCTGGTCTCTGTGTGCTTGGCTAAAACTAGAAATTTTGTGAGCTGACACAGTGCTAGTATAGCACTGTTTGGGAACCACATGTATGAGTCAGGTGAGCCTATTGAGGTCAGAACTGCCAACTCAAACAGCATCTCTCTGTCCTGATTAATGTTACTGTGACGTTACACCCCATATTCTTCATAGAAATATGAAAAGGAGTACTTGTGGCACCTTAGAGACTAACCAATTTATTTGAGCATGAGCTTTAGTGAGGTACAGCTCACTTCATCGGATGCTGTAGCTCACGAAAGCTCATGCTCAAATAAATTGGTTAGTCTCTAAGGTGCCACAAGTACTCCTTTTCTTTTTGCGAATACAGACTAACACGGCTGTTACTCTGAAACCTGTCATAGAAATATGGTTATTATATGAATATGGCCTAAGATATATTTTATGCAAGATGGGTCTTGTAAGGTATCATTGGAAAGGTTATGATTTACTGAATGTGATTATCCAATTTGAATTCATGTATAATTTCTGTATCTAAAGTTAGAAATATTAACTATGTAACAATTACAAGTGGGTGTGTTCTTGGGGGAATGCTCAGCAGACAGTAAGCAATCATCCTGGATAAGCCATTAAGGAGAACCATAGAACTGTGCAGATACTAATCTCTCTCCTTCCTGAGAAGTGTCCTGGGACATACCTGTCACCTGGTATTAAACATCATGTTGGACTTCTAGTAATTTTCCACTAAAAGGCGGGGGAGGTCAAGACTGGGAAACAAAAGATTCCCGCCTTATGTAAATCTTATTTAAGGCTGGGGAGTAGGTTGATCTGGACTCTCCCTTCACTGCCTTCCCAACCAAGAAGAAAGACTGCTAAAAGTACCTGAAGAGACAAAGGAACTAAGCTGAGGGAAAGGCAAGGGCAGAGTCCAGACTGAGACAGAGGAGTCTAGTCTGTAAAGAGAAATAACTGGAAATCTAAGCTACAGAAACTCTGCATCCTGCCTTAAGTCAACATTTAGGGTGAGAAATTACATTTTGCAATGTGTTTCTTTAGTGAATCAAGTTTAGTTTGCGTGTTTTGTCTTATTTGCTTAGTAATCTGCTTTGTTCTGTTTGCTATCTCTTATAATCACTTAAAATTTACCTTTAATAGTTAATACACTTATTTCTTGTTTGTAACAACCCAGTTTGTGCAATTTATAACTGTGTGTAGGGGGAGAAGTTGTGCATATCTCTCTTCACATTGAGGGAGAGGGCAAATTTTTATGAGCTTGGGCTGTGCAGATCTTTCTATATAGTGCAAGACAATATTATCTTGGGTGTACTTTCCAGAGGGACGCCATGCTGGGCAAATTCCTCGCTGAACCTTCCCATAGAGAAGTGTTTGCAGCCTCTGTGTGATTCTACAGCTGGTGCTCCCTACGTACGTGTGTGTGTGTGTGTGTGTGTGTGTGTGTGCATGCAGCCAGGGAGCCTGATTCAGCAAAACAGGGAGAGGGAGCTCAGGCTAGAGGAGCAGGAGGGCTGAGTGAAATCCCAGTGCATCAGGTGGCATCCCAGAAGGGGGGTCCAACCTGTCACAGTTGCCATGGATTTTGAGGATTTTACTCCTGTCTGGATAAATGTTAAAATGTAAAACAATAGGTTCTGTGGCTTTCTAAGAAGACTTTTTGGGCAGTGGTGCTAAAAGTTAAAGACAGAAATACAGCCTGTTGAAGAGAAGAGGACTGAATTTTGGCTCATAAGCTTATAAATGGGGATTTTTTTCTGCACTTCTTCCAAAGATATGAGAAAAATAAAGATAGACTCATAGATATTAAGGTCAGAAGGGACCATTATGATCATCTAGTCTGACGTCCTGCACAATGCAGGCCACAGAATCTCACCCACCCACTCCTGCAATAAACTTCTCACCTATGTCTGAGCTATTGAAGTCCTCAAATCGTGGTTTAAAGACTTTGAGGTGCAGAGAATCCTCCAGCAAGTGACCCGTGCTCCACGCTGCAGAGGAAGGCGAAAAGCCCCCAGGGCCTCTGCCAGTCTGCCCTGGAGGAAAATTCCTTCCCGACCTCAAATATGGCGATCAGCTGAACCCTGAGCATGTGGGCAAGATTCACCAGCCAGATACCCAGGAAAGAATTCTCTGTAGTAACTCAGATCCCATCCCATCACAGGCCATTGGGCCTATTTACCATGAATAGTTAAAGATCAATTAATTGCCAAAATCATGTTATCCCATCATACCATCTCCTCCATAAACTTATCGAGTTTAATCTGGAAGCCAGATAGGTCTTTTGCCCCCACTGCTTCCCTTGGAAGGCTATTCCAGAGCTTCACTCCTCTGATGGTTAGAAACCTTTGTCTAATTTCAAGTCTAAACTTCCCGATGGCCAGTTTATATCCATTTGTTCTTGTGTCCACATTGGTACTGAGCTTAAATAATTCCTCTCCCTCTCCGGTATTTATCCCTCTGATATATTTATAGAGAGCAATCATATCTCCCCTCAACCTTCTTTTGGTTAGGCTAAAGAAGCCAAGCTCCTTGAGTCTCCTTTCATAACACAGGTTTTCCATTCCTCGGGTCATCCTAGTAGCCCTTCTCTGTACCTGTTCCAGTTTGAATTCATCCTTCTTAAACATGGGAGACCAGAACTGCACACAGTATTCCAGGTGAGGTCTCACCAGTGCCTTGTCTAACGGTACTAACCCTCCTTATCACTACTGGAAATACCTTGCCTGATGCATCCCAAGACTGCATTAGCTTTTTTCACGGCCATATCACATTGGCGGCTCATAGTCATCTCCAATACTCCAAGGTCCTTCTCCTCCTCTGTTACTTCTAATTGATGCATCCCCAGCTTATAACTAAAATTCTTTTTTTTAATCCCTAAATGCATGACCATACACTTCTCACTATTAAATTTCATCCTATTACTATTACTCTAGTTTACAAGGTCATCCAGATACATAGCTTCTCTTTCTTAAAAGCTGTATTTCTTCTTTGTAATGATAACATGCACTGGTGGAGAGAACAACATTAGATGTAGCATCATGGAGCCTCTCCTCTTCTAACAACCCCCTTAATCTGTGCAAATGCAGTGGTACACATGCAAAACCAAGATAACGATTTAAAAAGAAAATATGCATTTAATCAATTACATTTACTGGCGACTTAATCAGTGTTTTTTCTGTCACAAGGCCATGCACTGACTATGATACTTCCTCTATAGTTTGAGGGTCATTAATAGATCTTAGCAGAATCCTATTATAGAACTGTGGAAACTAGAAGAGGAAAAGGCCCGTTAGGTCAGTAGTCTGCAGCATTACTCTGGTGTAAAAATAGGAGATTCATAGCATTATGTCAGTTTTGAGCTAGGCAAATTAATCACCCTTTGCAAATCATAGAATAATTCCATGCTAAATCAAATAATGTTCTCCCAAATAATTGCAGTGCTCTCTGTTCAGTATTTTAAACGTTGTTATTTTCTTAATAGAGATCTCTATATAAAGAGGTGTAGGGGCAAATTCTACCCTCAGTTACATCTATGCAGTTGAAATAAATATGGTAACCCAGTGTTAACAAGGGCAGAATTTGGCCCATACAATGTCTTTTTCTCTCTCTCTCTCCCTACACTGTGTGATTAGTAACTTTGAAACTGGTTAAACTGACTAGATTCAGTTACTCCAACCTAAAAGAAAAAACACAGCTATCCCCCCTTGATTCTTTTCATTGGAAGTAACTGGTGTTTATTATCTTTTTGTGTTGCACAGAATCTTGTGAGACAAATAAATTCATCAGATAATATATGTATCACCGAATCATCTACCAGTGGTTTATTCAGCCTTACCCAAGAGGGTGCTCAGTTGTGTCGCATCATAGCTAAGGTAAGGTGCACACAAATTCATTCAATGTAGAGTTAACTGGCTTTTTTTTTTTATATAGTTGAAGTGGTCCAGTGGTGCAGAGCGTATTAGAACTGAAGTGATTACCTGAAGCTATCAATATTGGTTATACAAGGGATAAGAGGGCAAAGTATGTCACAGCTTTATAGAGGAAAATCTGCACACTCTAAAATGCAGCCATTTGGCTGGGTTTCAAATGCAACCCAACATCTGTATATGTTACTGTGATGTATTCAATGAATTACTCAGTCCAATGCTTGTCCATCCTTTAAGGAAGCAGAACCATTAGTATGGTCAGATATAAAAATCCATAGTTGAAATGTTGCCAAGTTTGTTTTGGTAACCTATCAAATTATTTAGAGCTCTCCTGAAGACAGCATTAATTGCATATTGGGTTTGGGCTTAATGTTATCAAAATAAACATTTCTTTAAAAAGTCCAGTCTTATCTCTACAATTGTGAAAAGAAATGTGAACAAGATGATGCAGGTGCATTTAGTATAATGTTACAAACATGTACATTGTGGGCTGATGTGGTGTGACTCAGCAGTTACTTCCACTAGTGCAAAATGGCTGTAAAATGATGATCTTCAGTTTTGGTAGCATTTGACACCCAATTTGCACTGGTGTAAAAGACTACACAAGGTGCAGGGCAGTAGTGAATCGGCCCTGTGTATGTTCACTTTAAAAAAAAAGGTGTCATGAATGTCCCCTGATATACAGTAAATACGAATACCATATACATTTTTAAACCGCCCCATGCACACAAATACGTGCACATGTATAAAAAGGGCTAAAGTGCCATGTAAGAAAATAAAATGCTAATTTACCAAAAGGTAAGATAGATCTATAGTGAAAATAATATTTCTCACATAGTTGTTTGTGTTTTTAAATGGATTCACTTTGGCTTTATTTGCAACCCTTTGTGTGCTATTTACTACTATAAATACTCATGGAAAACGATTTTTAAGCTTTTGTGTTTGAATACTCCCAGAAAGCAAGCCATGGAGATGACTGAATATTTCAAATAGTGAAGAAAGTAGAGAAAATCTCAGTGTGTTTGCATAAATGCTGTGACTAGAAAAGTAAGCAAAACTGGTCAAATAGTTTTTCACTGATCTCTATTTCCAATGGTAAGATGATGATGATCTTGAACCTGCACAGGTGGACAGAAGGGGAGATGTGTGTGAGAGAGAGAGTCTTTCCTCCACTCATTATTATTATTATTATTTTTTTTGCCTTTCTGCAGAGGCAAACCACAGACCAAGTACTTTCACTTCCTGAATGCAAGGTCAGTACAAGTTTGTTACTGACACTAGAATGAGACTTAGCACATGGTTCCACATTGGCCAGCAGAACTTTACCAGTGACGGTCAGAGGAGAACGTGTATCATCCTGTAGAAAGGTGGCAGAGCTCCCATTCTAGTTTCTAATCCCCAGAGCTCTAAGAGACATTCTGAGGCAGCCAGAATGCTTCCTGGGACTCCCACTGATTCCCTCTAACAAAGGCCCAAGACTATACAGACTCCATATAAAAAAGAATCTCCATCTACCACTGAAGTGAAGGCACACTGGGGAGTGAAATGCCACAACTGTTTAACAGCACACTGCAACAACACATAAACCACAGGGGAGCTGAAGGCAGGTAGAGTGTTATTACAATGGCCAGAATGTTAGGTTGAGTGCTATGGAATCTTTAATTTCATGAAGGTCAGGGCCTCTGCAAGCAATTCCAGCAGCCCCTTACACGATGCTCACCCTTGGTTCAAAGAATATTGACTCAGAGGGAAACCACCTAATGTTATCACCACTGCCTACAGTACCCTGGGCTTTTTTTTTTCTTTTTTTGGAGGGGCGGGGGGAGTCTCTCATTAAAGTACTTTTCATGGACAAGCCACCTTGGGTAATGACAAGAATATAACCTGTAGCAGTGTGGCCAGGCCACTTTGGTAGCCTCAGCGAACATAGACACACAAAGATGCATCTTCATCTGTGCTTGGGAAGGAGTGTTAGACATTCTGATGGGTCTGATTTTTCAGATGTTCTCAGCACCCCCATTTCCCCTTGACTTAACTGGAATTGTGTGAGAGCAGCATTTCTGAAAGCCAGTCCCTAAACTGTTGAACTGTGAGGGAGATTTTATAAGGGTGAATAACTGATCCATGTGCTGTTCACTCTGCTAAGAGCAGAGTTTGTCTATGAAACACAAACAGCTTTATGCTGTAATTACAAATACACCTAAATAATAAATATTAATTCTAGCAAACGAATGACTTTTGCTAATACCAAATATCCCTACAAAATGCATGCATGAATCCAGCCTGTACAGTGTTGTCATGCTGACTCATCTGGAGTCTAATCTTGCCCCCAGTAAAGTTTAATGGCAAATGTCCTATTAACATCAATGGGTGCAGGATCAGGACAGAGCTGCCAACATGGTTCAGGCTAGATGTGGATCAAGTCCCTAACTCTATGTTTCAGAGTAACAGCCGTGTTAGTCTGTATTCGCAAAAAGAAAAGGAGGACTTGTGGCACCTTAGAGACTAACCAATTTATTTGAGCATGAGCTTTCGTGAGCTACAGCTCACTTCATCGGATGCATACTGTGGAAATTGCAGAAGACATTATATACACGGACACCATGAAACAATACCTCCTCCCACCCCACTCTCCTGCTGGTAATAGCTTATCTAAAGTGATCATCAAGTTGGGCCATTTCCAGCACAAATCCAGGTTTTCTCACCCTCCGCCCCCCCACAGACAAACTCACTCTCTTGCTGGTAATAGCCCATCAAAGGTGACCACTGTCTTCACAATGTGTATGATAATCAAGGTGGGCCATTTCCTGCAGAAATCCAGGTTCTCTCACCCCCTCACCCCCCTCAAAAAACCACACACACAAACTCACTCTCCTGCTGGTAATAGCCTATCCAAAGTGACCACTCTCCTTACAACCTGCATGAAAATCAAAGTGGGCCATTTCCAGCACAAATCCAGGTTTTCTCACTCCCCCACCCCCATACACACACAAACTCACTCTCCTGCTGGTAATAGCTCATCTGAAGTGACCACTCCCCCTACAATGTGCATGATAATCAAGGTGGGCCATTTCCAGCACAAATCTAGGTTTTCTCACCCCCCCCCCCCCACACACACAAACTCACTCTCCTGCTGGCAATAGCTCATCCAAACTGACCACTCTCCCCACACTGTGCATGACAATCAAGGTGGGCCACTTCCAGCATAAATCCAAGTTTAACCAGAACGTCTGGGGGGGGGGGAAGGAAAAAACAAGGGGAAATAGGCTACCTTGCATAATGACTTAGCCACTCCCAGTCTCTATTTAAGCCTAAATTAATAGTATCCAATTTGCAAATGAATTCCAATTCAGCAGTTTCTCGCTGGACTCTGGATTTGAAGTTTTTTTGTTGTAAGATAGCGACCTTCATGTCTCTGATTGCGTGACCAGAGAGATTGAAGTGTTCTCCGACTGGTTTATGAATGTTATAATTCTTGACATCTGATTTGTGTCCATTTATTCTTTTATGTAGAGACTGTCCAGTTTGACCAATGTACATGGCAGAGGGGCATTGCTGGCACATGATGGCATATATCACATTGGTGGATGTGCAGGTGAACGAGCCTCTGATAGTGTGGCTGATGTTATTAGGCCCTGTGATGGTGTCCCCTGAATAGATATGTGGGCACAGTTGGCAACGGGCTTTGTTGCAAGGATAGGTTCCTGGGTTAGTGGTTCTGTTGTGTGGTATGTGGTTGTTGGTGAGTATTCGCTTCAGGTTGGGGGGTTGTCTGTAGGCAAGGACTGGCCTGTCTCCCAAGATTTGTGAGAGTGTTGGGTCATCCTTCAGGATAGGTTGTAGATCCTTAATAATGCGTTGGAGGGGTTTTAGTTGGGGGCTGAAGGTGACGGCTAGTGGCGTTCGTCACCTTCAGCCCCCAACTAAAATCCCTCCAACGCATTATTAAGGATCTACAACCTATCCTGAAGGATGACCCAACACTCTCACAAATCTTGGGAGACAGGCCAGTCCTTGCCTACAGACAACCCCCCAACCTGAAGCGAATACTCACCAACAACCACATACCACACAACAGAACCACTAACCCAGGAACCTATCCTTGCAACAAAGCCCGTTGCCAACTGTGCCCACATATCTATTCAGGGGACACCATCACAGGGCCTAATAACATCAGCCACACTATCAGAGGCTCGTTCACCTGCACATCCACCAATGTGATATATGCCATCATGTGCCAGCAATGCCCCTCTGCCATGTACATTGGTCAAACTGGACAGTCTCTACATAAAAGAATAAATGGACACAAATCAGATGTCAAGAATTATAACATTCATAAACCAGTCGGAGAACACTTCAATCTCTCTGGTCACGCAATCAGAGACATGAAGGTCGCTATCTTACAACAAAAAAACTTCAAATCCAGAGTCCAGCGAGAAACTGCTGAATTGGAATTCATTTGCAAATTGGATACTATTAATTTAGGCTTAAATAGAGACTGGGAGTGGCTAAGTCATTATGCAAGGTAGCCTATTTCCCCTTGTTTTTTCCTCCCCCCCCCCCAGACGTTCTGGTTAAACTTGGATTTATGCTGGAAGTGGCCCACCTTGATTGTCATGCACAGTGTGGGGAGAGTGGTCAGTTTGGATGAGCTATTGCCAGCAGGAGAGTGAGTTTGTGTGTGTGTGGGGGGGGGGGGTGAGAAAACCTAGATTTGTGCTGGAAATGGCCCACCTTGATTATCATGCACATTGTAGGGGGAGTGGTCACTTCAGATGAGCTATTACCAGCAGGAGAGTGAGTTTGTGTGTGTATGGGGGTGGGGGAGTGAGAAAACCTGGATTTGTGCTGGAAATGGCCCACTTTGATTTTCATGCAGGTTGTAAGGAGAGTGGTCACTTTGGATAGGCTATTACCAGCAGGAGAGTGAGTTTGTGTGTGTGGTTTTTTGAGGGGGGTGAGGGGGTGAGAGAACCTGGATTTCTGCAGGAAATGGCCCACCTTGATTATCATACACATTGTGAAGACAGTGGTCACCTTTGATGGGCTATTACCAGCAAGAGAGTGAGTTTGTCTGTGAGGGGGCGGAGGGTGAGAAAACCTGGATTTGTGCTGGAAATGGCCCAACTTGATGATCACTTTAGATAAGCTATTACCAGCAGGAGAGTGGGGTGGGAGGAGGTATTGTTTCATGGTGTCCGTGTATATAATGTCTTCTGCAATTTCCACAGTATGCATCCGATGAAGTGAGCTGTAGCTCACGAAACCTCATGCTCAAATAAATTGGTTAGTCTCTAAGGTGCCACAAGTCCTCCTTTTCTTTTAACTCTATGTTGTCACTCAAAGCATACAGGATGTTGATATTAAAGGTAAACAATACACATTGCAACAGATTATCTCTTCTTGCGTTGGTAGGCAGGATGTAGAGAGTACAAAGAATATTTCCCTGCACAGTTCCAATGGGAAGGCTAGAACTTTTTAAAATTGAAACAAGACTTCCCTTTTGTCTGTCTGTTTGTCTGTTCTTTGGGAGAGGTAGACAGGGAGCAGTTATGCTGTGAGAAGCTTGGGCCAGGTATGAAAAATCCTCAGTGCCGTACCTAGAAACGACTCATTTGAAACCCCAGATATGTAAGTAAATCAGGGAATGTCTAGAAAGATGCGATTAGGTTTATTCCTTTTATTTCTTTATGGCTTGCGGATTCCTCTGTGTTAACCTCAGGTGCTTTAGTTTTGCTTGTAACCTTTAAGCTGGACCTCAAAAGAGCTATTCTTGATTCTTGATCCTTGTAGTTGGTTTTTTTTTTAAATCTAGCAAAAGCCTGAGTTCCCAGATGTATTTTCTTTTTTTTAATTAATAAAATTTACCTTTTTTTAAGAAAAGAATTGGATTTTTGTGACATAAAAGGTTTGTGCACATGTTTAATTAGCTGATTCCTTTTTTTTTTCTTTCTCAACTCTTCCCTGGACGGCGGGTGAAAGGGCTTGAGGGTACCGCAAAGGAAGGAATTTCCAAGTGCGCCTTCCTGGGTTCTCAAAGGGGTTTTGCCCTTAGGGGGTAGCAGCATCTACCAATCCAAGGTCAGAGAAAAGCTGTAACCTTGGGAGTTTAATACAAGCCTGGAGTGGCAAGTATTAATTTTTAGAGTCCTTGCAGGCCTCCACCTTCTGCACTCAAAGTGCCAGAGTGGGGGATCAACCTTGACACCACGCCTCTGTGGGGGTCTGCTCTGGCCCTCTCCACCAGCTTTTCTGCTGGTTGCTTGCCACGCCTCTCCACCAGTTGCCCTGCTAGCCACTTGACATGCCTCTCCACCAGCTACCCGCTCACCAAGATGTCTTCAGGGCCCCCACTCACACTTAACACAGCTCTTGGTGAGTTCAGCTCTCAGTGATTTCAGCTGCTAGTGGGAGAACCTCACTGCTAGTGCACCATGGGCAGTCTCTTGCAATAGAGATGCTGTCCCAAAGTAGGTCTAATACTTAGACCTAGGTATCAGTGATTTCAGCTCTGCAGCATGTAACAAGACTCTCAATAGAGTCTAAATTAGCTTTTTTATTATACCATGGAAAGGGGAAGGATCAAATAGTGTCTGAGACTCTTAAACAGGGCCCACACCACCAGGTACACATACCTGTCTCCACCATCTCACAACTCATTGGTCTTTGGAACCCAGTCTAGCGAATGCTGTTCAGTTGAGGGTCAGTCCCTCCGTTGGTGTATGCCAGGTACAGTTCTGCTGCCCTCGGTTCACATAAGAAGGGTAGCAACCCTTTATTACGCCTGCCCCAATAACAAGGAGACTGGGGATCCAACACCAGCCACAAGTGATCATTTGGGTAAGCAGTCCCATCATGCTGAGCACCTAGGCAGGGTGGGTGTGTCCATGCAAACGAGATCAGCTTCTGAAGTCTTTTCCCACACCTCACCACTAGATATCGGGGAGAACTCATCCAGACTCTGCTTACAAGTGCAATCTGAATGACTGGTAGAAACTGGCAACAACGTGAGAGGCTTAAATTGTCCTAAATTGGTATTTGAGCTCCACTCTGTGGTGTCCATAAAACAATGTTAAAATGCCTTATTTGAGCAAACATGGAACTGTCAAATGGGTCAGAAGCATCCTTTCAAATGGCTTCTTTACCATTGTGCGACCCCAGGGTTGAGTCTGAGGAAAAAGTGGTTTGTCTAAGGTCAGAAGGTTCTTTACCCACTCACTTATGGCTAATATTTATATGGCAGTAGCACAAGACGTGCCAAACATGTTCCAAACAGTGAAGTAGAAACGTTCCCTTTCTCAAAGAACCTTTAGATGTTGCCAACGTAATGTTTCTTCTTTGAAAAAAATGTGGATAGTGGATGCATCACCCAGTTGTATCATTATTTCTCCCATGCACTACAACTTATTGGGCCTGATTCTGTCACCCTTCATCTTGTTTAGTCACTTACACCAGTGCACAGTGAGCACACACCAGATCAGAATAGCAGTATTTTTATGTCCCTTTTGTATTCACTGTGCAGTGGCATAAGTGACTTTTTGAGATGCAGGGCAAAAGGAACCTGGAAATGAGTCCACGATTTCCTTCAGTAGCAAGGTGAAAATTGATGTAATTTTTTGTGAAATCTCAGCACCACACACACACACACACAAACCCCTCAGATATTGATGTTTCACATTAGCCCTATTTCAAACCACTATTCACTGGTGAAAGCTAGCGTGGGGGGGAGGGATAGTAATTTATAATAAACAAACAAACACACAAAATTGTTCATGCAGCTTTTAGACTCATTTTCCCTGAGCATGAGAATCTACTATCTCCATCCCATGTCTGTGCCCTCTTCCCCCACCTCCATCTCTCCCCCATTTCAGGTTTCACAGATTATCTAAGAACTAGGGCATTAAAACCATGGTAAGGTTGTATGGCTAGTTGCATGAGGTTGATTTGTTTGATTCTTGGTGGAGTTTTTGTTCTTTTTTTTTTTCAATATGTTACTTTGCTAAAGTTTAAAAGATTCTGAAATAAAAAAACCCCAAACTGAAAACCTATCTGGCCTGTTATTCCTGCTGAAAGCACATTATATTAACTAGAAACAAATAGTTTCAGTTTTTTGTGAAACCTAGAGTGTTCATGCCATTATGTCAGATTCTAAAACTGTGTGGTGGGAAAGAGTTATTCTTTTGACCCAGCCTGGCAGAAGATCAGTTGGGTCACTTTAGTGCTTACTCAGCAGTATTAAAAGTAGCATCTCTAAAGCAAATGAGAGACAGGGAGGGAGAAAGGAAGTCCTGTAAGGGGAAACCCTAGGAACAGATAAGCTAGTTTTGTGTGTGGTGGTGTTATTCTGAATAAAGAAAAAGCCCAGGATTTGGCTGTAAGTTTTGGACAATAATCCATTTTGTGTGTGTGTGTGTGTGTGTGTGTACATGTTCATGCCATGGTGACAATGGGATGGAGACCCTAGTAATGTGTATATACTTTTAAAAGCAAACAGAATTAAAGCAAGGGCCTGGCATAAGTTACTGGCTGTATCATTGTCTGGCCATTGCAGGGCTATTTTCACAAAATACTTCTCTTTATTACAGTATGTCTATTATATTTTTGTTCCCTTGGACCTTCCATGTCAAGACTCATTAATCATGGAATGATCATTAAAAATCAGTCATTAGGCTTTGAGATCATAGGGAGACCTCAACAACCTGAGTTATAAATCTTACCCATGGAGTCTAGCACTTGTGGAAAATTGGTTTACGTGAAACAGATTGTTTCTAAATTAATTCTGCTTCATGACAGCTAAGAGAACCAACAAAAGCCAATAACAAATAAATAGTACATAAATAAAGGAAAAATACCACTCAAGAAACAGACCTTGCTGTAAGTGAATCTAATTACCAGACGAACAATTAAGGGATAATACTAATGGCTTGTGATTTAATACTATGCTAATAGTCTCCTTACAAGAGAGAAATGCTAAGGGTGAAGCTGCCAGTACGGGGCTTGATATTCTAATTCAAGCCCCTTAATTATGCCCCAGAGAGCTCAGTCCCTACAGTACTCAGAGGAACTGAAGGCAATATAAGATGCTATTCTGATTGCCGGAACATTTTGGTACATTTAGTTTGGCTCAGGTTTCAAGCAAGAATTTGGGGGGGAAAGTGGGCTTAGATATGTCAGAAGCTCTTGGAAACAGGCACAGCTCTGTGAGCTCAACTTCCTTGTTTTCTCTGAATTAGTTCACACATCTCTAATTATTACGTATTTTAATCTCCATCAGGCTAAATCCTTCTATAATCAGTATTAAAGGTGCAGATACCTGTTCTTGCAAGATGCTGAGTGACTCCTGGGAAGTGCTGAGAGTCTTCAGCTCCCCTTGAAGTCAGGAGCAATTGAGAGCTTTTGGGTTTGGTGTTTGTTTATCTCAAACTTCAGCACAGAAGCAGAAATCTCCCTTTTTGGCTTTCCTAGATTCATTACTTATGATCAACTCTTTACATCTCTTCAATCTCAATACAGCCCATAGCTATGAAACAAATAGATAGTATATCCTGCTGAGCAAGTTGTCGATAACTCACGTTCTGCCCATGTTAGACAAAAGCAGGATGGCTGTTATCACACAGAAAGCTTGCAATAAATGTGCCACCATTGTTTGGGAATTAGTAGTGTCATCCATTCTAAACGTTCACTTGTTAAGACTGAAGTACAGAAATACAGATCTTCAATAAAGAGCAATGTTCAGTGTGTCCTCTTTGTATCTGACAAACTGCAAGGACTTTAGAATCTGAAATAATCAAATGCCTGATTGCACTGGGGTTAGAAAAAGTGCAGTGCACTAACTCTACTGTATCTTTTTCATTGGTGTGTTTTGAGCTTAATTAATTAATATTTGAAAAGCACTTTTATATCCTTTGATGGAAGAAAGGTATGATTGAAACATAAAGTAATTTTGTTAGTATATTGCCTTCATTAATTTTAGAGATTCAGTAATGAGCTATGTGGTAGGTTTTGTGCTTCTGCTGTGTATATGCTTTATATACGTTGTCATGATGATTGTAGGAGCAAATTCCGCTCTCAAATACATGCATACTACTTCCATTGATATCAGTGGAAATTACACATACATAGCCAAAGGCACAGTATAAAATTTCTACCTTGATTTATTCAGAGCTCATCTTTCAAAATTCTGATGTTTTTTCAAGTAGTGTCACTTTGTTACATTTAACATACTCTAAACAAACTCTTCTACTGTTTGTATTGTTTTCATATATAGAGACTGCAAAATCGTACAGTATTTTATTTTCATTCCAGAAATCAATGTTTGATTCATATTCATGCCATAACCCCCATGTCAAGAAAGTTCTGTGTGTCACAGTATTTCTAGGCATCACAAGTGGTAAAAGAAGACAAAAATGAAAACAAAGAAAAAACCACACCAAAAAGACAGTTCTGTGAAATTGAAAAATATCTTAATACGTGGACCTTTCAGGTGTATTTAGGAAGATGCCTGAGGATTTCCACCTTTACTGAATGTCATTTGGTTCATGTTTGATTATTTTTAATTAGTTCCTGGAATCTCCAAGTGCTTTAGGCTAAGCTCTTTCATCTATTGTCAACAAAAGAGAGAACACATTTCAAATGCTTCCATCTTGATTATATCTTTGCTTTTACATAATTGAAGGCAATATGTAGTATAAGCACTGCCTTAACATTTGAAACAAATTAGTAAAAATAGGATAAAAACATGGAAAGTGAGTGTGTGTCTGGATTTTTAAAATTTATATTTACATTTATTCCTCTTTATTAATGATGTCATTCATTATGTCAACTATACTCAGAAGAATGGAGAAACTCAGTCAAATTCTAAAGTGTTCAGAGTGCATGCATCTCCCATTGAAGTCAATTGGAGTTGTAGGTGCTCAGATTGTCTCAGGATTTGTCTCCAATTGAAGATTTATAAAGGGTAGGATTTAATAATACTTCTGACTAATTTTTAGGAATCAGTGAATGGATTAGCGTTTATCTCTTGAATTTGCAACGTTATTCAGAGTCATATGGGATATGACTCTTACTTGTTTTATGATAGCACTTAGAGACCCCAACCAAGAGCTGTACAAAAGGTAGTCAGAAACACTCAACCTTATCATGTAAATAGACAAGACAGACAGAGTAGGAGAAAGGAGGTGTTAGTTTCCCATCAGCAAAATGGAGATACTAAGTCACAGAGGGAGTGAGTGACTTGCCTCAGGTCACACAAGCAAGTGTGTAACAGGACTGGGAAGTGAGCCTAGTTTCTCAAGTCCCAGTGCATGTAACCACAAGGTCAACCTTTTTCTCTTAAGCTTTTCTGTAGCAGCTCTCATTAGTCTCTATTTTAACAGAATGTCAGTATTTGATATTTTCATTAATATCCTTTTGGGATAGTTTCACCCCCTGTGTGTATGTGTGTATCCACTTAGTGAGGAATGGACCAAGAGACTTGGGGAGAAGACTGACTGCACCAAAGCACCATCTGTATGTCTGAGAGATGATTATATACATGATTATGTTAGGGATAGGAAAACTTGTTTAGGCAAAGTAAGATCTAGCTTTGCCCAATGCCCAACCGGAACCCAGATCTTTGTTCGGGTTTACATAATTTCATCAGAGTCTTCCCCAGATCCAGTCATTCCTCAAGTGCAATCTTCCTTATGGATTCTGCTCCCCCTCACTTCTCTAACAGCTATCACCATTCCTAAATTTTTTTTTTTGCCTTTTTACTACTGCTCACACCCTTGCATGTGTTTAGATATTATGCAAGGATGTCTGTCTCCTTGCTGGACTTAATACTCTAGATCTTCTCAGTCATTTGGGCCTCAGAATGAACAGCTTGCCTCGCATGTGAAATCCCAGAATTTGAAAGGTGGTGTTTACATTAATAGTAGTCCTTTGGAATAGTAATGAAAAGTGCCATAATATTATCTTTTTATAAAGGCAAAATTGGATATGTTTTAAGGATGATCACTTGTATGGATACACACATACATAAATCTCTAATGCATCCCTGTAACATTTTGGCAACATATGAGGCCAATAATGGTGTGTGTGTGTGTGTGTGTGTGTGTGTGTGTGTGTGTGTGTGAGTGTGAGAGAGAGAGAGAGAGAGAGAGAGAGACTCAGAAATTTGGAAGATTGTAAAGTATTTGCAGTGGGTTTCTTATTTTTCCACTAAAACCAATATTTACTGGCAGAACCTCTTCTTTCCCCAGCTAAATTTTTCAAGCAAATATTGCTACCACCCCAAGACTGGAAATTCTAATGATAATTCTGTGTATAATTTTCACTTGGATGACAAGTTTAATTAAAATGGTGTTTGTAAATGGTAAAAGTCAATAGTTTAAGCACACCTCCCGCTGAGGCTACATTACTCTTTCATCTCCTAATTTATAAGCACTAATCAATTTGACTCCTCTGTGCAATCTTAACACCTTTTTTGTTGTTGTGGCAGTAGTTAATTTGGAGAAATTACTGAAAAAACATTTATTATCCGTGATCTTTCAAAAAGAACAATAAAGTGCAAAGTCGTCATTAGTTTTGTTGACCTGTGTTTGCTTTCCTCTTACAGGAAGGAGGTGTTGTTGCTCTCTTTAAGATCTGCCGCCAGGATTGTTTCAGGTGCCTGTATCCCCAGACTCTCAGAACACTGGCATCTATATGCTGTGTGGAGGAAGGGATTCACCAGCTGGAAAAGGTATTGTTACTTCAATGCTCCTTACAGTGATTGTTCAACAAGAACAGTGGAGTCCAATCATTAATCTCATCTAGTAATTGGTAACTTGGGAATGTGTTTGGATTCAGTTCAGGCTTGTGTTTGATACCCTGCTTGGTGATGAGCTCAATTTTCCCACACTGAGCACATCTTCAATGTTTACACTATTAGTTTCAGCAATAACATTATCCCATTCAATTGTCTGTACAAATGATCTGTCTAAGTAGGGATAATTTCCATAAGGCAAGTAGATGCATTGATGGCTGTGTCAAGAAATTATTGAAGTAATTACCTCTGAACTTGCTAAAGTCTTTGTTTAGAAATCTCCATATTCCAAATAACCCAAACCCTTGAAATGTGGAGAGCTTTAAACATGTTTAAGCCCTTTTTTCTGACATCCCTGCAAAGCACCTCTGTAGTAATGAGGTGACATATAAGGGGTATAATTGTATTAGTATAGAGACAAATATAATAGCTGAATGTTAGGAAGAGGCTTCCACCAATAAGCAATAAGTCATGTAGAAGACCATTTTAACACTGATAGCTGGCATGAAAACATTATCCCGCAAAATTATTTGGACTGCTTATACTTTAATCCACCATCACCCACAAAAGTACACTGCTATATTTAGGAAAATGAGCACTTCTACCAGTCACTAAATCATGATCTCATCCTTTGTGTTTCATAAAACACTCATCTTCTACAGTTGAATAATGTGCCTCTTCAAGTTAATGATAAATGATTTCACTGCTACTTTACATTGACATGTCTTGTAATTTACTGCCCAGAACTCAAGCAAAGTATGACAGCACATCTGCAGCAAAAATTAAATCTGTAAGCCTAGGTTTAATGAAGATGATAACTTCTCACATTTTTGTTGAAATAAGTGTTAGTTCAGAGTAACAAAGGAAGAAGTCTCAAGAGTTCACCCATTACATCTGTAATAATCGTGGCAACAAAACTGCTAGAGGGGAAACAACCTGTTAGATCTAGTCTAGGCCATTCCCGGCAAAGTCAGGATGTAGTCCCTTGATATAGGACATACCAAATATTAAGATGACATTACAGAAGTCCAAGAAGAAGCAGTTGTCCTTGTGCTTATGTGTCTATGGGCTGATTGTAATGGGGAGAGGAGGTGGGAAGGACAAGTTTGGACAAAATCAACTCTCTGCTGGGGTTTGACTATTTTTAACTGAGATCTTTACCATTGGATTCACCAGCTCATTTGTCAACTGGGCCTTCACTCCCTAAATCTGCACCTTCTCAGGATCTGTGCCTTGTCCATTAAGGGCCAGAACTGGAGTTGAGTTGTTTCGTTTCCTCCGTCTGGCTAAACAGAATTAAGGTTCGTGACAGGAACATTTAATTGTTAGTGATGTAATGTGTGGCAGAGGCAGCTGGTTTTTTTTGTTTTTTTCCCTGAGGAGAAAGAAGCGAGGTGTAGCTGGAAAAGGGAGAAGCTAAAGAAAAGTAAGACAACTAAACAAATGTTTAATGGAGACTAAAGGGAATAGATCTACAATAATGATTATTTAGGTGGATATGATTTAATGAGGAAACAGAAGAGTTAATTCACGCTGATAGTGGAAAAATAGGACAGCTATGAGGAGAGCATACTTGGGTGATAGTTAATTTGAGTTATATTTGAGGGAGCTTAGGAAATTGGAAATGAAAAAGAAAACGACAGATCCCTATACCAGAGGTTCTCAACGTTTTTCTTTCTTTCTGAGACCCTCCCCAAACATGCTATAAAAATTCCACGGCCCACCTGTGCCACAATAACTGGTTTTATGCATATAAAAGCCAGGGCCAGAGTTAAGGGGTAGCAATCTGGGAAATTGTCCAGCGCCCTATACCATAGGGGCACCGTGAAGCTAAGTTGCTCAGGCTTCTGCTTCAGCCCCAGGTGGCGGGGCTGAGGGCCTCAGGCTTCAACTCCATGCAGTGGGACTCTGGCTTTCTGCCCTGGGCCCCAGCAAGTCTAACCCTGGTCCTGCTTGGCAGACTGCCTGAAACCTGCTTGCGGCCCCCCAAGGTGCCCCAGACCCCTGGTTGAGAACCACTACCCTATACTAACCTTAAAACAGCCATCTATCACTCTATCAGCTAGAATTTTGTGGCTGTTGAGGATGTGTATATGTTTATGGATTTAGTAAACTGTTCCTGAAGGGAGGAATGTTTCACACATCAGAAAGAAGAGGGAGAAATTCAAAACAAAGTAATATTGAACTGAAAAATGGAAACACTTCTTTTCAATTTAAAAAAAAAAATTTCTAGCTAAAACAGTTCAGTGAAATGGACATGATTTTTGCAAAGCATTATGGTGTTGCCAAATTTGCATTTTTTATGTGAAAAAAATGTTTTGGCTGAAAAAGGTTGCCCAGCTCTAGTTGGGATTTAACTTGCTGTTCTGTGCATCATCATCATCAGACCATAGGAAGGAGGGCATTTAACACCAGAAGGAGAGCATTAGAACTTCAGCCCACTTTGATACTGTACTTTTAATGCAGAAAATTCATTAAAACTGAAGATGTATTGTATCCAAAACAATTTGGATTGGATAATTCAAGACAAAATAACATTATTTGACAATTAGGCTTCAAACCCATTAATGCTTGTAAAGAACCACCTAATGGAATATTTAGTGGGGAGCTGAGCTAACAGGGAATGGTATACTCATGGAAACAATTATAGGGCTTAGTGACTGGAGACGTTAGAAATATTTTCTTTTATTTCTCCAATTTCATGCAATCTCACAAATTCAGTGGTAGAATAAGTGTGTCTGGGCTGATGTAAATGCTATTAAAGTAGGGAAACCACCAAGACAGTGTGGTGGTGTTTACAGAAGCAATGGGAGTACACTTTAGTCTGATGTTTTTTCATGGATTTTAAAATATTTGAACACTAAAGTAGCATAATTACATTATAAAGAAATTCTAACATGAATGAAGCTATAATGAGGACATAGAACAGGTACTCTATGGGAGATGGGGACGAAGGTTAAGCTAACTTTGATCAATGTTCTGTATGGAGAACTGTTTGTGAATACAGCCTTACCTCTTCTGATATGTATTTGACGCAGATGTCTAATGACAAACCCCTAGGAAGCGGGAGGAGAGTTTTGGACAAGACCATATTGTACATGTGATATGTGGGGAACAGTATGAATACTGGGATCACTCATAGTGTCCTTTTAAAATTCAGAGGACAATGATGTGCTTTCTTCAGCTAGGTTCCTCCATAAGGAGGATTATCTAAGGGAAAGAACGGTGCAGAATTAAAATGTTTGGTCTGTGTAATGGCATGCAAAAATGTGTGATGTTTGGTTTCCTTCCTTTTCACAATTCAAAGTTTGCTTTACACAAAGTGTAGTTAAAATGGGCATTTTCACAATGAAGATGTGAAAAAAATGTGTTTCTACATGTTTTCATTGTGAAGCCATCTTGCTTGGACAATAAGCCTCGTTTCATTTAAGATATTCATGTAACACAGAGGATTCTTTGCCTAAATGGGCTATTTAACTTCATAATGAAACACTTGAGCCCTGATCTTGCAATGGCTTCCACTCATGCAGCCCCCTGCGCTACATTAATGTCAAAGGGATTCTGTGTCTGCATAGCTTGTTTGTAAGGATTGGGGTCTAAGGCATGATTCTTTTGTGCTTGTACATTTTTGCAGTAAAAATGCAACACTTACATCAAGGCTCAATTGTGTGATCCTTAGTCAAAACTCCCATTGGAGGAAAAGATCTGCAGGATCAGGCCACAAATGGCTAATTATTGCAATATAATATAATTAATACCTATCCTGTGTGGAGCATTAAATAATGCATTTAAAGGCTGCAACTCTCCATGGGTCTAGAAGTGAGGCAACTGCAACAAAAACAAATGATCTTCACAAATATTCATCCAAACAGCTGCCCAAATATTAACATTGACCAGTACATATTTGTTTTAAATATTTAAAACGGCCCATGGAGCCAGACACCTGGAATCTATTCATTAAAATGGAAGTGATTCCAGAAAGAGGCTGATGACAACACTTGCTACTTTGATAAAACATTTGCACAAGGTGGGGTATACGTACAAAGCTTTTTAATATTGTACATTATGTACAATTGCCCATTTATGAGCTGTAAATTGCTATGAGTCCCTCAGTGAAAACACATTATTTTAAATGGTGAATTACTGCAAAAAGATAAGTTTAGGAACGGGAAAACAACTGTGAACTGAAACTTTTTTTGTGAAACTGAAATAACTTTGCAAAACCCCTTTAAATGTCAGGAAAAATCTTAACATTTAATATTATGTAGGGACCCTGCCTTGGAAAGACAGAAGCACATTATAACTTTACACATGGGTAGTAATCTTTGCAGGACTAGAATATTGTCCAGCAGTTTAGACTAAATAGAAGAGTTTTTAACAATGGTCGTTTTATATGGGGGTAGGACTGTGTGAAATGTTTGCTGCAGAACCTGAAACCATGCATTTGTACATATTTTTGAGCTACTGAATGCTGATTTATTGATTTTGAAACAACTTCAAACTTTGTGGTTTTGACTGAGTGTTGTTTTGAGTTTCAGGTTATTAAAGCCAAATACAGGTGGTTTGACCCCAGTGAAGAAAAACTTTGCATGAATCCTTGTCAGTTAACCCCCCCGAGTTTTACATAGTTCTGGTGAGAGGCAGAAATTGGAGATTAACTTTGAAAGTTTGGATGTGAGGATCTATGTGACTTGCTGTGGAGAATAAACACCCAATTAAGTTGATGGAGGCAGTGCCCAATGAAGTCAATGGCAAAGGACTGGCCCAACAGCGAGTCAATAGTTTAGCTTTTCATTCCTTAATTTTTTGTAAATAAGTCTGAGTTGTCCTCACTAGAACTAGTCACGAAAATCAGAGATGAGATAAAGAATACTCTTGCCACTTATTTCAGTTTAAACATAAAGACTAGCTCCATCTAGCTAAGGTACAGTAAAAAGTTGGCAACCCTAGGAAATGATTTTTATTATAAGCGAGCAGTGGCTTGCTACATTACTACTGGCAATGAGCAAATCTCATACAATTCAAAGGTTTGCTTCAAACCATCTGTAGTTTCAGATGCTTATTCAGACACCTTGGATCTGTTATAGTGGGCTAGAAATCTTATGAGAATGGGCTTCCTTATGAAATTTCTGTTATTCTACTTGGGCAATAAGAACCTTTAAGGTGATATTTCAGCATTTTCATTTTAAATTTGTATCAGAAGGAGAAAAGAGAGAAGTGCCTAAAAGGGATATAACAGCTAAAGTACGTTTTTTCCAAACTTAAAAAAAATTATGTTCAAGAGATGGGCAACAATTCAGTTTTACTCCAAGTAGGTCACTCATTTTAAATTAGGAAGAGGGAAGGTGAGCTACATTGTTTTTAAGAAAGAGGGCTTTAAAATTAGATATTAATTCATAGAGATGTAGAGAAGCTTCCAAAATATGCATGAAATTCACTCCTATAGCTCGTTAAGAAACAACCCTTTGTTCTATTTCTCATGCATATACAGATGTCAGAATGTTATAATCGGTCTCAATTTTTCATGGGTCATCTTGACAAATATTTTCACATCATTGTCCATTTTGCAAAGTAGAGATCAGTGTTCACGCTTAAAAATGGTATTTTGGTGAAAGCAAAACTTTGGGAAAGTGCATGAATGGGAACATAACTTCTTTAAAGAGAAAAATACTTTCCTTAAGAATGTTTAAAAGACAGAATGCATTAGTTTATGGGCCAACTGCATATTGGGTTACTTTAGAGAAAGGGCATTTAATCCACACATTCTCTTCATAACCTAATGAATGCCCTCTGGCTAAAATGTCATCTCTGATTGTATTTTCTATTTCTAGTTTGCACATTGTTCTTTATTTTGCAGCAAATAGGGCTGACATGGCATTGGCCCCATTTCCTTAGCTCGGTCGGTTGATAGCTGGGCTTTGTAATAATTTTTGATGAAGTTACGAATAATAATTAGGAGCAGATAAAGACACTTCTGTTCATCTAATCATGAGTGAGGAGAATGACCTCTTCTGTGAAAATGAGACAAGCTCAAACAACTCAAACAGTTCGCTTACACTTTGTCCTTTCCATCTAGAGCTGGTAAATAAATGTCACAGTTGCCATTGTTTAATTTTATAGGTCACCGAGAAGATTGTTGTAGCAACAAAATGGCAGAAGAACATTAAGCAATAGTTAGGGGGAATAATGTTTCCAAAGGTGCGTGGCAGCCAGGCAAATCTATTTCAACATCTGAGTTCATGGCACAATTAGATAATGTAAAGTTCTAGACTCGCAGATCTGATTTATAGGAGTGTGCTTCTCAATGAGGCCGTTTTAATTAATTGGCAGTGAAAAATGTGCTGGCTTTGGCAAATTCCATCTTTGTCAAAGCCCCAGCAAGATTCATTAAATCCTATCTAAGAGTGACTCCAGGGACTGCCGTTTTTCCTTTTGGCTTCATACACGTTATTTGGTGGCTACACTTTTATCTTGTGATTACATGACTATCTATGCATTATTAGTATATTCATCTCCATTCAACAAGTTTTCATGCAAGAGCAACAGGACTGTTTAAGTAACTGCAAAGTTTGTGTTGTACTTAGCGTATGAAGTTTGCTGATTGGGTTACAATTATAGTGAAATTCACTTACTGAATCATTTAACATTTCCACCTTACAAACTTGGTAAAAGGGATGAAATTTGGCAGTAAATTTGTGTAATCTTTTAATCTGTTCAAATCCTAGTACTGGTTATAATTGATGAAAAGTAATCAGATTTATGGGAATACCTTTTTGATCACGTCAGGAAAATACAGTGCATACTTGACAGCCTTGTTCAGGATACATAGATGTCGGAGGAGGGGAGGAAGTGCCTGTTAGGTTAGGATTGAAGGACTTTGCCAGATCTATGTAGGGAAACCTATAGAGTACCTTCCTGGGCTGAGGCCACTGCTATCATCCCTATTCCATTAAGTAACTAATTTCAATTACAGATTTTTAGAAGAGGGAGAGGGGTGCTAGCATGAATACCACTAGAGATGATTATGTGGACAGATGTGGCAAAATAGGACATTAAATCTAATCTAATAAACTAGTGAACACCTGCCGTTATAGGGCATGATTTGTTTTTTGCCAGTAGATCACCATTTAGATAAGCTAGGTCCTGATTCTGCAAACACTTGCACATGTGCTTAGCTTTGAGCACGTGAATACCTCCATTGAATTCAATAGGACTATTCATGTATCTAAAGTTTGACACATGTATAAATGTTTGTAGGATTGGACCCTTGGATTGTAATAAATTTCACAAAGCAAGAAACTCAAATATTCATCATTAACCCTTTTCTCTGTTTTGCAAGACACATGTTGTTCAAGCACACCATTGGGCGATGGTAGATAGCATGGGTGCTACATTAAAGGTTGTGCAAAAGTTTTGTAATGAAACCAGGTGACCTTCATCTGGTTTGGGTTCTGCCAGGTTCAGTAAAGCCTAGTCTACCTTAGATTAGAAAACTGGCATTGCAAGCACCTGCCATGCTCAACACACCTCATCCTGCAGCAGTGCACAGGCGTTGCATTTGCTCAGAGCAAGCCTCACTATGGTTCTATCTTGAGTTCAGCCATGTCTACTCTAGCATGGCAATGTAGCTAAAGAGCTGATGTTGTAGCTACCCCATGGCAATTCATCTGTGCAGCAGAGCCGGTGCAGTCTCCTCAGTGACCACTCTGTAAGGTATAATGTTTTGATTGCCTTCTTGTTCTGCACCACTGCAGTTTGTCAATTGTATATGAACTTTTGATTTTTAAGGTACAAATCAGGCAATCTGAAGATTGTTTTTTTTTTTAGAAATTGAGAATATATCTTAATACAACAATAATGTAACTTAAGCTTGCGAAATTCATGCTGTTATATGTTGTAAAATGCTTAACATTGTATACAGTTTGTTCTTTAAAATAAAATTGGAATTGCAACGTGGATTGCCACTCCCACAAATCTCAGTTTGGGGATCTGTGCTGGAGACAGGCACGCACAATGCATTGGTACTTCTAGTTATAGGTTACGCTCAGTTTTTGCAGTCTGCTAAATTAGTATTTCATGCTATTTATTAATTTTATACTGTACTAAATACTTCATTTGAAGCATTTCAAATAGCTGTAGATTTATTAATCAAAAGTCAGGATGTTAACAGAATATTGTAGATGAAAAATAACTTGAAGTCACCAGACAATGTTTATTATTTAGGGATTTATAGTAATCCATAAAATGATAATCAGGTCTATAAATGATCCATGAAAAGCATATAGGAAATCAGATGATTACATGGCTAATGATAGATTAGTATTTCAGTTAGGGAAAATGCACCTAGCAAGCAAGCTCACTTTTAAAATGAGAGAGAGAGAGAGAGGGAGAGAAGCTTGGTCAGCTTCTAAGCTGAGGGCATAGTTTAATGAAAATCAATGGAGACATTTAAAAAGAATGCAGGAAGAGGGAGATTTAGAGCAGCAAGTCCAAACATTCCCCCTCCCCCGCACACACGGGGGGAAAGAAACAAGGAAGAAAAGGAATTGAAAAGAGATCTATGAAAAGACAGCTTTCTTAACTCTCCTGGGTACTTTCTGTCCCTCTATCATCAGGAAACATTAGCATGTAGCATCTACGCTGGCATGCTGCACACACATGTTGAAATGTTCATTAGTCAATTGCAACCAGAATGGGTGGGGTGGAAAGGATTGAAAATACTTCCTCATAGAGACAGAGGAATTAAATCTTTCTTCCCCATTCCCCGCCCCCCACAACAGATTCTGTATTGGAGGCAGAGGGCAGCTGGGTGAATAATCTCACTGACACTTACTTTGTCTTTCCCTTCTAATAGTGCTGTGCATGTGTAAAGTTACTTCAGTGCTTTCCCCCCCTCTCAATTCCAGGGAGTTCTGACTGACTTCACTGAGCCAACTGCTAATTCTTACAATGGGTCTAGAGTTTTTTCAGAGCTCACTGCAAAAGAGAAACAACAGCAACCAACACCTCCTAACCAACCAACCAACCTTTGCCAACTATTGGGGTATGCACAAAGTCATATTTCTCAAAGCGGTTGAAATTAATATACAGGTGATGTTAGCAGATGTGGAGGCTTGTTTACGTGCACAGCTTAAGGTTGTTCAGTCAGGTTTGTTTGCAGGAAACCACTCAGATGTGGCAACTTGGGATTCAAAGATTGGCAGTGTCCCTCAAAACTAGAATGTCCCAGCTGGTTGTACAGAAACTGGGGATTTGTTTCAGATTCAATACAGCTGGTCATCTAGGGGTCTAGCCACCACACATCCCTAACTCCTTGTTCTGGGTTCCACCACTTCCTATTGCAGAGTTTTTTCCTCTGCTTAGTACCATAGCTTCTTCTCTGCTTTAATGGTGTTTTCCACCAGACCTACTATGTATTCTCCTCCCCTCCTCAGTATGACACACCTAATGCTGGCATAGTCACTTACAATGTCTCCCTTTTTAAAGGAATCTTTGATCAACTATTGCAACCATAAGAGTCTTATCAAACAGTTTTGATTTGCAGATTGAGATAACTTTGAAGGTCAGTCTCTGTAGGAATTTCTTTGCTATTTAATGCCCCAGTTGATGGGATTTAGACTCCCAAGTGGTTAAATGTTTGAAACTGGGATTTAGGCTCCTAAATCAGTTAGGCATTGCAACACTGAGTGTAGCAAAGCCTAAATACCTTTACAAATCTGGGCCTGAGGGTGGTTGATGGTCTTCTAGTAGCCAAGGCAATCCTCTCATGGGAGGGATGAGTGAATGATAGAAAAGATAAGCCATTATTAAGGGAGGCTCATGTACCTTAGCTTCACTGTCTGCAGGAACTGAACCAAGTTCTCTTTGAAATTAATAGGATTATACTGGTGTAATTTAGAGAACAATTTGGCCAAATGACACCAATTGAGAGAGGCAGCTGTAAGATCACCATATAACAGCAATATTCTCCTTCTTCCTGTGTGAATGTCGTATAAGTATAGTGCGAGCTGCTAAGAGCTTCCCTGACACAAAGTGGAAAAAATAAATCTTGTTGCATGGTTGTCAAAAAAGGTTGAGGGAATAGGGAATATAAAAACCTTGAAGGAATATGACAAGGAGCAGGGGGTATTCTATACTTTGGCTAAGATTTTCAAAAGTGACTGGTGATTTTTTGAGGGGTCTGTAACTTGAGGCAGCTGAATGAAGCCTGATACTCATCAAGTGCTTGACACCCACAAGCCATTAAGTCAACTTTATAAATTAAATTCACTCCATAAAACTAATATTTACTTCACATTAAACTTCAAGGGATTCATGAGAAATGGACATTGCAGTGCATTGGCATTATAAATGTACAGCCCTTTCAGTTAGATGCAAGAATTGAGGACCAGACTAAGTGAATGAGTGAATATATTAAAGTCCACTAGCTGGGTTTGTGGCAAGGTTCTAGCCATAATTGTTTAATTAATCTGGCCCTGCATTATGTAAACATAATTATCACAGGCTGATATTAGAAGCAAGGCAGGTTGATCATCCTTGGAGAGTTTAAAGAAGGTGGATCATAAGGAGTAGAAAAAGTGAGCATCGATCAAGCCTATGATCAAACGTGGAGCAAGAATCCCATGAAATCATGTGAGCCAAGTCTTCTATCCGACAGGAAGGAATGTTGTGTACAGTAGGAAAAGGAGTCTTACTTGTCTTAGCAATTGTTAAGGTTGCTGAACAAACCCTTCACTTGAAGCTGCTCCAGGGGAAATTATTCTCGCTTTGGATGGGAGTAATTCCTACCTAAAATGATTGTCTTGTGATATTATAGGGGTGTATGAAGTAAATGAGTGATTAGTCTGAAAATTCAAACGGCCAGAAATACAACTACTTAAACTTTGCATGTCATTTTTGTTAATTGTGGTTTCCTGTAGCATAGCACATACTTTGGATTGTGCAACAGTGTCACCCAGTGGAGACTGAAATTATGACAGTTGCTCAGTTTATAATTACTTTCTCCCTGTCCCTCCCCCCCCCCCCCCAAATGTACTCTGGATTTGTAACCATAGACCCCAGTTCAGGAAAGCATCCCTGTTCAAGGCAGTATTTAAGCACGTGTTTAAGTGTTTTCCTGAATCAAGGCTGTAGTGACTCATTTATTGACATACAACTCTTATCTTCCAACTTGCAGAACAGTTTTGCATCTTGACCCAAGTCATATATCTGTTTACCAGAAAGAAACATTTTGGGACTCAATTGATTTAAAAAAAAAAAGATTTGTGTAAACAAAAAACCTCTTTCAAAAGAGTTGAATTTAAACTTAGAGTATCTATTTCATTACAATCTATATTTAACAGTACATCAATCTAACCTCGCTTTGTGTGTAATCTCAATGCAGTACTCTGAAAGTCTCCATCCTTCTCCCTTAAAGAGGGTTAGATAGCCAAAATAGTTTGTGCTATTGCTCGCATACTAATCAATTATCTAGCATAGGCCTTGTCCTGCTCTTGTTGAAATCAATAGAAAAACTCCCATTTCTTTCAATATGAGCAGGTTGAATCTCATTATCCATACATGTTCAGAAATGCTCTAGGGAGAATCCATCCCTTCCCTATAGCCCCTTTGTGCCAGTGCCCCTTTAGAGCATACATAGCTACTGCAGCAGCATCCAGGATGAGAGGTGTATCAGAGCATTCTGGGGTGGGCTGGAGACAGGAAGCGGTATGGTCAGGGCATCTTTACACCCCAGTGATTCCTTACTGCTGTTATATTTTCAAGCAATGATCTAGTGAGAGAGAGTGAGATGAAGCAGTCTTCAAGTTGCTCTGACCAGTATCCTCATCCTAGGCCATGTGCAACCAGACTCCCCTCTGCTCTCACACTGGCCTCAGTGCCCAAACAGCAGTGGAGCTGACCCACTGCCTCCAGCTATACCCAAAACCATTTAAAGGCACAGTACACATTTACATTTAAGAGGTGCACTGCTATCCCTTTGTTCTGGCTCTAGCACGGTGTGCCTTTCCTTTTTTGTGTTTAGGCACTTAACATCCCTTTAAAACTAATTAGCAGGTTCCCAAACCCTATCTTTTTTTTCTATTTAATTCAAAACTAGTGTCACGTCCAGTTTAGAAAGAATAGTATATAAAGATCAGAAAAGACAAATCAATAAAGCAAAAGTAATCACCCTAATTTCAAGAAATATAAAATCTATTGACAGGTTTCAGAGTAACAGCCATGTTAGTCTGTATTCGCAAAAAGAAAAGGAGTACTTGTGGCACCTTAGAGACTAACCAATTTATTTGAGCATATTGGGTTTGCTAGTGGCTAGACTCTCCCTAACTGTGTCATAGTTAACTCTGGCTGACAAATTCCGAACAGTATGATGGATGTGTGACCTCAGAATAGCATCCTAGACAAACTGTGGGCCCTAATGTTTTCACCTGTGCATGACATAAACCGTGTTCTCTTCACGTGTATTTACTAAATGTAATATCCTCCCTGGCCCTGATCATTTCCCAGTCATTGCAGTCAGTTTATAGCAAGGATACTCCTCCCAGGAGTATCTAAGAGGGGCTAATTACAGCACTTCTGTACCTCAAACTTATAACAGAAATATGAATAGAGAGAAGGTGGGAGCTGTTAACTTAGCTCATCACTGACCATGACAACTTCTGTTGTTCTGAGTTAGAGGAAATTTCATTGCACTCTGTTAACAGATTTAGGACTCTTTATTTACCACATTTCATTCTGAGCACCAAATCCCTTTACACTGAGGGGTATGTGGAAATTATTTCTCTTGTAAACATTGCTGAGCCCAGCAGTGGCTAGATGCAAGAAAGCGTAATTGCTTTGCAATTGGCAAGGATGTCTGAAAGCATGGCTGATAAGTTTAGGCAAATTTATGCTGTCTTCAGATGCAGCAAATTTTAATATGTGATGGGTGGTGGGAGAATTTGTCTGGTCTTCAGGGAGTAGCATGTAGGGCAGTTCTGAAAATGTAAGACCATTTATTATGTGCCATATTCTGCCACTCTTACACTGAGTAATATTTTACTTTGCAAGTAGTCGCACTGAAGTCAGCAAGACTGCACTCACAGTAAGATACTACCAAGTGAGGAAGAATGGCAGAATTTGGCCTTACATTTTTTTTGCAGAAATTACTGTTCGTAATCACACCAATATAGTGCTATTTATCAAAGGATGTCAAAGCACTATATGGAGGAGAGTAAATATTATACCCAATATACAGCTTGAGCGCTGATGGGGGGAGAGACAGAAATCAAGCCGAGAGAGGATAAGAGAACCACAACAAGTCAATGACAGACTCCAAGTCTACAAGGAATAGACTCCTAGTCTCCTGATCTAACCACAAGACAACATTGCATCCCAGATTTAAAAAATATCCCAGGGGAAGAAGAAAAGGAGTTGTGTGTGTGTTAGAGCTATGTAAGTGTTATACAGCCTATTGCGAACGATGACTATTCCTAATGTGGTTGTGCGGGAGGATACTGGCCCTTTTCTGTGCCCACATTAGGGTTGCTCACATCACAGTCACTGCATTTGGGAGAGAACTATAGCTGCACATCAGATGCTCCCACCCAGAAGCAACTGGGTGGGGAGTGGATGAGACCATTTCTCCTCTTCCTCCTCCTTCTCCCCTCGCCCCCCCCACACCCGCCCCATGGTCTGACCAGTTGAGATAGCTGGAGGAGTTGTAGGGAGTATATTTCATCCTTCCATGGGCTGTAATATATCCCTTCTCTCCCCCTCCCCTCCCCACCCTACAACTGAGGAATGTCTCTGAGGAATTGTGCCTCAGAGAGGTCAGTGCCTACTGGGTTATATCAAAAGGCACTGTCTCAGTCTTTACTTGTATTGGTTTTACCACAGTAATTGTGCCATAGGTAAAGTTGATGTCATATGGGGTAAGGATCATTATCCTGAATGCTGATCGCCCTTCATTCCATTTCCCTACACTGTAAGACTCCTCTTTTCAACAGGGAAGAAGCTCTTATCTCATTTTTAACACACCCCATTGACTGTGCTGTAAGGACTCCCTATGTGTACAGGCTATTCAAAATGGTGGACAATCGATGTGTTTGTATGCAAAGCCTCTTGTATAGTGTAGATCCCACACAGCAGGACCTAGGGCAGCTTGTATGAGGAGGCATTGGGAAGCGAAACTCCAGTTAAGTGGATGAAGTGACTTCCTGACAAAGGGCAGGTAATTGAGGCACACTCACATAATTATAATTGAATTTTTTCACAGAAAAAAAGACATAACCTATGGAAGATGCTGATGTTGATAATGGAGAAGAAAGTGATTTTGAGTGGGCTGTAGCTTTTCGATAGCATAAAAGTTACAAAACTCCAGAAAGCCAATCAGGATAACCATAGAATCATAGATATCAGGGTTGGAAGGGACCTCAGGAGGTCATCTAGTCCAACCCCCTACTCAAAGCAGGACCAATCTCCAACTAAATCATCCCAGCCAGGGCTTTGTCAAGCCAGACCTTAAAAACTTCTAAGGAAGGAGATTCCACCACCTCCCTAGGTAACACATTCCAGTGTTTCACCATCCTCCTAGTGAAAAAGTTTTTCCTAATATCCAACCTAAACCTCCCGCACTGCAATTTGAGACCATTACTCCTCATTCTGTCATCTGCCACCACTGAGAACAGTCTAGATCCATCCTCTTTGGAACCCCCTTTCAGGTAGTTGAAAGCAGCTATCAAATCCCCCCTCATTCTTCTCTTCCGCAGACTAAACAATCCCAGTTCCCTCAGCCTCTCCTCATAAGTCATGGGTTCCAGTCCCCTAATCATTTTTGTTGCCCTCTGCTGGACTCTTTCCAATTTTTCCACATCCTTGTAGTGTGGAGCCCAAAACTGGACACACTACTCCAGATGAGGCCTCACCAATGTCGAATAGAGGGGAACAATCACGTCCCTCGATCTGCTAGCAATGTTCCAACTTATACATCCCAAAATGCCATTGGCCTTCTTGGCAACAAGGGCACACTGTTGACTCATATCCAGCTTCTCGTCCACTGTAATCCCTAGGTCCTTTTCTGCAGAACTGCTGCCTAGCCATTCGGTCCCTAGTCTGTAGCGGTGCATGGGATTCTTCCGTCCTAAGTGCAGGACTCTGCACTTGTCCTTGTTGAACCTCATCAGATTTCTTTTGGCCCAATCCTCCAATTTGTCTAGGTCCCTCTGTATCCTATCCCTACCCTCCAGCGTATCTACCTCTCCTCCCAGTTCAGTGTCATCTGCAAACTTGCTGAAGGTCAATCCACACCATCTTCCAGATCATTAATGAAGATACTGAATAAAACCAGCCCCAGGACTGACCCTTGGGGCACTCCACTTGATACCGGCTGCCAACTAGATGTGGAGCCATTGATCGCTACCCGTTGAGCCCGACAATCTAGCCAACTTTCTATCCACCTTGTAGTCCATTCATCCAGCCCATACTTCTTTAACTTGCTGGCAAGAATACTGTGGAAGACCGTGTCAAAAGCTTTACTAAAGTCAAGGAACAACGCGTCCACCGCTTTCCCCTCATCCACAGAGCCAGTTATCTCGTCATAGAAGGCAATTAGATTAGTCAGGCATGACTTGCCCATGGTGAATTCATGCTGACTGTTCCTGATCACTTTCCTCTCCTCTAAGTGCTTCAGAATTGATTCCTGAGGGCCTGCTCCATGATTTTTCCAGGGACTGAGGTGAGGCTGACTGGCCTGTAGTTCCCAGGATCATCCTCCTTCCCTTTTTTAAAGATGGGCACTACATTAGCCTTTTTCCAGTCATCTGGGACCTCCCCTGATCTCCATGAGTTTTCAAAGATAATGGCCAATGGCTCTGCAATCACATCCGCCAACTCCTTTAGCACTCTCGGATGCAACACATCCGGCCCCATGGACTTGTGCTCGTCCAGCTTTTCTAAATAGTCCCGAACCACTTCTTTCTCCACAGAGGGCTGGTCACCTCCTCCCCATGCTGTGCTGCCCAGTGCAGTAATCTGGGAGCTGACCTTGTTCGTGAAGACAGAGGCAAAAAAAGCATTGAGTACATTAGTTTTTTCCACATCCTCTGTCCAATAATCCTACCATGGGAAAACCATCTGAACCCAGAGGAAGGGGTAGTGTGTGACAGGGAAGCATGTAAAGACTCTGTAATTTAAATAGATTAAGATTTTAAAGTTGGGTGAAAGAAAACCATATCCTGGAAAAACTGAGCAATTTGTAAAAAGCATATGTTGGGCCAAATGTTCAAAAGGAGAACACGAGTGCACCCACTGTTCAGTTGCAAACCCGAGTCTGCAAGTGTGGTGCAGATAATGGCATTCACCAGTACACTTTCTTGGGGGGAAGCATTTTGTAGGTGTGCAAAAACAGAGCCAGATCATGCCTTCCCTATCAATGTATGCAGCTCTCTCGCCTTCTGTGTGTAAGGGTTGTGTGTTTCTGAGGGTGAGGAAAAGACAAAGGATGTTTTAAAGAGCAATAAGTGGTAGTTAAGAGATGTTTCTGCTAAAAAAAAGGTAGTGTGGAAAACCATCCACCACCTTTCTGATGTCTGAATAGTGTCATTAGTGCATGTATTAGCTTTGGGCCTGAAACCCTGTGGATGCAATTTGCAAGAGTTGCATAAGCTGTGCCAGAAAAAGCGGGGGGACACCTATCAAGATCTGTGAAGGTTTAATGGCCAAATGCTGCAAATGCAAAGGAAGACCTAGTAATTCTGGGTCTGGCAGACGCCCAGTCAATAAAAATGCTGATGAGGTGCATAGTCTTGATACCAATATTTTCTATGTCATGTCAGCCAAATTTGTTCCACAGATCTTCAGGAAGAGAGTCACTGAGAAGAAAACAAAGTAAGAAATGAGTGCAAGGGATTCTGTGACTACCACTGCTGTTTGCTTGTGTCGTGGTAACACTCAGGAATGACAGAAGCTCCCTAAAACCGGAGTGGGGGGGGGGAAGAGGAGGCCACTGGCACCTGAACTGTGGCCATGCTGCCCTTTCTTCTCAAGCCCCCACCCTTGTACTGTCCCTTCTCCCCCTGAGGGGCCATCCCTGTTTGCTCCTCTCCACTCCTTCCCCTGTTGCTCTCCCTTATGGACCATAAAAAGTGAGAGGGAGGGTATACCCTTCCACTTTTAAAAGTGATGGGGCCATGGCCTCCTGGTCCCCCACCCCATTCTGGCACCACTGGTAGCACCTAGGAGCCCTAACCACAGACCTCTGTGTACAGCACCTAGAACAATGAACAAAAAGATGATCCATGCCTTTAGGGGCACACACAGGTTTTTGGGGGCCCGTGAGGAAAATTTGACATTTCAGTGAGCCACCCCTCCAAAAAAAAAAAATCGTACCTCTGAGTAATCATATATGCTGATGGAAGTTACAGTACATGGAGAGAATGATGTGGCTACAGAATAGAAGATGTTTAGCGTTGCTACAGGGGAACCCAAATTTTACTCAGTTAGGGCTTGATTCTTTGCCCATTGAAATCAATGGTAAAGCTCCCATCCACTCCACTGGGCAAGATCAGACCCTTAGGGTATGTCAACATTGGAGCTCAGAGCGAGCCTCCCAGTCTGGGTAAAAAGACTAGCTTGAGCCCAGCAAGTGCAAGTGCCCTAAAAGTAGCAATGTGAATGTTCCCTCTTGGGTTCTCAAGCCTAGGGGAGGTCAGATGGGCTTGAGAGCCTGACCTTCCACACTGCTCGAACCCTGTTACCCCAATCTGTCTGCCAGGGCTGGGAGACTTGCTCAGTGTAGACATTCCTATAAGGGCCACATCAACGTTTTCCAAGTAGCAGGAAGGCCACAGATATTTTGCATAAAATGGAGCAGACTGCATCAGCCTTCATCTTTAATATGAAGGCGCAGTTCAGAGCCAGTGGACTTTGGCAAACCAGGTTGTTTAGACCGAGGAGGAACACTAAATGGCATGTAACTAACCATATTGGTGGGGCATAGATCTCCTTGCTAAAGACAAGGGCAGCTGTGGCCATGCATTTTGATGGCCCATGAACTAGACTTTGGATGCCTTCATGCTAAGCAGAAAGAGGTCAAACTAATGATGATTCACAGTGGAATGTACAGAGTTTAATTACTTCCACACAGTAAAGTTAAAAAAAAAATCTTTATATTGAAAATTAGCCAATGTAAGAACTATGCTGGAGGAAATATGGTAAGTAAAACATTCAACAACCTTTATCCTTAAGGAACCAATAAGTTATAAATGTAATTTTTTTTGGTTACTATCCATGGCAGGAAATTTTTTTTTTTAAATCACTTTTCAAAAAGACAGGAGGATTTTGCCTACCACTCTGCTTGCTTTTTAAATGACTGCTTGTTCTGCAAGGCGATAGATACCTTCTCATTAGCTTCAGTGGGCTTTCGTTCAGACCCTAAACTATTCATTTCAAATCTTCAGTTTTTTTTATTAAATGTAATATTTATAGTTGAAACATTGGAAAGGAGTACAAGTTATGGAGAGAGATCTGTTTACAGTGCTTTAGCTAGGTGAAATTCACCCTGGATGAAGATAGGGCTTAAATGGGATGGAGCAGTGCAAAGACTGGCCTGCTGCATGGGGTGAATTTCACCCCCTGATATTATCTCAGCCTTCATTTATGTGCTGCACTTTGTCTGAAACACACACATAGGCAGTAAATGTTTTAGCTCCACCTGCTGGGCCATTAAACAATGATACAAAATCACGAACAGCTGTAATTCCCTGAAACTAGAGTGTACTGTAACTAGAGCTGGTTGGAAATGTTCTGTCAAAACTTTTCAACAAAAGATTGGAAACCTATTTTGAGACTTTTCATGACCATTTTTTCCCACTTTTCATCCAGCTCTATAGCTGACCAGAAACCTTTTTCATTGTAAAAAGTTTTTGTTTAAAATGTTTAATTTAAATTTTTTTGTTATTTTTTTCCTGTTTTCAACCATTTCTAATATCATTTCTGTCTTTACTAAAATGTGATCACTCTCCCCCTCCAGAACACAATAAACAAACAGATCCTGATCCTACAAGCTGCTCTGCATTCTGGAACCCATACATCTGGGCAGAGCTTCTTTGGTTTCAAAGGTGACCAACGGTGGTGTAAGAGTCTGCTTACAAAGAAAAACTTACAGGATCAAAGCCCCTCATTAAAAAGTGCTAAACATTAAACTAGGAATGGATGAACTGGTTGACCTAAATTAAGACTTGGCTTTAATCTTTGCCAGGATGCAAATGGAACCCATATTCAAACATTTTGAGGTTTGAAGTTATTTAAGATTTTGAAACGTGTATGTTTTGTTTTCATATAGTTCTGCACTCTGCTGGACTCAGAGTCTGTAAGGAGAAGTGCAGAAATACCCTAAGAGAGGCTGGTCTTATGATATTATGACCTGGCCAGAAGGAAGGAATACAAAAATCTTTCAGTGAACCCCTGATTATGTGAGATTTCCAGACCAGTTTTGCTGACTCAAGAGATGAAAATACTTTGGATAAGGAGCCATATGTTTTTCAACTTATTTTAACTAAAATGTTGATGTTTGCCCATTCCCATTGAGTAATCATATTTAGCACTTTACAGCTGCTAACTACCTAATCCTCACAACATGCCCTGTCAGGTAGGAAAGCAAGTATTATCCCCATTTTAAAAATGGGTAAACTGAGACATGGATTAGTTAAATGATTTGCATAAAACCATGCAGTGAGTAACTGGCAGAATGGGGATTAGAATTTAGGGTTATCTCAACACCATGCTCAGTCTCAGATTCATGCTGCTGATCAGCTAAAATATGATGAAGTTGATGAGGTTTTAATTTCACTACTAATAGCATAAACAACACTGAATTGCAAGATATTGCTACATGAAATATTTTTTAGGCAGAGAAGATCCTGAGCTGTTGTTCTGATCCCTATCTGAACTTCCCCAAAGTCTGAGTGGCTTCCAATTTGGTGTTCTTGCCTGTTACTATCTTACCGAAATGAGCCTTAGTTGCAAAATTTTGATTTGAGTCCAGATCTGAACTGTCATATTATCAGAGAGTTGTGATCGCATTTGGAGCCATCTCTGCTTCTTGCTGCTTGGAGAGGATGATAAACTTGGGACACAATTTGGGAAAGCACTTAAGCGTGTGCTTATGCTTGACCCCATACCCTCCTGGTTATGCATCTGACTGGAGGACCTAGTGGCAATGCTGTGGGGCTACTCATGGTGGGGTAGCTTCTATAAAATGCCACAATGTTGCAACCTTCAGAGTAAGGCGAGTATAGGGCACCTTAAATCCTAGCCCGCACTGCCTTGTGGGTATTCCTTGGTTGGAGCAAGGCTAAGGGACATCATCCTGACAAAAAAGCAGTGTTGCTGAGGCATTAGGCAGTCAGCACCAGCAGAAGCTACGACCATTGAGGCACTGAATGACTTGACTTGGTCTGGCCTTTGGACTCTGTCTCAATGGACTTAAAGGGAATGGTAGATCTAGGGCAGACTTCACTCCACCATACTTTTGTCTAGGCGTACACATCAAAGGTCTTGGTGTGATGGTCATAGGACTCCATAAAGGGCATAAAGGACCTGAGGCAGCTACTAAGGAATCCTAGAAAAAGTGGGCCAAAAAAGCTGTGCTCCAACCCAATCTATCCTGGCCAAAATGAAATAAAGCGACTTGGAGGTTGGAATGTTCAGACCATGACCCCTGCATTTAATTCTGACTCTGATTTCCAAACTATGGCAGAACTAAACTACAAATTGGTCGGACTCTGACCTTGGTGCATTATCTGAGAACAGAGTTTCTGATACAGGTTCTATCCAAGAGAATGGTTACACCATATTCTGGCATGGGAAACCAGTAGGAGAAAGGAGAGAACAGGGAATAGGTTTTGCTGTTAGAAACAGCTTACTATCTTCCTGTGAAAGCTCCAGTGTTCTATCTATTCAACCTATAATGCTCAGAGTGCACATACACAATGGTTTCATCATGTTGTTTAGTGTCTATGTGCCTATCCTTCAAGCTAGCAATGAAGATAAGAACATTCACTACCAATGGCTTGAAGTGATTGAGAACTCACAGAAATTAGACCATTATAGTACTTGGTGACTTTAATGCAAGAGTTGGATGCAGTTTTGAGAATTGGCCTGGTATTCTGGGCAAACATGGAATTGGTAAAATGAATGAAAATGGCCAGCGCATGTTAGAACTCTGTGCAAGTCAAAATCTATGTGTTACCAACACCAACTTCGCTGGGAGAAACATAAGAAAGACATTGTGGAAACATCCAAGGTCAGGAGACTGGCACCAATTAGATCTAGAACTTACCAGGTGCAACCTGAAAAGTCTTGCACCATGAGGTTTTATCACAGTGCTGACTGTGACAGTGATCATGCCTTAGTCTGCTGCAAAGTCAGAATCGATGCCAAAAAATCCATCATAGTAAAACTACCAGTTGCCTTCAGATTGACATCAGCCAAACTAAGATGTAGAGGGATGCAGCTATTCCATGAAGAAGTTGTGAAAGTAAGTTTTTTACCTAAAAATTCAGCAACCGAGGCTTGGGAAAGCTTAAAAACCAACATGTACAATGCTGCTGTAACAGTGTTTGGGAAAAAAATGTAAGAAAAATGCTGACTGGTTTGAAGAGTACTCTGGAACCCTTCTATCACTGGTTGAGAACAAAAGGACAGCACTAACCATCTAAAAGAAATCTCCCAACATTGTAACCCTGGAAAATTTGAGAGAGGCTCAAAGAGAAATGCAAAAGGAGGCTAGGAGGTATGCCCAAGATTTTTGGTTGAAACTCTGTTATGATATTCAGAAAGCAGCTGATGCGTGTGATAGCTCCAGAATGTATGAAGGCATTAAACAAGCAATTGGTCTAGTAAAGAAGAAAACATCTCCACTGAAAGACTTAAACAGAAATATCCTCACCGATAAACAAAAACAACTCAAGCATTGGACTGAACACTATATAATTCTACACTCCAGTGACACTGAAATCAAACATGAAGAACTTGAAGCATTACCACATTTTGAAGTTCTGATGGATCTGGATAATGAGCCTGCATTAGAAAATTTGTAGAAAGCTATTCCTGGAAACAAGGCATCCGGCAATGACTGCTTGCCTGTTGAAATCTACAAACGTGCCAAGAACTAACTACTCCAAAAGCTCCATGAAGTGACATTACTTTGTTGGGAAGAGGTAGTGGTACTGCAAGATTTCAAAGATGCTTGGTTTATACAATTATGTAAACACAAGGGGAATATAAGCAACTGAGACAACTATAGAGGTATTTCCCAGTGGAACATCATTGGAAATGTTGTCACCACTTGCATTATGCTCCTTACGCTGCAATCTCTAGGTGAAAGAATCTATCCTGAAAGTTAGTGTGGTTTTCACTCAGGAAACTCTACCATTGATTGATAGATTTTTGGTCAAGCAGCTACAAGGGAAGTGTAAAGAAAAATGAACACCACTGTACCTCGATCTGATGAAGGCCTTTGATATGGTCAATAGACAGGGCCTTTTTACTGTTCTGAAGAAGCTGGGTTGTCTCCCCAAACTGAACATCATTTGGTCATTACATCAATGGTATGAAGGCAATTGAAGTATATGAAAACAAAGAATCAAATGCCTTTGATATCAACAATGGGGTGAAATGGGTGAGTCATAGCCCCTGTACTCCTTAGTGTCTACTTTTCATTCCTGTTTCTTCACGTATTTAAGGACAGCAATGGTGGCTTTATCTTTGCACCACACTAGCTGGAGGATTGTTCAACATTGTAAGGTTTAGATGGAAAACCAAGGTGAAAAATCTGGTTCTGAGAGATTTCCTGTTTCTGGATGACTGCAGTCTGTCTTGCCCACAGTGAATCTTCTCTGCAAAATCTCTTTGGGCAGTTTTTCTGTGTCATGAAAAAGCTTCAGGTTGACAATTAGTTTCAAGAAGACTGTGATCATGTACCAAGGGGTGAAAGAACCAATGTCTGACACTACTCTGGAGCGTAAATCTCTTGGAGTTGTTAACAGCTTTTGCTACTTGGGTTCTACAATCTGCAGGAATCTTGACTTTTTCAGATTGAACTGACTAACAGAGTTGAAAAAGCAGCTAAGAATTTCAGGCTATTTCAGAAATGTGTATGGAATAACATCAACCTATTGACTAAGGTGAAGAGGCGAGTCTGAAACTTTTGTGTGCTGTCCTCCTTGCTTTATGGTTCAGCAATGTGGACTACATATGCTAGGCACATCAGGAGACTGAACAGCTTCCCTATGAGATACCTGTGCAAGATCCTAAAAATAAAGTGGGAAGACAAAATACCAAATGTTGAGGTGCTGGAGTGCGCAGGACTGACGCATTTAGAAACCACTATTAAGAAGAGGAGGTTGTGATGGCTCAATCATGTTAGAAGAATGGGAAGAGACCATATCCCCAAGAATATTTTTGTACAGCAAGATTCATGATGGCTCTAGAAAGTGAGGTGGCCCTTTTTAAAAATGATATGAAGTCATTCAACTGCAATGTAGACAGCTTGGAGGTCCACACAGAATCCTGTCCAATCTGGAGGGAATATCTGGCACCGGGTGCAGCTCAACATGAAGCTTTGACCAGCTGATGGAAGCAAATAGAGAAACAAGAAAGCAGCATACTGTAATTTTGGATTCCAACTCAGACAACATGTGGATCTGTGAAACATGTAACAAGCTATGTCGCTCTCAGATTGGGCTTGTCAGCCATAAGCAGATTCATCAGGTACCTGACTAGACCTCTCGTGTGTATACCATGATGCAGTGGATGGATTGATTGTTTTCTTATCCATCAAGGTTCCGATATAGGAAAGTATCCTCAGGACAGCATTTAGTAGGCAAACAGTACTGAAGGAAGGAAGAGGAAATATTCAGCTGGTATAATGACTTCATCATTCTAGCCTCTCAGCAATATACTTGCTTCCAACACAAAAACTACATCCCTGTCATATTCAGCATTTGTTCTACAAAGGAGAAATATCAGGCAATTTCTAAGTGATATTGCTGTGAAATAATTTCATCTGATGGTTCATAGCACGTCTCTAAATGTTCATCCAGATGGATGCTTGTGTAAACAGCTGAATTTAAGCTTGAATCTCATATTTTAACCAACTTAAAATATTTTGGTGTAACCGCCATGATATAAACTAGTATTTGTAGACGACAAAAAGGATCTTCTTACCCGTAAAGAGAAGATTCTTCAGCTAGTTTAAGTCAGCCTGACTCCAATGAAGTCAATGGAGTTACACTGACATATACCAGCTAGAGGTCTAACCTTTTGCTACGTAGTGAATTGTTGTTGTCATAATAAAGCGGTCATGTCCCTTGTCATTATTACAACACAAAGAAACTCTTTTATAAAGTTATCCACGAGAAGTTTTATGGTTAAGGTGCTGTGAATGTTTCTACTGTAAACCATTATCTTAAGTCTTTACAACTTAGCTGTAAAAATTCTCCGCAGATGAAACCTGGCACGCGCAGGCTCAGGCCTGGAGCCAACTTATCTAAATCAATTTGCTAAAATAATTGCAAGGCCATTTTTAAGGTATAACCTGAACAAACAGAATGTTATTAATTCTTGATGTCTAGTGGTGGTTTTATAATTCAAAAATAAACTTTGCTTTAAAAAGGGAATATAGGCACGTTTTTGAACCCATACTATGGGTTATGTCACTTATGCATATTTTTAAAATCTCATTTTGAATGATGGGTGCTCTATATACTCGCTAACTACTACTTAAAGAAAATATCAGATTGTTACTCTGCATCTGGTTACTGCACATGCACTCCACTAAAAAAGTGGTCTAGTTGTCAGATGCAACTTTTTGATGGAACTCATCCAGTCAGGGAGATATGCAGTTTAGAAGCACTTCTGCCAAGGCCCAAGTTAGGGACACCATGTGTGACAAGAGTGAAAATGAGGGACACCAGTTATGGTTCATGCAGGAAGCTGAAGATGCTGTGGGATTCCTTCCTTTAGTGTAAATAACCCTTTTTCTAACCTGAGTTTTCTGATTGTGATGCAAATAACTTTCAACAATAAAAGTGTCAGTGTGGGAGCTGGGGGAGAGACACAAATTTGCATAGGATGTAGCTAACTTTTAGACTAAAATTAGTGACTACCTTAAAATGGGAAACATTTGAAAGAGGTGTTTGGCAAATACTTATGAATAGTTCATTCGTTAATAGAAAATGGGATTGGTTCATGAACAATTTACGTACAGGAAAATGGGCTGTGTAATCGCCTGCCCATACACGTGCATTTACAGGATTGGAGCCCTAAACTTGCAGTGAGTAAAGCAGCAACCTCTGGTGTTTATACCTTGCATACGCCTGCACTGCTTATTCTAAAGTATCACTTGTGCTTCCTGCCACAACCCCTGTGGCATAATGTTCTGGTTTAAGGATGGATTTGTCAGCTTTTACTTAATTGTATATGTTTCTCTTGGTCTGTGTGAGGACTTGACTTTAATGTGGGTTTGTTTGGTACATGTAGGTGTACTACTACTTACTACTCACTTTATTTTTTCAAATTATCCAAGGATCCTTCCTAACCCAACGAAAGATTTGAATGTATGTGTTTAATTCCCCTGTCAGAAGCCTGAATGTACTCAATCTAAAGCTACAGCAAAAGTATGTCAGATATTTTCTGCGAGGGAAAAGGGTATATGAAGAGTTAGATTATTTAATAATGACTGCGTCTTTGATTGTGCCCTGAGTCCAGCTCTTGGTTGGATTGGTGGAGAGAGGGGAAGGCTTCTCATCATTGTAATACACCAGAAGAGTCCTCTATGAATTTTTTTTTTTCTTACTGGGAATACATTGACAGGCACTTTTGAGCATAAAATCCACAGTGTCACTCCAAAAGACTCAACAAAAAAATACAAAGTAATCAAATGTATTGAAATAAGGCTCTTGTTTCTAAATGCCAGGCACCAGGTGTTTGATAATGTGTCCTCATGCAATCAAGTGCCTATGACGTTATTTATTTAAAACTAGATGATTGGAACATGTTTTTCAGTGAACACATCTCATTTCCAAGAGTGCTGTGCTATGCATAGGCCTAGACCTCTTGTTTGTATATCGGAGTAGTTTTTGTCTCAGACTGTGATTCCCCAGGATAAATAAAAATGAGGGCTACGTGGCAACTGATAATGTACAGTCTTTGTTTAAACCCAGGTTTCAGGTCCCAGCGACGTGTTCAGCATTATTATATCTTATGTGACCATTTTTCTCATCTTATATTGCTCAGTCCATTTTTTTTCTTTTTGTGGCTTCATTTTAATGAAATGCAGACCCAGAGTATAAAATGTAAAGCCTTATTCATTATTTAAAAGAAACAGAACCATAATTTGTGGAATCTCTAATGCAGACATCAGAGTTGGCTACAAATAGAATATAGATTTCTATAATTTTAAAAATAAACCAGCTGTCAAGTTTCCTCCCCCACTCTGAACTCTAGGGTACAGATGTGGGGACCTGCATGAAAACCTCCTAAGCTTTCTTTTACCAGCTTAGGTTAAAACTTCCCCAAGTTACAAATTAATTTTATCCTTTGTCCCTTTGGGCCCCATGGCACTGCCACCACCAAACTCTAACTGGGTTTACTGGGAAACGTAGTTTGGACACGTCTTGCCCCCCAAAATCCTCCCAACCCTTGCACCCCACTTCCTGAGAAAGGTTTGGTAAAAATCCTCACCAATTTGCATAGGTGACCACAGACCCAAACCCTTGGATCTGAGAACAATGAAAAAGCATTCAGTTTTCTTACAAGAAGACTTTTAATAGAAATAGAAGTAAATAGGAGTAAAGGAATCACCCCTGTAAAATCAGGATGGTAGGTACCTTACAGGGTAATTAGATTCAAAACATAGAGAATCCCTCTAGGCAAAACCTTAAGTTACAAAAAAGACACACAGACAGAAATAGTCATTCTATTCAGCACAATTCTTTTCTCAGCCATTTAAAGAAATCATAATCTAACGCATACCTAGCTAGATTACTTACTAAAAGTTCTAAGACTCCATTCCTGGTCTATCCACAGCAAAAGCAGCATATACACAGACACACAGACCCTTTGTTTCTCTCCCTCCTCCCAGCTTTTGAAAGTATCTTGTCTCCTCATTGGTCATTTTGGTCAGGTGCCAGCGAGGTTACCTTTAGCTTCTTAACCCTTTACAGGTGAGAGGATTTTTCCTCTGGCCAGGAGGGATTTTAAAGGGGTTTACCCTTCCCTTTATATTTATGACACCAGCGTATTAAGCCAGAAAACTCTAGGGCTAGATGAGATAGAAGCCTTTTGACTTGGTTTCAATCAGCCCTCAAATAGTCTGGGAAATCTCAACCCCAAACTTTATCATACGCAGACAAAAATAGTGCTCCCCATTGCACAAGCCCCTGACCCTACAGCTGACCCACATGAGTTCCAGCTGACACATATTGTTGCTGCTGTTTTTAAACAGCCATCTTGGCTAGGAGGGAGACACAGGGGGGAGAACCGGGCCCCTGATAAAGAGCAGGAAGTGCAGTGCTGACAAAATACTGCCCGAGTACAAACTGGAAAACATTTTAAAATGTTGTCCCATCAGTTCTGAGCCCTATGCAGAGCAGTCACTGGTCTTCAATAGTTTTCCTTCCAATGTTATAGATACAACCTAAGAATCCAATATGACAAACACTTAATACCAGCTATAATAGCATAGTAATCAAGCAGAAGGAGGATGGATTCTGGCTGGGTGGGGTGGATGTGGGCCCCATGGCACTGTCTCCCCAGCCCTCCTTGAAACCCACAGCACCCACACTATGGATGTATTGAAGAGCTGGGTCTCTGCAAGGGGTGTAGCAAAAAGAGATGGATGCCTTTCTCCTTGGCATTCTCTTCTCCTGTGACACTGGATAATGCATTTTAAAATAGCGTGGCCTGAAGCCACGTTAACTTTGGCCTTGTGCCTTAAGGGGTTGTGTAGGTGTAAGGTGCTTGGCCAATAGCAGCATGGGTCCTGATTTGGTTTGCTGAGGCAAATCAGAGAAGCAGTAAAGAGGAGAACACTCTGCAAGATTGTGTGTTCTCTTCCTCATATAGATTCTTGGGATCTGTGTGGCTGTGTACCCTGTCTCTTATCTAAGCCCTTTATCCTTGAAGGGAAGAGTTGAAGGAAACTGCTGACATGAGCCTTGTGGAAGTTTGCTGGACCTTCTCTTTCTGTCCGCACAACAAGGTACACTTGGGCCTAAAACAGCGTAATTTCTGCTGATCCCAATGTTTTACAAGTAATCAGGGTGCTTTTATCTGTGACCAGCCTAGTTCATCCCTAAATACTGAAGACCAGGGAATATGAGTTGATTGCCATGATTAGTATATCTATGGTATCTGAGGGTTAGGACTCAACCTGGTCTTTACCTCTTGGTCCCAATGAGCCCAAAACTTTGATGCCGCACTTCTGTGAAATAATAGAAGGGGTCCAACAAAGCCCTCGCAATCAGAAATGAAACACAAGACCCTTCCTGTTAATGGTTGGTTTTGGTTTCTTCCCTCACTATTATTGCAAGACCTGCTGCATTAGGGATAGCCATTTTTTGAATGAAACAAAATTTCATGCTGTGTGTTTAAAGGCAGCTTTCAGTCAATTGTCCACTTGTCCTGTGCAATAAGTCTAAGATCTTTCATTGACATACCATATGACAGTATTCCTCAGATAGTGGAGCAGATCTTCTCTTCTCTCTTTTTTTGTTTTTTGTTTTTTGTTTTTGGGGGGGGGAGGGGAGGGAACACCCCAAAACCAAGACCTTTCATTGGCTAAGCATAGTGAGGAATAAATATCCCTTAAATAATGCAGTCACCTTCGGAGGGAGGAAAATTCAAAACTCCAGGCTGGTTTTGAGAACAATATGGGCTCAATCATCAGTTGCCAATTGAAACAAAATATGATGACACTTGCCAGCAATTTGAAATCCACTAGGTTTATATGCATTGATGCTGATCAGCCTAAATGAAGTTCCACACCATCCCTTATTGTAAAAAGAATGGGTTATGTACAATTAATTCCCATGGCCTCTTTGTTCAGCTGTAGCAATAAAAATCCATGCACATAGGTGCTGAAACTAGGGGTGTTGGGGGTGCTGCTGCACCCCCTGGCTTGTAGTGGTTTCCATTATATACAGGGCTTAGAGTTTGATTCAGTGGCTCTCAGCACCCCCACTATTAAAATTGTTCCAGAACCCCTGTCGTTGCAACTTTTATTTACTACTAGATAGTGTTAGCATGGTATTCCCTATACTTAAAATAGGGTAAACTAATGGAATATCACAAACACTGCTGTAAATATGGCTTGCTAAGGTTACAAACATGATTATATGATTAGGTTGCCCATGATAGAAGGCGACTGGACTCGGTGACACAGGAAGTTCCTTCCAGTCCTATGTTCCTAGTGCTAATTTCTTGGCATGGTATTTTAATGGTAACAATTGTATTTAGCCTTTACTCTGTATCCTCTTGGGTTAATAACGGTGAACCAGATTTTTAGCTGGTGTAAATAAGCAGAGCTCCCTCAACGTCAGTGGAGCTATGCCAGCTGACACCTGCTGAGGATCTGGACAGCAGCTCAAACTGGCAACTGCTGAAATATGAAATAGTGCTATATGGAAGGTGGAATTATTTTTTGTCTAATTTCATAATTTTTAAGTGGAAATTGTAGGCAAAAATGTAGGCCTTTTGCATTTAAAAAGTGCAAGATAAATTTTAAAAAAATCCATAGACAGTAAAGATGATGCATTATAGGATTATAATTATAGGATATAGTTTCATCTTGATGATCAGGGATTCATGCTCCTAAATATCCATTCATTGAAATAAGGATATATTGTATGCCACTGTATTCCATTTTGAACAGTTGCAATACAGTGGAAGGTCATTTAATGTTTCATACTGTAGTTTTGAAAATGCAGTGTGGTCTGTTCCAAGAGTGTGGAGCTAATGATTGAGACATATTTTTCTTCTGCATAAAGGCAAATGTGATCATTTCCCCCTTCCCCTCCCACCACAATAATTTTTCAGTATGGTTTATGTTCGAGTTGTAATCCAGCTCTGTAGCTTTCAGCTATTCTGCCTTGATACTGAATGCATTGCTTTTTAGTTTCTCAGCTGCCATAGTGTTCATCTCATTACCTGTAGCTCCCAGCTATTCTGTTCTGGCTTCAAATTGCAGGTGCTAAACACTAATACATAGTAAGGGTGGAAGAAAGAAAAACCAAGTTAACCTCAAAGTCAACTTTGATATTTTTTCCCCATTCCTCCCAATGTTGCACTGTGGGATGCAGTCTCCACTTTCAACCCCAAAATGTGGGACATCCACCCTGTGAAGGGTGGAACACAACTTGGAGCATTTCCCCACGGCCCTTGTTTCTCTCCCCTTTATGCTTCTAATCCCACTGCCCTTCCTCTTGTCTGTTTTCACAGTAAGAGCACCCTTTGGTCAAAGAACATTTCCTCCCTCGACAGCACAGCTCCTCCAGTGAGGCTGTGCCTCTCCTCTGCTGGAGTATAGGGAAGAAATTCTGTAAACTGCTGCTTCTCCCCAGCAGAACCTATATCCTAGCTAGCATATCCAGGGGAGCTGACCATGGGAGTCTATGGGAAAGTGCTTGATACCTATTAAGGATCTTTCTCCTTCCCCTTTCTCAGATTGAGAACCAGCATGGGGAAAGTGTATCACATTGGGAGCTCAGGTCAGGGAATGGGGAAAAACCAACATGGAAACTGAACTGTAAGAGGAAATCAATTCGGTGTCAGTGGAGGACGGGCAGGGAATGTCAGGTGATCAGCTCTCTGGAAAAGGCCTGTTGCAGTGCACTTGTGGGGTAGAGGATGGATATAAAGGTAGAAGGGCTCTTGTTTTCCAGTATGGGTTGAAGTGAAGATGAGATTATTTTGCTTCAGGATCTTGCTACAGAAGATACAAGAGGAGTCCTCAATGCTTTAAAGGTTAAGACTTCATTGTACATAATACTCCAAATCAGGAGGTCATAAATGTAATTTTTCCGACACTCCATATTAGCCACCTCATTAAATGCCAGGATTTCACCAGAGCCAGTCCAATTGCTTTTACAGAACCCTATCTTCATTTAATGTTTCTGAGAGAACAATGTGTATTGATGAGAGGACCAGGCCATAAGTGCTGGAATTAGGGTGCTGCTGCACCCCCTGGCTTGAAGTGGTTTCCATCATATGCAGGATATACAGTTTGGTTCAATGGCTCTCAGCACCCTCACTATAAAAATTGTTCCAGCGCCACTGGACAAGGCTATATTTTTTTTTCACTCCTGTTGTGGTAAATGGGAATCATTTCTGTCCAGAAGACATCTGTGCATGAAATCAGTCTCCCATCCATATCTGTTACACCTGTTAACTTTACATAATAAGGTTGTGCCCTTACGAATTTAAGCTCCCTGTGCTTTTCCAATAATCAATATTGAAATATCAATAATGCATATAATAAAATGCTTATCAAATAACATTCCTCAAATGCAAAGTCTCTGCAGAATCTTGTTGCATTCATAGAATTCCTTTGTTTGTGTTATGGCTCTGACCCATTCTTTTGTATTGCCAAGGTGATGAGCGAATTTGACATTTATCTGATTACCTCACCAGAACAGAAAACAGGGCAGCTATCCAAAGTTCCTTTCAGTGTAAAAGCTAATTATATAAATGCTTTGAACAGCAGTTTCTTTTTGGATGTTTAAGTGCTTTTATTAGATTGTTCTCTTGTCATTTTAAAATTTATTATTGGACACTTATAAATGGTGTTGCTTGCTGGAGCTTTTTTTTTTTTTTTTTTTTTTAAATCGTTGCCAAAACCGCATCAAGCAGATCTTAAGCTAAATTTGCTGGCCTATTGCATCATTGGAAAAGAAAAAATAAAGATGACTAACCTGCCTTTTATGAGTCTAAAATACCAAGCGTATCTTTTTATGGGCCAGCCAGGATATATCCTTCTTATATTATTTTCACTATTAAATCAAGTCCCCTTTTCCAACTACAGCAACTCAGCATATCAAAAGTATGAAAGCAAAAGTCGTTAGCAGACCGAGGGATGGCCATTTGTCCTTTATATTTTGATACTGGCGTTTAGGTATAAACAGCAAGTACTGGGCAGAAGCTCTAATCATTCAATTGGATACATCTTTTACACGCTATGGGTTGATTCTCCATTTGTCTTGTAGCTTGCATAGTCCTTTGCTCCTGCACCAAGTCAGTATAAACACAGGCTGATAGACAGCTAAGTCAAATAGGCAATCTGTCTTAGGGTTTTTTACTGCAAAACTATCTGAGAATGTTCCCCATATAATGGATAGCAGAAGTGAAGTCTCTAGGGGACTTCATGGAGTCTCTGGCACTTTCCCTTTTCTTTTTTCTTTCAGATCACAGTTCTCCACTCAGACAAGTGGTAGCATTTTACACCCACTTTGCATGGGTGTAAATGACTATACAAGATGCAAGTCACTGGAGAAATGGACCTAAAGTATGTTGGAGGGAATGGGGTATTACACTGCCTAGGAAATCGTGCCCCTGTGGATGGGTTGGTGGTCTAATCCTCAGGTTTGCAATATTTAGACTCAATGGAATCACAGGTTCAATTTCTGTTATGGCTGAGTCAGCATATGCTTCCAAGGAAGATCAGTTTAGTTACATGAAGTTTCCTGTGTTGGGGGCAGGGGAGAACTTCTGGTTAAGACACCAAGATGCAAGTTGCTGTCTGGACAATGGAGACATAAAATACTCCATATCATGATTTGTAATAGTAGGAGATTTGTCCTTATGCCCTTGATCTGCTTTCCCCACCTCTACTGTGTGTTGCATGCTGCTTGGTTGCTGCATTTTAGTGACATTTTACAAAATGTATATGCCTTGCAAAGACATGGGAATTAAATATAAAATACTGGTCATAAAAATTCCTTAGCCACTGTGTTCGTATTCCCACACTTGATGCCACCTACTTGCTCAATGAATAGAAGGACAATGTATAAGTAGCTAGGCTCTGGTGATTGTGGTTCATTCTTCTGGATACCTGGACTTGCCAGGCCTTGAGCACAGAAAGTGTTGGGTCTCTGAGATCTGTGGCCATGGCTCAGAGTAAAGCAATAAAATGGAAATAGGGGATTTACATATTCCCCTTTCTACTCACTCTCAGAGCAATGAGAGGCAGGGGAAAGAAAATGAATCCTGTTAGAGCCCTGCAATTCTTGTGGGCATGTGGAGTCCATCTGCAATTGCATGGTGCAAGGATATACCTTTTGAAGGCCACACAGTAGCAGGGGCAAAGACAGATCCTGTTGATGATGGGAAGCCTGGCTGTTCAGAAACGATGGGGGAGAATTGAAAAGTGGAACCATGAAAGAGGTAGACTGATTATTTTGAAACTCTGGTTATAGTGAGTTGATTTGACATAAAGACACATGGGTTGTTTTATTCTGAATTCTACTTAGGGAAAATAGAAATTAGTGGTTAATAATACTTCAGTGCATAGTATAGACACTAATTAATCCTTACAATGCCATTCTGATGTGTATATAGCCATATTTTTCAAACCTGGGTGTTTAAAGGTAGGCTCTAAATTGATATATAGGCATCCATGGTTCAAATTTTTGCCTATTTATTATTTAGTCCAATTATTACAGGGAAGCCAGCATTGAGAGGCTACAGTTCTGTCACAGCTTTCTGAGAGGTGGTCAGATCTTCCTGATAATATAGCTTTATAATCCCTACTTGCCTGTGAATTCTGTCTCTTCATGAATGGAGATGTCTGATAACTCATGCATGGTCCAGTCTGTCTGTCTGTCTGTCTGTCTCTCCTCAGTGGTGAAAATAAACACTCCCTTGCAGTTGTGTTCACTGCATGCTCATGCATTGCATCTGTGTACATTTACAGTGTAAATTATGTAACTATATGTATATTCTAAGCAGCAGTTCTATTTGGATTGATGTTGTGTATTTAGTTCTATTTTAGCTCTTCTGAGTCAGTTTTCTAAAAGATTTTCATACGGCTTTGCTGTTTATATGTAACCTAAGATCTCAACATATTTGAGTATATGAATTTATTTTTCTTTTAAAATGTACATTGTACTCAGGAAAGTTATTAGAATGAAACCACAGGAAACAAATCCTTTATTCATAGAGTAAAGTATGCACAAGCAGCAGCTGGGAGGTTCACTCTCATTCAAGGTATTCATCCCCATTCAGTCCTGGGCCTTTCTGCTGAGACTGTCAGCAAGGGTGCAATTTAGTGCCATGTGTTGTGATGGCAGTTTTGGGAATGAGGATTCCTCTCTATTAACAATTGCACTGAAGTCCTTCTGCATAGGTAGTTGAATAACGGTCAACAGGTCATGACCTTGGTCATTATTGACCTAGGTTGGGTTTGAACCAGTGACTTTAGAGGTGAAAGTCTGTGTAACCTGTTACCTAATGCTTGAGCAAGTCCCTACTGCAGTATTTTTTGAATGTCTTGAAATATATATAATTTGTTTTCAACTGACTATTATTATTAGCATTTTTTTCACCCCAAACAAGGTGTGATACTGGAAGGCTTCAGGATGACAAAGTAGGTTGGGTTTTTTTTGCTCATGATGATGTCTAGCACACATTGGCTCGTAAATCAATTTGTGAGGACATACTAATTTTTGACAGAGTTCTATTAATACACCTTGAAGCTAAATGAGTTCTGTGAATCCCCAGTTTCAAGTTTAGAATTCTGCCATAACTAGAAGGAAAATATCTTGCTCTAGGTAGATTAATGTTGAAAGCTTGTCAAAAAAAATATAACATTGAAAAGCAATTCATCTCTTCCTGTCATTATTTTGAGTATCTAGTCGAAACACCATTTGTAATCACTAGGAAAAAACCCAAAGAGATGTTATTTCCTTGGTTGTATTTCCTGATGTTAATAGGGATCCCCTTGAATATTTATATTTCCCTTTAAAAAGTACATCCCAATGACTGATATTCAAGGCAGTAATTCCTGTTCCCAGGAATCTGATAGATCTTCTAGAGTACAGAAATTGCCACTGCTTACCATGCAACTTAATTTATATCCCATGGGGACATTTAAGGTAACCTGGCATTGTATATTAATAAATAACGAAAATGGGAACAAGGGAAGCTTTAAACAAACCATTTAGAGATGAATGACTGAACATTAAAAATGCACAAGGTTTAAGGAAACATTGACTGGGTGGAGAGAATGAGACAGCTCCACAAGCCTAAATTGCTTGATTGGTGAGTGCATTTGACAAGTCCGTGTAGGTTCCCCAGAAGCCCAAGGTAGGTAGGTTGTTCTTCCTTAACTGCTTTACTACATATGGCAGTTGGACAACTGAGAATATGGCCAGTCCTCAGAACTTCATAGTACACTCAGGAAGCCATTTCTGGCATTGTTTGGTGGGGCTAGATTCTTCCTGACTATGCCACAGGATGCTCAGATCTTTTCTGCACCTTGATACCTCTGAAAAGTGCTAAATTGGGTTGTTGAGGGACTAATCAGAAGAACAACACATCCAAAATCTAAGGCACCTCTCTATGCAGTCTTCAAGTACCGCCTAATAATTAAAGAGAGCATTAAGTGTGCCCTACATGGCAACATTCCCAAAGCTTCCCTTGATGCTAGTATGCCTCTTTGTTTGTTTTTGATGTGGGTTTGTTCTATTTATTCACACGCTTATAAGAATAAGCTCCTGTCATTTCCTCTAGGAGCTCCACAACACATTTTAAAATAAAGTGATAAAAGGACTCCCCCAGGGACTCATTTTGCCCCCAAATTAACAATTTATCATCACCTAGGAAGTGAAGACATTAGTGGAAGATCATAAGATATTAACTGAGTCCTCCCAATCTCTCACAAATACGGATTGGGAGGATGGAAAGGAAGGGTTATACTGGTTTTCTTTCTTTTTTTTCCTTTTCCCCCTTATCATTCTTCTTCAATTTTAGAAACAGTGGGTTGTTCCCAGAAGATGCTATACTGGGGTGAGGCTTTATGTTTAGGCCTAAATGCAGGACTCAGCTCTTTGATAGTCAGGCTTGGACTCAATCTAATGTCCTCTGGAAGAATTTTAAAAATCTTAGAGCACTGTCAGCATTAGAGCCCAACGTATCAGAGTCTTATCTGGGAGCTAGTCTAGTGCAAGGGTCTCTCTGGATCATAGCTGCCTTAGAGGGTCATGAAAAGGTAGATTTTTGAGGTATCTTAGACCCAGCCAAGTGCCTTGTAGACTAGAATCTTAAATTCAGTGCAGGAAGGACTAGGCATAGTTCTAGGACTAGGAGTTCCAAGTATTGGTATGATGTGCTTACATCTGCCTTTGTTCGTTAATAGGAGTGCTGCAGGCTACTGCACAAGCTTCTACAGGGCAGTCGTACTAATCTGCAGTAGTCTAACTGGGAGCTGACAAGCATCTGGATCACACACAATATTTGGGAGACTATTAAAGAGGGGGGTCTTTCCCATAAAGTGGAGATATCAAATATTTAGTACAGGGTATTGTATAAACTACCCCTTCTATTTATAATGCTGATTCCAGCTCCACTTAACTTTTGAGCAAGAAATTGGTTCTCCTCTGAATCTTCCTTCTGGACGGAGGTCTGTAAAAGCAAGTTATAAAATCTGTCCAACTACCATGAGCTGATAGAGAACAGAAATCACGGGAAGAAGCAAATAGAAAAAAAATTAGATTTTAGAGGAGCTTCCAAACAAAGCTTACCAAAGGGGTAATACTTTTTAACTGTAGGGCCTAATTCTACCGTCAATTACTGAGATTTGTGTGCAACTCTGAGATCAATGGAATTACTCTGGTTTTACATGGATTAATGGATAGCAAAATCTGGATCATTGTGTACAATTTCTATGTTCACACATGTAAAATAGCCTTAATAAGCACATCTACCTACCTCATGGCAACGTGGTGAATTATTCAGGAATATGTAGCACAGTCAGAAAACAAATTGTACCGGTCTACAAATACATTGATTATGACATAGTCCATAGGTCTTTCATCACTCTTACCTGTTGTTATCTGGGTAATAGGTATTATTTTTTTTACAATATAAGCTGTCACATTGTGTTGGCTGTTTTACATCATGCCCTGTTACACACTGAAATGCTACAGGAGACACTGTAACACAGTGTAAGTGTGTATGTACGTGTGTATATTTATGCCTGCTAAAAGGAACATAATTTGAAGATATGAGTCATTCCAGATCTACAAGGATGTACAAATCTTTGCTTTGTTTTGCTTTACTTTTCAAAACTTGTAAGAGGCTAATAGCTATAGCTCTGGTTTGAGACAGCATGTGCCTATGCTACACTTGTGTTAGCTTCCCAGAAACTGCTGGTCTACAACAATCTTGTTTCTGTCATGGCTAGAGGCTGACAATTATAGGCCTTCATCCTGTATTGGCTCAAGGTTCCACCCATGTGGAGCTCATTGCAAGATTGGGTAAGTTGAGTGAAGTGATATGCGCAAACAGGGACTTAGATATAGGGTGACCAGATAGCAACTGTGAAAAAACAGGACAGGGGGTAGAGGGTAATAGGCGCCTATATAAGAAAAAATCCCAAAAAACGGGACTGTCCCTTTAAAAATGGGACATCTGGTCACCCTATTTAGATGAGATTGTGACGTAATATCTGTTCACTTTGACAAACAAATTCTTACTTAGAGTAGGATTTTCCATGCTTCGTCTCTGCCCAAACATTTTTGTTATGTTTGAGCAAAATCAACTCAGTCATTTTGAGTTATAAAAGCTTGGGGATGGGGAAGAAACACTTTCCCCACCCCAACCCCTGTGCATTCTGAGCATATTTTTTTTTATGTTGCCCTCAATTTTTAAAAAGACAGAATCTATTAGCTTTTTGTTTGGTATATGTCATTGAGTTCTAAGGTTCAAGCCAATTTTGAAAACAAATTAGTTCAGTAGTTTTATAAGTAGTATACAATGCACACATGTAAATCCTAATTTGGCTGTGAAAATATTTGTCTTTATTGGTTAGCCCGTATCCAACTGTTTCCTCCCTCCTCCCCCACAGGTCGACGGGATATTGTGCTTGGCTGACATTCTCACAGATAGTACCCATTCTGAAGCCACTCGTGCAGAAGCAGCAGCGGTAATAGCACAAATCACATCTCCACATCTCACTTTCACTCAGCACCTCAGCAGCTTTCTGGAGAATATGGAGGAAATTGTCACAGCACTTGTCAGTAAGTATACAGGGTTTGTTTTAAGCCTTTCTTGGACTCACTGGAAAAGAAGAAAAAAACTTACGATGAAAGACAAACTTTCCTCCATTAGCAATGTTCTCGAAGGAGTATTTGCCTTTCTTGCCACTATAATGTTCCACAGTAGAAATCTATGTGGAATAGGTCAGTTGTTTTAAATCCTGAAGTTGGAAATTCTTCGATAGTTCTAACATTCTTGACTTTTAGCCAAAGTTCAAATACAATTTATTTGTGAAAGTAGTAGCCATTTGAGGCCTAAAACCATGTGCCTGGTTATCATCTCACCTACACTGGTATAAATCAGGAGTAACAATACAGAAGTCAGTGGAGAGCTATCAGTGTAAAACTGGTGAAAGTGAGTGGAGAATCAACCCCATTAGCTTTCTACAACTGTATGATACTTTATACAAAAATTACTGTATGACTTGTTCTTGTGCATTAAAAAGTGGCCATTTCATTAGGATATCAGTCCACGCTAACGCAAGAGGTGGAATGTAGTGGTGACAAGTACAACTTAATAATGAAGACCAAAATGCATCCTCCAGTCAACAATGATTTGCTACAGCACGTGACTGGGGTTTGCCTTTATCTGGAGTTAATGATAACACTCTTGTAAATTAAGATGCTAGTATTATGGTCTGAGACATCATTCATATCTGTATTTAGTCATTGCTAGGTAGGGTAACCTTTAGTTTTTAATGCTGTTTTCTAGCCTCTTCCAGTACAAGAGTCTGCCAAATAAGTGCTTCCTCCACTCCCTCCATATTAGAGATATAAATACTTTAACAATCCATAGTTACATACACTTACAGATACCAGAATCATCAGCTAACTGCATATGCAAGACCTGCAGAATAGATACATAGGTCTCTGCTGTATTCCACTGAGCTCAAGCAACCAACTAGGCTAATGGACCTTTTATCTGCTACTGATAAGTGACATACTCTTAAGCAGGTCTGTCACATTCCCTACTTGGAAGTCATTGCAACTCCTTCACAAAAGCCTGTACATCATAATCTGTCCAAGTGGATAGAATGAAACCCACATCAGAATCACTCCATATTTTTATCAACCTTGATCTATCCACCTAGCTGCCACTCTGCCCAGGCATTCCACATTCACAAACACTGTACAGATGAAATGACCATTACCACTGCCCAGATGTTGTAAATACAGAACACTCACAAATCTGGAGTCAACAGTCTGATTTAGTACTGAATAAAATGTTTCAACCTGTGAATATAATTATTAACCATCAACTGTTACCCTGCAGACTGTCATCTTGCAATTTCCATTAATTAAAAGTAGGTCTACTATGCCTACAGGCACCTCTGTGCTCCGATCCTCCCCAGCTGTGGCACACTATGCTACACACCTCTCTTCTACCCAGCAGCCCTTTTGTAATGAGGCGGTGTTAGGCATTCTGAGGGGGGCTGCTTCTTGTGCCCAGTATGTCATCAATACCCAGTCTATTCCGCCTCTAATTTACCCAATCCCAGCCTGAAATGGAGTTACAGGGCACCACCCAAGGATGCTCCAATCAGAGCTGTTGCATTTTGGACTTTGTTGAATTTTTAAGTAAACGGTCTGTCACAAATGTTGGCCTGTTGAGCAGAGGAAGCTGAAAGACACCTGTCCCTGGGGTTGGGTTAATATGCCAGATGTGGAAAGTTATTTCAGATCTCAGATATGGCAATCATACTATCTTGTCCAATCCAGTGAGTACGAAATCTACTAGACCTTATTTGATACTTTCTGCTGTTCAGTGTACTTTTCAAGACTGGGCCTCAGCATCATGTCTGAAGATTAGAAGCCCATAGTACACTTGCCCTGGAACCGGTACAGTGTGTGGGGTGGGGTGGGGGGGTGCGTTCGGGGCGGGGTGGTGGTGGTAGGAGAGGGAAATGCATGAGTATGTGGGGATAAAGAGCAAGGTAATCCAGCTTCCTCAGCTGTCAATTTCCAATTTATACTCCATTTGTTGAGCTAGCTTGCCACCCGTCAAGCAGTGTTTAAGCCTAGCAATCATGGCCAGCCAGGAATATGCCAAAATGAATCTGTGTCCCTGAGGGCAGAGTCACTGAGGAGAGGGCTATTTCCTTTATTGCCACCACCAAATCATCAGATGAGGCATGATAAGATGCACCAAGCCTAAGCAATATAAGCTTTAGGAATAGAATGACTCAAATTTGGGAAAGCCTTTTCACTATCCAGTCATCAATTTCCTTGTAATATTTATAGCTGAGTAATTGAGTGACTCTCGCTTCTTATTTTTAATTTTTAAAACGCACTGAAATCAAATTGCTGGATGACTCAGACCTAGTTCAAGTAAATGTGTACAGGAATTAAAAGGCACTTAGGAGGTTATGATGGTAATAGCTGTGTCTGCAGCATTTTTTAAGAGGTCTGCAAAATTTAAAAATATACAGGGTAGTCTGAGATTATAAAAAAGTTTTAGAAACAGTAAGATAAATTGCAGAATTTTATTCGCATGGATCCATTAGTTTTACCCATCTGCTGACTGCATCTCATTTTGTTTAGGAATATAACATTTATCTTGAACAACATCCAATGGAGAAAGTTAAGTGTGATAGCCTAGGTCACTAATTAAGTGAATGCTCCCAGAGACTTGTAGTCTAGATTTATCTTGCCATCTATACCTGCTTCAGTCCAGTTTGCAAAAATGCAAGTGGAAATGTCTAATATTAATTTCAGAGGAATATTTAACTCCTATACAAATCTTTTCATGCTGAGGAGTAACTGATTTATATTAATTAAACTATTTTCTGCATTTCTAGAATTGTGCCAAGAGGCCTCATCTGGTGAAGTTTTCCTTCTGGCTTCAGCAGCACTTGCCAATATTACATTTTTTGACACAATGGCTTGCGAGATGTTGCTTCACTTGAATGCAATGAAAATTCTTCTAGCAGCTTGCGCTGACAAGCAGATAGTGGATACTCCATATTCTCGAGATCAGGTTAGTGGTTTCTGAACAAAATGTTATGTTTACACATGACTGTAGCAGTCAGTGGCAGTTCCTGTTATAAAGTGGCACAATAGTTGCAATTCTAATATCCAGTTCTTGATATATTCAAAACTTTATTTGGTCCCATATTTTCCATGCTTGGTTTCTGCCAAATTTTTTCTCTTTTTCCTCTCTCTGTGTAATTTGAACAATATTGAACAAAGTTATTTTGAACATGAGTTTATCAAAAATGGCTGAGGTTTTATATTTGCCCAGTGAAGATTATATATTCAAAGGGGCCTTTGCCTGGTGTGAAAAACATATGTTTTGATTTAAGAAAATTATGGTTATTAGAAAATTTAATGCACAACAGAAAATCTCCTTAAGCCTACAGGCCATCATTTAAACATAAATGCATAGCACCTCTGTGTGCATCTCTTTAAGGCTCAAATCCTTCAAGCACTTTTGTGCATGCTTGACTTTCTGCATATATGTAGTCCTAATTACTCACCTACATGAAGTTAAGCATGCATGTAAGTGTTTGTAGGATTGAGATGTAAAGGAGTTTACTAGTTCTACTGGCTGAATAAGTGCCTAATTCATGTAATGGGCTTTGGATCAAGTCCTAGATGAGTAGCAAGTAGTTTAAACAAGTGAAGTTGTTTTTTTCTTTTTCATTAAAGAAATCTAAAGAGTTAAATGCAAAGAAATGTATTATGCATAATTAATCACAAAGAGCTCAATGTGCCCATGAGTCACTGGCCTGCATTAGGGTAGTTCTAGAAGGGTACTGTTTAAGTGAGAGCTGTAGTATGAATTCAGCCTCAATAAGAGAAAATACTTTTTAGAGCTCCCAATTTTCAGGGATGCACTCACTATTACTCATGTAAAGAGAGTGCAGAATTATATCCTGTTTTGAGCCTGTTGGCTCTGCTAGCCAGTGTGGTAGAGGATGAGGCTCTAACCTCATCAGCTGTCTACCTTTTGTGGGCAATCTAGATACAGCAATGGGGCTGGATCCTCAGCCCCTATTAAGTCAGTCTCCTTCATGCCACTGCAGCAGCACAAAGGTGACTTCCACCTGGCTAAAGACAGCAGCTCAGGATTGGGATGACATAGTCAGCCCTCTGCCACCCAGTGTAGGAGTGTTCCAGATTGTACTTGGGATGGGAGGGGCACAGCAGGAGCCCAGTGTTCTCCAGTGACCCTGGCTGCTGGAAAGTAGACATCATCCATTGGGGTAAGACAAGTGATCACTGAGGCTGCTCTGACTTGCACCTGTGGTCATTTTGCCATCACCAGAAAGAATTGAGAATGGTGGTAGAAAGGTGGTGTAAAATGTAAAAAGCCACAGATGTCCCTTCCCTACTCTGTCATGCCAAGCACTGCTCTGGTGCCCCTGAGGATCTAGGCCGTGGTGTTTGGCTTACTGTATGCCCATTATTTACTATATGTAATTTGTGTGCTCTCGCTCTTTCTTTCATATACGCTCTGATTCTTTGTCCTCTGTCTCTTCCTTCCAGTGGACACAATTCTGCTCCCTTTGAATTCAGTGGTAAAGTCACTATTGACTTTGGGAGCCAGACTGGCCATTTTCTTCATAGTAGCAGTGCAGCTGTTAAAAATTTTAAATTACAATCTTCTGTATTTTCCACAGTATGCATCCGATGAAGTGAGCTGTAGCTCACGAAAGCTTATGCTCAAATAAATTGGTTAGTCTCTAAGGTGCCACAAGTACTACTTTTCTTTTTGCGAATACAGACTAACACGGGTGTTACTTTGAAACCTACAATTATTGTGTTAGCCAATAAGCTCATTCCTATTCTCTTGCAACTTGCTAACTTCCATTACAGGACATCTTAACTAAAGTAACAGGAAACTTTTGAATGGCTGACCCTTGGAAAATGTGCAGGAGGTTAGATCACATCAACCCATTTATCTCATTCGCAGTTGCAAGAAGGGCAGGGGTGCGAAGCAGCAATGCTGAAGGAGTACTGGTACATAGACTGGAAGGAGTAAGTGTCTGGGTTTTACCGTTATCCATTTGCTAGGTAGCAGTAGGTTGTGTAACTGAAGATCATGCTGCTAGGACCTGTTTCTGGGTTGGTGCCTAGGATGAGCCTGATTTGCTGTTGATCTTATCTTTTTTTTTTTTTTTTAAAAGAAGCATGTTTATGCTGGCCAAGCAGTTTTAGCAATATGATCCTTTCAGTGTTAATTACTATAGGACTGGAGGCTTTATATTACTGCTACTTATGTTGCCTTTTGGATATTCAGAACTTACTAGCTTCCCTTTGTCAGAATGGCTCAATTTGCAATGGGAATTTAAGGCTGGTTCACCATTCCTCTGAGGACAACCCACAACAGGAGGGCTAAAGCGGAGGAAATCTCCAGAAGGTTCCCATGGTACAGTTTTCATTCCAGTTGCTCTGCTAGAGAGGATGGTGTTTGTGCCCACCCTTTCCCAGGCAACAGAGCCCCAAGGATCTGTATGGGTTCAGGGGGATCAGTGGAAGACCCATCTACCTAATGGCCCTGTGACACTGTATTGGCAGCTGTCCCTTGCTACATGCAGCCTTTAAGGAAGAGCTCAACCATGGCTTCTGAATAGGCATTTGTTTGACACAAGAGGTTATCTTATACTGGTGACATTAGTAGTGTTGTAAGTGGGATGTTTGTTCTATTATGGCAGTTTAATAGAATATGTTGCTTGGTTTTAATTTGTCATATGCCCAGATGCTGTGATGATGGGAATATAAACTGGTTGATGGCCAGTTTATATCCATTTGTTCTTGGGTATACATTAGCGCTTACCTTAAATAACTCCTCTCCCTCGGAGGTATTTATCCCTCTGATGTATTTATAGAGAGCAATGCATCTCCCCTCAGCCTTTTTTTGGTTAGGCCAAACAAGCCAAACTCTTTGAATTTCCTCTCCGAAGGTAGGTTTTCCATTCCTCAGATCATCCTAGTAGCCCTTCTTTGTACCTGTTCCAGTTTGAATTAATCTTGCTTAAACATGGGAGACCAAAACAGCACACAGTATTCCAAATGAGGTCTCACTAGTGCCTTATATAATGGTTCTAACACTTCCGTGTCTTCACTGGAAGTACCTCGCCTGATACATCCTAGAACTGCATTAGCCTTTTTCATGGCTGCATCACATTGGCAGCTTGTAATCATCCTGTGATGAACCAATACCCCCAGGTCTTTCTCCTTCTTTGTCGCTTCCAACTGTTGAGTCACTAGCTTATAGCAAAAATTCTTGTTAGTCTCTAAGTGCATGACCTTGCACTTTGCACTATTAAATTTCATCCCATTTTTATTACTCCAGTTTTCAAGGTCGTCCAGATCATCTTGTATGATATTCCAGTCCTCCTCCATACTGGCAATACCTCCCAATTTTGTGTCATCTGCAAATTTTATTAGCAGACTCCCACTTTCTGTGCCAAGCTCATTAACAGGGCCGGAGCTAGGCACCAGCAAACCAAGCATGTGATTGGGGTGGCACTTTTCAAAGGGCGGCATTCCAGGCCCCCCCCCCCCCCTTTTTTTTGTTGCTTCGGCGGCATTCCGCTTGGGGCTGCAAAAAACCTAGAGCCGGCCCTGCTCGTTAATAAATATGTTAAATAAGATTGGTCCCAAGACTGATCCCAGAGGAACTCCACTAATAACTCCTCTCCAGCCTAACCATTCACCTTTCAGTATGACCCACTGTAGTTTCTCCGTTAACAGGTTCCTTTTCCAGCTTTCAATTCTCATATTAATCCCCCTCTTCTCCAATTTAACTAATAAGTGCCTGTATCAAATCCCTTACTGAAATCCAGATATATTCGATCTACTTCATTTCCTTTGTCTAAAAAATCAGTTCTCTTCTCAAAGCAGATCACGTTGGTCTTGCATGATCTACCTTTTGTAAAGCCATGTTATTTTTTTATCCCACTTACCATTTACTTCTATGTCATTAACTACTTTTGCTTTCAAAATTTTGTTCCAAGACCTTGCATAAAATTGAAGTCAAGCTAACAGGCCTGTAGTTTTCTGGAACACTTTCCCACCCCCCTTCTTAAAAATAGAGACTATATTAGCAATTCTCCAGTCATATGGTCTGACCCCTGAGAGCCAGGAACGCTGGATGATATTCCCAGCTGTGCACAGACCTATGTCTTGAGCCAATCACTAAGTCTTTGTGAACTTGGGCATGTCATGTACCTCACTGTACCTTAGTCTCCCCACCTATAAAACCGATCCAATGAAGTTAACATTATGCCATTAAAATCACCCCCAATGACAAGAAGCTACATGGATAAATTCTAGTAAAGAACAGGATAGAGTGTCTAGAGAAGTAACCTCCCTCTAGCAATAACTGAAAAACTGCGGGGGCTGCAGCAAAGTACGTCCCTTGGCCCATGCCACTTCCCGCAGCCCCCATGGGCCGGGCATAGCGAACTGTGGCCAGTGGGAGCCGTGATCGGCTGAACCTGTGGACGTGGCAGGTAAACAAACTGGCCGGGCCCACCAGGGGCTTTCGCTGAACAAACGTCCCAGGTTTGGGAACCACTGCTTTAAAGCATTAAGAGTCTCTGAAGCGCAAAACAGGTTTCCACTCCTCCAAAAAAAAAAAAAAAAGAAAGAAAGAAAAAAAGGATTTCTATTTCCTGTCTCATAAGAAAGCTCCATAGATCAAAAAACAGCATTTCTGCACAACTATCAGGGGATGCCAAGAAGAAACCACTTCCTGGGGCCCAAACTGGTTCACAGGTATCCAATCAGGAGCTATGCAGAAGTTGATCCATCCCACCACTCAGAACAAAATTCCCTCTTTCTCTTATCCCAAAACTAGAAGTGGGGTAAAACATTACATTAAGAAGGAGAAAGAAAACTACTGTACCTCTCCAGTAAGACCAGGAGAGCTTGTATGCATTAGCGTCTACCTTTTCATTAAGAACCGTTATAAAATTGGCACTGGTGTTAATATAGATACCAATGACTGTTTAGTAAGTATCAAGATTCTTCATGTTCAGGGACCTCAGGCTCCTCCTGTCAGAGAAAACTGGTACTCTGCTGTGTTTGTGCAATGTGTGCATCATGTTGTCTTCATGAATCTTTAGCACTGTCAGATACAGGAAGGTGTAATTGAAACTTTTGTGGCTCAGGGACTCCTTTCATTCTGTACCTGGGGAGAAAAATAAAAAAGAAATCTGTTCCTTCTGAATTCCCACTTGTCTTGTCTCCTCAGTGATGCTAGCATTCTCACCTTACCTGTGAAGTTGTGGAAATGCAGTCTAACAGCTTTTGGTCTTTCGTTATCCAGGGGTACAAAGACTTAATGTGCAGTGAACCTCTCAATTTTAAAGCAGTTATGTTTGCATTCCAAGTTTAATACCTCAGTAAGCCATGTTCCCCAAATGTATATGGGATGGGGGAGGGCCTTTGACTCAGTCCTGGAGACCCACAGTTAGCTAGCTGTTCCTCCTGTTTTCCACATAATCCTGATGTTTTCCCATTTTTGCAGCTTCTTGGAGATGTTACAGGCTTTGAGTAAATCATAGCCTCTCTTCCTCTAGTTTCTAGATTTTTTTTTCCTGCCTCCTCTACTCACTCAGGCCATTTATTAAGCTTTCCTGTTGTGTTGCCCTTAGGGGAAAAACCCCCTCCCGAGTAATTTTAGGGTCAAAAGTAGAGGAGAGGCAGATGTTACATTATGACCCAGGCCTTTAGGATGAGGTTTTTCAAAGGGGTCTAAAAGTTAAGTGCCTAGCTCCCAATAAAAGCCAGTAGGAGTTGAGTGCCTAACTCCATTAGGCTCCCTTGAAAATCCCACCCTTTATTACTGCATCAGAAATTCTTTTTTATAATCAGAGCTTCTTGAATATCAGCTGGTTCATTCTTTCCTGTGAACTCCTCATCTAGGTTCTGCTCAGTATCATCAGATTGGTGGCTTTACCAGCTTTTTTTCTCAAGCTGCTGATCAGATGGCCTTGTACTTGGAAGCCAGCTTGGGTCCCCGGATATGTTTGCCTGAGAATTATTAAGAACAGGGGACTTGAGATGGAGGAATTTGGGCAGTGAAGCACTGTACTCTGTACCGGGTTCCCTTCCACCTTAGTTTGACAGGACTGCGTTAAAAATCGTGGAGAGAGAGAACAAGATAAAATGGTGTAGGGGGGAAGGGAGGCTGCGAAGACTTGATCTCCACCCTGAAGCTTTGGTGATGTTGTCAGAGAAAAGGTGGGGGCAAGAAACATAGGTCTCCCCCTGCCATTGCTGCCTCTGATGGTGTGGTATCTTATTGGGGTCCTGGCTGAGACAGGACAAAAGATCCGATGCCCTGCTGCATCACAACCGCTAGTACAGTGTCTCTGCTAGAGAAGGACCGGGGTAGGAGGGAAAAGCTCCTCCTGCCCTACTTGAGACACCCATGTTTTAACATTTTGGGCTAAGTCACTTGCTCAGTGTCACACAGCCAGATAGTAGCATAGTAAGGAATAGAAATCAGGTCTCCCAACTCTCCCAGGCTGTATTCAGTCCAGCGGACCATAGCTTCCTCCTGTTCCTTTTATGATCAAAAGCAGCGGACCATCGCTTCCTCCTGTTCCTTTTATGATCAATCCTTCTGACAATATGAAAGTCTATGTTTAAGCATATGATCAGCCACATTCTCTCTGGATGCCAATATCCTGTCATACACTGTGCATAAGTACTGGGTAGTATGCCCCTACCCTTCTACACTGGGGTGGTAAAAGTTATGTACCGAAGATCTTTTAAACTCTCTGTTAATATGAGAGTCTACATAAAAATTACAGATAGATCTGAACTTTCTTGCTTTTATGACTTTTGGTTTTTGATGTCCCATTTTCTACTACTACTTAGTACTTCGCACAGCCTATCTGGGGTGGAAAGTTCCTTTACCCAGAGTAGTCCAAATATGCTCTGTGACTGGATAATATAATACACTAAATGTTCTGGCATGACACTGTCGCTTATAGTAGTGACAGGACTCACATTAAGAAAACGAATTCATATGCCTTGCTGCATAGTGAGTGGTGAGGTAATCTCTGGTGTCTATTAACAAAGAAAAAGATGATAAGTTATGGTAATTAAATTCCACAAAATACTTAGGAAATTAAACAAGAGGCAATGGGTGCCAATAATAGATATAAAAATAAGAGCAAGGCCACAAGTCAGGGGAACTCTAGCAATGCATTATATTACTGGTGTCCTAATTAGTTTTCTATAAGAGACCATAATTTCCCTGCAGGAGCCACCCTCCCCCCCCCCCTTTTTTTTTAATACACCTGCACATCTCTGCACTTCCATGCCAAATTAGGTTGTTTGAACGTTGGAAAAAGAGGTGGATAAGTTTTTCATGGAGTGTCAAAATATAGTTATGTAAGAATATAATTGTGTGTGAAAATCAGCTTTGGCAAGCACAGTGGAGTCAAAACAATGGAGACTTAAACTTCAGGGGTCCTTTCTCAGCCAAAATGGTCATTATCCAGTACTTGGAAGTTAGAAGTATGCAAGACAGGCAGCATGTTCCAGTGTATAAGGCACTAGACAGAGTCAGAGGACCTGGGGCAAAATCCTGGCCCTGTTGAAATCAATCGTAAAACTTCCATTGACTTCACTGGGGCCATAATTTCAGCCCTGGGATCTATTCCTGACTCTGCTATCTATTTGATGTCACCTTGGGCAAATAATTTAACTTCTCTGTACTTCTCTTTCACCATCTGTAAAGTGGGGCAAACAGTATTTACTCATTGGTGTATAGCATCTATGGATGGAAAATACTATATTTTTTATATTTATATCTATACTATATTTATATATATATATATATCTATACTATATTTATATATATATATATATATATATTTATATCCAGTTTTTATTTATTATTACTCCATGCTGACTCTGCCCTTGCCTGCCACGTTGCCAACTGATGCAGAAAGTGCAGCTAATTGTCTACTGTAGAAACTGGAAATGATAAAGATATGCTATGGGTTTTAGAGTAGTTATAAATTTGTAAGACCTAAAATGATGCAGTCACAAATACATAAGAGTGCTTCTTCCTTCTGGTTCTCTCCAGTCTGGCAGGAAACAATAAAAATAGATTTCAAACAATATAATAGATCTCAAACTGCTGCAGAGTTTTGATATTTCACGGCACCTTTTCCCTGTAAATAAATATCACAACATATGGCTAGCTGGTGACCTCAGGGACTCCTGTGGGCAATGGGTGCTGTATAAACTCTGAAAATTCCCTAGTCCCTCTCTGAGTCACAATTCCACTCCTGTGACTTTCTTGCTCCCAGCAGAGTAGTAATTTACTGCTGGTATAGACACCAATAAATTACTACTCCCACTCACTCAGCTACTCTGGCCAGCAATTGAGAGGCTTGGCACTGCCTGCACTCCATTCCCCTGCCCACCTTCTCCAGGGAGGAAGTAAGCATGCATGCATCATGCTTACTTCTAGTCAGTCAGACGAAAAGTCCAGGTTGCCTAGGTAGGCAAGTAAGGGGGATTTCTACACCTGTACACTGTCTTCCAGTCCTAGTTATAGGCTAGTCCTGTGTCATTTATTTCTTTAAAATATTAATATGGATTGTGGAAAACTATAAGTAAATAGAAGTATTCAGTGTCTCCTTTACTCCAGAGGTCAGGTGTTTATTTTGTCTTATTCCCTCATGCTGAATCTTATGGTTCCCAGAAGAATTCCTCTCGCATCTCCCTGAGACCATCTGCTACAACATCTCCTGTCTCCACCTGCTGCTGTGACACTGCCCTTTACTAACCAGTAAGATGATAAAAAGCAAATGACTGTCATACACACAGCTGTGTGCTGCTTCTTCTCTGTTCTTTTAGGTCTGGAAGGGAAAGGGATCCCCATCCTATGTTTAAAAGAAAAGGAGTACTTGTGGCACGTTAGAGACTAACACGGCTGCTACTCTGAAACCCATCCTATGTTGTGTCCTGAATACCAAACATTCTGTGCTGGCTCATATACTATTGAATCTTCTTCCTTCATATAGTACCAGGCACCAGAGGAAATTCACTCCTATTTTTTTAGAGGTTTCTTAGGACCTCTTGATGCACCTCTTAATTGTCTAAAAGGTCTTGCTCCATAAGTTTGATACCTCAAAAGCAATACCTGCTGTCAGCCTTTGACAGGGCGGGGGAGGGGGGAAGCTCTCCATTTGCTGCCTCCAGGTAGGTTGATTTTGCTTTGATGTTTATTAGATTTCTTTATTTCCGTACATAAATTAAAAACTCCATATTGCTTCTTGCAAGTGGCCAGACATGCCTTTATCCCTGGAGACGGGTGTCTGGAACTTTGCAAACTCTCTCTGGCTTATCTTTATTTGATTCATTTAAGTGATACAATATTCACACTCATAATGTATAGCAGAAATTAATTTTACTTAGCGATGAATCAGCCTTAAAGGAGTAATTAACTAAGAAGATTAGCAGTTCCATATTGATCTTCTTTGCCACTCAGTTTAATGATTTGGTCATTTTCATTTTGAGTTTGAATTTTTCTCCATATATCAGCAGTATCAGTAAAAGTTTATGAAACACAGTGACCTTAGTAACAACAAAGATCATGACTTTCACCTCTACAGGGCAGGACTCATAAAACTAGGATACTGATCATTGAAGAGCAGGGCACAACTGGGAGGATATCCTTTATTCCACTGGGTCCCAAAATGTACCTCTATTGCCCTCTAATGCCTGTTCACTCTCCCTCTATTTCTTCATCTTTCCCTTGCTAGCATCTTCACTGTTTCTGATAATTTCTAGGCAGCAGAACTGACCAGTAACTGCCAATAGTGGGGGGACAGAGAGAGGGCAGCGGCTTCAGCAGATGTTACTGAGCATGCTCAGTCTGTATGAGCATGCTTAGTACAAGCCAAGCAGGCACCTGACCCCGCCTGTCCCACACATCATCTCCGCTAGGTAGCCTTTAGTCTCCATTCGGGACTGAGTTTTCCCAAACAGTGAATAAACCTTCTGGCCATTTAGTCCTTTTGACACACTTTGGGTTTACAATGAGGACATTCACTTTGCATTACCTTTTTAGCCTGTAAATGAATTTTTCATCTAGTCCTAGCTATAACGCAAATACAGTTTGATACCTTTGTTCACTATTGGTTAAACATGCTCATAAATCAACATTTGTTATTTAAAACAAGACACATTATCATAGTCCATTGTGGCTATATGTCTCCTTGCAATATAATTTCTTCAAGATGATGCTTCTCCATTCAACATATCTGATGAAAATTTATTTAAAGACCCTTAATTAACTTAATAGTTTCCTCAAATTTCAATCAATTTTTTCTTTACGGAAGATTGATTTCCCAGAAGTGTTTTATTTCTGTAATGGACCACTGACACTAAGAAAACATGATTTAACATCATTCCATATTTCAGTGTCAACCAGACCAAAAAAAGACAAAAGGGGGAGTTAATCTTTTACAAATTCAGTAGAAGTTGAGGTTGGTTAGACTATTCTTTTGGGAGGGGGGGCTAAAAACTCTTTTTTGCAGTACAGAAAGCAGTTTTTGTTTACTGTAAGATGTAATGATACAAATGCTGCCAATTAATATTAAAACTAAAAAACGTAGGTGACATAGCTGTCTAGCTGGTTCTTATATCTGTGAGGTCCTTGTCAATTTAGATGGCTTTTATTAGATTTTGTATATGTGCTGTGAGATGTTGAGAGGTTAATTTTATAAATCATAAGACTAACGTGATGTGGCAACACTTGTAAAGATATGAAACATATATTTATTATTATTAAGCTATATAAGATTTAAAGAGAAGAGACTTCCTATAGAGTTTTTAAAATACACTGAAGACCTCCTAAGTCACTAATACATTTGTTTAGAGCCTGTTTTTTTTCAGTGGTGCTAAGCACCCAGAGTTCTGAGTGCTCAGCATCACTGAAAATTAGCTTTTAGGCCTCAGTCTGGCAAAGCATTAACTCACATAACTTTTAAGCATGTGAGGAATTCCATTGGAGTCAATGGGACTATTCATGTACTTAGGTGCTTTGGATCAGGACTTTTAAGGGAAGTGCTTAAAGTTCTGTTCAAGAAAAGTGTCTTTGTAAAAGCGTCATGGTGGGGCTCTGTGTTCATTATATCTCACCGATTCTATGATTATCGTGCTATAGACTACACCATTATAATTTCACAATAACAAGTAAAATTTTGATCCCCCTGCATCAAGGCATAGCCCCATAGTATTAAAACTAAATGAGAATCTTATTCAGTAGTTGACAGCCTGTGACACAACTCAGATTTCATGTAGTGGTACAAATACTTGCTGATCAGTTTATCTGTCAGTCTGATCTGTATTTCTAGGGTGCTCATCACCATTATGTCTGAGTGAAGTACTTGTTAAGTGATCCCTAAAATTAATGACTGTATCAGTATTTTGAGACAATGTCTCAGGGTGGAGGCTCACATAGCTTCCTGTTGCCTGCCACTGTGATTTTGAGCTAAAATAAACTGTTGAAGCGGAGGTATACATAGCAAATGCAAAAGGGGGAAATACATCAGAAGAGACAGTGTAAAGACTGAATTTTTGACCAAAGAGAGACTGTTAATAAATGCAAAGAACAATACAATATGAAAAGTAGTTAACAGCACATGTGGATTACTTGCTGTTCTTACCTCAAGATTTTAACTGTTTAAATTGGTTTTAAGGGAAAAAAGCACGCAAAAGTCTTTATTCAATTTGTAGACTAATTGCTTCCGAATTTCATTTTGAAACATGAAGCTGTTTTTGATTTATAGGAGCATCTAAAAGAATCTTAAACCACAAAACCTCTTTCTCTTACTTTTTTTTCTTTCCTTTTCTTTCTACTTCTAGAACTTAAAAATTGTGCAACTGATTTAAATCAAATTTGGCCTGAAATACTAAGTTGCCACGTAAAGTCAATTTTCTTTCTGAACTATGAGCCCTTCAGAAATAGTTTCCAATCAAAATTAGTGATAGACAGATGTAAAAAGCTTCAGAGGTTTGGATAATCTTTCAGAAGCTGGGATGCTTATTCAGATTCTTCTTGTGCTTATCCCAGTCTGTTCCATTTGAAAAGCTGGAAATCACCTGAGAAGAGGGTCTCTAGGAATTTTCAGAAATTCCTAGTGTAGGTAGAGTTGCTACAGTATGAAAATATCCTTTCTCAGGGTATTTTAGTGCTTCTGCTTCCAGCCCAAACCAGGCAATTCAGAGATGTGTTTGAAAATCCCAAAGCAGGATAACCCATTGGCTTCAAACCTCCAGACATTTTTTTGTTGTTGGTTCAGTTCTAGTTTGGCTTGATTCTTATCTTATCCAAGCTACTTTGCCCATCCCTAAATCTGAGCATGTACTGTAACTGCTGCTACTCATTAAAATACCAACTACTGATAAGAAAGAAACAAATATGATTTGCATCATGTGTAAGTACAATGGTAATGAGAACCCTAGCGTTTGGATACTCGAATACGTCTAAGGAATTGATGAAGTGTGAAGCTGGCTGAAGTTTAGGAACTGAGGAGCAGGTCTTGGGCCCAGTGGAGATGTGGCTGTAAACCATCTTTCCCTTTACCTGATTTTGCTGTCTGGGTGCCACTTCCCACTCCCCAGCTTAATTTAGAGCGCATAGGGAATAGGAATTATCATTGTAAAAGACCTGTCTTAAATTCCTTCCCCATTCTATGATTTATTGTTGTGGCTAGTACTTTGTGGGCAATGTAGTGCAATTGTAAAGGCTTAGAGAAGAATGTCAGATACCTGTTTATACTGGGTAGAGCTTCACTGGGAGCTAGATGGTTGTTCTTGGTAGCAGCCCTCCACTGCTCTAATGGTGATATGCTAAAAAAACACAAAAATTCTGAGCAAAGATAAATTCCATTTGAAATCCTTGAGATACTTTTCAGATATCCAAACACTGCTGCTGATCCAGGAAGTATATAAATAATTCATCCCCCCCGCTACTCTATGGAAGATGAGTTAGTGTTCCCAATGGTGAGAGAATTTGATACAGAATAATGGTTCCTCAGTCAATGAGAGAGAGTATTGGTCTTTTTTTTCCTGTTCTTTTTAGTTTTGCTCTAAAATCCATACTATGCCAAGTGTACGCTTGGTGATCTATTAAAAATTCAGATAACATTTCAGCTGCTGCAGCAATAACTGTGAATATGTTTTTGCATGTATGTGTTGCGCCCATCACTAAAAATTTAACTTGTATCTATAGTAAGGGGTGGGGAAGACAAGAGTCGTGGGTGCTATTACCTGAAGTTTATGCAAAACACAACCCAGTTACTTTGGTCTGGAAATGAGTGTAGATTTGTCTGAGGACTTGAGTGTACATCTTTAGTCACCAAAGAACGACTTAATGGGGAGTGATAATGCAAGCTCTTGCACTCTGCTCCACCAGTATGCCCCAGCCTTAATCTGGAAGGCCCACAACTAGGAGTTGACGTGGTTTTCTTTCCTGAACATTCATGGCCGCTTTGCAGAGAATGCTAATAAGGGTGTCATTGCTATCAATTGTGGTAGAGGTTTTGTTGATGCAGCTGCCTTTTCATGAACTCAACATAGATATCACTGGATAGCCATTGGGTAGTAACAATTTCCAGTCACAACAGCACTGCACTGGATTTTAACTGGTGACTCTGAGGTGAAATGGTATAGCTATTCCATTATCAATTCTTTGATTCTCTGAGTGACTCAGTCCTTCCTATCAAGAGAATCCAAAAAAGGTTCAGAGAAATGTGACTTCCTCTAGACATGGGAGTATTCTAAGGCCAATGAACAAAGACTGTATTTTGTGGCCAGTACCCTTCCCCCACACCTTATGGTTGAGGTTGCTATGTTTATTGACAGCTTTCCTAGAGATATTATGTCTAGGAATTACACTGCAGTACTGGCAATCCTGATTGGCTTGAGCTGTGACTTTCCCAATGGTCCTATAGATCTCGAGCATTGGCAGATAGTGAGAATGTGGTCTGTGTTCCATTTTCATAGATATCCTAATCTTGTACTGTCCTATGACACAGAATTCATTGGTTGCTAAAGGATCCAGACAAATTTCAAATTTGCAGCAAAGGAGATTTAGGTTTGATATTAGGAAAAACTTTCTAACTATAAGAGTAGCTAAACTCTGCAGTATGCTTCCCAGGGAGACTGTGGAATCCCAATCATTGGAGGCTTTTAAGAAAAGGTTGGATTTGTCAGGGTTGACTTGGTCCCATCTCAGTGCAGGGGTCTGGACTGGATGACTACTTGAGGTCCCTTCCAGCCTACATTTCTATGAGTCTATGAAAAAGAGGAGCATTTTCCTCAAAATGATAATTAGGCTGCATCTACAGATAGAATTTTGTTTTCACCTGGAGAGTCCATTTTTAGTGTTTACATTGTCCTTGGACTTTGGCCTGCATTACAGCGTGTCTCCATTGTATGAATCTTGATATGAGAGAGAGGAGTTTTACTTGTACTAAACTGGTCATCCCAATAAGTGTATGATTTTTAAGAATAAGTACAAACACTTAGAGTAGTATCTTCTCCCAGTTAACCTGTATTCTGTGTTGCTTGTGTATGTAGTTTACATTACAAAAAGGTATGACTCATTTTTCCACTGAAAAATTCTGCTCACTTCGAGTGAAATAATCTGAATTCTTCTCATGCTGTCAGATGGTGCTTAGAGCATAAACAAAGCACCACCATCCATCTATCCTGCACCATGTCCTCTATGATAAGTCCTGTAAGTTTTCTCTCTCTGGCTAGCGTTTAATGAAGAGATTTTTTTCAGCTGGTCTCTTTGTCATGTTCACAAAGCCTTGGCTGGGATGATTTGATTGGGGATTGGTCCTGCTTTGAGCAGGGGTTGGACTAGATGACCTCCTGAGGTCCCTTCCAACCCTGATATTCTATGATTCTATGATTCTTACAGCTGCCCAGTGGCATGCCTGCCATGCTAGGTGCTCTGGCTTCATGCTTAACGCATGTCCCAGATAGTTCCAGCTTTTCTTTTTCTGGAAAACTTTCATGATAAAGGGTTGGGGCATTCTTTTTATTGGTTATAAATTAATTTAGTATAATACCTAGTATTTTTCAAAGGCCTTTCCTTTCAAAGGCGGTCAGACATCTGTCTGGACCTTTGGTGGGCTTCTGGATTCATGTCTGTATGTTAAGATGGAAATAACAGTTGAGTTGAAGATTCATAGTTTGGTCTTTACTCTAAAGCTTAAGTGCCTTTAACACCGACTTAAGGTCTTCAAATAAGGCTTTAGTTGGGCCTGAGTGATGCATAAGCCTCTGCATAACCCTCTGCACAGGGGTAATTTAACCCTTTTTGTCCAGTGCACAAATATCTCTCAAAAATATGCAGTCCTGTATAATCAAGTAAAGCAGAGCTGTCTTGATCGAGCCCAAATACACCCCTCACTCAAATAATTTCTTGTATAGAAAGATACACAACACATTTTTATATATAAAAATACTTATTAGATAAAATAACTTGAAGCCGTGAAATAATTGGCATGTATTCAAATTGTGGTTAATTGACTTCATCTATCACTTAGAGAGCCACATGGGGTACTGACTCTGCATAGAGGAAGTAATTTTCATTAACAGGATATAATTTAGAATGAAAAAATATATACACGCTGCTTGAAACTCTGTTAATAATTAACATGGAATAAATACCTAGACATATATTGAGTTTCCATTTTTCTACCTGTCACTCTTTAGAGATTCATCAGCTCATTTGCATCCTAAGTAAGTGAATTTATTCAGAGAGATAACACTGTAACACTGCCTTGGAAAGTGGAAGACCTTTATGTCAGAGCACCAAAAATTAGTCACCTTTGTTACTATAATGGCAGAGTGAGATCAACATTAATGGTAATTTGTTCGCATGCTTGCTTACATCTGTCAAGGAAGTTTGTTTGTTTGCGAACACAAATCCTACAACTAAAAGCTGTTAGCCAAATCTGTCCTCCTTCAGTCCATTATTCCTCAAGCAGATCAACAGCATCAAGTTAGAATAAGGAAAAAAGACAACAAAAAATCCTTTTAGTACAATTATTTATTTGTTTTGTTTTGGAATTTACATATAATAATGGTTATTCACAATCCCTTTACACAGTAATGTCAACAACATGTGTGATTCTTTGCATGCAGCAAGCTATGCAGGGAGTTATGTGAATGTTAAATAACAATATCTTTGCATGTGACCCTGAAACGCTGCATCATCAAAACCAGTATAGAATAGTTGATTGAGTATGGGATTAGGAGTTAGCTGTTTCTGAGTTCTAATCCAATTTCTATCGATAAGTCATTGTATGGCCAAAGAGAAGTTGCTTTGGACCTGATTTTGAGAAGCACTGAAGACCCACAACTCCTATTGTGATTGCTTAGCAGCTCTGCCAGTCAGGTCCCTAATTTCTGTCACATTTCAGGGTGCAATCCATACCAGTGAGGGTTGTCAGCACCTGCCCTGAAACCATGGCTGCTTCACAATGCTTTGCTGTTGTAGCTCCCAACCTGGGCCTCTCACAAACAGGATGCAGGTCACACATGAGTGTGTGTGTGTGTGTATGGCCAAAGCCCTGGTCCAGTAGTTCTGACCCCAGCAGTCTGTCAGCAACACTCCAGTCACACTCTGGCTTCCACCAGCCTTGGTTGCTACTTGCAGGGTGACCCAATGCACTCCCTGTTCTCTAATTTCCCCCAAACATGTATTCTGCACTGTAAATCCTCTCCAGGGTAGTTCAGATATTAGAGGTCTGTTGTCCCTGTAAACAGTCAACATTCAACAGTTTGCTACTTTAACTGGAGTTACCGTAACAGTTCAGTTTAACTACAACATGAGATTAGTTTTGATTAAAAAAATGTATTTAACTACAAAGAGATTTTAAGGATGTGCAAGTCTAAGGCATTAAAGTCAGAAGTGATTACAAGAGAAATAAGGATAAAACGCTTTCTAGTAGCTAAAACTTAAAAAAGTTAGATTTGGCTCAAGGTAAAAAATCCTTACCACATGTTCCCACCAACATTGACCCCAAACTCTCAGATCAGAATCCCCATGCAAAGTCAAAGGGCTGCTTCCTTTGTGTTCTTAGGTGAAAGAGAGGGAGTGATAGCTTGGGGTGTTTTTGCCCCTCAGTTTTATAGTCTAGTCACCCTTTGAAAGGCATTTTCTGAGGGTTACCCTAGATAAAGTTCATTCCAGCTGTGAGGATGGAGACATGGAGTCTTGTGGCAAAACAGGTTCCATGTTGTTGATTGCTAAAATGCAGATCTCTCTGTTCCTGCCCCTCTTCCTTGCCAAAGAATGGCCACTTGACAGGTGAAGCTAATCAACGTTGACACCTGGAAAGAGGCGTAAGCTTTTCCTTTGTCTTTGAGAAACTGGTTTACTCAGTCCCCAGACTTGTCTGGTAAACGCATTGTAGTCATAATTTCAGTTTATGTTCAGAACTCTTAATATACATTTTGTACATACTTTACAGAAGAATATTAATCAGTGTTACCAGTTTTTAAATGATGCTTCCCGAGGCATATTTTGCATAAAGATTATAGTAATAATGTGTAGGGTGTGAATACTTGATTAAGAAGCGCTGAAGACCCACAACTCTTATTGTAGTTGCTCAGCAGCTCTGCCAATCAGATCCTTCATTTGTTTCCTCAGCTGCAAAATGCGACTATGGCACCAATTCAGGAAAACATTTAAGCAGGTGTTTAAGTCCATCTCTGTTCAGGACAACACTTGAGCATGTGCAAAATTCCATTGACTTAAATACATGCTTAAATCCTACTTATGTGTTGTCCTTGAATAGGTATGCTTTCCAGAATCAGGGCCCAAAATACCAACCTCCCAAGGGGGTTCAGAGGATTAATCAGTGTTTCTATCATGCTTTGAAGATTAAAACTGACTTCTAAGTAGTAGTATTGCTTGGATATACACTGAAGTTCTCAGTAGTTACTCAATGGGAGTTTTGTCTGAATTTGAGTATGGAATTCAGGATTTGTACCCAAATGAACACTGCTAGAGGCCCAATTGTTTGTAGCCCTTCAGCCTCTTTATGATGATTTAGCAGCATAAAGGGGCTTCCATAAAGCATGCAAATCTTACCACCAACGATCCACAACTTCCATCTGGCAACCCCCAGTACATGTTGGCGGCATGGCTGGGGGAAAGGAGACATAATTGGAGTGCCACTACACTCCAGCTACTCTTGAATGTTATTAACAGCTGAGTGTAAGTTGAAGCAACCTCAGAGTATGGAGAAGTGATAATAAAATGTCAGCCCACAAGGATAGTTTTTTATTCTACTCTATTCTGGTTGTTATACTATCTTATTGAGTATATTTATCATTTCTGAATTGTAACATTATATTTTATGTTCTCCTCTCTCATTAATGCAGGTTGTGACAATATTAGCAAACATGTCTGTGCTGGACCAGTGTGCTTCAGAAATAATTCAAGGAAATGGTATGTATTTAAGCTGAGTTAATGCTGTATTTGTATGTATAGAATGTACATGAGAAAAGGAGAGAGCTTGAGAGGTGACCTGTGTTAATCACAGGGCAACATGATCTACGGCTGCGATCCAATGCAAATGAAGCCTGTTGTTTGCTATAATTCTTAGTGGAATCTGCATCTGCTGGCCAATACAGGTTGATGAGGGATACAAAGTGAGGTCTCGGAATGGCCGTGTAATTGAAATATGCTGCCATTCTACAACATGATTTAGAAGACTTCAAATATATAGCCATCCTGCTGATTTAATATTTATAGTTCACGTCATTACCCACAGCTGTATGTTGAGGCAATCTGAAGCATTTTGATAGTAACATTTGTTTCTGTAAATTAAGACTTAAGATGTTTGAGAAGATCTGTGATTCTCATACATCAGATTACATCATCTATGTATTAAACTTTGCACATTAGCATCCTGCATTTTGCATCATTTCATTCAAACTGTACAATGCCATAACAAGACATTACTGCTCCAAAATGTACAAGCAGCAGCAGCAATGCTTTCCCATAGCCCTTTAACGATTATTTTTGGCAAAACTTCATTATTTGGGAAATGTACATTTTAGATTTGATTCTGACCAACAGGGAGGAATTGGTTGCAGATCTGAAGGTGGAAGGCAGTTTGGGTGAAAGTCGTCATGAAATGATAGGTTTCATTATTCTAAGGAAAGCGCAGCAGAATCAGGACAATGGATTTCAAAAATAAAAGCAGACTAACAAACTCAGAGAAATGGTAGGTAAGGTCCCATGGGAAGAAAATGTAACCAATAGTGGTAGGTATACTTCCTAGTGGGGAAGGAAAGTTACTAAGTGATATCAAAAAGATTGGGGTGTTTAATGCCTGTTTTGCCTCAGTCTCCACTAAAAAGGTTAATTGTTACTAGATACTCCAGTGGAATTAATGTTAAGAAAAACGGGGAAGGAACGTAAGTCAAAATGAGGCAAGAACGGGTTAAAGACTATTTGTATAAATGTATTTGGATACATTCAAGTCAGCAGGCCCTGATGAAATGAAGTAGTCGGAATACTTAAAGAACTAGCTGAAGCAGTCTCAGGATTATTAGCATCTTTTTTTGAGAAGTCATGGAGGATGGCTGAGAGGCAAAAATAGGGCCTGCCTTTAAAAAGAGGAACAAAGAGGACCCAAGGAATTAGACCAGTCTGCCTAACTTTAATATTTGGAAAGATACTGGAACAACTTATTAAACAATTGAGTTGTGTGCACCTAGAGGATTATAACGTTATAAGGAATAACCAGCGTAGCTTTGTCAAGGACAAATCATTCCACACCAACTTAATTTCCTTCTATGACAGATTTACTGGCCTAGAGATAGGTTGGAAGCAGTAGACTTGATATTTTTGGATTTTTAGTAAGGCTTTTGACAGTCCCACATGACATTCTCTCACAAGCAAACTAAGGAAATGTGGTCTAATTACTGTAAGATGGATGCACAACTGGTGGAAAGACTACTCAAAAGTAGTTAATGGTTTGCTGTCAAACTGGGAGAGATATCTAATGGGGTGCAACAGGGGTCATTCTTGGGTCCAGTACTAGTCAATATTTTCATTAATGACTTGGATAATGGAATGGATAATATGCTTATAAAATTTGTAGAAGACACCAAGCTGGGAGTGGTTGCAAATACGTTGGAAGACAGGATTAGAATTCAAAACAACCTTGAGAACTGGTCTGAATTTAACAAGAAGAAATTCAATAAAGTGCTTCCGTTAAGAAGGAAAAATCAAATGCCCAATTACAAAATGGGGGAATAGGCTAGGCAGTACTACTGTTGAAAAGGATCTGGGGTTGTTGGTGGAGCACAAATTGAATGAGTCAAAAACGTGTTGCAGTTGCAAAAAAGGCTAATATAATTAGATTTAGGGTAATTTTTAGTTTTCTCACGTTATAGCTGAAAGTGTTGTGCACACAGACCTGACTGATGGAGGATTGGCACAAACTAACCTGGATTCCATAGGGTCCATGGACACATAGGAGGCTTAGGTTTTCATTTCCTTACTTTTGTGTGTTTGTGTCAGGTGTGTGTGTGTGTGAGAGAGTGAGTGTGAAGTAAAGCTGCCTTACAACAAGGTTTTCTTGTGTATTGATTACACTATATATTAGGGTCATGCTGTGTGTAAGTTCGTGCATTTTCAATTAGGCATCCTCTAAACAGTTTGTTATTACAGCTTCATCGTTACTAAATACACACCCACTATTTCAGTCTACTCCTCGTAGAATCAAATCCTACAAGGTGCTGAGTCCTTCTGAGAAGTGATGCGCACTGTCCACTGCCACTGAAAACAATAGGTCTGATTCTCTTCTCACTCAGATTGGTATAAATCAGGAGGAACTTTATGGAAGTCAATGGAGTTACACCAATGCCAAATGCGTGACAGAGGAGAATCAAGCCCAGTGGGAGTGGGGGGCACCTAGCATCTTGCAGGATCAGGTCCTTGCTGAATTGACACTGCCGGTTTCAATAAATTGTGAGGCAGTTTGTGGATGTGCATGGACATCCACTATAATCTAAGGCGAGACCACACATGTTCACTTCATTTGTGATGAGTAAACCGTATTTGGACCCAGACCAGGGTGTTAAAATGTTAATGCATTAGAACACTGTGCCATCTAGCCTTCCCTCTTAGCCAGTGAGAAGATGCAAGTAAGTGATCAGTTTAGTTCTGGCACATGTCCATGTAAAACGTAGACTTACTTAACCAAAGTGTGTTAGTGGTACAGTAAAGTCTGCATATTTCCCTCTTGTTGGAAGCTAAGACCAAGGCAGCTGCCTCTAGGCTTGTGAAAACGGGTGAGATCCAACTTGTGCATAATAGTTTCCTATGTCTGTATAATATGGTAGCAGTTGGTTAGAAACCAGAGATACTGATGAGAGAAGAGTCTTTGGAATTGGAAGATCTTGGATGGGCTCTCTTCTCAACTTTGGTTTCTAGCTCTGATTCTTTTGGAAGCAATTAATATTTTTGTTAGTTATGTAAATGTTCTAACAAAAATATATATCCATAATATTGAATAATAGATGTAGGTAACAATAAATACATAGACAGAAGTATACAGATTATTGACATTCTGAGTAAAATCCTGGCTCTATTAAACTAATGGGAGTTCAGTTATAATAGTATTTAATTGGAATGGAAAAGGGGCTTCATATCCCTTTTTAAATGTTTTTGACGTAGTATTTCTCTGGTTATCTATCTATCGTTTATCTATCTACCCCTCTCTGCTGTTTTGGTACTGAAAGGGTAGGTTTTGTGAATGATATAATTTTTAATAATCTTGCTGTTGCTCTCATCTCTTAATCATTATGTCCTGTCTTACAGGTATCATGATACCTTTTAAAACTTATACTTAGCGTGTTTTGCTCTAGATATACTGGCAGTGTGATATTTTATGTTTTTGTTATAGATAACTATGTGAGCCAGTGGGTGCTCCCCTGTAATCTAGCTCATGAGAAGTCTAAGGGCTGCAAGGAATCTTTTTTTCTCTTACTGTGTGTATGTGTCCAGGGAGCTGATGGGTCATCAAAACATCTAATTGAGTACAGTAGCTGTTTCATTGCTGTTTTGATTGTATTATTGTTACAGATATTTACAGGGTGGCCATCAGTGTAGTATCAGGGTACACATTATACAAGGTACATAGAGGAAGAGTACACAAATAATTTTCCCTTCCCTTGCACTTCTGTGAAGAGTCCATCTCCCCCAAAGCACCAGGACTGAGGAGTCTAGCTTGGCTGGTGGTATGAAATGTCTATTGGGGTTGTGCATGGATAAGGCTATGTACCTGCTCCCTCTGCACTAGCCAACAGAGCTACATGGACACGGTGATGTGTGCACGCCTCCCTACTAACAGAATATAGCATGATCCTGCAGCAATCACAGTGTAACAGGGAACAATGTGCAGCCCAAAGCCTGCAAAATTGGGTAATGCCTTAAAGTGACAACCTTGCCCTGTGTGCTGACATCTGATCCCTGCAGGCACAAGGTGCGGGGAAGACTTGTCCTGGCAGAGCAGAGATCCCCCGGCGCTCCCAGCTGGTGAAAGAATGGAGCTGTGAGAGCAGGGCTGCTGAGGACTGCCTGCACTGCCACAGGGTTACTGACACCCAATCTCTGCAGGCTCATGGTGCACGGGGGAGGTTGCACTCCCTTTGACTGTCACAGAGGGATTATTTTTTTAGTCCATTTCAGTCAGCTGAAATTGACGTTTCCTGATATCTATCAATTTAAATTGAATCCTGCCAAAACTAGCCATGATCACAGACCAGCAGATTAGATGTGCTGACCAATAACTTCACAAAATCCTGAGCCTTCACAGAAGCCTAACAAACTAATGTTGCTGAACCATAAGCACGGGGCCCTATGCACATAACATCAAACTGGCAAAGTAAAGGTACTTGGCTAGTAATTTTACAAAGGCTTTGAGCTTATCAGTCAACAGGTAAGCTAATAACTTCATAGAGGCTTTTAGCTTGACACTAGCCCACCAAAATAGATTTGCCGAGTGGAAATTTAAAATAACCGTGAATATTACAGTAGTTATAATGTCATTTTATAACAATTGGAGACCAAGGCACATATCTTGGAGTTTTTGGATGAATAAACTGAAGCATAAAACTTTACTGAGACTGCAACAAGACCAAAAGAGTCTAAAACATGAGATGAATATCTTCCTTCCATTCCATGTCTGTAAGTGTCACTGAAGTCCATGGGAGACATACAAATGTATTTGAATTGAGAATTCAGTCTATTAGCCATGATTAAATTGAAACATTAAAAAGGTGTTTTAAAACACATGAGCTGGAAAGGAAAATTACATACATGTAAGATCTGCTAATATACTTCAGGTAGCTGCATATAGGTTGATCTCGAATTAGAAGTTGAATGTAACAAAGAATTAAAAGCACTGCCATGGATTTTGAGCCGGATGTGATAGGTCAGTCTAAAATCCAGATGTCAGTCTGATCTAGAACAATCTGGAGAGAAGAGGGGGAAATGTGAATGAATTTGCTGGTTCTATACGTTTTCTAGCTTTCTGTAGGTGACATATGTTTTTGCGCAGATGCAGATTGTGCCTATATTCTGAACAGCAAAATCATATGTTGCGGTTGTGCAGCAAAGCTTGTTTCGCTTTTAAACTACTTTCTTGTATGGAAGTTTTTGTTTTCTGGGAGAGATACTAACAGCAACTTCTTTGTAGGTGTTCAGCTTTTAATGGAAATGCTCTTTGAGAGATCATCTTCTGGGAATTCAGCAGAAGTCACTGCTTGTGAGCGAGTTCAGCAGAAATCTGCCGTTACTCTGGCACGGCTCAGCCGAGATCCTGAAGTGGCACATGCAGCCATAAAACTCAGCTGTAAGAATTTAATGCTAACCTAGTGGCAGACAGTAAAATATGGAGAGAATGAATTCCGGCTGAGACTAGGGCAGCAGAGGCTTTTGCTGGTTTAGCAAGGAGAGAGGCTCTCTGATATCACTTGTTAATGGTTGCGCTCTACAGACCACGAGGTTTCCTGCACAGTCTGTCCTGACAGTGGATGTGGAGAATGTGCTAAATGAATCTATGGCTAATTTTTCAGTGGAAACTGAGGTGCAGCTTCCTCCCACACATAGCTAGAGATGGAGGGGATGGGGTTACAGAGCTTTTACAGTGACTAGCTGTTGCTGTGACACTTGAAGATGCAGAATCTACTCTCTCCTCAACTTAAAACCTCATACATGTGTGACTAGTAGGATCCTCCAGCAAAGAGAGACAGTAGGGACTCTCTCTCCGATTGAAAAATTGAGGAAAAAACATGTCTGTTTTGGGGAGTTGGGGGATGATGGACAGGAAGGATTTTTTTTTTTTAGATCAGCTCTATTCATTGTAAAAGAGCAGTAGAGGGTAAAAACAATGTATTTGTTTATGCTTTGCCGTTATCTAACTGGCAATTTTAGCTCGTTCTAATGCATGTGTGCAGAGTTCCTTCTATACCTCTTGTATAGCAGTTGTATTCATTCACAATTGTATTAAATGAGACAGATAAAACAAAGGAATCCACCAGGCTGATTTTTGGTGTCAAAATGGCAAGTTTTAGATAGCAACAAACCTTGTTTATCTTCATTCTTTTTTACTGTTTTAGGTATTCCTCGCCTTATAGAACTCTGCAGATCACCCACTGAAAGAAATAACAGTGATTCTGTTCTAGTGGCTTGTCTGGTAGGTGCACGTAAGCCATCCCTTATCTCTCCTGAAAAATGCAGAAATCCTATTAGTTTCAGTGAGATTTCAGTGTGTGTAAGTAACACAAGTTTGTTGTAAATTACATGTCAGACTCATCCCTTCCTATCTTGGGCCCAGTGCTGAGTACCTTAATTCCCATTAAAATCAAGATTGGCACACAGTGATGGGGTGTACCAGTCCCTTCAAGGCCCTCTGCTCGAGGCCCTGCACTCCTACACACCCTGCCCCAGGAAAGGAAAAATGAAGGTGGGTCCTCTAGGGCTGTCTAGAAAGGCTGCACTGAAGCAGTCAATCAGAGGCTAGCAGGCTCAAATAAAAGGAATCGTAGGGCTTGCACAGGTCAGTTCATGGCTGGGACCAGAAGGGTGAGGAAGGGGGCTCCTCTCTGGCCAGAGGAGCTCAATGGATAGACTTACTGTCCCTGGGAATGAGAAGACCTGGAAGATTTGGCTAGTAGGTTTGTGTCCTCTTCATCCTCAGTGACGTTACAGTCATGACCTATTTAATTTCACACTGGGAGTTGGTTGATTCTCACTGTATTTTAAAACTCCTCCAATGGCTTCTAACCTCCTCCAGTTTCCTAGATCACTCACAGTCAGGCATTGGAATAGGACATGGTGCAAACACAATCCTGTCTCCTGGCTCTGACTTCCTTTGGATAGAGTTCAAACCTCCATCATAAGTGGAGCTGGTAGCAAAGCCTATAGTAAAGGTTGCCTGACACTTTCCGTCATAAGACCTGTTTTCAGGTGCTTATAACTTAGCCAAAGCTTAACCATTTGAGAGGAGCCTGAAGGAGTGGAAAATTTGTACTGATTGGGCAAAGAGACTGGAACTAGGATGACAATTCCCAGTGGGTGGAGAGACAGGACTGGCACGGGGGCAGGCTGGAGAGGATGTGGACACACTGGGTCAGGCTTGTGAGGAACAGAAGTAGAAGGCTCTGTATGAACTAGAGTACATTCCTTTCCATCACCAGGAATCGAACCCAAGATTCCTGAGTCTGAACTTCCCTCTGCTGTTGACAGATATCCATGAAATCCATAAAGTGTGTCTCGTCCCCCACTAGTGGCTTGTATAAGTAAAGGATGACAACTTGCTACTGCTATCAGTTACTTTATTAGCCAAGTGCCAGAAGTCTGGGCAGTGGATCTAAAGGATTGAACTCTGCTAATGATGCCTCTAGGGGCCGGTATGATTCCACATGATGGAATTTCTGTATTTTCAGTTTGCTTTTTTAAAAACCCAGAAAATCACACACAAAAAGTATGTGTAAAGAACATTTAAGGTTGCAAAGTCAAGTACTTAAAAGTTAGGAAATGCCAAAATTTAAAGTTGCATGTACAATCTTAAACAGCGCCCTTGTGTGTAGGCATTATGATATGGTTTTTAATTACATGATCGTATACTGTTTTTTTCTACAAGACCCCTTTTGAGTGCTTACTTGGCAACTTTAACTTTTCTTTAATATAGTTTTTGTGTGTAATAGATATTACTGGACCTCCTCACTGCCATTGATTCCGTAAAGTGCTGCTTACAGGACCTGTTAGGAGAAGGAAATGCCAGCACTATATTAGCTTCATTCATTCCTCTAAGGTAGATCAGAATGAATCCTGATAGAGAGTATTTACATATTGAATGGACAGGGTTCAATACCGTCAGCTCTCTTCTTCAGTAAATATGAAGCCAGAATGTGTACTGTCAAAGTGCAGAATAAGACTCTTGCGCATGGGGGCAGGGCACCTTCAGTGAGATAAACATGACTATGGAATGCCTTAGAGGACAAGAGCAGACTGAGTTCCAACTAGGCCATGTTCACATCTAAATGCAAGGGCTGGTTCTTCAACAAGGCTTTGTCAAACTTCCTGGGGTACCCAGGGTTGTGAGGCACCTTTCTATCACCTGACTGTAGTGTGATGAAGCCTTGTCTATGCCTGCTGGGGGTCAGCTCCCCAGTTCCACTGGCCACTCTGTCTGTTGGTGATAGGCACACTCCAACCCCTGAGCCTGCTGAGTGTCTCTCTGGAGTGCCCTGCCCCTGGTCCACTGGATATTCACAGTAGTCACAGATTGCCTCAGTTTGCCAGTCCACTTAACACACATAATTTAGATATGGTTATAGTGAAAACAAGTAGAAGTTTATTAACTAAGGACAGAGAGTCAAGTGACAGCAAGTACAAGTATTGGAAACAAATAGTTACATATAAAACAAAACCATAACATGCATTCTAAAACCTAGACTTAATTAAGTAGGTACTCTTTTCTCATGTAGAGAAATCTCACCCAAAGTCCTTTGTGTCTTACGGCCAAATTGGCTGTGACCCTCCATTCATAAGACAAACATGCTGTTAGCTTACTTCTGAGTCAAGGATCCAGGGTGTACTTCTGAGCACCCCGATATATCACAGTAATCCACTGTATTTACTCGTAAAGAGGATCCCCTCATGCTATTTATTTCATCCTGTAAGTTTCCTCTCTTGAAGATTTCACAATCTCTTGATGAGCATTTGGCTTGCTATGCAAACAGGCATCCAGCATGAGACGTACAATCAGAGGTGAAAGTAAGCTGGTATGGGCCAGTACGGCATACCGGTAAGAAAGTGGCCGCTGGTACGGGCCAGTACACAGCCAACATTGAGCAATGTACCGGCAGGGCCACTGATATGCGGGGGGGGGAGAGAGAGACAAAAGGGGCAGCTGCCCCGGGGCCAAGCAATTTAAAAGGGCTCCTGGCAGCGGGAGTGTCTGTTGTTTCCTGCTTGAAAGGAACCTGTCTGAGACATGTCAACTCCTGGTTACCAGCCTTAAGAATATAATATTCAGTACAGTCTCACAACTCCTTAAATATCTATACGTATATTTCATAAAATGATTGATGCCCAGTGGGCTACTGGATGTCAATAGGGAGGGGAAACAAAGGTACAGAAAGTGAAATGACTTGCCAAAGGTGTCGCAACAGGTCATGCATTAAGGTCATGCATTCAGTCAATGCATTCAAAAGAACAGCTTCATAATCAAACTGAGAGGGAGATTTAACTGGATGAGTGGACAATTCAGTCTAGTACATAGGTCCTATGCTGGCCCTGTGCACAGGGGTCAGTTTCAAGTATTGACCATTATCGGTGAGCACTATATGTTATGGACTCAAAGTGAAGAATTTACTAATCCTTAATTGTACTGTCATTGTTTCTGACAGGCAGCCTTACGAAGACTAGCAGTTATGAGTCCTGATGGCCTTGAGGATTCAGATTTCCAGCAGTTGGTAAAGCCTAGACTTGTGGATTCCTTTTTGCTGTGCACAAATATGGAAGAGAGCTTTGTATAAATGACTAAATATAGCCTCCAAAGCAATTGAAATAACACATGCAGAATGATGTAGTTCTAACAATTATTATTTTTATGATTAATTTATTTTAAAACTAAGGTCTGGTATGTAGAGAAAAAGAAACAGAAAAAGCAATCTTGTATCAGTGGTTTGAGCAAGTAATCCACCCCCCCCCCCCGTTTTTCTGCAATACTTAAGGACATGTCAACAAATCAGAAAATTATGATTATAACTATTGTCATGTTAGATTTGGGGCCAGATTTTCTTCTTGATTACACTGGTGTGATGAGATTGCAGCATGATAACTAGGGAGAATTTCATCCCTTGATTTTAAATGTTATGACATTTTATCACTATTTCTTTGTAATTACAGTACTATTAAGTTGTCCAAAAGATTTATTAGCTTAATTCATTTCACAAAAATTGATTCTTAAAAATGCAAAAATAAACTTGAATACAATAGAAACAGTACCATCTGGGCACAAAATTCTCAAGTCTCCATTGAGGTATGCTGATTTGCTGATATGTTGAAGATCTGGTCCTACTTTTTTTTTATAAACAGAACTGTGGAAATACCTGCACAGGATTAGATACTGAAGGTATGTAAGAAATCAAATAGCCACATTTTCAAGACTGAATTCTGAGATTTTTTGAGAGTTGATTTAGGCTGTCTAAAAATGTGGTCCTTTACAGAATATATAGTTACAGGTCATTTTTTCCCTCTTTTAATTACATGAAATTAAAAAATCCTGGAAAATGATAGTTTGTAAAAATATGTACAGAAATATACCTGATTCTGTACAAAATGTTTAGATATCCACAAATAACTTAGCATGTCACACAAATCCGTTTTCCTTGCATTCCATAGTTGTACGTGAATTCCCGTAGTGCATAAGCCCCAACATATTTTTAGTGATTCAAGCCAATACTTGTTTGAAAGTATGTGTGCATATATTTTAAAAAACAGGTAAACAGATTATAACTCTGACTGAACCTTGAGTTATTCTGTTTTCCTAGCTTGTCATTTTTCTTTAAAATGTAGGGTGGAATTTTAAAATTCACTTAAAGTTGGCAGAAGAAAATTCCATTTGTAGATGTTTACATAGAGGGTAGAATTGATTGAAAAATGGGAATATTTTCATCAAAGATGTTTGAACTTCGAAATTTTTCAGCCAGCAATGTCATAGGAGTCTTTTTGCTTCTACGTCTCTATAGTAACTCAGGAAGATTTGTGTTTTTGACGTTTTGTGGTTGTTTGTGAATACTGCTCTGAATAATTTGTGGTAGGCAACTATCTGGTGCTAGGACCTCTGCAAAAAAAAAAAAAAAAAAAGGAAAGAGAAACCCTACTTCCTGAATTTACCTCACAGAAGTGTTCTGAGGCTTAATCCATTAATATTTGTTTAGTGTTTTGAGATTTGAATGAACGGTACTGTGCAAGTGCTAAATTGTCACCATCGTCCCAGTTTTGATGAAAGATGCTTCCACCTTTCATCCTATGTATGACAAAGTCCAGCTCATTTCCAGATGTGTAGGAGCGCAGAAGAAGTTTATTTGCTGACATCTTCATGGTGATGTCTTAGGTCAACCATGTATTTATCCTAGATGAAGGTTAACATGCTTTTTATAAATATTAGCATACATACAGTGACCGCTGCTTTAAGCAACCACTCAAAGTTCAGACAAAAATCAGATGCTTTACAGAGATGCTTTTCTTATATGAGTGGAGATTACTTCTGCTTAGTATACCATGACTATTTTGAGGCGGTCCTTTAAGACGTGACCGTGCACTGTAAGGATTGGTCTGTTGTAAAGGCTTCATTGTATTATACCAGTGACTTTGGCACTTTCCTCACTAAAAGTAAATACATATTTGAACTGATACATTAAATGGTGAAATCATCATTCCTGGTGTAAACCATTAACTTGATAGCAACACAGAGGATAGTAGAGTTTACTACAGGGATCCTATTAAGATGTTATAATTATCTTTATAATCCAAAATTGCATATAAAGGGCCAAATTCTGCTCTGTCCCATTGTTGTAAACCTCTCTTCTTTGGCTCTGGTTAATGTCAGTTATTCTGTATTTGCATTCGTGTAGCTACGAGTAAAATTTGTCCCATAATGTGTTCAAGTCAACAGCTGCATTCAAAAATGGATAGGTACAAACTGCATGCCGTTGTTCTGCTGAAAAACATGGCACATCCAAGAGGGGACAGAATTCACTGGTAAAATGTTATGCCTGTGTAAGGCCAAAGGGATGTTTACATAAGCACCAAAAATAGCTATCAATAAAAATTAAAGAAGTCCATTTCTCATGTGCACGGACACCACTTTGCGCTACTTTGTCAGTCTAACATGGGTACACGTGGAATTTACATTGCCAGAATCACATGAAGTAGAACTGTGTGAATAACTGATTTTTTTGTCATCTCTGTGGCTGTTCTGAAAATTTAAAAAAAAAAATTGGTTTCAGGTTGACTGAAACAAACATTTTTCCAAAATTTTTGTTGAATTGAGGAGTTAAAAAAATAATTTTGTTTCAGATTGAACAAAAGGTTTTTTACCTAAAAGAAAATATTTGTTTTTAATTTGAGCTTTCTGAAATTTTTTTTCATGAAATTAAATTTCAAAGCAAATTTGTTTTGAATCGAAAAACTGAAACATTTAATTTCAAAGGTGTCAAAATTAAAAAAAAATGATTTTCTTCCCCAGATTTTTTGTGTGTGTGACTGGAATAAGTTGGTGAATTCAACACAAATTTGTCTACACTGCAATTTTATAGCCCCACAAGTCTGAGCCCTGTAAGCCCAAGGCAGCTGACATGGGCCAGCCGCAGGTATTTTATTGCAGTGTAGGCATACTCCCAGTATCGCACAGGCAGAAGAGTGTTTTGGACTACATCCAACTCTTTGGGAGTGCAACTAGTCAGTAAAAGCTGGTAGAAGGAACACAGACACTTCAGCGCTGACCCGGGTAGAGCAGAAATAATAGTATAGGTGTAGTGGCGAGCCAGGACCCATTTATAGTAGGGCATCATACAAAGGGAGAAAATTCATGGAAAAGCACAGCCAAACAACCCTTTACATCCGCCACATATTGGATCACAAGTGTCCTATTGATTCACAGTACAAACATAGTCAACAGCCCTCAAGATCTTGAACAGCAGAAAACCGGGCTGGGTGGGAAGAGGTGGGGGGGGGGCCTGGGGCGGTGTGGGGTTTTGAGCACCCCCTGGTGGCCCAGAGGAAACTGGCGCCTCTGGTTTTTATTAAATTGTGTTCCATTTTTTTTTTTTTTTTTGGAAACCAAACCCCCAAACATTTGAAGACAAAACAACATGAAAATTGTCATTTTGAATTGGCATTTAGACACAAAATGTTTTTTTGTTTTGTATTTTTAGCCAAAAAGAAACAAAATGGCATTTTAATTCTAAATGAAAATTTGTTTAATTTAAGAACATTGATTCTAAAAAAATCCCTTTTGTTTTGCCTTTCCATGGGAAAAATCAATGTTTTAAATTGCAGCCGTGTTGGTCTTCTCTCTCTTACCAACAGAAGTTGGTCCAGTAAAAGTTCTCATCCATCTTGTTTCTTAAATAAGAATTGACAGTTTCCAATGAAAAATTTCAGTTTTAATGAAACCATATTTCTCAACAGGGAAATTTTGTGCATCAAAATTGTTACCAGCTCTAAAATATATGTATTAAACCTCATTGAAGTCAAGGAGCTGCAGCGGGGAACATAGGGCAGAATTTAGCTCAGTTACTTTGGAATCTGAAAGCTATGCTTGCTAAAAAAAATTCTCCCTTCATTTGCATTTCTCAGAACTGTTTTTTAAATTGTATGTTTTTGAAATGTTGGACAAATGGGCAGTGAACTGCAAGCTCCTTTGTAAGTTGTTTAACAGACCTTATGACTTTGGACTATGAACTGAATATTTGTATTGAAAATAATATTTAGTTCAAGTATTTACAGATATTTTGGCTCAGACATTTATTCACAGAATAAAAATTTATACTTCAATGTATTGTGTGTCTATTACATTAAACATTATTTACAGTGAAGGTTACTGGTCTGGCATTATTTGTTTTAAGGAATGACTTTAGGTACAAAGAACAAGACCTATGTTTATAAATCCCCCTACTGACCTATTCTGGGTGTTGTACAGCTAGCAGCTGATTCTAACTCCTCTCCACAACAGTAGAAAGCATAAAAAGATTGTGTATTATAAGGGAAAAATTAACCCACTGGTGATGTATTGGGTTTTTTAATCAGAAACTGTGCCAATGATAAAATGTCTCCAAAAACTTAGAAAAGTGAAAGGAATGGATAAGCTAAGGCAGATGCTCAATAAGAGCATGTTCCATGGTCAGAAACCAGCATACCAAAAGCCTAGTCACCCACTCCCTAATGGCCCAATTTGTGACATATTGAAAAGACAGACATTCTTCAGGACTTGGTTCAAAGAGGAACTCCATTGCCAGCTTGAAATCTTAGGGCGGCTCTATATGGTGTCTGACTTTGACTTTCTTAGCAAATCTTCACTAACCAAGATGTAATGGATCAGCATGTTGCATGGAAATCCTTTTGAAGTCAAGTTATGAGACCAAGATATCTATAGAAGAGGACTTGTATGACAGGACATAACAGGCCTTCATAGTTCCCTGCTGGAGTCTTCCTACACCCTGCCCTAGGAAAAGTGCAAGGAAGGTGGGTCCTCCAGGCCTGTCTAGAAAGGCTGCACGGAAGCAGCCAATCAGAGCTCCGCAGGCTAAGATAAAAGGAGTTGCAGGGCTTTAATAGGTCAGTCCCTACTGGTAATTTTAGTTTTATTTTTTTCACTGAAACTTTTCACTGGAAAATAAAAATTTCCCAACCCTCTATACTTTGGACAGATTGAAGTTTGTATTGGCAGCCATTGCTGAAAAATATTTTAACTATTGGAAAGCGTCTTCGCTTGAGAAAGATCCCAAAGTATTTTACAGACTATGCAGAGCTTCTCTGAAATGCAGCCTGTCTTGGGGGTGAAGTAGCCAGTGCACATCAGTGTGTGTGTGTAGTGAGTGTTTCTTCAAGATAACCCTGGCATCTCTATTTTCTTTACTCTTTAGGGTTTCCATCTAATTAAAGACAGACTGAGGAGATGCTGGTAAAGGCATTCATCATCCCAAATAAAGGGAGAAAGAAGCTGAGCAGTTGGCTATAGTTGTGTATGTTGAGAACTGAAGGAATTCACTATCTGAGGTACATGCACAATGTGTCATAATTAAGTAAATGTTGATCAATATTTATAAAACCTGAAATACTTAAGGCAACCAATCAAACCCTACAAACAGGTTGTGTGAAAATTCAAATTTGTCTGTTTCACACTGTAAGCTCTCAAGAACAGGGGCTGTCTCTTGCTGTGTTTGTACAGTACCTAGCACACTGAGACCCAAATGTTTGTGACCTCTTAGGGCTCCTGTAGTAAAAGGAATGTTAATAATTATAACAATTCCTGTGAAAATATCAGCATTTTCTTTCTCTTTGATATTACATTATATAGTTCCTGAAAATGTTCTTGCAACCTTTAGCATACCTTGTGTGCATGTATGGTGAATGCTTACTAATTTTACATGGTTTTATCTTAGACTACTGCCTATTTTGTTGTGGTATATTTTCAATAGCAGTATTCATGAAGTAAGAATAATTGAACTTAGTGTACTCCATAAATAAAATTCTTGTATTCTAGCTTATTAGAGAGCCCGTATTATCAGACAATACTTCTGTTGCTTCTTATCTTGTTCCTTTGCTTATTTCCCTCATATTTTCCCTTGACCCTCTTGCTGTGATGATTTTGTAATGGGCTTGTTAAATTGTATCATCTGGTGCCTTTTCTTTTTGCACATAAATACAAGAAAATATAACGGACTCTTTTCCTTTTCTGTAACAATTTTTTGTAGAAACCTATTAAATTCTGTACAGGTGATACAGCCTAAAGATTGCCCCTTATTAAATGGCTCCTGAAGCCCTACATAAGTCTATGCCCTACATAAGTCCCACTTAAGCTTTCAGAACAGAGTGGGACTAACCTGGTCCACAGGCTTATGCTGGGCCAGGGCACAGGGATGAATTGTATCATGATTACATTATAGCACCTTTAAGGAGACTTAGTGGAAGCTAGAAAATCAGGATTACTGGATAATACTCCATAAATATCTTGTCTTTCTAACTGGTGTGGCTCTCTTTCACTTCATCATATCTAACTAGAAGAGACACATTTGTCTCACCTTAGCTAACCAGACTTAGTTTGGTACATAAATGTCCTTTTTCTTCCTTACCTGATTGTTCTTGCTGTTGTCAATCAGTAATTGTGAATGATCGGTGAAGTGTTCAATGGTCCATAAACTTATGGTACATTAACTGTGTGTTACATATTAACTGTGAAGCCAGAACATTTCTTCAACTCTCTATGACTGCAGTACAAGAGACATGAAATGTTAATACACTATGAATTCTTGATGACTAAGGGAGGGGAGAGGATCACCAATGTAAAGGAAGTTAGAGTTCCTGCTGTATGAATGAGAAGCCCCTTTACCAATTTTTGGTGACTCAGTATTTTACTGTATATTTGTCAAGCAGTGAATATGAAGAGTTCCCCATTCAATGATGATCTGTTTAGGTTGTAAACTCCTAGGGGCAGGAATATGTGTTTGTTCTGTGTTTAGTCAAAGACCAAAGCCAACTGAGATCCTTTTCTATGACTAAGGGTATGTCTACACTACGAAATTAGGTCGAATTTATAGAAGTCGGTTTTTTAGAAATCGGTTTTATATATTCGAGTGTGTGTGTGTCCCCACAGAAAATGCTCTAAGTGCATTAAGTGAATTAACTCGGCGGAGCGCTTCCACAGTACCAAGGCTAGAGTCGACTTCCGGAGTGTTGCACTGTGGGTAGCTATCCCACAGTTCCGGCAGTCTCCGCTGCCCATTGGAATTCTGGGTTGAGATACCAATGCCTGATGGGGCTAAAACATTGTCGCGGGTGGTTCTGGGTACATATCGTCAGGTCCCCGTTCCCTCCCTCCCTCCATGAAAGCAAGGGCAGACAATCGTTTCGCGCCTTTTTTCCTGAGTTACCTGTGCAGACGCCATACCACGGCAAGCATGGAGCCCGCTCAGGTAACTGTCACCCTATGTCTCCTGGGTGCTGGCAGACGCGGTACTGCATTGCTACACAGTAGCAGCAACCCCTTGCCTTGTGGCAGCAGACGGTACAATACGACTGGTAGCCATCATCGTCATGTCCAAGGTGCTCCTGGCCATGTTGACCAGGAGCGCCTGGGCAGACATGGGCGCAGGGTCTAAATTTGGAGTGACTTGACCAGGTCATTCTCTTTAGTCCTGCAGTCAGTCCTATTGAACCATCTTATGGTGAGCAGGCAGGCGATACGGATTGCTAGCCGTCCTATTGCATCATCTTCTGCCGGGCAGCCATGAGATGTGGATGGCATGCAGTCCTTCTGCACTGTCTGCTGCCAGCCAAAGATGTAAAAGATAGATGCAGTGTATCAAAACAAGAAATAGACCAGATTTGTTTTGTACTCATTTGCTTCCCCCCCCCCCCGTCTAGGGGACTCATTCCTCTAGGTCACACTGCAGTCACTCACAGGGAAGGTGCAGCGAGGTAAATCTAGCCATGTATCAATCAGAGGCCAGACTAACCTCCTTGTTCCAATAAGAACAATAACTTAGGTGCACCATTTCTTATTGGAACCCTCCGTGAAGTCCTGCCTGAAATACTCCTTGATGTAAAGCCACCCCCTTTGTTGATTTTAGTTCCCTGAAGCCAACCCTGTAAGCCGTGTCGTCAGTCGCCCCTCCCTCCGTCAGAGCAATGGCAGACAATCGTTCCGCTCCTTTTTTCTGAGTGGATGCCATACCAAGGCAAGCATGGAGGCCGCTCAGCTCACTTTGGCAATTAGGAGCACATTAAACACCACACGCATTATCCAGCAGTATATGCAGCACCAGAACCTGGCAGAGCGATACCGGGCGAGTAGACGACGTGAGCGCTGTCGCGTGAGTGATCAGGACATGGACACAGATTTCTCTGAAAGCATGGGCCCTGCCAATGCATGCATCATGGTACTAATGCGGCAGGTTCATGCTGTGGAACGCTGATTCTGGGCTCGGGAAACAAGCACAGACTGGTGGGACCGCAGAGTGTTGCAGGTCTGGGACAATTCCCAGTGGCTGCGAAACTTTCGCATGAGTAAGGGCACTTTCATGGAACATTGTGACTTGTTTTCCCCTGCCCTGAAGCGCATGAATACCAAGATGAGAGCAGCCCTCACAGTTGAGAAGTGAGTGGCGATAGCCCTGTGGAAGCTTGCAACGCCAGACAGCTACCGGTCAGTTGGGAATCAATTTGGAGTGGGCAAATCTACTGTGGGGGCTGCTGTGATGCAAGTAGCCCACCAATCAAAGATCTGCTGATATCAAGGGTAGTGACCCTGGGAAATGTGCAGGTCATAGTGGATGGCTTTGCTGCAATGGGATTCCCTAACTGTGGTGGGGCCATAGACAGAACGCATATCCCTATCTTGGCACTGGAGCACCAAGCCAGCGAGTACCTAAACCGCAAGGGGTACTTTTCAATAGTGCTGCAAGCACTGGTGGATCACAAGGGATGTTTCACCAACATCAACATGGGATGGCCGGGAAAGGTACATGACGCTCGCATCTTCAGGAACTCTGGTCTGTTTCAAAAGCTGCAGGAAGGGACTTTCTTCCCAGACCAGAAAATAACCGTTGGGGATGTTGAAATGCCTATAGTTATCCTTGGGGACCCAGCCTACCCCTTAATGCCATGGCTCATGAAGCCGTACACAGGCAGCCTGGACAGTAGTCAGGAGCTGTTCAACTACAGGCTGAGCAAGTGCAGAATGGTGGTAGAATGTGCATTTGGACGTTTAAAGGCGCGCTGGCGCAGTTTACTGACTCGCTTAGACCTCAGCGAAACCAATATTCCCACTGTTATTACTGCTTGCTGCGTGCTCCACAATATCTGTGAGAGTAAGAGGGAGACGTTTATGGCGGGGTGGGAGGTTGAGGCAAATCACCTGGTTGCTGGTTACGCGCAGCCAGACACCAGGGCGGTTAGAAGAGCACAGGAGGGCGCGGTACGCATCAGAGAAGCTTTGAAAAACAGTTTCATGACTGGCCAGGCTACGGTGTGAAAGTTCTTTGTTTCTCCTTGATGAAACCCCCCGCCCCTTGCTTCACTCTACTTCCCTGTAAGCTAACCACCCTCTCCTCATCCCTTCGATCACCGCTTGCGGAGGCAATAAAGTCATTGTTGCTTCACATTCATGCATTCTTTATTCATTCATCACACAAATAGGGGGATGACTACCAAGGTAGCCCAGGAGGGGTGGTGGAGGAGGGAAGGAAAATGCCACACAGCACTTTAAAAGTTTACAACTTTAAAATTTATTGAATGCCAGCCTTCTTTTTTTTGGGCAATCCTCTGTGGTGGAGTGGCTGGTTGGCCGGTGGCCCCCCCACCGCGTTCTTGGGCGTCTGGGTATGGAGGCTATGGAACTTGGGGAGGAGGGCGGTTGGTTACACAGGGGCTGTAGTGGCAGTCTGTGCTCCAGCTGCCTTTGCTGCAGCTCAACCATACACTGGAGCATACTGGTTTGATTCTCCAGCAGCCTCAGCATTGAATCCTGCCACATTTGAGCTTCAGCCCTCTCTTCAGCCCGCCACTTACTCTCTTCAGCCCGCCACCTCTCCTCCCGGTCATTTATGCTTTCCTGCATTCTGACATTATTTGCCTCCACGCATTCATCTGTGCTCTGTCAGTGTGGGAGGACAGCATGAGCTCAGAGAACATTTCATCATGAGTGCATTTTTTTTCTAATCTTCACTAGCCTCTGGGAAGGAGAAGATCCTGTGATCATTGAAACACATGCAGCTGGTGGAGAAAAAAAAAGGGACAGCGGTATTTAAAAAGACACATTTTATAAAACAGTGGCTACAGTCTTTCAGGGTAAACCGTGCTGTTAACATTACATACATAGCACATGTGCTTTCGTTACAAGGTCGCATTTTGCCTCCCCCCACCGTGTGGCTACCCCCTCAACCCTCTCCCCTACCCGTGGCTAACAGCGGGGAACATTTCTGTTCAGCCGCAGGCAAACAGCCCAGCAGGAACGGGCTCCTCTGAGTGTCCCCTGAAGAAAAGCACCCTATTTCAACCAGGTGACCATGAGTGATATCTCACTCTCCTGAGGATAACACAGAGAGATAAAGAACGGATGTTGTTTGAACGCCAGCAAACATACACTGCAATGCTTTGTTGTACAGTGATTCCCGAGTACATGTTACTGGCCTGGAGTGGTAAAGTGTCCTACCATGAAGGACGCAATAAGGCTGCCCTCCCCAGAAACCTTTTGCAAAGGCTTTGGGAGTACATCCAGGAGAGCCGCGAATGCCAGGCCAAATTAATCCTTTCACATGCTTGCTTTTAAACCATGTGTAGTATTTTAAAAGGTACACTCACCGGAGGTCCCTTCTCCGCCTGCCAGGTCCAGGAGGCAGCCTTGGGTGGGTTTGGGGGGTACTGGCTCCAGGTCCAGGGTGAGAAACAGTTCCTGGCTGTCGGGAAAACCGGTTTCTCCGCTTGCTTGCTGTGAGCTATCTACAACCTCCTCCTCCTCCTCCTCCTCATCTTCTTCATCCCCAAAACCTGCTTCCGTGTTGCCTCCATCTCCATTGAAGGAGTCAAACAACACGGCTGGGGTAGTGGTGGCTGAACCCCCTAAAATGGCATGCAGCTCATCATAGAAGCGGCATGTTTGGGGCTCTGACCCGGAGCAGCCGTTCGCCCCTCTGGTTTTCTGGTAGGCTTGCCTCAGCTCCTTAAGTTTCACGCGGCACTGCTTTGGGTCCCTGTTATGGCTTCTGTCCTTCATGCCCTGCGAGATCTTGACAAAGGTTTTGGCATTTCGAAAACTGGAATGGAGTTCTGATAGCACGGATTCCTCTTCCCATACAGCGATCAGATCCCGTACCTCCCGTTTGGTCCGTGCTGGAGCTCTTTTGCGATTCTGGGACTCCATCATGGTCACCTCTGCTGATGAGCTCTGCATGGTCACCTGCAGCTTGCCACGCTGGCCAAACAGGAAATGAGATTCAAAAGTTCGCAGTTCTTTTCCTGTCTACCTGGCCAGTGCATCTGAGTTGAGAGCGCTGTCCAGAGCGGTCACAATGGAGCACTCTGGGATAGCTCCCGGAGGCCAATACCGTCGAATTGTGTCCACAGTACCCCAAATTCGACCCGGCAAGGCCGATTTAAGCGCTAATCCACTTGTCAGGGGTGGAGTAAGGAAATCGATTTTAAGAGCCCTTTAAGTCGAAATAAAGGGCTTCATCGTGTGGACGGGTGCAGGTTTACATCGATTTAACGCTGCTAAATTCGACCTAAAGTCCTAGTGTAGACCAGGGCTAAGGCTCCTAGGCACTACAATACTACTACTACTACTACTAATTTATGGTAATAGGGGAAGAGAGATGGAGACCCTCAGAATCCACCGAAGGTGGGAATGAGAGAAGAGTAATAGGCCCATGTAGTAGGTCCATGTCTAGTAGGATCCTAGAGCACGGAGTGTGAGCATCATCCTTGATGCTGAGGCCTGCAGAAGTCTGTCAGAGAAGAGTGATTGTTACTCAAATATTGTTTCCAGAACTGGTACAAACAAAAATTACTTTTGCAAAATAAATTGAAATGTAAAAGTTGCTTTCCTTTTGAAGGGTTCTATATTGATTCGTCTTTTTTTTTTCTTGAAAAACCTTTTTGAGGATTTTGTCACTTAATTCCACTCCACTGCCCCTCAAAAGTACCAAACACATTATTGAAATTGTTATTCAATTTCTAAGTTTACCCAAACTGAGTTTTGATAAGATTTTTGATCACTTTTTGGAAAGAACTTTTTTTTTAAAGGCACAACATTTTTTCACAAATTGAAAAATTTCAACAATGGTGACAATTTTTCAAGATAAAGTGATTTTCAAAAAGATAATTTTTTTCAGAGAAACATTTTGTTTGGCATATTTCAACCAGTTCTACTTATTGCCATACAAAAGCCATCTTAATATAGCTGTAAATTATAATTTAAAATATTAAAATAAACTCAGATCATAACTCTTATTTAATAATGCTGAATATAAAACAGATAGGCTTAGGGATAATCAAGAGAGAGAAGTTTATTTAGCAAAAGCAGCTTAACGTTATTTGATCATTAGCTTGCTTTATAACATCTTGCAGCATACAAATGAATAACACTGACACTTCGCCTATTGGCATGAATGGATAAGTTATGTATTTTAACGATAGTTCTGAGGCTGCATTTTCAAATGTATTGTACTTATTTTTTATGGCTGAATTTCTAATATTTGCCTGGAACTAGAAAAGAGAAAATTGATGAAGGCAAATAAAACTTTTTGAAGTATAAAATATTTCTGCTAATAAATTCAGCTACAGCAATCAACTCATTTTAGGGCCTAGTGATTCTTCACTAGAGGAAGAAACAAATCCATGACAACTGTCCTCCTGGAGCCCCACTTTCAGAAACCACTCTTCACTATTCTGTGAATCTCGGAAGCCCCAGTGATGAGGTCAGCAGAGATTAAAAGATTTTTCTCTCACTTCAGATCATTGCCACACTGTAACTTGGCATTTTCTTATTAGTTATGTTCCGTGATGTTCCAAAAGAGTTATTTGTGCTTTAAATCCAGTATCCAGACTCCAAGGTGTCAATTATCAAGGCAAAGTTCTGTCATGCTTTTTGACTCATAATAAAGTTAACAGAAGTCCTATCTTTTTAATTGAGAGCAGTCATGTTGTTGTGCTCTCTACAAACCAAAGGTCTGTTTTTATGCTGTGGCCAAGTGCCAGAGTATGTACAGAATGAAAGCAAGTGGTTAAGTCTCACCTAAAGAGATTTGTCTTGTTGAATATCCAATCAAGCATGCTTCACTTGGGATGATCTTTGACTCTTAATGTGTTTGCTTGGTGACTGTCTTCCTTCATGTGTCCCGTGGACTTTTTAAGTTTCTCCAAAAACTTCTTGAGAGCAGCCTTCTCCCTATCCACATCAGCACAGCGGAGAGCTGCAGCCCTCTGAATAATTTTGATTTTATCAGCACTCCTCTTCTCTTCCCCACGATTTGCAACTCTTGCCCACTGAAGAGCCATTGTGTCTTCAACCTTTTTTAGAGGCATCTTCTTTACCTTTAGCTTATTCATGCTGGACTCTTTTTTAAAATCCACAAAACAACAATCAAGCTAGCCACAAAATTGATACTTTTCCTCTTCTAGGTAAAGTGAGTTATTAACTTTCTTTGAGCGTTATTGCAGCTTCTTTCTTGGAAGTCTTAAGGTTAATAATTAACCAGTTTTCTCAGAGCAGGTTGTTCTCATTGTTCTCCTGTTGTGCCATCCTTTTAGCTGATTTAATAAACCACCTGATAGGTTTTTTACTTGAACTACTTTAATTTCAAGCCTAAATTTCTGAAAATAATTTGTAATTTGAAGAAATTGAAATTGAAGGGCTTTTTTTTTTTTAAATTAAAAAGCACTAAAAGCAATTGCATTACGGTCATCTCCGTTTCACATTTTTATTTTAAGATTGTTCTTTTTTGTAATGAAGATAGTGTAGCTATTGTTCAACCTGATGTTAACTGTGGCTGTTGTATTATGAATATCAGTGACAGTATTGTTATGAGCTGGGTTAAGCCTTGGTATGGGTTGAGTTGAAACCTCATTGAAACTGATGTGTGACTGCACCTTTCACTTAACATTGCTGTAAGAGACTGTTAAGGGGCTACACCTAAAACGAGGCATAATGGAGTCTGCCCAGAAACTAGTACCACGTAGGTGGAGGGTTCAGCTGGGTATTGTTCTGGCCAGGATGGTGGGTACGCCTGCATGTGTGTGAAAAAGGCAAGTTGGGGCTGCAGACAAGATGCGCAGAGAGCAGAGAGAGAAAATGAAGCAGCAGGCTGTAAAGCACAGGGTGACCTTGGGAGAAGCCTAAAGAAAGATGCCGAGTCAGAGGTGCTGGCTGAAAGAAGCTTGGGCCTCAGGAGCTAAGAAACTGCTCCATTTGCTTTCCAGTGTTCACAGAAGCAGGACTTTGTATATTCCTTGTAAACGAACAAGATTGCACCAAACAAAAAATGCCAGGCACCACTCTCAATTTCTACTTCCAATCACAACATCCCTAGTGCCCCAAATTTTGAGTAGCTGCTCATGTTTAAAAAGGGGTAATAATTTATTCTTCTGTAAGCCCTTTGCGATTTCAGAGAAAGATTAAACCACAATTTTTCTAAAAGCTACATAGTGGTTTTAACCCCCTCCAATGAAACAACCAAACAAAAACCTTCCAAAAAAATTTTCTGGTTAGGAATGCAGCAGAAACTCTGGACACTGGTTAAAATTATTCCAAGAGCCAACTTTTGATATGTTTTATAACATTCTGAGGTAGAGCTTTAGCGCTCTGAATTAGAGAAGGACAAAACCATTTGGATGAAATAATAGGTGTAACCCTTCATCCAGATTCACAACGGAATCTTTTAAAAGTTTTAAAAAGGTTTAGTAAATCTATTATTATTCACTGTAATGCACCCAGAAGCAGAAATGATGAAATACAACCAGAAGAACCACTGCTCTTATATTTGTGGCCTAGTGAGACACTGGTAATATAGGAAATCTCAACCCCCCCCCGTTTGTTGTTCTGAGATTTCTTTAGGAATGAATTTTCTCTGAAATATGCTTGTCAGGTGAAATAGAGATGTGAGAATAATATCAACAAACTGTGAAATTCATATCTGGGCAGAGAGTCTCCACAAGAATTCTCCCTTAAATTCTCTCAATAGAGAGGTTTAAGTGCAGGGCACATGTTGTACAAGTCCTTGGCACAGAGGTGGATTTTACAGACAGTTTACTGACATTCTCTCATCTATATGGATTTAGGTCGTGTTTTTTTTTTTTTTTAAAGGGAATAGGGAATAATAATTTTCTGTCTCAATTTGACATTTAAAACACATAAATGGTGAAAAGTAATTCAGTAGTACAATGAAAAATGTTACAGATGGCAGAGACAGAGGACCAAAATGAGTGTAAATAGGTGGAACTCCATTGATGATGTAGCCCCTTTAGCTGTAGAACCTGATAATGGCTAGACCTTGTGTTTGAACCTGATCCAATGCCCATTGAAGTCAATAGACTCCCATTGACTTTAATGGGTATTGGAAGAGATCCGTGGTGTGCAAGGGAAGTGAGGGTAAAATCTATAACGGCTGCATGCAGCTGGCCAGAATCATAGTCTCAGCACTCTCCTTTCTAGCTCTCCAGAAGGCTAGCCATCACAAATGGGATAAGAAAAAGACACCAGCACGATATGCCCTAATCACTGGAATTGGCAAACCACAAAAAGGTCTGTTTGTGGCACCCCTTAACAGAATATACCAGTGTGTGTGTGCTCTCTCTGCACTTCTTGTAACATAACAATTGTAACACAATAGTAGAATCAAAATCTGAATTTGTAGAGCTTTTTGTAACATCTTGTTCAGGCAATTATTTTCAGGAAAAGGAATTGACATATTGGAATAGGTCTTCAGCTGGTGTAAACTGTCTTACTTCTGGCCCATTCTGTACTGTATGTTTTAGAATATAAAGATACAACAAAGCTGAACAGAAAATCTCAAAGGGCAAAAGCTCAATTTTGTCATTTGTTTTTGTAGTATGCGTGTTCTTGTTCTTGTTCTATTTAGTCTCATCAAACCTCTTTCAGCCTTATTTTAGAACCAATAATTTTTTAAATTCTGTATTCTTGGAAAAAATCACAAAAGTTGAACTGTAAGGTTTATAAAATAATAGTTTTGCATTAGTGATATCATTATTTCTTTGCAATTTTTTCCCTTTTCAAACTCCTAACCCCAAATTTAGATCACATTAGTGACAGGATTTCTATAAGGTTGCTCATTCACTACTGCAAATCAAGAAACCAAAGCAACACAAGTCTCTGAGCATTCTCACTGTATGATACAGTGCAACCAGCTTTTTAAAAGCTTCTGATAGATTTACTTAAGCACTTGCTGGGGAAGGTGTGCTGACATCTACTGGAAATTTAAAACACTTCATCATGCATTTCCACGTCTGCTAGCGGGATGTATTTGGTTTAGGACTAGAGCTGGATGTATGATGCAAAAATGCTTCACTGCTACTTGTGCAAATTTTTAAACAAATCTGCTTCAGACATTTTTTGGGTTATGTTGGTATCATTTTCTGTGCAAACTCCAAAAGTAAGTTTTTAATACTGTGAATACTGGCAGAAAATAAACTGTAAACTCTCATAATAGACTACTTTCACCAAAAGTGAAATTTAAATTTGCTTTCTGACTATTTGCATCCCAAAGCTCATTGAACGAGTTATGTTTACCTGACTGGGGAACAGAAGTGATTTATGGGGCCAATCTCAATTGAGCAACAACGCTTGGTCTTTGAATAGCAACCCTTAGTTAAAAGAAAATTTGTAAATAATTCACTGAGTAATTTTGGATAATGAATGACTGAATCTGAGAGAATTGCAATCTGTTCATCAAAATTCCTTGAAAAGAGAGAGGTGAAACTTATGCATCATGAAATGTATTAAGTGACCATGATTTGCTCCACTTAAAACCATATTCTAACCTTAATCCCATATTTTGGGACTAGATTGTGACATGGACTATGTATCATGGAAGGGAGTAAGACCTCCTGTTATATCCTCACGTGGAATTCTTGAACCTTGGGTTCGGGTGCGCAGGAATCAGAGGGCTGCATGTCTGCTTAATGCCTCCCTGGAGCAGTTGGGTGGGGAAGGTGCAGGGTGGGGCCACAGAATATGGGAGGACTATGCCCCCTCACCCACCCATCCACAGTAGCTGGCCAGCATAAATCAGTGTGAGGGGTGTTGTCACTTGCTGCCGAGGTAGGTGTTGTCACTTGCTACCATCAACAAATAATTCCCTATAGAGCAAGGAAGAATTGTGTCTCAGAGGTGCATCTGAATCACCATTGCCATTTATACGCCACCTTTGCCTCAGGGCTGTGCCTAAAGGCACTAAGTATCTTATAATTTTCCATAACTTACATGACTGGGTTGTATAAAATGGTTGTCACACAATTAACAGTAATGAGGCAGGGCTGTGTGTTCACTTAACTACATGCTGTGTTTAATATCATTCCACTGGCTCTAAGTGAATATCTGTTTCACCTGGCACTCCCACACCTATTAAATATCCAGTCTGAACAGATAGAACTGCATGATTTAGAACATAAGAACAGCCATCCTGGGTCAGACCGATGATCCATCTAGCCCAATATCCTGTCTTCCAACAGTGGCTGGTGTCAGATGCTTCAGAGGAATGAACGGAACAAGACAATTATCGAGTGATCCACTCCCTGTGGTCCAGTCCCAGCTTCTGACAGTTTAGGGACACCCAGAGCATGGGGTTGTGCCCCTACCATCTTGGCTAATACCCGTTGCTGGGCCTATCCTCCATGAACTTATCTAATTCTTTTTTGAACCTGATTATACTTTTGGCATTCACAACAATCTCTGGCAATGAGTTCCACAGATTGACTGTGCGTTGTGCCAAGAAATAGTTCCTTACATTTGTTTTAAACCTGCTGCATATTAATTTTGTTGGGTGACCCCTGGTTCTTTGGGAATTTTATCCAGCCAAACTCCACTGCAGCCCGGAACATATGTATTTATTAGAACTACTACAGTAATTAAAGAGACTCTTCTCATTTTTCTTTTCTCCTAATGCCCTTGCTTGGACAAACAGCAAGGGCATTAGGAGAAAAGAAAAAAGAGAAGTGCAGGATTAATGCATGAGTTGAATGTGTTTTGGAAATGTGTACTGTGGACTGTTTTTAAAAATGATTTTTGGGTGTCCAATTTGACATATGTTTAGAGGGGCCTGATTTTCACATACTGGGTGCTCAGCACTTTCTGAATTTCAAGCCCCTTATGGGGTCAGGTTAGGCACCCAAAATCACTTGTCACTTTTGAAAATGTAGGCCTGTTAGTTTGATTTTGTTTAAGATGTCTTCAATGCGAAGCTTCATTAGGGAAGGTGGGAGAAAGTTTGCCAATGATTGAATATTAAATACGAATATTTTCAGGAAGTTAAAGAGCAAAAAATGATTAAATATTCCTCCTGAAGAGCTGTGAATCCAAACTCAACTTCATCGTACTACTTAGACTGAAAGTGACTAAAAACCAACTATGAACAAAGAAGAAACAGATCTTTCCTTGTCCAAATTGAGAAATGCAAAAAGTAGTTTCCCCCCCAATTAATGCTGTTTGTTTAAACTGGCTTTCTTAAATTCTCTCAATTTGCATAATCTAAAACCTGTTTGTTAGCTTTTTGGTTATGGTTTTTTCCAGCTAGTTGTCACCCCTGTCCCCACTTTAACTTCTCTGGTACCTATTTTAGTAAAAACTACTGGGTTGCTGATCCAAGCATTTTCCATCCACCATTTGCCAAAATAAGACACTTATTCTTGGAACAGCTCTGCTGTCCTGTATCAAAATGCAAACCTGCTCCTTTCTGACTCAAAGGAAAGACAAGAGCAACCACATAGGGATTTAACAATGGTTTGGCACCTCTGAGCATATGGGTTGTTGTAATATCCTAACCCTGCTCCCCGCAGTTCAGCCCTGTGAAAAAGGTCACATTCCAAATAGGAATAGGTTTCAGAGTAGCAGCCGTGTTAGTCTGTATCTGCAAAAAGAACAGGAGTACTTGTGGCACCTTAGAGACTAACAAATTTATTTGAGCATAAGCTTTCGTGAACTACAGCTCACTTCATCGGATGCATGCAGTGGAAAATACAGTGGGGAGATTTATATACATAGAGAACATGAAACAGTGGATGTTACCATACACACTGTAACGAGAGTGATCAGGTAAGGTGAGCTATTACCAGCAGGAGAGCGGAGAGGAGGGAACCTTTTGTAGTGATAATCAAGGTGGGCCAGTTCCAGCAGTTGACAAGAACCTCTGAGGAACAGTGGGGGGTGGAGGGGAATAAACATGGGGAAATAGTTTTACTTTGTGTAATGACACATCCACTCCCAGTCTCTATTCAAGCCTAAGTTAATTGTATCCAGTTCGCAAATTAATTCCAATTCAGCAGTCTCTCCTTGAACTCTGTTTTTGAAGGTTTTTTTGTTGAAGAATTGCCACTTTTAGGTCTGTAATCGAGTGACCAGAGAGATTGAAGTGTTCTCCAACTGGTTTTTGAATGTTATAATTCTTGACGTCTGATTTGTGTCCATTTATTCTTTTACGTAGTTTCTCCAGTAAAGGGAGATCTTTCTTAAAATGGTGTTTTTTCTAGATATGAGAATGTCAGGTGAAACAGATTGCAAACGTGATAGTCTAACTTATGTTCAGAATTGGAACTGTTTGGCTGTCAATCAGGATTAAGGTGAGAAGGTCTGACAAAACAGTTTTCTGACTTGTATTAATAGATTTTAATCCCGCATGTTACCGTGTCCTGACATACCTGCATTGTGTTCCTGGTTTGCTCGGCTGACAGGTTTCTATCAATCTATCCATCTTATTTAGCTGACCTGTTGCAGATTTATTATGAAACAGAAATACATTTTCTCTTACTAAGATCCCCATGCCTATATGCAAATTCATGTCTATTCATGCTGATTGTTTCATGCCTCAAACCTACTTTTACTGCAGACCTTGAAGGAAACATGCATTCCCCATATGTACACAAAGATGCTATGTGCGTTTTCAGTTAATATTTTTCAGAGCCAAACACTTTGCTGAAGCAGCCTAGAGTACTTAGCCCCTTCCAGATCAAACTCTGTGCAACATGAGCAACAACCCACTTGCACAAATAAGGGGTTAGATCCTCAGCGGTATAAATCACATTGATTCTTGGTGCTAAAACAGCCTATACAAATGGAGGATCTGGCTCAAAACCTATAATGTATGGTAAAAGATTTAGGATACATAGTACTAAAATCCTTCCCAGGCAATATCCCATGATATCCCATTAGTAGTTATAGTAAATCTGTCTTTTCAGGAATGTATTCCATAATGATCATGGCAATTCTTGCTTTCAACTGGAAAAGATAGAGAACACTCACATTAGGAATGGGAATTAGCCTGAGTAACATGCTAATTATTTACACTGCTATATTTGAAGTGTGTTAAGGTTGTTAGTAGCATTTTTCTTGCATTTGGTAGCCATTCTGGGGCTACTTTCTCATCCTTTCTGAACCAAAGCATAAGTGTGAACCAGTTTTGAAAGTAAAAAAATGAAAGTAACAATTGTGATTTTATAATGAACCACAAGAGGGGGGAGAATGAACATAAATGAAAGGGCTCGACTTGCAGGAACATGAGGATTTATAACAAAATGAACGACTGTTAGATTTAAAACAATATTGTACTGGAGTTTGGTGTTACTACATCAAACAGTATTTGTTTGTGGAATGAAGACATTCAAAATAGTGGGGAAATCCTACTCTTTTTTGTGCTGTTTGTTGATAATCATGTCTCTCTGAGGTCAGTGGACAAACCACATTTCCTGTTTGCAAAATACCGTGACAATCTATTAATCTCTTGCCTTACTGCCTTGATCTGAGAAAAATGTTAATTAATTGACAAAAACAGAGATCCATATGACCTGAATAATCACTAAAAAAACCTCATGCTCTGCTTTTAAATTATTTTTTCCTGTTATGTAAAAGAGCTTTCTGCCTCTAATCTGGGGATTTCTTTCTGGTGTATTGATACCATGAAAACTAAATAACACTTCACTGAAGCCGACTTGGAGTATGACAGACAGTAGAATTTCTCATCGTTTATAAAGTGGTTCTGACCTTTGTAAGAACCCCCTAACCCTGTATCTCTTCCACCCCACCTTAGGAGTTTTCACTTCTCTGTTTTCCTGCCAACTCTCTCTATCCCTTTGTGTCCCCATTACTTTTTTCTCTTGTTTTATTTTACTTTTTATGCTTTCCATTTTTATCCACTTTCCCTCTTCATCTTGCTTTTTGTGCCTCTCCCTGGGCCATTCCCCATTCCCCTACTCAGAAGAAAGCTCAGTCCAGTTCAAGGGGTATCCATTGGTGGCTCTGTGAACCCAGAACATACTCAGCTGGACTGAGTATTGCGAAAGCAGACACACTATATTTTGGCCAGCTACCTGCTCCCTGACCTGCTAGCTCTGGATGTGTTAGTGGCTCCTCTGACCAACTGTATTAGGGAGGAGAAGGGAAGGAAGGTGGATTTCAAGAAGCCATGAACTGCTTTCCCCACGCCACATTACAAACCCAGGGTTATGCAGCTTTTTCTCCTCCCTCACTCCTGTGTACCGCATGTGGACATCCCTCAGGAGTGGGCACACCCCGGGTTAGGAAAAAAGCAAAGTGATAACAATGGTAATAACTTCACCAGAATTCAGGATGGTAGCATGGTGAAGGACTGGCAAGATTGGCAGCAAAGTAGCTTGGAAGCCATGCCATTACATACGGTGGTTGCCATTCAGAACCTTACCACTGCTGTTTTGCACCTAATTAACACTGCCCAGATAGTCAAGAGTATTCCCCAGGGGGAGTACCGTTGTAATGTTGTTAGTTACAATTTTGCCCATCTTAATTTCAACCACTGTAGCTGACTGGCGCAGGGGGAAACGTACAGCAAGAAATTATGAAGAAAGCCAAATTAGAAGAAAACAGAATGCTGATTACCATTGCCAATGGCAACATTATTGTATGCACAAGCTCTAATGGTGTTTAAGTGGTTACTAGAATGGTTACTAGAACAGTTACTAGAATAGTAGTGTAGCTCCATTGAGGTCAGTCAAATTATTCCCGATTTTCAACATGGTTCCACAGATGAAGTTTAGAAGGGATCATTGCGATCATTTGGTTTAACCTGCATAATGCAGGCCACAGCATTTCACTGAGTGATTCCTGCAGGAAACCAATAACTTTTGGGTGAGCTGGAGCATATCTTCTAGAGAGACATCTGATTTTGATTTAAAGACTTTAGGTGAGAGAGAATCCATCACATCCCTAAGTTCCTCCAGTGGTTAATTCCACACAGTGTTTTTTTTTTTTAAATTGTGCCTCATTTCTATTCTGAATTGACTAACTTCAGCTTCCAGCCCTGCAATCTTATTATGCCCTTGCTAAATTATAGAGCCCTCTACTATCATAAACCCTCTCCCTATGTACATACTTGTGGATTGTGATTTTCAGCCTAACTTCTAAGTCCCATTCAAAGTCTCTACTTTCCAGGATACAGCCCCCCATTCTGTACGTGAGAGTTACATTCTCTTTGTTCCTAGATTATGATTATACATTTGGCTGTGTTAAAACACAAGGAGGGGAAAGCTACCCATGTGTCAATAGAAAAGCTACCATTGACTTCAATGGGACAAGGATTTCACTCATGCTATTCAAATGAAACCAGCTTAACAAGTGATCCAGATCATTCTCTACAAATGATGAGTTCTTATCGCTTAACCAATTTTTCAATTATCTTCAAACTTTACCGGCAAAAAGTTTTTCTGCCAGACCTGTATGAAAAGAAAATCAGAGTCATTACAATTTTGTTATGAACTTGAACCTGAGGAATATGCTTCACCTTAGAATGTGGAGGTAGAACCTAATGTGATAGTCGAAATTTTGTTGTTAGAAATTTCCCATGAGTATGAGGCATTCCTTCTTTGAAAGTACAGCACACCTTCTCCATTACAGTGATGCAATGTGACAGTTGCTTGAAAGCTTGTTTCTCTCACCAACAGAAATTGGTCCAATAAAAGATATTACCTCACCCACCTCGTGAATCATATTCAGTGTTCTGTTTTCTATTTAAATTGAACATATCTGTTATACAATTTTTTTCTTTCACCTAATTTAGAATATTGGTGTTAAAACAGCCTAAATAATCTGAAATGTTAATAATTACTAAATCTTAACTGAGTTTCTTAATCACAATAGTCAACTCCATGGGGGCTTTACAATGAAGTAATACTTGGTGACAGCTTTGCCTTTAGTTTGGGATCCAAAACTTCATTGTCAAGTCACCAACAAAGGTGACCATGGTCATATATATATAAAAAAAAATCAAAGTCCAACACAAGCTGAACCTATCAAGCCTATATTCACTAACTTTTATTTCATTTCTAGTAAAGATTGGAGTGTTCTTCCAGCATCAGGTAGAGAATATGGCATGAGGAAGTAGGCATGACAAAGTAGGGTGTCTTTTGGACACCCGTGCTGAATTCTTATATATTGATAATTTAAATGCTGCAGTGTTAATGCTTGTGACTTTTTTTTGGTGAGTTTCACAATAGCTGATGGTTTTCTCAAAGCCCCAGCTTCTGGGGTTATTTGAATATAAGGGACCCTCATCTTTCATTTTAAAAATCTTCTAGACTTAATGGTTGCAGAGAGAAACTGTACAAAGGTCCCCCTCCAAACTAGAAAGCAAATAAAAAGAATACAACATTTAGTATATTTTTAAAAGCACATGATTTTCAAACATACTTATGATTTGTCGGGGCCTAACTCATGAGTTTTGAACACTTGGGTCTGGCAATATTGATGTTATCAAAGTGTCTCAGGCCATGATCATATTCTCTGCTTCCATGAGTGGAGGAGATGTGCTTAGGTGGATTCTCCCCAGGGGAACATTGGTGCAGGGAGTGGATGTTTCTGCAACATTATTTCCTTCTTCTCATAACCAAGTGGAAACTCCTTTTCAGGAGCTCAGTGGTGAATGAACTCAAGGGTAGAACTGAGGACAGAAAGGGTAGGAGCCATTCACTACAGTATTTCATTTCCCCCAGAGATATTGAATATTTTTGCTAAAGAAAATATTGTTTGAAGCAGCATTAATTTGGGCACAGTAAATTGCAGCCACCTCAGGGAGGAGATTTTTTTCAAAAGCTTGGGATGGCAGCTCAAGGGCAGCATCACATCTGCAAAGATCCCTCCTAACTTCTCCCCATCATGGGGAACTCCCCATCCTAGGGTCAACCTTATTGAACTTTCATGTGCTTTACGTTCTTCCCATGGGCATTTAGCAAGGGAGGGTTCAATTTAAATGCCCTTAGAATAATCGATTGTGTGATAATTTATTAATTGTGCACAACTGTAGGAGTAATTTCCAACATTGAGGAAAATATCTGAATAGGAGGTAGAATTAATAGTTTATCTCCACCGTAGAATTTTACACTTGCTTCTCATTATAGCTTTACTCTAGGGCTTGGGTACATTGGTTGACCAAGTAGGAGTTGCCAGACTTTCTATATAATGCTAATTAAATAGAAGACAAAAAGCATGTTAAATAAGCCACAGATGCATTTTACAATATTTTTTGCAATTGATTGAATCTTCATAATAGTTATTGGGCAAGGCGGTCAAAATGTAAAACAACTAACCAAAAAGTAAAATGCCGAAAGTGATTTTACAGAGTAATTGTTAATGTTGCCCATAATAGTAGTAATAACATCTGGAGACGAACTACCTAATGAGCTATGCCTGTTCAAACTATTTGCTACAATAAAGCTGACAGTAAAACGCCATACTCTGAGTGCAGTTTAAAGAGACAGATCTTCAGAAGGTGTGAATTAGGGCTGCTCCATTGTAACAAGTGGAGCTACACCAAATTACACCAGCTGGAGATATGGCCCTTTTTTATCCCAAAGAATTGCTTGAGCTAGCTGACTAGCTTGAAGGCAATGTGTTATATTTACATTTCTGCTGTCTCTACAACATCGAGATACAGTGATGTGTTTCAAAGGAAATGTTCACATGTTTTTGAAGTCTTCCTTTTTTGTTTTGTTTACTGTCAGCTATTGGTTAGCAAAACACACAGAATGAATAGCACAGCTTATATTAAGTCTCTACCAACAAACAGAAATAGAACAGCAACATTAGTTTATAAAGTGTACAGTGCTCGAACAGTGAGTTGGAATTCAGCTCTGGTTCTGGAAGGAGTAAGTTACTATTACAGTGATTTTACTGGTCTGGTACATTGCTGAAATGGATCGTAGTGACCTGAGAACTTTCAAGTTCCACATGGGACCTTAGGAAACTTTGAATGCCTCCTCTTGTTGTCTTGATCTTTGGAAAAACCCTTAGGCAGGATGCTAGCAGCCTTAATCTATCTAATGTACATTTCCTAGCTTTTTATCAAACGGTAAACATGAGGGGCCCTGAGACTCCAACTCTAAGAAACAAAACTAGAAAACCACAAATAGCATTTTTCATTCTCCCTGGAAAGAGCTGTAAAACCCTGAGTTAAATCCCTCTGCCAAAATGCTTTTACATGAACTTCACTTCCCTGTTCACTAGTTGGACTCAAGTTAATTAACAGCAGCACTCCCATCCTCAACTGCAGTTTCCAGGTTGTTCACTGAAGGGGGCATGACCACTCCAAAGACTGGATGCGGTTGTTTTGCAGCCCCGCAATGGAATGCGTACTACAAATTGCAGTGGGGACTCCAAAGTCTGGGGCATTTGAGCTGTGGCATCTGAAACGATTCTTGGTATGGAAGATGGAAATACTACATTGTTAAAATAACAGTGGTGAATGGACTGGAGAGCTGGGATGAAGGCAGATGCATTTCACTTGGATTTTGTTTACTCTTTTTTTCCCCAAGAGGGGTGATGATTCTGGTGTGTGGGGCAGGACAAGGTGCAATGCATATTTTAGGGCATCTTTAAGTAGCAGTCAGAGCCGTCCCTTGGGTAAGGCGAATTGGGGCAACTGCTCTGGGGCCCGCGCTTTGGTAGACGTGCAGGTGAATGAGCCTCTGATGGTGTGGGTGATGTGGTTGGGTCCTCCAATGGTGTCGCTAGAGTAGATATGTGGACAGATATGCTACAGGGATTGGTTCCTGGGTTAGTGTTTCTGTGGTGTGGTGTGTATTCGCTTCAGGTAAGCGAGGACTGGCCTGCCTCCCAAGGTCTGGGAGAGTGAGGGATTTTTTTCCAGGATAGGTTGTAGATTGTTGATAATGTGCTGGAGAGGTTTTAGCTGGGGGCTATACGTGATGGCCAGTGGTGTTCTGTTGTTTTCCTTTTTGGGCCTGTCCTGTAGTAGGTGATTTCTGGGTACCCATCTCGCTCTGTCAGTGTGTTTCCTCACTTCCCCCAGGTGGGTATTGTAGTTTTAAGAATGTTTGATAAAGATCTTGTAGATGTTTGTCCCTGTCTGTCTGAGGGATTGGAGCAAACTTGGTTGTATCTTAGGGCTTGGCTGTAGACAATGGCTCATGTGATGTGTCCTGGATGGAAGGTGGAGGCATGTAGGTAAGTTTAGTGGTCAGTAGGTTTCCGGTGGTAGGGTGGTGTTTGTGACCATCACTTATTTGCACTGTACTGGCCAGGAAGTGGACTGGTCCAGGCTGAGGTTGATGGTGGGGTGGAAATTGTTGAAATCCAGGTGGAATTCTTCAAGGCCCTCCTTCCCGTGGGTCCATATGATGATGTCATCAGTGTAGCACAAGTAGAGGAAGTGCACTAGGGGACGAGAGCTGAGGAAGCGTTGTTCTACGTCAGCCATAAAAATGTTGGCATACTGTAGGGCCATGCAGATACCCATAGCAGTGCCACTGACTTGAAGGTATAAGTTGTCCCCAAATCTGAAATGGTTGTGGGTGAGGACAAAGTCACAAAGCTCAGCCACCAGGTATGCCATGGCCTTATCAGGGATACTGTTCTTGACAGCTTGTAGTCCATCCTCGTGTGGAATATTGGTATAAAGAGCTTCTACATCCATGGTGGCTAGAATCATAGAATATCAGGGTTGGAAGGGACCTCAGGAGGTCATCTAGTCCAACCCCCTGCTCAAAGCAGGACCGATCCCCGACTAAATCATCCCAGCCAGGGCTTTGTCAAGCCTGACCTTAAAAACTTCTAAGGAAGGAGATTCCACCACCACCCTAGGTAACGCATTCCAATGTTTCACCACCCTTGTCATGAAAAAGTTTTTCCTAATATCCAACCTAAATCTCCCCCACTGCAACTTGAGACCATTACTCCTTGTTCTGTCATCTGCTACCACTGAGAACAGTCTAGAGCCATCCTCTTTGGAACCCCTTTCAAGTAGTTGAAAGCAGCTATCAAATCCCCCCTCATTCTTCTCTTCTGAAGACTAAACATCCCCAGTTCCCTCAGCCTCTCCTCATAAGTCATGTGTTCAGTCCCCTAATAATTTTTGTTGCCCTCCGCTGGACTCTTTCCAATTTTTCCACATCCTTCTTGTAGTGTGGGGCCCAAAACTGGACACAGTACTCCAGATGAGTCCTCACCAATGTCAAATAGAGGGGAACAATCACGTCCCTCGATCTGCCAGCAATGCCCCTACTTATACATCCCAAAATGTCATTGGCCTTCTTGGCAACAAGGGCACACTGTTGACTCATATCCAGCTTCTCGTCCACTGTAACCCGTAGGTCCTTTTCTGCAGAACTGCTGCCGAGCCATTCGGTCCCTAGTCTGTAGCGGTGCATTGGATTCTTCCGTCCTAAGTGCAGGACTCTGCACTTGTCCTTGTTGAACCTCATCAGATTTCTTTTGGCTCAGTCCTCCAATTTGTCTAGGTCCCTCTGTATCCTTTCCCTACCCTCCAGCGTATCTACCACTCCTCCCAGTTTAGTGTCATCTGCAAACTTGCTGAGGGTGCCATCCACAACATCCTCCAGATCATTTATGAAGATATTGAACAAAACCAGCCCCAGGACCGACCCCTGGGGCACTCCACTTGATACCGGCTGCCAATTAGACACGGAGCCATTGATCACTACCCGTTGAGCCCGACAATCTAGCCAGCTTTCTATCCACCTTATAGTCCATTCATCCAGCCCATACTTCTTTAACTTGCTGGCTTGTGGGAGACCGTGTCAAAAGCTTTACTAAAGTCAAGGAACAACACATCCACTGCTTTCCCTTCATCCACAGAGCCAGTTATCTCGTCATAGAAGGCAATTAGATTAGTCACGCATGACTTGCCCTTGGTGAATCCATGCTGACTGTTCCTGATCACTTTCCTCTCCTCTAAGTGCTTCAGAATTGATTCCTTGAGGACCTGCTCCATGATTTTTCCAGGGACTGAGGTGAGGCTGACTGGCCTGTAGTTCCCAGGATCCTCCTTCTTCCCTTTTTTAAAGATGGGCACTACATTAGCCTTTTTCCAGTCATCTGGGACCTCCCCTGATCGCCATGAGTTTTCAAAGATAATGGCCAATGGCTCTGCAATCACATCCGCCAACTCCTTTAGCACTCTCGGATGCAACACATCCGGCCCCATGGACTTGTGCTCGTCCAGCTTTTCTAAATAGTCCCGAACCACTTCTTTCTCCACAGAGGGCTGGTCACCTCCTCCCCATGCTGTGCTGCCCGGTGCAGTAGTCTGGGAGCTGACCTTGTTCGTGAAGACAGAAGCAAAAAAAGCATTGAGTACATTAGCTTTTTCCACATCCTCTGTCACTAGGTTGCCTTCCTCATTCAGTAAGGGGCCCACACTTTCCTTGACTTTCTTCTTGTTGTTAACATACCTGAAGAAACCCTTCTTGTTACTCTTACCGTCTCTTGCTAGCTGCAACTCCAGGTGTGATTTGGCCTTCCTGATTTCACTCCTGCAAGCCCGAGCAATATTTTTATACTCATCCCTGGTCATTTGTCCAATCTTCCACTTCTTGTAAGCTTCTTTTTTGTGTTTAAGAGCAGCAAGGATTTCACTGTTAAGCCAAGCTGGTCGCCTGCCATATTTACTATTCTTTCTACACATCGGGATGGTTTGTCCCTGTAATCTCAATAAGGATTCTTTAAAATACAGCCAGCTCTCCTGGACTCCTTTCCCCCTCATGTTATTCTCCCGGGGATCTTGCCCATCAGTTCCCTGAGGGAGTCAAAGTCTGCTTTTCTGAAGTCTAGGGTCTGTATTCTGCTGCTCTCCTTTCTTCATTGTGTTAGGATCCTGAACTCGACCATTTCATGGTCACTGCCTCCCAGGCTCCCATCCACTTTTGCTTCCCCTACTAATTCTTCCCGGTTTGTGAGCAGCAGGTCAAGAAGAGCTCTGCCCCTAGTTGGTTCCTCCAGCACTTGCACCAGGAAATTGTCCCCTACATTTTCCAAAAACTTCCTGGATTGCCTGTGCACTGCTGTATTGCTCTCCCAGCAGATATCAGGGTGATTGAAGTCTCCCATGAGAACCAGGGCCTGCAATCTAGTAACTTCTGCAAGTTGCCAGAAGAAAGCCTCGTCCACCTCATTCCCCTGGTCTGGTGGTCTATAGTAGACTCCCACCACAACATCCCCCTTGTTGCTCACACTTCTAAACTTAATCCAGAGACTCTCAGGTTTTTCTGCAGTTTCATACTTGAGCTCTGAGCAGTCATACTGCTCCCTTACATACAGTGCAACTCCCCCACCTTTTCTGTCCTTCCTGAACAGCTTATATCCATCCATGACAATACTCCAGTCATGTGAGTTATCCCGCCAAGTCTCTGTTATTCCAATCACATCATAATTCCTTGACTGTGCCAGGACTTCCAGTTCTCCCTGCTTGTTTCCCAGGCTTCGTGCATTTGTATATAGGCACTTGAGGTAACCTGCTGATCGCCCCTCTTTCTCAGTATGAGGCAGGAGCCCTCCCCTCTCACGCGCTCCTGCTCGTGCTTCCTCCCAGTATCCCACTTCCCCACTTACCTGAGGGCTTTGGTCTCCTTCCCCCGGTGAACCTAGTTTAAAGCCCTCCTCACTAGGTTAGCCAGCCTGCTTGCGAAGATGCTCTTCCCTCTCTTCGTTCGGCTAGGATGGTGTCTTCTTGCATTCTGTTCACTCTTTGCTTCTAATTACATTTTTTGACTTTCTAACGTGGTCCTATGTGTACTGAGAAATAACAGCAACAAGAATGCATTTAATACCATGCCTGGTGTCTTGGCAGCAGAGCTTAGTACTCCACTGTGGGGAATAGCAGGTTCAGCACCAACCCCAGCAGTCTTACGACTTGGGCTGGCAGAGGGTGAGTGTAATGCATAGACAATGAGCTCATTCTGCAAGTGGAATGTTCAGCTGCATTGATCTTACGGCACACCCAGCCTGCTAAGATTTTAGAGAAACACTGGCTCTGATCTGAAAGGAAATTGTGTGGCCATTGCCTGTCTTTCTGGTAGTTTAACTTGCAAATTTAATAACATTAAAAAAAAAAACCCCACAACTATACAGGAAGGCTGACACAGCTACACAGACACAAAGTAATTTCCTAGAAATGGCAAATACAATAAGCAAAACTCTAATCTCTCATCATGTAATTGTATTTTCAGGGAGTCAGCCAGCCTCAGTGGCTACATTGAGGTCAATTCTAAGTTGTGTATTCTATATATGAGACATCCATTAATGAAGCATAAATTTCATTGGCAATCCAAGTGCCAAAATCAACTCACTGGGATGCATGTTTTGTATCTGTAGTGGTATCTTATGGATCTGTTCCATAACTGAAACAGCAGGTTCCTGTAGACAGAATAAGTGGTGTGTATTTAGCAGAAAAGCATGGCCCCATGATCATGTTAAAGTAGCATAAATCTTCTGAATTGTAGCTAGCCGCAATTCTAAAGTTGAGGGAGTCTGAGAATGACGGATTAATAAAGGACACCGAAAAGATCATGTTAACAAAGCCAAGAATATATGGGCAAAACTAATGTAATTCATTCCTATAGCCAAGGGTGAAATGAAAGCAGGGAACTATGAAGTTAGGGCTACACTTTGCAACAGCCCTTATTGGCTGAGGAGGACCAAATGGGAGTCCATTTAAGATCCCATCAATACTTCGCTTAGCTCAGTCATGGGAGTCAATGCAGAGCAACAGTAAGGTGCTATGTTCCAGAGCCAAGTATATTACTTCTGTACTGCTTCAAGCTTCTGTCAGCATAATACTAGGTTTAAAACTTTTCCCCAACAATTACAGGTATTAAAAAACGGTTCAAAGAGCACCAGAGTCACCTATTACAGAACATTGTTATGAGCTTTGTTTTTTCATGAAGGTAGATACACAAAATGCTAGTCTACTTCAGAAGCTAAGCGTAGCTGTATCTTCTTTTTCAATATGAAAGTTTGGATTTGATTGGGTTTTACAACTGCACAGTCTGAAGAAAGAACAGATTTTGGACATTTTTATAGCCTGCAAAAGTTCCTGAAGACGTGTTTCAAAGTAGTAACCAATATAAAAGAAACTCTTAATGGATCAGAAACAGCCTTGTTTCACTTATGTTTCCATAGCAGTGCATGAGATTTCTGTATTCCTTGGCACTGGAAAATAACATAACTTTTTTTGAAAACACCAGAGCAAACTTCATAGGTGGCATAAATTGGAGCAATGCTGTTGGCTCCAAGCTGTTTTACGCTAATAAGTTTGACCACAGAAATTTATCTGTCATTTTAAACAAATATCTGCCAGAATTTTATTTAAACATGCTTGACACCTTTCAATTCAACTCAGTATGTAACAATAAATAAGGGCTACATTATGCTCCTAGGCATAGTGCATAGGAAAGGGTAGTGCATAATCTGCCCCAGAGTTGGCCCGGGAGACATTGCATCAGGGTCTGACGTCTATGGCCAGCAAGTGAGTTATGAGCAGATCCCGGGTTCCCTCCCCAATCTCTCCTCATTTGCCAGCTCCAGGAAGAGAATAAGTGGCCAGTAGTCCCAGTTACTCCTGTGTGCCCAGTTACCCAAGGTTCAGGGAGCCTAAATAAGTGCAGTGGGAGTGTGGAAGGAACCTTGCACAGGTAACTAGTCGACGTCAGTCTTGTCTTGAATAAAGCCTTAAGTTTTATTCCGCATTAAGCAGGTAGTACAGTTTACTGCTATAAAAAGACACAGGGAATCAAAATGCAGGGTAAGCTACGTGGAAATGAAGCCCCGTTTCCAAGAGCCTTTAATTTTATGCTCCCTCTCCTCACAGAATGAATATTTTTCTTCTCTGCAGATAGAGGCCTTTCCCTTTCCTTGTGATAGGAAAGGGGGAGATTTTCAATTATCTTTTTAATTAAAATTATAGCTGTCTTTGGTTGATTTTATTTTAAAGTGTTGCACAAGGTTTTAATCACAGAACTCACATTTAGATGCTGTTCACCACTTGAAAAATATAACACCCCTGCCCATCCTCCTAGTTGCCACATGTGTCAGAAAATATTCATAGTTTTAACAAGGCCTAAATCAGCTGCTCCCATGATAAAAGGTGCAGGCTTGGGCTAAAGGTGAGGGATCCATCCCTGAGTTTCTTCACCTGGAGTGGTTGGGACTTTCTGCTGACCCCACCCCAAACCTGGAGGATTCTCTGATTCCTTGATGTCTCTCTTTACGGGGGGGCCCCTACTACAGAGTTGGATTTGTGGAATGGGTACTAGTCTTATGGAAATCTCAGGAGGGGAAACAATATGCATACCCAGCCCCTTCTCCCACCCCAAACAGGCTGTGTACCCCAATCCCCATCTATCTCCCACTCTTCTCTATGTAAATCGCAATCCTACAGAAGGAGGAAAAGGAAAACAGTGCAGCAGAGGTGGTGGAACCACTTCTGTGTATGAGAGGCATGAGGGTTCCCTCTGGACATAGATCAGTGGGGTACAACTTGGCACCACTGATTAAACTTTACCTCCCCGAACAGCACCACACATTAACGTGTTTACACGACATAAACTGGAAATGTCTTAATCTTTAGCATGGGGTTTGTATGTAGCTATATAATCTAGGGGCCAGACTCTTAATTCCAGTGATACCACTCTCAATCAGAAGTAACTGTTAACTTCAGTGGCATTACTCCCAATTTACCGCAGTATAAATGGGATCAGAGTCTGGCCTATGGCATACAAGGAGAGTCCAATGCAGGACAAAATAGCTTAAAGGGAGAAATGAATGAATGGTGATGAAGAATAAAGTTCTGGAGTGAAAGATCAGTGGAGGAAAATTTCACATGGTGTAGATATGAAATGTGAATATTCAGATGGAAAAAGTATCTATTGGAATAAATTTTAATAAAGGAAAAAAGCCTTAATTTGCTAGTAGTTTAGGAACAGTAGATAGGTTGATAGTTCCTAACTGGTGGAAACTGAAAATTTAAAGCCTTTTCTGTACCTTTTGGTCCTGCTTCCAAGCCCATTGAGATCAACAGGAGTCTTTCCATGGTCTTCGGTGGGCTTTGGACCAGGCCAATAATCGTCCTGGTGAAATGAGGTAGCCATTTACATGCAGGTTTATTCTTTCCATTTTGCTGCATATAATAGTGTTACATACTGCAGGCTAGTGGTTTTTTTTTTTATTTAGAGTATTTAAAAAGAAGCAGATCCTGACTGCCATACTTGGAGACTGCAGTCGGCCTACTTTTGGGCTCAGATATTATCTGCTCAAGATAAACTGGGTTGAGTCTTTTTGTTTTGTTTAAAAATGTGAAGTAATATTTGTGGAATTTTTTTCCCCTCTGTTTATTCAGTTCTATGGTGCCGCAGCACGTGCTGGCTTTTGTAGATGTAAAACAGAGGTCCTGATCATTTGCGGTCATTAAAGAGCACATGGCATTTTTTACATGAATAGAGGTGTTAGTGAAGGTGTCCTGGCCCAATTCCAGCTCTGGTAATTAGATTTTTTTTTTTTTGTTGCCTACCTAAATTCCTTCAGCAGTTTCATTTGGCTACAGTTGTTGGGCCTGATTCAGTGTGGTCCTGTGGCCCCTTTGCGCTGGTCCCATGGAAAGGTCAGGAGGGGAAACTATGTACACCCCAGCCCCTTCTCTTACCCAAAACAGGCTGTGTACCCCAATCCCCAGCTATCTCCCACCATCCTCTGTGTAAATCCCAACCTTGTGGAAGGAGGAAAAGAGAAACAGTACGACAGAGGTGAGGATTCCCTCTGAACATAGATCAGTGGGGCACAAAGGGATGTAGGACAATTGTAACCACCATTGGGAATATCGCTAGTGCAAGGGGCCCCTACAGCAGGTGCAATGTCTTCTCTGCCATCTCCACAGCAACCCATAGCACTGGGTTGCATTCCAGGGTTGGGGAGGTATTACAGTGGGGAAGCCAATATTCTTATGACCCAGTGATTCTACACCCCTGCAGTGGCCCATAGGGATGACTGCAACAGGGTACTAGTTAGCCTCTGTCAGGGGTCAAACCATGTTGTGTCCTGTGGTAGACAAAGTGACTTCTGTTTGTGCAGGTTCATAAAGCACTGTAGGATTCTTCAGAATAAGAGGTGCTGTATAAATATAAGTTATTATAGTAACTCTATCTGGGAGTAAAGAAGAAATTCACAAGCTGGTACAGAGTTCTGTCCAAGAAGTAAAATTCAGAATATTCTATCCCTTGACAGGCCACATCTGATGTCATAATGGAAAATAGGACAGTCTACTTAAAAACTTAAAGCTTTAGTGAGTAACTGGCACTGTTAAGGGTAAGGAAAACAGTTCAGATAATATGAGAGACTGATTCTTCACCCAAATTATGACTAATGCCCAAATTGAAATCTGATAGTAATCAGCCAGGCACAATATAGCCCTAATTAATTAGAGTAGGTGAGCCAGACTTGATTTTTCCCCAAGGATTTTAATGGCTCCTCAATGTCCGCAGGTGGATGGGATTGCTGTCTCTGTAGCTTGTTCCCCACTCTCCTTCTGTGGGGGTTCAGCAGGATCTGAGCTCTGGAGGGGGAAAGATATGATCCTTCATTGTTCTTTCTTCCAGACACACAGGGTTACAGCGCAAGTTAATGGAGCCCAGTGGTGTAATAAAATGCACTGGTTTCCCCCTTTGTGCTGTGCAGTGCCTGTGTAAGCAATGTTCAGAGGACAATGGTTGGATGAGCAGCTGGAAATATGGCGTCTGTAAAAGCTATGTTCCATGGGGGCCAGCTGGAGCAGATTGGAGTTCAGGAGCCTCCTCGCAGATATTCCTTGCCTCATGTAGATTCCAGGAGCCTCTTAGGTTTAAACTGGCTCCTGACTTCTTTTGCCAGGATAGAAGCAAACCATGTCCCTCAACTCAGAGAAGAATGAGCAGGGAACTTCATGAGTTTAATGGGTAGGAATCTCTGTGATTGGAAGTTTCCTCTTCCCTATCTGGGTTATTCTTGTATGGAGTGAATGAGGCACGCCAAATTAAAATCTGGCCAGAAAACCAGGATTAACACCCTGCCAGCGAAAGTGATCACAGGAGTTCAGGTCTCTTCACACTTCAGCTAAAAGATAGTACTACCCACCCTACTCTGCTTACCCTGTGATAGTCAACAGAACTGCAGCGCAAAGTGGCAAGACGGGTAGAGTATGGAGGGCTATTTTAATTCAAAAACCATATTTGCATACCCTGAACGTGTCATGTCATTCAATGAATAGCAGTGTGTCCCTCTTCAGATACATGTCTGCGGCACACCAAGGGTTACAGACACACATTAAAACCAGCTTCTGTTAGATATTGGCCAAACAAAATACTCTGACATGGGTTTTACTAAGCACGTTTTGCCACCTGGCCAATGTTTTGCTGCCAAGCTATTCATTCAGGCCTTTGGTGTGAAAAAGATGTTTAATAGTCAGTGGAGTACTATAGTAGGCAATAGTTTATAAATTTCCATGACTACTTATATTCAGCCTAAATGACTGTTTATTGCGTGTCTTTACAGACCTCCCCCCCATCTCATTAGCTTACAGTACCAGTGATTTGTCCCTACTTCTATTTTTTAATGGAAAATATTCACCCATGTCTTTTGCTTCGAGCACATGAGAGGACTCGGTTGAAAAAAGGCAGTGTGGATGCGCAGAGAACAGAAGTCATCCTTTACTAGATACAGTATCTGCACCATTCTCTGCAGTAATCTCAACCTGCAATAGAAGACATATGTTACAGAGCAAAAAACTATAAACCTTCCTTGCCAATTTCCTACTCTTTTCTGCTCTAGGTTTATTAAAAATGACACAGTCAGTATTATCAGTAAAACATGCCTCATATAAAATATTTAAAAAATGTAACTTAATTATGAAATATTACTTTTATTTTCTTAATGGAATTCTATAGTACTTCAGGGAAATATTACATAGTAAGATTAAATAAATTCTGTTAACAAAAAACAGGCCCAATTTTAACTTCAGAGTATCTGCTGTTAGCTCTGCAATTCTAGGGTGACTCTATAGCCAAGAAAGGCATGAACTATAAAATAAGATTGTTTCCTCATTTACCTCCTGAATGTGAAAAGATGTTCATTGCTATTGCCAAAGCTTAGTAAAGTCAATCAGAACAGTCCCATTGACTTCAATAAGATAAGTGTCTCTTGGATAAAGACACTTTAGTAATATTAAATAACCAATGCACCAGATTCATTTCTGGTGTAATTATATTGAAGCTAATGGAATTACACCAAGGGTTAATTTGGCCCAATAATATTTGGGTCTGCTCCTGTTCCACTGGGCTTTAATCAGTAGGACAGCTGACAGGAACGAGGGCCTCAGAATCATTTTTTTTATAAAGCACCCAGTAATATGCAGCACCTCCATGATTTTAAAATACAATAAATCAAATGACAATATAAAAACAGAGAAAAACACAAAGAAGGTGGCATCAACAAAAAGGAGGAGACAGTCTTACTGACAGAGCAGTGATGTGAAAAAGGAGACATTTCATAGTCAACAGAGCACTATATTGGGTAATAGTTTATGATTTTCCATGGCTGCTTATATGTTGCTCAAACTACTCTTGATTGAACAAATTAGTTTTGAAAACTCATTCCATTCATTCATTTACTAATGATTTCCCCTGCCCTCATTTTTAATGGAAACCATCAGCCAGATCCTTGTTCTAGGGGGGATCTAGCCAAGTGAAAACTAAAAGGACACTACAGGTGAGTTACAGCTTTGAAAGACTTTTCATCGTGGAGTTGCAGTATACTTCTGCATTAAATATTCCAGGAAGCTCTGCATAGTATTGAAGAGAACTGAACCACTACTATTTAACAAAAGCCAGTCAAGCTGGGTTTGGTTCATACCCACTGCTGCAGAAGGTGTGTGTAACTTACCTGCACCTGATGGGCTCACTGAAAACATCTCCCAGGGGAGGAAAAGCTTAAATCACAGTCAATGCTCTAGAAGAGTCTCAGAAGAGGCGTCCTGGGAATGTGTTGCATCCTTAGCTGTCCAATGCTGTCCATCTTTGGGGCTGTGATAATATGTATTTCTTTTTCTCTGCTCCAGTTTTCAAGATACTAAATAGAAGATACAGTGACAGATGTTGCAACCACACGCAGTATGCTTCGGGGCCACTAGTACATTTATAAATGTTTCTGCTGTGACTGTGTTCTACCCCATGGGGTAGGGTTACCAAAGGTCCTCCAGGAACTACAGTGTGTGTGTGTGTGTGTGCGTGCGCGCTCGCATGGGGGAGATTAAGACAAGTCTCTGAAACTGTAAACAGCCACAGAGATTTATCATCCCCCTGTTGAGGCTTTCCTGTACTGGTTCAGATTGGTTTTTTTAGAGACCAACAGACAAAGAAAGGGCTTTGGGTATAGGAAGGTTGAATATAAACTGATACAGGGCCTTCTTTCTAATCCAAAAAACAAACGTGATTTTTTTGTCTGAGGGCTCCCAATGCTGTTGACAGGTTGGAAGGATTTTGGCCTACTAGGGCCCCGTAAGATGATTGTGTGACTTCTGCTATGTTTAGTGTGTGTCTAAATCTGTTTATTGTTTTTATGTTTTCTTTCTAATGCCTTTACCTTAAGAATAAATGGGCTTGCTTAGGAAGGCTGTGTTGTAACTGCTGGTAATGCATTGTTCATAGCACTCAAACAGGTGCTGACTGATAGGCAGACTGGTTTGGAGGGGATATCACAGCATAAGCCAGGGAGCTGTGCATCCTTAAAAACTCTGGTCATAAGGGAGTGGGACCTGGGTCCCTGCCCAGAGATAAGAGAGAGCTGAAGTCCTGAGACCTGACGGGGCCTCCTGGAGTGGACCACGGCGTGGGAGAATACAAGTGCAGTTTCCTTGAAACTGTGACAGATATAAAAAGAAAGTGCTCCCAAATCATCCATAGACAACTAACAACCCAGTCCTTCAAAGAAAGTAATATTCCAGAACATCCCTAGACTTACTAAACAAACTGTTTGTGGTGCATAGAATGTGTGCTAGGGTCAAAAGCTTCCTGACCTTTTAAAATTTCTAATCTTGCCACAAATATACTACTCCTAACAGGTAGCCATTACAGGAATTAATTTTTCCTTAATTATGCTGCACACCAACATTAGAGACTGTGGTTGAAGAGTTATTTGCATTGTTTTGAAGAAGTCATATAACACGACATTGTCTTCCTCAGGAACTCAACTTTATGGGTGTTTTATTATTCTAATAATGAAGAATTTGGGGCCTAAGGGTCCCTACTGATTTCTATGATAGTCTTGCCATTGACTCCAGTCGGAATCAACAGGAGTTAGGTGCCTAAATACCCTTGAGTCTCTGGACCCCAGTGACTTCAATGGGCTTTGGCTGGGACCCCAAGAAAGTAATTCTGGGCAAGGTATCTTTTTTTTTGTCTTTTGCCAAACTGACCATTCTCCAAACAGAAGAGCAAATGGGGCCACACTTTTTCTTTTCACGTCCCCAAAATATGCGTTCAAGTACAGTACTTCCGGAAATAATATGTCACTGGGCAGTGTTGCTTAGATGGCCCTGTGAAATCTTACCCAGAAGAATCACCTTCTGCAGTCAGTTCAACCAGGATTGGTTCTAAAAGACAGAAATTCCCATTGGGATTGCCTGCCTTTTAGTAGGTGAATTATTTATTGTACAAGATAATAATGGACAGACACTTGCACTGGTGGCAGGTGTAACATTCTTGGCAGATCTCTTTAGTAATTATTTGCTTTTATAAATACCTGTTACTAAAAGCAGGCACAAAGACATTTATACAGAGCAACCCATTGTTCTTCCTAACAAGTGCACACACTGTATGTAAATTGGATTTTCAGACTTTCAAAATTTTTTGTTTTCCTTTATTATAAAACAAAGAGAGAAGGGCAGATCAAGCCATGTTTCTTTATAGATGCTAGCTTATTAAGCTATAATGTCAGAAGCTGTCGAAGGAGAATTAATGCTCACTTTTATGAGTTTCTTATGTCATATAGCTTAAAAACATTTGGTGTAAATATTCATCATATAGCTTAATTGGTTTGATATACTGTAGCAACATGAGTGTAGTCAGATGCTTGTTATGTAGGTCTTCGTGTTGTTTCAAAGTCTTTATTATTATGACAGCAAAGTCTTGTTCATTAAAGTTTCACAATCCATTTTCATTAGGATGAAACTGATTCTGTAAATGAACAGTTGCTCTGGAAAATCAAACCCTTGCAGCTATCACAGGGGAGGTACAAAGTCTGTATTAATTATCAGGAATATGGTGTCGATCGAAGATGTTAATTGCCCTGATGGTTAGTTATTTGGGGAATTGCTATGCATTTCATGCAGGGATAATAAAAATGAATTTTTAAACAAAGAGATCTTAAAATAATATCTAATCTGTAGAGAATACCAACATCAAAGGCTTATCTCAAAGCTTTGAATTTTATCTTTGTGGTCCAAAATGTTAAAGATGAATTGAACAGTATTTCAGTTGGTTCAAGTTTGTGAGAGGAAAACAAAACAAGAGTTAATTAACTGTTATTACAAACCTTTTCAACTTTAATTTGACTTTCAAATATTAGCATTTATCTATGAACTATGCTTCTGGGTTTGACAAATTAGCTTTCACAGAACAAGTTTAATTAGGCTTCATTGTGCTTTTATGTCACTTTGCACAGCTCCAGACAATGAGTGGATTATCATATTAAAAGTCATATGTTTTAAGCATTCAACAAATTCTTTGAAAGGTTGACAAAGTTGCAAAGCTATTGCTAGTCAGGTGTGGGGAAGATGCATCCTGTTTAGATTTATCTGATACATTCTTTGCAGAGAACAACTGGCCCTGACGTACACAACCCTGCCTAGGTGCTGTCAGGTACCCACAGGCTATTCCACCCACCTAGCACCTTTAAGAAAGTGTGGGATGTGTGTTTACTACCAAAGCCTAGTACTTGCAACAGCCAGGAAAGAGACCTACAGGTGTGCACAAGCCAGGAGAGAGAGAGAGAGAGAGAGAGAGAGAGAGAGCGCTACAGGTGCGCACCATGTGAACGGGTGACTGGGAGATCTGGGATAGTTCTCTATCTCAAATACAATGATCTCACTATGAACTTTGATGTTTCTGTTATATTTATTTTCTTTACTAGTAGCATTAGGGATATTCAATATTGATATCTAAGATATCATAAAAGAGGATAAAATGGACATGAGATTGAGGCTGCCCAACAGGCTGATTCGGTAGAGCAATCCCAGGTAAGAGTGATGAGTGTTACAGGAAGTATATACACCGATTCTAAAGTTTTTATAAATGTTGATATAACTCACAATTCAATATCTAACATCAATATATTCATCATTAAGTACAGGGATGTCAATACAGTACAGGCTGACCATGTACTTGCCTTCAGTAACTTATTTGAGGAGGGCAGCAAAATCGGGGTAGCCAGATTTGCTCCTGAATGTTTGGTGTCCTCTGATTACATCTGCCCCAGGTTCTGTCTGCTCCCTGTAGCACACCATATACACCTCCCCCTCCAGTCAAATCTTGCCACTGATCCCTTTCTGTGGGATGTAGGCAGCTGGAACACAGCAGTATGAACAGAAGACATAGGGCTGAAAGGTGGTTTCATTGGAGACGTTCTTAACTATAGGAAGGGGGAATGGAATATGGCTGGGGAGAGAGATGGAAAACACATAGGTGTGGAGGAAAGCGATTTGTGACTGGTGAAAGGGGGATATGGGACTCCATGGAAAGAGTATGATTGGTAAAGGACAGGTAGGGCTAGATAATCTTGTCCAGCTGAACCCTGCTTGGTGCAGAACTGGAGTGGGTGGAAAAAAAGCAGCTTTAAGCAACATTTATGCTCCCTAAAACCTAGAGCATCCAGAGACCAGTTTGGAGCCCTGTGTAAATGAGATCATCCCTCAATGCTGCAGTCATTGATGGCTGACTGCTTATGTTTTCAAGGGTTATTTGGGCACCAAAGGATTGACATGGTAATGAGATGCTCTGGACAGGTCAGCTTTATCTGGACAAACTCCCGATATCTTCAGGGGAGCAGATCTGCTGGGTTTCTGGTTAGAAGCCAGGATGTGTCCTTCTGGGTGGGAGTGTAACTGGGGCTTGTGGGCCGGCTGTCTAGGACAGGTGCAGAATGAGAGAGGGGTGAGTTTGCGAAGTGGAGAGTTTGATAAGTACATGTGGAGAGAAGAAAGGTGGAGGGAAGTAGTGAAAGAGAAAAAATGAGGAAGATAAGAGAATGAAGGGGAAGGAGTGGGGTGGACAGAGTGAACTTTAAGGAACAAGGAAGCAATTATTATGTATTGAAACATGAAGGAAAGCAGAGGTGATAAATATAAAGCATAGGACACAGTGCTGTTCAGAAAGGACGCAGATTTTATATTGGAACATCATACAGTATAAAACCCCCAAAGGGACATACAATGAGCATCTCAAACACACATTAGTCTGCCACCCTGATCCCTGGCCTCAAGAATTCAGGAATTCAGTACCTTTCAGTGTAGCTACTTTACTTGGTTTCCACTGACTTGTCTAGATTGAGTTTGTTTAATTAAATATGCCTTTCCCAGCATTGTTTTTCGGGTAGCTGACTCTTTAAATCTTGGAGAAGCCATATGTGGCTACTGTACGAGAGGAGTGTACAGGCTGTATCCCTCACCCACTCTTCCAGTTGGTAAGTATTGTTAGTGTGTAATGTTTTCCTATTCACTTATTACTGAAAACGTGGCAAACTCTTGTATATGTCAAGTTATACAATTGAAGTAAAGAAAAAATAGAGTGTGTGTGGGGGGGAGGAGGGAGTAAAAGGAAGAAATCAGAGGGAATACAGATTTTTTTTTTAATTTGCTCCACAAACTTTCTTTCTCTTCAACGGGTGTTGGGTATGCTCAAGTAATGCAGGAGAGGCTCACAGTAAGTAATTTTTAAAAGCACTGTTAATAGAAAATATAAAACAACTGTGTGTATTAGAGGTGGTTGAAAAATAGAAAAAACAATTTGAAAAAAATTGGAAATATTAAGTTGTTTCTGTTTCATAAGGTTCAAGATAGAAAAACTTTCGCTAACTTTTTTTTCTTTTAATTAATCTTAGTTCCTCCCCTATTTTCCTTTTTTGCTGCTGAGTACAATAAAGTGAATAATGTCCAGGGATTTCCCCCACCCTCCCATTTTTAACTCTTTCCACTTTGTAACTTTTCAACATTTCTTCAACTTTGGGAAAGTGACTGACTGGCCAAGTTAGTGTTTCCATTCGCTACTCTGTCACTTTTTCACAGTTGAGGAAATTTTAAAAAGTTAATAGAAAAATAAAGTAATGTCCCCCTTCCCCCAACCCAACCTAGCTATTCATTCTATTACATTCAGTGATGGAAAAAAAGGGAAGAAAGGGAAAATTAAAAAATCAAAAATTCAAAACATTTTCAGTTTAAAAAAAAATCAAAATATGCTATTAAACAATATTTTCCCATGGAAAAAAATAATTTTTGATTAATTCCTATGTTGTGATGGGAAAGCTTTTTGTGAAAATCTTTTTGACCCGCTCATATATTGAAGATCCCAGTATTTGGTCTACTCTCACATGCACTGTCTCTGAGTTCCTTTGTCAATTTTTTATTCTGTGCTTAGATACATTTATTTACTTCAGTAAGAGATTTTCTGAGTAAGGATTGATTAAAAATAAGTAAAAACCTCATCTGTTTATACCAAACAAGGACCTAATCCTGCAGAGATTTACATGACTTTAATTTTATGCACTGTGAGTAGCTCCACTGAATTCAATTCTCAGCAGATGTAAACTGTTACAGTTCCATTGACCATTTATACCAGGTGAGGATCTGCCTCATTAGGATTAATCACAGTGCATAAAGTTAGATATATATACAAGTCTTTGCAGGATTGGAATCTAAATCCAACCCCTCCTATGCCAACCCCCCCCCCACATTTTTATATATTCTTTTTGCTGTTACATTTCATTCCAAAGGTGTGGGAGTTTCATTTCAGTGATGGAAGACAATCCAATACTGGTATATAACATAAAAGGTAATATATAAAAGCCTGTGATAAATGGTGTAGTGTGTCACCTGTGGGTTAGTAGGTAAATTCATATCTGGAGATATCCAATTTGTCCGTACAAATTTTGCTATTACAGTACATGGAATTGTTTGAAGTGCTGTTTAGCTCTACTTTGAAAAGTGATTGTGAAAATGCCATTGTGAGGGCTCTATGTTTGTGTCTCAGGGCAAAGGCAGATAGATGCCTAAAATGGAGATTAGACACCTTTCCAAAGGCAGATAGATGCCTAAAATGGAGATTAGGCACCTTTGAAAATCAAGGTGGTTCTTATCAGTTGTGTCTAACTCCTGTTGATTTCAATGGGACTCTGTTACTTAGGCATTTAAACACCTTTCTACATCTTTAGGTGCATAATTTCCTTTGCAAATCTGGCCCTTGGTGACTCCAGATCATTTTTTCTCAGATTAAAAGTACAAAATTATATTTTTTTAATAACTGCCAGCCTTTCCAAGAACCTAGGGAACATCAAGCTGGGTTCTTTCCATCTTGCATATCACCCCATTAACAAATGGCTTGCAGGCCAAACTCTTGGGTCAGTTTCAGTGCAAATTTGGTGGCATGTTAGGCTGCAACATAAAGCAGGCAGGTAACTGTTTCAAGATTTCATAAATGATTCTCTTTTCATTGCCTGGAAGGTAGATCTTGCTTCTTCACTTAGCTATCTACATTCCCTGATACTCCCCTTTTTGATTCAGTGTGGTTAAAAAAAGGGGGAAAATAAATGTTAGCGTTTCTACTCATAGGATTATAAATGCACAGAAAATGTGGGAGTGAGGAACCTCAGACAAAGGAACAAAAATACAAAGCTGGTTCCAACCTGAAACCCTTCCATGCAACAACAAAAGCCAAAAAAGTTTACATTGATGGGAGCAACTGGGTGTTCAGCACTTTTCAAAATTAGGCAGGTGCCCTGGTAAGAATATAGAAGTTGAATTTTAGGCTCTTATATTCTGAATATCTTGGACAAAGTTAATTTGTCAACAAACAGCTGTAAGTTGTTCAACTAAGTGAAAATGTGATTATTAAGGCTGGCCAAATTGCCCATTGGTGGATAACTTTTCCATGCAGGTAGGTAAATTAGAGACTCAAGCTAAGCCATGTGTCATGAGCCAAGTTCATGAGCTGGGGAGTAAGTATTTGCACACTTCTTTTCTTGATAACAAAATGACCTTGGATAATTAGAAACCATAATCTGTCTTGTAGACTCAGCAGTATATAACCTCTGTAGTTACCTTCCAATCCAAAGCATGGCTACAGGACCCCGGAAAACATGATCCAAGGCCAAAATCCTGAACAAGCCCTTTTCTTGTGGGAAGAATTATGAACTATTGCTGGAGGAAGAATGTAGGTCTCTTGCCTCTAAAGTAGTGGTGACTGTGAGTGTACTCATTCCATGGGGGAAAGAAATTTTCTGCATTCTTTTCCAACAGCCCTTCCTGACAGCCTCAAATTGCGGGGTAAATCCACGTCCAGTTATCCTCAGCCAGAAAGAAAATTAGTAGAGCTGGCCAGTGATCAAAAATTCTGCTCTGTGAAGACTTCTGAGGTTTCAAAACTAGATTTTGTTCTGATGCGGAAAAACTTAGTGAATTGAAGAAGTACATTTCAGGTCAAATGAATTATTTTTGCACCCTGGAACAGCTTCAACAGGAGACTATGAAAGAGACCTATATCAGAATATGCCATAGCTCAGTGGGTAAGGGTATTTTCTTGCAGTGTGGGAGACCCATGTTCCAATCCCTTCTCTACATCTGCCAGAGGCGGGAATGGAACCCTAGTTCAATCTCTAAATCATTGCAGCTGGGCGAAGGGAAGGTCCTGCTGCTTTTTGAATGGCCCCTTGGTCCTGAAAAAACTCTATGGTCAAAATGCTTTGGCAAATTCATGTCAATTATCAAATAATTTCAGTGCCTGAAAAATACATTTAAAAATTTTTTTTTTTTACTATTGCTGAAAAAGAAATTTTCCATTTCTACACTGAGCACTAGTAAGCTATTGTTACCAGCCATGTGGTTTGCAGGTAGAGTGCTGCCCATTTGCTAAATCAGTTTGTGAAATCTCTAAATCATTGCAGCCCATCTATTCAAGCAGAGGTAGCATAATGTGCTTTCATGGTAATGTAAAATGCATTAGAAATGAATTGCATAATGCTTACCTCTCAAATTACAGAAAAGACAATGATGACCATATGTGCAAATGCAAATTATGTACAAAAATATCACAAATGAATCCCTGAGCTGTAACACTTGTTGTTCATTTCTATAAATATTAACATATCAGGATTTATTTTGACATACCACTAAGATAAGTGCTAGAACTGACAATAATAATGTATAATTTATGTCCTTCATATTACCTTAACATCACTGCACTTACATTATTACATAAATTAATTTAATGTTTCTGACATTCAGCAGATTACTTAAGCATTTGTTCTTTTGTCTTCTGGTGGTTTCTGTTTCTGTTTTCTGAATTACAGAATATTCTTATACTCTAATGTTTATTTTATGTTTTGTACAATTCATAAATTCACTTTAAAGTTCTGAAAGTCTTTAGTTAACATTCAGATAAAAATCCTTCTATCACCATTTTGTATGTGTTGGGTTTCCGGCGGGGGCGGGAGGGAAGGAGAGGAGGGTTAAAGCTTTTGTGTATTAAACAACCTTAAAGATGGTGCTGCAAATTGACAAAAGCTAAGAAGTACAAAACCATGGATAAGGCCAAGTTACCTACCATTGTTAGGATATTTTTGGGAGGAGAATGGGGTGGGGTTGGGGGTGGGAAAGGGACACACATACAAAGATTCTCTAAAAGCGTGTCAGCCTTAACTTTGAATCTCTTGGATTTTATCAGTTTGGGACACACTTGGCATTATTTTGATCACATGGTAAGCTGGACACAATGAAACATGCCAAGTGTGAAGTTATTACAGAAGTGCTGGCAATGCTTGTATTTTGCTTTATACCTAACACATTTCAAGAGACCACCTAGTGGGCATGTAAGGTTCCATCTTGTATTGAGCTGTGACACTCTGGGTATGTCTACACAGCAAAGAAAAACCTCTGGCCCGTGACAGCCTACTTGGGCTCATGGGGCTTGGGCTATGGGGCTGGTTCATTGCTGTGTAGTGTTCTGGGCTTGGGATGCTCATCCGCACATCCTGTTCTGATCATCCATTTTATAGGGATGGGAAAGTATTTTCTCACAAGCCACACAGTGATTCACCTTGCACAAAAGAGTTGATGCTACAGTTAAAATAATCTTTTTCTATGCTTTGGAGATGTTAGTGACTACATAGAAGGGGCACTTTATCTGTTTGTGATGATGCATATTAATGCTCTAGCAAGTCATAAAATAAATAAGTAAGGATTTTATGTCCAAAAGAGAATTTCAACAGCTGAAATCTACTAATGATGTTCACTTTCATTTTCTCTTCTCTCACTTCCTGAAAAAAAATAGATTTGAAGCTTAGGACCCTTCATAATTTTTGGAGCCAAATAGTCTGATCCTGTTTACACTGGTGTAAATCCATGAGCATATTTTCCCAAATGAGAGAAGTTACTTCCCTAAACATCCATTTATATATGGAATTCAGCTTCTGTGGCATGGTGTGGTTTTGTGGACTTGTAGGTATTTAACAGGAACTAAACTGAAAAGAGATGTGGAGATGGACAGAGTTTAGGTGTTCTTTGGGAGAGATGAGACACTGAATCTTGTTTTATCCATTATATTGTTGACTGATAATTAAACAAGTGTTTCTTTAAGAATACTACAAGCTCAGTGAGTAAATTGACTCTAAATTAAGATCTGGAATTGCATGGGTGAGATACACGGAGACCATATATCAATGAACCAAAACTGGTGCATCTGAAATTATACCTAATGGGTGAGCATAATAATGAGGGGATGGGCAATTCCACCCATCACTCCCTTTTGGGATCCTTAAACAAAAGAGACTTTGGGGGATGCGGATGGGGGAAGGTGGCTACTGAAATGCTGGCTGATCAAAGATGAGAAGGGGAAGGAGTAAGCTTCACTGTCATGGCTGCCAGTCCCACCATCTGCTAGACCCTGGACCTTCATCCAAATCCTGAAAGATGTCCTGATCAGACCAGGCCAATGGGAGAAGGAGACAGATGATGTCATCACCTCCACCGGTTTTAGCTAAATCCCAACACTAGTTGGGATTTCAGATTTTGTCACCCTCCTACCTCATCCCCCAGTGTGTCCTTTTTCTTCCCCATATTATTTCTTCTCTTTCCTATCTCCCTCCCTTTTCCTTCTGTCTACTAAAAGTCTGTATTAGACAACCAGGACTGTGTATTTTGTGACACTGCTTGTAAGCCTGTGACCAGAAAAAGGCAGCTAAAACCAGTGCCCTAAACAGCCTGATGCTTGTACAAGTTTGCCAGGTCTTGGAGTACCCACTAAGACCCTGTGTTTTTCCAGTGAGGCTGCAAGTGAAAATCAACATCAAACAGCATTTTCTTTCATTGCTTTGTTCCTTTTTTCCTCCTTTTGTGTACATTTGTCTTGTTTTGTTTTCTAGGAAATGGGATCAAACTTTAAAAAAAAAACAGCTCCAACCCATCTCAACTAACATCTTCCCTTCTTCCTAAAAGGACAGTTATTACCATCTTTAATACCATCTAAAGTATCAAATATGGGGGGTTTCCTTCCAAAATATCTCCTGCTAGAAGGAAAAGAAACAAGGGATATGGTAAATATGAAAGTTTTAATTACACATTTCAAATGCTTTAACCTCCCCCCTTCAGTTTTGTATCTTAATAGAAGGTTAAAAAGATTTGTAATGGCGTGTTTGCCATGCTACTATATGTTATACTATATCTGTATATTAAATCCTGAACCTTGTTTAATACTGTTTAGTGTTGGACAGTTTGGAGGTTATGTTAACACCTTTGACTCTTTGGGCCCTTTATTCCATCTAAATTAATACCACATACCTGGCATGAGTACTGAATTCGTTTTTTGTTTTGGGGTTTTTTTTAAGCCTTTTGGAGTGTCAGTATTATTGTCTATGTTGGCTGAGATCCTCTGTGGATAAATGCCAGTCCTGTATAAACTGTCCCATGAGTAGAATCAAAAGAAATTGAAAGGATGACCAGGGATGATATTGCTCATTTTTATTATAGAAGTATGGTTATGTTTTACTGGTGACAGAAACCTGTGTTTGAAACTTGTTCAAGAAATTTGTGTGCATCTCATAACATCTCTTTGTACAGACTTAGTTTTAAGAAAGCAGGGAAGATATTAGTTACTGGATGAGGCTTGTTGGTGTGAATGATTGGTAAGTTGGTATAGTGGAGCCCGTATATTTAGTGTGAGAGCGATCATCCAAACAGATATACAACTGGATACAGAACCTTTTTGGAGATATCCACCCTGCCACTCCTGCATGACATGACAAACAACATAGAACAAATGGGCAGGCCTATGCTCTTTATGTGGAATTTGTTCCTAGGGAAGCAGGATGGGCTTTTTTGGTAACAGATACTGGGAACTGTAGTTGCATAGTATGGCAATTACTACATAGAACTTATTTCACCGAAAATCACAGATCAGGGTGAAAATTTTCTTGAAGATCCCATGTGAATCTACACCTTTTTGAAAGGAGGCTCTATGTCAGTGGTTCCCAAACTTGTTCTGCCGCTTGTGCAGGGAAAGCCCCTGGCGGGCCGGGCCGGTTTGTTTACCTGCCACGGCCACAGGTTTGGCCGATCGTGGCTCCCACTGGCCGAACCTGCGGACGCGACAGGTAAACAAACTGGCCGGCCCGCCAGGGGCTTTCCCTGCACAAGCGGAGGAACAAATTTGGGAACCACTGCTCTATGTAATGGTATTGTGCCTACTGATATATGCAGTGTAATACTATCTTGGTCACATATGAAGCTAAATGGGTCTATTTTAGTATTCAATATTTTAACAGAGTCCCAGAAAAATGCCTGGATTGGATGCTTGTTGTTGTGTTTTTAATCTTAATTTTCTATATAGACTTATTTCTAAATATTCCATTTTGATTAGAATCTATCTGTAGAAGCAATAATGGGAAATATGATATTCCGAGACTGTAGTTTGTTTGATATTAATGAATCCCTGGACTTTTAATTGGCCTTTCTTCTTCATTGGCAGGAATAATCTCTCTCTCTTTTTTTCCTGAATGAGAGGCAAGTGGAATTGTTTAAAAAAATCAAAGCTCTGCTCTGCAGAAACTGAAGCAGAACAGCATCATTTGAGTTTTACCGATGAAGTGGCACAAGGGAGGCAATTGTATTCTGTGGTATCTAAACACAAAAGCAGCCTTCTGGAAGTAAAGCAGAATAGCTTCTTATGCAGTAGGAGCAGCTCTCTTTGATCTCTGTTGTGGCAGCAAAAACTGCCTCCCACAGAGAAAGGACAGAAGAGAAAAGGAGACACCCCAAGTGTAAAAGAGGCAACATAGGATAGGAGAAGAAATGATAAAGTAAAAAGACATGGAAACAGAAAATCTGGGGACAGGTGGTGCCAGATAGGCACTCTGAGGAGCAGCTTCAGCAATGTAACAGAAGCAGCGTATCATGAAAGCGCTTCAGGGTGAGGCCATGTCTACAGTAGGAAATGGAACGAGTGTGACATCAGTTATTAACTCTAGTGGCATCTGAACATTATTCAGGTGTAAGTGTACACAAGGGCAGACTGTGCTCAGCAGTGCATCACTTCATCTAACTGTTAAACTGTAATCTGAGCAAGAAGCAAACGAGGGTGGGGAGGGAATATAATGGAAGCGTGATATGCTGAACTGCTAGAGGAGGAGATTCAGCTTTATGTCCTGGACTCAATCACTTAACCTGTCTAACCCAGATCAATACCTTTCTTACCTGACATGGCTCAGTATCCACTGTCTCCAATGATTACTCTTGTAGGAAACTACAAGGCAGGGAGAAGGTGCAGAAGTCCTGGAAGCAGCCAGGGTGGCAGGAGTGACAAGGCAGAAGGTATGAAGCAGGAATGAGGGAAGAGGCAGCCATGAGGGGAGAAAAGGAGGGAAGAAGCATCTGTGGTAAATTTAGTCTTTCTTGGGGAGAAGCTACAATATGAGGTACATATACAGACACCTCTTGTGAACTAACTTTATTATCAGCAAACACAGGAAGAACAGTACACAACATTCTTTAATTCATTACATATATAGAAACACCATTAGGAGGTACGCTATAGCTAATTTCAATATACTGCAGCAACCTTTGTAGGGGCCTATTGGGATTTATTTGTGAAAACTGTCCTGGCAAAAATTTTGGCAATCATGGACTGAGACAGATTTGGGCTGGGCCAGGTCTGTACTTGGAAGGCCTTGGTGGTATATGGTATTTGATATGCGGATGCACTCTTGCTGATATAGTTTATTTGATGTATTCCTTTTTCATGCTGTAGGATTATACCTAGGAAATCAGCATGCAGAAAAAAATGCCAAAAATTAAAATTCCAACTTCTTCCCAAAGACACCATTTCAATATCAATATCTCTTCAACTTTGCCATACTGCTGTGCATGAAATTGCAACAGATGGCAAGACAGTTACTGCTGGTTTGACATGCTGCAGTTTGGGTAGTATATATCTGTATTGCTGCACTGAAATAACTGTGACATGTAAATACTGCAGTTGTCCCTGCCTCTATTTAAAGGAACTTCTGCACAGTCACAGCTTCTGGTAGGTTTGGGGGGTTTGTTTTTCTTGAGCAGTTAGTACAGCTTCTCCCTAAGGGCTTTTCTTTACTTCAACAGTGAGCTTGAGTTGGTATACGCAAGTTACTGCAATCAACCTAGCCTAGCCTTTGCAGATCACTGATAAGAGCAAATTGATCCAGTGAAGCAACAGAAGCTTAACCTAGCTCCTGAGACAAACCTGTTTCAGTCCATGATTGCTGAATTTTTAGTTGTAACTGGACCTGTTGCATTCCCATTGCATTACAATATAGTGCATCAGCATCATTCAAACGTCAACCCCCTCCCCATGCCTGCTCCTGGATGGGCCAGTTAGCTGGAGTTTAAAGCACTACTTAACTCAAGCTAGAGATTTCTGTGTGCGGATGAGAGTCAAGTTAGGGGTAACACTCAAATTATAAGTTGAGCTAATTGTGCTGTGAAGACATGCCCTTTGCGTGGCTCCACTGAATAACTACGGGTCTGCTGAAACTCCATGAAAGGTGATGGTGCTGTTGTTGCAGAGAATTTTAATGTAGATGCATAAAAACAGCTTTATGATTAGCTGCCAAATCTGGAGTTAGATTTTTGTTATTTGCATTTAAGAAAGTGCCCCAGACCAATAAATTGAAAAGATTGAAGAGACAAATGCTGCTGTGAGAGGGAAATAATTTTATAGTCCTTATTCAGAAATACTCTGTTTCATGCCCTGACTAGATTCACAATCACACAATTATTGGTGGGAGTTTACGTAGCCCCATAAGTGGACATAAACATTACATGATGACATAGTACCTACCTGAGGTCAGGAAGCAATTTCCAAATATGGGTTGGTTATGCCAGAATTGGCCAACAAAGCACTTCTCATAGTTTTTTACCTCTTTCAGGGAGAGATTATGCTTAAAGTGATGCTCTCCAGTGATGGACTGGGTATAAAAATCTATCCAGAGGAGAACAGATAGTGAGGAACATTAGCATGCTTGATTGAGATCCTATCTATCATGTGGTCTTAGACCATCTATTATAAAAGACTTTTTAAAAAAATTAGAGGCTATGTAATTTTCTATTAAAAAAATCAGAAAAGTGAAATCTGTTCAGAAATGGGTTGAAGTTCTGAAATTTTCCTGAAACATCTGGATCGTTTTTCAGGGTTCTAGTTTGGGAGGGCGTATATAATTTGGCGCTTCTCCAAGTATACCCATCAACAGATGGTAATGTGATGAGGATCTTTGGATTTACTTCTCTCCATGCTGATAAAAGAATCGTGCCATATACTCCCAACCTGTGATTACAGTAAATAAATTAGGACACATTTTCTGTTCTCGTTCTAGAGACGCGTCCCTCATGTACATTGTGATTCCTGTCAGTAACAAGTTTGTTCGAGCAATTATATCTTTTTTGTTTCAGTGAGTAGGAGATGTGCCAAAAAAAAAAGTTGGGTCTCTTGCATTCTGATAACAGCAAATCTGAACCCGTCTTTAAGTTTAAAACAAATATTGATTTGGTGGCCTGTTTCCAGATAACACTGAGAGTACTAGTGTGCTAAGCATATGGGAGAAGGCCAAGACTAATAACTGACTTTCTATTGGTTTTTGTGCATGGCGGTACTGGTGGTGTACCCCTTTGAACGGGCATCAATAAAAGTGATCTCCTTCATTTTCTTCTGCTGCAGACTCACTAATTTATCTTGTTTTTCATGTTGCAGCTGCCACCACCAGCAAATCAACTTAATGATGATGATGCTAGGAATACACCAAACACTTTGTTATGCTTTCTTTCTGTCCCTCTATTTCTTATCTGAGAGGGGGCGGCAGTTGCCAGGAGAACTTCCTGGATCAGGCCAAACTGATCCTGTGAATCAATAAAAGCAAAGGTCCTTCTGAGCTAGACTGTGGCATTAAAGCTACATCTAAGCTTGGAGTTGGGGGCGTGACTAGCACATCAGTGTAGTCGTGATGGCGTTGGCAGCAGCAAGCTGTGGCATAGGCTAACTGCCCCAAGTACAAGCCTGCCTGGACCCCATGGGTAGTGTGACTTTGTTACTATTTTTAGCATTTTAGCTTGATGAGAGCTAGTGTGAGTATGTCTATGTGATCTGGGAATCACACCCCTAGCTCCAAGTATAGATGTAGCATTAGCTACAGCTCTGAATGAGATGCAGTGTACTGCTGCAGGGGAGAACTTAGGCAAAGATTGTTTTTTTTTTCACGTGTTTCCTCTTTCTGAAGCTGGTCAGCTCTTTAGTGCAGGAAGGAAAATTGGGGGGTCTGGCTGCCCCTACTTTATCCCCAACCTGTCTGAGGAGACATACTTTTGGAGATGCATGGAGATAGTGGTTTTGAGTCCCTGACTGTTCCTGACCCTGGGGCAGTGTGCCCAAAGGAGCGATGATGGCGCTTTTGGTCTCCCCCCTATATCATGTGCTTGGCATGTGATCAATCTGGCTGTTTATAGTCAACAGCAATGTAATTCTTTTAGCTCAAGATATGCATTTGGGACACAATATATCTGAACAAGGCCCTCTGCCAAAATCTGCAACTCCTGCACCAGCTGATTAGAGCAAATAGAGCTCAGTTGCTACATGCTTGTGGACAGATAACACGAGTGGCACATGAACTTCCAGTGTGGGTTGATTCTGAAATTGGAGTGATTGTTTTTTGGAAATGTGTTTTTTGCCTTGTTTGCACAGCTCTTTTTAAACTCTCCATGTAGGACAGTGGTGTGAAACCTGTATAGCCTGAAGCCCAAATATGTTTTTTCGAAAAGCTCAAGGGGCTGCAGTCAATAATGTGGGAAGATTCTCCGTTCTGTTCTGCTTCCTTTACTTTGCCTGGACAGTACAAAGGGAGCAGAAAACACCCACAGTTCCCCTTCTGGGATTCCCCCTTGCTGTGTGGAACTCCCCAGTGGACAGAAAGCCTCTCTAGCCAGCTCTTACGCTTCCCTCTGCAGTCCCTGGGAGAGATCATGTCTTGGAGTGAAGAGGGGCATGTCAGAGGGAGAATGGGCAAGTGGTGGGATAACACTACATTCCTGCTTACCTTCAGCTGACACATGGCCCTTTGGGGACCAAAGCCAGCTGGCACAAGTTAGAGCAGCCCCAAAGCTGCTCTAACCTGGGCTGGAGCAGAGTCAGGGAGAAGTGACTGGTGGCTTCTCTGCTTCTCTTCGTTTCCCTTCTTCTAGGCTGCCTTGGGTAGCCGTGTGGGATGAGGGGAGCCATTCTGTGTCAGGCACTCCCAAAGCTTGGGCAAAACCAATCAAGCTGCTCTCCTGCTCTCTCTGGGGCTCCAGTAACCTGATGAGGAAGTAAGCAATGGAGCAGCTACATCTGCTCTCTTTTCCCTCCTCTGCAACATAGCAGGCTACCAGGGGGTGCTGCTAAGTAGCTGCCTCAGGGAAGGGACAGCAGCTGCTTACAGTGCTGTGGCTCACATCAGAGTTGCTCCAGGGGATGTAGTGGGAGGCAGTTGAGAAAGCAGTTTTCCCTACCTTCAGTGACAATTCAAAGACTTCAGTTAAAAAATCACAGGGCATGGATCAGGAAGGACATTTGCAATTCAAAATCAGTTACATGATTTCTTCTTTACATGGTCCCCGTTGAGGTCCCCCCCCCAGTTTAGATTTTCCAGGTCCACAAAGAGTGGTGGTGGTGCAAGGGTTGGACATTATTGGAGCACCAAAAAAGGGAGACTTTTGAGAGCTTTAAAAGACAAAAGTTGGACATCGCTGTGTAAGGTTCTTAGATGGCTCTGGAGTGGGGAAGGTGGCTCCTCCCCATACCAGTCAAGAAGGGGTTAAAGAACTGCTGTGGTCCCAATTAGCCCCAACCAATGACACCTGTGCAGCTGTCAGGCCTGGGGATGGGCTTTTAAAAGGAAAGAACTCAGTGCAGTTGGAACCAGCACTCTGAAGCAAGCAGAACCAGGGCTTTCAGACTGGGGTTCTGTGTTCCTGACATATGGCTTGAGAATGCCACCTGCCAGCCTGAGCCCTCTGAGGAAGAAAATAGACCAGTCTGTTTTTTTTCTGTCGGAAATTCCCCAGACTAAGCCTTGGCCTTTAGGTATACAGGAGAGTGGGAGCCAAGACAGTCTGTGGGGCTGGAAAGTCTGCTTCCCACTCCCTTGCACAAGGAACAGAGCCTGACCTCTTGACCGCTTCATGCCCACTTCAAGAAGGGGTGGACTCACTGAGAAGTACAGCCAAGGCTGTATCCCATATCCCAGGACCACCACAGGATTGCTGCCATCCAGAGATTGCTGCATGAAGTAAGCGAGGTACCTGTTCTGCCCCACACCCCTGCTCCAAAAGGCATGACCTCAAGACATAACCTTTGACAGGTCCCTAGCCTCTCAGTGTCTGAGCAGGATAAAAACAACAACACTATCCTCTATCTCTTTCCCTCCCAGCAAGAGTCCAGGGGTTTTTGTTTGCAGCCAGCCTGCACAGAGCATGGGAGCATTTGTTGCTCATGCAGCTCTCCTAACACAAGGGTTCTTCTTCCTAAAGCACAAGTGTAGGGTGGGGAGTAGAGTGCAGATCAGATGGATGCTTGCATGTTCTCAGTCAGTCGTGTGTGTGAGGAAGAATGATGATGTGGTTCTGTGGGAGCAGCACCTCTATACCATGGGTTAATGATGGGAATGAGAGGTTCAAGGAAGGGAGGACACAGTTGTATGGGAATAATGTTGGAGAGGAAGATGGAATAGTGGGGGGGGGAGGGAAGAGTGAGGGAGCTGAGTCTCAGAACAAAGAAGGAGACAGAACAAATAGCAAGAGGGAAGTGAGCATGGAGGATGTAGAAGATGATGAAAGGGAAAGGAGAAATAAGGGGGGGAATGAGACACTCTTAGGGAAGGAGTGAGAAAAGAAGAAAGCATTGACCCAGCCATTAATGGCCTCTCAATTGCCAGAGGAAGACTCATGTGTTGACTATAGGTGAGAGGGGAATAAAATCTGTTCTTGAATGCAACCTGTACATTTACATATTTTGTTTAAATTAGAGAAAGTTGCAAGATTGACTCTTCTTCCCTGGTTCATTTAATTCTACTTGAGCTCATCTTCTATCTACTACAACCCAAGTTCAGCTCAGTTAATTCAAACCCTAGCTAGCATGGAATAGAGCCTTTTACAAAGTAGGCTTGTATGGTATTGAGAGCTAGCTAGCAAAAAAAGTTTGTTCTTAAATTGGGGTGAGGGTACTTATATTGATCCATAGGGAAGCTTAAAGCCTCCTTTTAATGAAAGTTTTGTATCAGACTCTCAGAGAGAGACAGAGGGAGGCCTTGGAGCAATTGCATAATTTTAAATATTAAAGGTGTAAATTTGATGAAGCCTCAAACCATGCACCAGGCTTAGTTTTTCTCATTTACAAAATGTACCGCATTGTACATTGGATTAAAAAGTTATTTTTTATTTCTAACTTTTAAAATTCAGCTCACTTTCTGGTGCATCTTTGATTTATATTGCAATGCCCTTCAAAAGCTTGTTGGATCATAAATAGGGAACAAAACAGAAAGATGAGGAATTGGCATTTGAGCGCTTGGATGCTTTACTGAATCTTTACTGAAGCTCTGTCCCTTTAAAGGCCTCCCTGACTCACTACAGCCATAATCTTTCAGCAGTTGCCCTGCCTTGGGATTACAGATTCAGACCTACCCTGCCAATTTTGAAGACCATGTTCCTCATAATGAAAAATGAGGTGGGAGTGGGGCAAAAATCAGGCTTTAAAATAGAAAGTTGATTGGAACTTTAATAGGGGAGAGTCTGCTGCTACTCCACAGTGAGAGGTGCCACAATGTAGTATCTTGGAACAAACCGGTGCTCTATGTAGTCCAGTATATTTTCTTTGAGAGTTGCTGGAGACCCATCAATCTCAGAGGAAGGTGCCTTAATTGTGCAACTTTGTACCATACAAGGTAATGTCGTCCTAAGTCTTTCTGAAGATCTTCCTGGCCATGAAACATGAGAACTTGTTGCCCTTGATGTTTTTATCCTACTATAGTTTACGTGTTCTTATTAATGCAGAAATCTAATGTCTCTCTTTTAAACTTCTGCCTTGTTGGACTGTCCAGAAATGTATGCAATATCAAGGCATATATACATAGATATTCATATTGAATCATGACACATTTTAGGGGAAAAAACCAATGTAACCTGGAAACAACTTTGCTGTTACATTTGTTAAGCATAAACTACACCCACCTTACAAAAGTTGCTGGTTTTATTCCCATTGTAGAAAAATGAAAAATAAAGATTCCATCTTAGACCCCCATCCTGCAAACACTTATTTGCGTGAATAAATATACACACAGAAATAATCCTATTAAACTCAGTAACACTGCTCATGTGTGAAAAGTTTCTCATGTTTGAAGGATCAGGGCCTTACCATGATGCTTATATTCACATGTTAAACTATAATATGGTACTAGTACAGTGCAACATTTCACCATACAATGTTACATAAAATTAAAAGTCTTATTTTGAAATCTAGAGGTTTCAATGGATCTGTTTATATCCAAAAAGATGACTACTAATAAATCCAACAGATTTATTAGTAATAGTATGGCCCTCCGCCCCCTGGCCCTGCTCCTGGCCCCCCAAGCCTGGGACTCTGCTTCCCGGCTCTGCGGCGGGGGCTCAGGTCCTTGCCCCACTTTCAGTCCCACACCCAGGGCTCTGCTCTTGGGGTGCTAGCCCTGTACCTGGCCCCCTGCTCTGGGGGCTCTGCTCTGCTACTGTCCCCATGCCCGCCCCCAGCCTTTGCCCTCTTTCCCTGTCCGGGTCCCCCACCCTCCCGGAGACACGGTGCTGCTCCCGCCCCCACCTGTGGTGTGGGGACGCAGACAGGGATAAGGGGCTGGCTTTCAGCACCCCCACTATTAAAAGGGTTCCAGCGCCACTGCTCATGCATATTTTTCGTTTCTTTCTCATGAGCAGTTTTTATTTTGCATTGAATCGCAATGTAGCATTGGGCAATAAATAGTTGTACCACTTTACATGTGAAACATCCACACATCTCTGCTGACAATGGGATGTGAGAAACCCTGGCACAAGCTTTGTTGTAGCTTCATTACAATTAAACCTGCATACTCTGTAATGCATCAGTAAAGGTTTCATATAGATCCACATATGAAAAGCATGCTGATTTCTAATAACTGAGCAGAGTTTGCACACAAATCAACTGATTCACAAGCCCATCTGTTCAGATCAGCATGCTGTGTGCAGTAAATCAGGGTTGCTCATGTAAAATGAAACATAATGTTATCATAAGCTGGAAGTTTGCTCTCTTTGGCAATTCACATATAATGCCAGTTCCCTAATCAACTAGACTTTCCCCATACTTTCAGAAGCCTGCAGGCAAAATGGAGGTGAATACCATGGGCATTACGGTCTTGATAATATGGTGTATTCATTTCCATATCCTGGATGTCTGACCATAGCCTCTGGGCATCAGTACCATAGAAGCTGGTCTACTAACTCATGCATTTTTTACTCATATCTACAGCCACAATTTTTATGACCAATAATACTTCTTTTGTTAAAACTGCTTTAACAACTACTGTTAGTAATTCACTCCCTTTGAAGAGAACATATTGCTTTGTCTAGTAGGAGCTATAGGAACCTGTTAGGTCCCAGCTGTGCTTCCCTCTTCATTCCTCAGCTCCCATGTTTCATTTCATTAGCATCCCTATTGGGCACCAAAGGTCTGTGGGATCCACCGCAAAACTTAGAAGGCCCCAAGGAATAAAATGCCCACAGGGCACAATATTAGAGCTGGAATCACCTAGTGCTGTTAAAAAATGGCAGTTTTTCTTCACAGGAAGTTTTGAGAAAAAATTAGTATTTTAGTTTTGTCAAAAAATTTTCTGTGAAATATTTTTTACTTTTCAGTGGAAAAAATCATCAAAGTTTTCTGTTTCTGAAAATCATTTTGTGACAATTTTAAGTTTAAAAAAAAAGAAAAAGAAAAGAAAAGAAAAATTTGGTTTCAGTTTCTGTTTTTTGACAAAAATGTTGTGATTTCTTCCCCCCCCTCCGTTTTTCATTTTTGGTGAAAAATAATCAATAAACACGTATTTTATAACGTGTGCAGTTGGACATTATTCCTGGCTTTTCTAAAGAACGTCCTCAGGGATGCTAATTTATTATGGGGAAGAGAAAAGCAATGTGATTTTTATGAACGAAGGGGGGAGTTGTGGAGCAGAGGGAAGACAACTTCAGAAATCATAGGGTAGGCACAGAGTAAGCAGTGCTTTATGGGGCCTGTTTTCCAGCTTTCAAGCAGTCACCTTCTCAGCTCCTTTTTGCTCTCCACCACCACTTTATCCCTAAAATGCCATATTTCATTCTTCTTCTTAATAATCTGACACCTTCTAAAGTGCCCATGTGTGATGTCAGGAATGGTACCCCCAGGGCAGATATAATGAACTGCTCATTTGGGCCATGCACAATTTATGAAATAAGTATTGGAGGCATTATTCCTGTGGACCTTTTAAGTTCTGTAGACTTAGAAATACTATATTTAATATATATTTCCTTTAAAAATACAAATGAAAAAAATCCATGGAAACTCACTAACAAATAAAGTTAATTTTAATGTTGATACATGACCTAGACTGATCTGACACCTGATTGTAATTCTTAATCAGTTCAGCATATACTTTTTGTTCAGAGCAAAGAGGTCACCCTAGTTATGGCCCTGTAAACAGATTTGCCAGTTTGCCTTCCTTCCAGCTCTCTCTGCAGTAAGATGTCCTCGAGTGCTTTTTCTGGAATGCTACCAGTGCACTGTGTGCATGTCCTCTGGGCACTTGATCTCTCTGCTGAGGCACAATATAATGGCTTTTGTAATTTGCACTGGTACGGATTTGGGCAGCATGGTAAGTGTGGATGCATGACATGGTTGATTCATAACTATGTTGTGAATAAAGCTGTTTTGTGGGCACACCTGTGTTGTAACCAGATCCGAAAAGAATCAGAAACTGGTTACAAAAATACATTTGTACATGTAGCGTAAGCTAGTCCTTACATAAATGTGCATTTCAGTGGGATTACTCAATGAATTTGGGCCATTATGGTCATTTTGATTAACTAGTATGGCATGGGTGTACTGTGAAGCATTATTAGATGTTTTCCAGTCCTGCAACAATTGATCCCATCCCATATTATATTTTTCAACATTTGTCTTCAAAATAGCGTTGTTTCTTCTGAGCTGGGATACACAACAAGGTCCTCAACCAAGGCACAACCTCTGTGGTTTTGTTTTGTTTCCATTTGAAGCATAATCCTTCTTTTGGCTAATAAGATACCAGCCTTTGCAACCCCTATTTAGTCCATGCATTATGGGGCGATAAAAAGCATTTTCAACAAAACTTGGTTTGCAACCCAGACTTTAAATTGTTGTTCATGTCACTGTAGTGCATTGGAACCCCATTATGTTAAGTGTTGTATATACACACAAGACAGTCCCTGCTCTGAAGAAGTTACAATCCAATGTCACTAGCCAAACAAAGTGTGAGAGAAAGAAAGTATTATTATATTCCCCATTTTACAGCTGGGGAATGCAGAAACGTAGAGATTAAGTGACTTGTTCAAGGTCAAACAGGGAGCCTGTGGTAAAAACAGGAGCTGAATTTCCATCTCCATCCATTTTAGATTTCGTTTTGATGAGTAGGGAGAAGAAATAATTGTAGGAGACAATCTTGGTTCAAGTGATCATGAGCTAATTCAGTTCAAACTGAACAGAAGAATTAACAAAAATAAATCTGCAACTAGGGTTTTTGATTTCAAAAGGGCTGACTTTCCAAAATTAAGGAAATTAGTTAGGGAAGTGGATTGGACTGAAGAACTTATGGATCTAAAGGCAGAGGAGGCCTGGGATTACTTTAAATCAGAGCTGCAGAAGCTATCGGAAGCCTACATCCCAAGACAGGGGAAACAATTCATAGGCAGGAGTTGTAGACCAAGCTGGATGAGCAAGCATCTCAGAGAGGTGATTAAGAAAAAGCAGAAAGCATACAGGGAGTGGAAGCTGGGAGGGATCAGCAAGGAACGCTACCTTATTGAGGTCAGAACATGTAGGGATAAAGTGAGACAGGCTAAAAGTCAAGTAGTGTTGGACCTTGCAAAGGGAATTAAAACCAATAGTAAAAGGTTCTATAGCCATATAAATAAGAAGAAAACAAAGAAAGAAGTGGGACCGCTAAACACTGAGGATGGAGTGGAGGTCAAGGATAATCTAGGCATGGCCCAAGATCTAAACAAATACTTTGCCTCAGCCTTTAATAAGGCTAAAGAGGATCTTAGGGATAATGGTAGCATGACAAATGGGAATGAGGATATGGAGGTAGATATTACCATATCTGAGTTAAAAGCGAAACTCGAACAGCTTAATGGGACCAAATCGGGGGGCCCAGATAACCTTCATCCAAGAATATTAAAGGAATTGGCATATGAAATTGCAAGCCCATGACCAAGAATTTTTAATGAATCTGTAAACTCAGGGGTTGTACCATATGATTGGAGAATTGCTAACATAGTTCCTATTTTTGAGAAAGGAAGAAAAAGTGATCCAGGTAACTACAGGCCTGTTAGTTTGACATCTGTAGTATGCAAGGTCTTGGAAAAAATTTTGAAGGAGAAAGTAGTTAAGGACATTGAAGACAATGGTAAATGGGACAAAATACAACATGGTTTTACAAAAGGTAGATCATACCAAACCAGTCTGATCTCCTCCTTTGAGAAAGTAACAGATTTTTTAGACAAAGGAAACGCAGTGGATCTAATTTACCTAGATTTCAGTAAGGCATTTGATGCCGTGCCACATGGGGAATTATTAGTTAAATTGGAAAAGATGGGGATCAATATGAAAATTGAAAGGTGGAAAAGGAATTGGTTAACAGGGAGACTACAGCGGGTCCTCCTGAAAGGTGAACTGTCAGGCTGGAGGGAGGTTCCTCAGGGATCAGTTTTGGGACCAATCTTATTTAATCTTTTTATTACTGACCTCGGCACAAAAAGTGGGAGTATGCTAATAAAGTTTGCGGTTGATACAAAGCTGGGAGGTATTGACAATTTAGAGAAGGACCGGGATATCATACTGGAGGATCTGGATGACCTGTTAAACTGGAGTAATAGTAATAGGATGAAATTTAATAGTGAGAAGTGTAAGGTTATGCATTTAGGGATTAATAACAAGAATTTTAGTTATAAGCTGGGGACGCATCAATTAGAAGTAATGGAGGAGGAAAAGGACCTTGGAGTATTGGTTGATCATAGGATGACTATGTGATATGGCCGTGAAAAAAGCTAATGCGGTCTTGGGGTGCATTAGGCGAGGTATTTCCAGTAGAGTTAAGGAAGTTTTAGTACCGTTATACAAGGCACTGGTGAGACCTCACCTGGAATACTGTGTGCAGTTCTGGTCTCCCATGTTTAAGAAGGATGAATTCAAACTGGAACACGTACAGAGAAGGCCTACTAGGATGATCCGAGGAATAGAAAACTTGTCTTATGAAAGGAGACTCAAGGAGCTTGGCTTGTTTAGCCTAACCAAAAGAAGGCTGAGGGGAGATATGATTACTCTCTATAAATATATCAGAGGGATAAATACCAGAGAGGGAGAGGAATTATTTAAGCTCAGTACCAATGTGGACACAAGAACAAATGGATATAAACTGGTCATTGGGAAGTTTAGACTTGAAATTAGACAAAGGTTTCTAACCGTCAGAGGAGTGAAGTTTTGGAATAGCCTTCCAGGGGAAGCAGTGGGGGGCAAAAGACCTATCTGGCTTCAAGATTAAACTTGATAAGTTTATGGAGGAGATGGTATGATGGGATAACATGATTTTGGTAATTAATTGATCTTTAAATATTCATGGTAAATAGGCCTAATGGCCTGTGATGGGATGTTAGATGGGGTGGGATCTGAGTTACTACAGAAAATTCTTTCCTGGGTATCTGGCTTGTGAATCTTGCCCATATGCTAAGGGTTTAGCTGATTGCCATATTTGGGGTCTGGAGGGAATTTTCCTCCAGGGCAGATTGGAAGAGGGCGTGGAGGTTTTTTGCCTTCCTCTGTAGCATGGGGCACGGGTCACTTGCTGGAGGATTCTCTGCTCCTTGAAGTCTTTAAACCACGATTTGAGGACTTCAATAGCTCAGACATAGGTGAGAGGTTTTTTGCAGGAGTGGGTGGGTGAGATTCTGTGGCCTGCGTTGTGCAGGAGGTCGGACTAGATGATCATAATAGTCCCTTCTGACCTTAGTATCTATGAATCTCCTGAATCCCAGTCTAGTGCCTTATCCACAAGATCAGCCTTCTGCTTTAAAAAGGAATGGTTACTGAATAGCCAGTTATTACCAGTTTGCATAAAAGCTCTTTTTAATGTATCACCATTTCAATGTTACAGAATAAGGTTTAGTGACTACTCATTTCATGCAAAAATCCCCAGGACTGATATCAGCAATAGTAAAACATTGTTGAAGCAGGGGGGAAAAAAAGTATGAAACTAAAAATAAAAAACATACAGTATATAATCCTAGCAATATTATCTGAAAGGCAGTAAAAATAGAAGACTCAATTAGACATTGTCAAAGCTTTTTCTCTATGCAGCTGCCTAACAGAATATGACAATTTATCCACAATATAAAAGTTCAATACAACGTATAGTGCATTGTGTCAGAATTCATTAACATTTTGCTACCTTAAAGAGTGTTGTAGAGAAAAAATGCAAGCTTGTCATTTTTTTGTGTTCCTTTTGTTTCAGTGACATGTTTGGAATTGTATGCCTGCTAGAGTGTTGTGATTTAAATTTAATCATCTTAACAGGGATTTAGTAAGATACTGTTTTTCTTTTGCAGACTTCCCTAAGATGAGAGATACATGAAAAGTGAGAATCAATTATACACAAGTATAATTTAAATATTTTTTTTATTTAAAAAAAAAAGCCTTTTCATGCAGCATTCCCTCAGGAAAATAGCATTTTTGTAGAGATTTCTTGGCTCTGCTTTACAACAATATAATTAATTATAATCTGGGGCGTTCCATATAACATATATGGGCACACGTATATAAAGAGAGGGAAGGAGTGATGCCTTTTACATGTAGCACCATGATAGCTGCTCTATTTGATTTTTCTTTAAAAATAAAAACCAACCAAAAAAACCCCTGTTTAACCCCGGTCCTTCACTGGGATCTGCTAGTGCGGACTCCCGCATTCATGTAGTATCTTTGCAAAGTCTGTGGGACTCTATACAAGTGAAGGTGAGTCCAGGCTAGAAAATCCCAATGCAGGACCAAAGCATTTGATTACAGATCTCAGCCATTTTAACATGTGTCAGTCTAGAATTTGAGGCCTGATTCTACTTTCAGATGTGGGAAGTGCATTGCCACGTGTCTTCAAAAATCAGCTGCTATGTACGATATGCTTTTTTTTGGCACTATAGCGCTTTTGTGGTACTATGGTTATGGTACATACTTTTAATATTATTTTTGGGTCTAGAGAACCATTTGATGTGAAGATGGTAGGAACAGTCTACATCCCATACTACCCTTTTATGACTGTTGCACAATTATGATGCACTGGCTTTGGGCATGTTGTTATGCTTAACAATAGTTATTATTATTGTGGGCATGATCTACCTTCAGCCATATCATGTAGCAATTGTTTGGCTATCCCACTTTGGTTAAATAGGAAAGTTAAAGGTAATAATAAAAGAGCTCTCCTCAGTTTGGAATAAGAAAATATTCTTCCCTTCCCATTCAAAGCCATTGGTGTGGAGAATTAAGCAGGGCTGTCTAGTGAATAGAATTCACTCCAGTCCATGGGCAGTCTGCACTGCAGGGCTGCATTGCAGTCTGTCCCCACCCGTATAAAGTAGTTACTAGTTACATGGATTCAATTTTCCCCAGCTGCTGACCAGCATGAAGTCTCCATCTATGTGGTATGTGGGGAGATCTCTCTGTGGGTGCTCCACTTGTGAAGCCTCTCACTTCCTCCCAGGCACAATTGAATCTTTGAGTTTAAGTGGGGCAGAAGGCCTTGCGCTGGGTAAATTTTGCCTTACCTGTATTGTCTCTGTTTTTCCATCACAAAGTTGGTTTTAGAATGCTACTATCTTTTTCCAGTTTTGCCAATTGAGGCAGAGGGGTTTCTTTCAAAAGTTAGCCTCCTCAAAGCAACCTTAGTGAGTACCACATTCTTATCATTAAATGTTATGTGATGATGACGTAAAGCTTCAGCTGCTCTATGAGCAGAGAACATACGTGTGCGTCTGCCTTCCGTCGGACCTTTTATAATTCTATATGATGTATGTATATGTGTACACACAAGCGTGTGTGTGCTCTAATAACGCTTTTCTACCACATCACACCATTGTGTATTTTTGAATATGCAACTTACTTTTTAGAAAAGCTATTTCATGAACGTTTTGGAGAGTTGTTAAAATTTTACTGGGACTATTGTTTTGCCTGTAAAGCCCAGTGCCTGAGAATTAGCATGAATCCAAAAACAGGGGGTTCAGGAGGTGCAATAAAAATCAACAAAAATCTATCTAAAATTAGCTTTTCACACACACACACACACACACACACACACACACACACACACACACACACACACACACACGCACACACGTATGTAATGATTTAAAGCCTAACAGGCAGTCCAGGACTAGCATTATTATTGTTTTAGTAGTGGTTGCTGGATCCCAGTGGGAAGCTGTTCTTCCTACCATTTCTATTCCTGGAAGCTCCCCAGATATTGGACTTAATAGTCAGACTGCTTTAATGTGTACAAAAGCTTTAAAGATGATTTTTGGAGGCTTTTTACATTTCTTTGTTTTAATTTCCCCCCCATTCGTTCCTAGACTGTTGGATTCATGGTACTAAAGGAGCCATTGCCAACATGTGTTGTGATTCTGGGTCTGAGCCTACAAGATTACGTCAGTGATACTTTGGAGGATTGGCCTGTTGTCTGCTCTCACAGCTTGGAAAGTTAGTACTTCTGTAGGATATATCTAAAGAACAATGAAATATGGCACAGAGTGGCATTGGTGGTTCAGTAGGTACCTCTTTCCTGTGAGGTAGTAATATACTAGTCCACTAGTAGATTGCAGAAGGATGCCTTCTTTCAAATAAGACCTATAGCCAAGATTTTGACTTCCTGTGTCATTAGAGGATATATAGTTCTTTCATAAGAGTAAGGGTATTAACCCCAGTGTTCCAAAGAGACTCAAACATAGGTAATTATATTTTTCTAATGAACATTCCCATAATGCTTTCAGTGAATAATGATATTTATTTTTCATTTGGACCCAGGCACTCTTAATACCACTAAAGGCTTTCTTTGCTTCATATCATACAAGGTTGTGCAGCATAGTTGGCTGTGCATAGTTAAACAGTTGAAGAATTTTACTCCAGAGATGGCTGCATTTGTGTAGTGAAGCAACCCTGTAGTTTGTATAGCTGTATAAGTTTGCTAAAACTCTTTGAGATCCTTCAAGATGAGATGCCAATACTGATGTAAGATAGTGTGTACATGAAAAATTGTTATTTTAATAGTGCTGCAAAAAATACAATACAAAACAAAATCAAACAAATTACATTGGTGAATGATGAATTAATGACGTATGTAAGATAGCATCAATACATATTTTAACCTTCATTTAAAACTGAATTTTCAGTTTAAAGAGGGGAACTTTTCTTCTTGTTTGAAAAATTGAAATAGAAAAATGAATATTGAAATTTATTGGCTGGGGATTTTTAACACAGTTTAAATAACTAATTAAGAAAAAGTTGCAGGGAGGAAAAACATTAAAACTTGCAATAATTTATTTTTAATAAGTGTAAAACAGATTATTTTAATTAATACATTAAAAAAATTAGAGGGTAAATAAATTTGTTAAATTGTCATTCAGAGAGGTCTGGAGTTGAAGTATGGAGATTAAAGCCTTTAAAAATGTAGGCAAAAGGCTTAATGAATAATGAACACAGGAAAGAATTGAATGGATAGACCCCATATCCTGTATGTTGCATTCCTGGTTTACGCCAATCTTGTTGACCTATTTCAACCCTTTAGTGTTGGTTATAAAGAATGAATAGGTAGGCAGGTATGATTCCATAGCCTCTGAGATACTAGTATTTTCTGTTTCCAAAGATCCGTAAATGCTTTTAAAATATTTGTTGTAATGTGTCTTTAGACTTAACAGCTATATTTTTGTAACCTCTTCCTGACCAGATAGTCTTCTGCTGGCAAATGGCTTTAGGGAGCCAGGCTAGGTCCAATGTTTGTTTCTGTGTAGTCTTTTGCTACTAAATTTCAAATCTTTTCCCCTTGCTGGGTGCCATATTCCCATGGAAGTCCTTATAACCAAATATTGTCAAAGTCACCCAGTGCATACTGTAGTCAGTTAGTTGGTTAAAGCTGTGAACTGTGGCTATTCATGCCACTGGATAAAATTCAGATACAAGTGCTAAAAAATCATCTTTTGATTTTTATAGAAATGCTCAGACTATGTACCCCACTAAAGCTGCTTGAATTAAGTTCCTTGTGCTGCAGGGTCTGTGGAAAAGCCAATGCAGTGTAGTGGAGATATATCTCCTCTGTTGCAGTAAATGTGGTATTATGTCAAGTAAGGAGTAAATTTTCCTTTTAGATGTATGCATATGCCTCCTATTGACTTAGATCTAAAGATATCTATGTGGCAGCCACATCATCACACCCATTGATTTTAATTTATGTGCATTCAAAGGCAGAATTTGGTGCTAGGACTGCATACTTGTCAGAGTTATGAGATTAAGAGATCCATGCGTTTTTTTTTTTTTTTTTTAAAGAAACAAACAAACTCACTCTTCGGAGACCTCCACTTTAGCTTAGCATCTTAGGACTGCCGAGGCAATGAGCTCACAAAGATCTGTGCCTTGGCATCAGAAAGTTAGAGCTGAAAACCTCACCGAGACCTTTGGCTTCATATCAACCCAGCGTGCTAGAGGGTCAGTCAGCAATCACACAGGCAAGAGAATACGAAGTAGGAGCAGGAGATGGAGCTGTTCCCAGGCTGGGTAATTTTAGAGGATTCCAAGCCTTCCAGCCAGCAGGTGGGCTACACTGGCACCTAATGGGCAAGAGCTGTTGTCCAAGATGGCAGCCCCATCTGCCTCCATTCTTCAACAGCAAGATTGTTCCCTGCTAGCTTTCCCTCTCTGCGATGGGGATAAAGAAAGGGTCTGCGACTTCCAGCTTTCCTTCACCTAGCTGGAATGGCCCTGTCCATTCCCCCTGCCATCCTAGAGCTTTATAGAGCAGTGTCTGAGTGGGGAGGGTGGTTGGAACGTCATTGGGAGTTTCGCAATTCTATGAGGAATTTTTAAAGACTTGAGGATTTGGCCCGAGTGGATTTGAATGTGCTCAGTGCCTATCAGGGTTTGGCTCACAGTGAATTTAGACATGGAATGACTATATAAATGCTACTGTTCTTATAATTTGAACATCTGATTTTCATGTTTCTGGTCTCCATTCATGTTTATAACCCTTTATAACTAAAGCTTCTTCAAGTGAGAGACTAATACTGTTACAGGCCTCATAAGACTCCAGCTAAAAGGTACTGGAGATTCACCTGCAGTTCAATTAGTCATGTTGCTGTTTTTTCACCCCAGGTTCCCCCAGTCGAGTTCGATTGCTCAGAAACTGAAAAGGCCCTTTTCAGTTTAAAGAAACTGATGTGATGCTGCTGTGTAGGCCATTAATGTGCTACAATGGGACTTGCCTGGTACTTTAGTGAGGATTGTGATGTGCTGGTAAGGGATTTCCCAGGAACTGCTACTTAAAAATTACATGGCGCTACACCAGCTCTGGGACTTGTAGATTTGCATTCACTCTGTAGCTTCATTAACAATTTTAACTGGGATATATTTAGCGCTATTCCGAGTGTTTTCATTATGTTGTTTTAGCCTTAGAAAACAGTTGATCCTTGTGAAAACAGCACGTGAATTGTAATGTTATGTTTAATGCTATGAGCTTTGTTGTTGTTTTTCCCCCTTTAAAATGAAGACTTTTTACAAATATGACCTTGCAATGTTGAAACCTACAATAGCATGGTCATACACTGCCCCTTATCCATTCTTCCATTGATTTCAATGCACCTCTGGAATTGGCTGCCTTCAGAATAAAGGAAGAGAGAAAGGTTGGTCTATTGGTTCAAGCACGGGACAGGGAGTAAGGAGATCTGGATTCTGTTCTTGGCACTCACCACTGAGGAAATGGCTGGACCACTGGACTGCGGTATTGTCCCCCAGAAGAGGGGAGCACAAAGTGTGGCACAGCCGGAGGGCTGAGTCCTGAAGAGGACGCCGCGGTCCTTGGAGTGACATGGGTTCAGGAGCAGAAGTGATGGTGGGTGAGACACCACCGAGAGTCAGTGTACTGACTTGTGGAGATGATCTACAAGACAACACTAGCACTAGCATGATGAGTCATAGGGCCAGCCAACTAAATTTAAATCTAGTATGAAATATGTAACACAGGAGCAGCTGAACTAACTTTATTGTTCTCTTTCATATTTAATTTGGGGAAAAATTGCCATTTTTATTAGTTTTAATATAGCTTCTACATAATTTCCAGTCTACAGCCAGCAATTCTTCAACCAAAAAACTTCAGAAACAGACTTCAATGAGAAACTGTAGAACTGGAATTAATTTGCAAACTTGACACCATCAAATTAGGCCTGAATAAAGACTGGGAGTGGCTGGGTCACTACAGAAAATAATTTCCCCTCTGTTGATATTCACCCCTTCTTGTCAACTGTTGGGAATGGGCCACATCCACCCTAATTGAATTGGCCTAGTTAGCACTGACCTCCACCCACTCAGTAAGGCAACTCTCATCTTTTCATGTGCTGTGTATTTATACCTGCCTATTGTATTGTCCACTCCATGCATCTGATGAAGTGGGTTATAGCCCATGAAAGCTTATGCCCAGATAAATTTGTTAGTCTCTAAGGTGCCACAAGGACTCCTCATTGTTTTTACTGACAGGAAGTTTTTCCAAATGTCCAACTTAAACCTCCCTTGCTGCAATTTAATTTCATTTCTTCTTAACAGTGAAAGTTCAGAGTACTGGGGCTGATGATATGTGTGATACCTCTTGCCTTGTTAATGTGCAGTAGCAGGGCATACCTGGGTATTCCTTAAGAGCTACATACCAAGGATTCTACAACCTCCCTCCTAGCTCATTGTTGTGAAGGCACACCTGGGACCTACTATGTTCCTCAGTGGTGGGAGTAGAGACCCGTCCTTGGTTCTTTCCAGTTAGGTAGCGGTAAAAAAAGAAGTGGGTGAACTAACCTAACCTAAACTCCATATTCCCCAAATGAAGTGTCTAAGCTCAGTTTACCTGAATTTACCATCTACTATACTTCTAGTTCTTTCTGTTCTGCATGGGTTGTCCTTGCCTGAGGAATTGGTATCTGATCTATATTTATGGCTTCTGTTTTGCGGGGTTATTAATTTCATTTTTGGGTTTGAAATTAGCCAAAATGAGTTTATCCCTTTCTACTTTTTAATTTTACCTACTTATCTTTTCTCAGGAGTAAATATAGGAGTCAGTGTATTGTATCTCCATAGACATATATTATATTTGTGCTGCCCTGTCACAATAGGCTTGAAACATTTTCTCATCTGGCCATATATCTTGACGGCATCAGAAACGTGATAATTAATGTATTTTCTTACCATTTGGAAAACATGTAGCATTAAATGTTCCCTGCCATCCTTGGAGGTTGGGAATGGGAATGGACATGTTTAGTAAAGCGCATTACTTTCTGTAATGAGTCTGCATGTAAATAACTGTACTTTATTTACTTGTCAACTGATATACAATGTTACTATGATTTTTCTAACAAAAAACTATAGTTTTGATAAAGCAAATCCAGTTAACCGACTGTAAATATAGGATTAGGAAAAATCAACTAGTTTATGAAGAAATGGGCAATTGTTTATTATCTCAGCAAAATAAAATACTGTTTATTCTCTTCGAAATAACAAATTCATATCTCTAGAGCTGAGAAAATTGCTGTCTGCATTTCTAATCATTGCCATTGGGTGGTGCCAGGCAATCAGTATATACAATATTAGACAACTGTTTCCTTTTGTACATATCAGAAATCAAACAAGCTTTAAAATCTGAGCTTGAATAATTTACAATGCAAATAAACTTAGCAACTAGTTCAAACAGTTAATGCAAGTTTTTTACATTTAAGATAAAGCAAGGGTCTGTCTTATTTCTGTTTATTTTTTATATGAATACTTTGACCTGCAATGTTGTTTTGCCCAAAGGATATTAGTGTCTAGGTTTTGATCACATCGAGCTAATGTAGCTTAATTAATTGGGCTTTTTAACATGCCTGCTAACGTTAAGGCTTTTGTTCCTTGGGCTTGTAACAAACGTGTGTGTTAGATGTTAAAACTGACTGGAAACAAATGATACATTTCAAACTTTAAAAAATACCTGCTTCATTCATATTTAAACAAGAATAATTTACTGTTCAGTGCCCAATGAAAGGAATGAAATATTAACATTTTAAAATCATAAATGTTTCCTGACTTCTTCTTTTCATATATTGTATTATGATAATAAAATGTATATACCAGATTGTATTCTGGAATTCATACCGCATCTAGCTCAGTGTCTCAAACATTTGGTTTATAGTAACAGAAAAAGAAATAAAGGGTGCCATTAAACATATTTATTATAAAATAAAATTGCATTAGCTGGAAATAAAAAATAAAATAAAAATATCACTGACGAGGAATTCAGGGGGTAAGAGTCTGAAAAAAGCATTTAATTTTCAGAAAGGAATATCACATTGCCTTTTGTTTCTCTGTGTGTGTGTGTGTACACAAGCACATATCACACACATCTTTTCCTATGATCATTTGTATTAAAATGGGGGAAACAAATGATCATGTGATATGTTTATAATTTACAAATTTTTAGTAAAACAGTTAATGTGAATTGAAACTCACTCTGAACACCATATATTAATGTATGAAATGGTTTCAAATAAAATATGGTCTGTGGCACACAGCTGAATAGGTTTAAAAAAAGGTATGTCCAACTTATATGGGCTCATATAGCTCCTGGGTTGCTTGGCACAAAAACAGTCATCTAGCTGACATTCAATTTAATATTTTATCTTATACTTGGGTTTTTTCATTATCCTTCTCCTAGACAAATTTTTTTAAATAAAATCAGTTTTTTAATCTTTTAAAAGTTCTAGCTGACAAGAAACTTCATGTCAAATGAGCTGAAGAATTTAAAAGATGCAAGAACCGAATTGGACGGCAGGAGAGAATGAACAACCACACCACACACACGTGATTCCTTTCTTATCCACACATTTTATCTTGTTCCTTTTCACCTGATTGCAGCAGAGCAAGACCACTTTTACATCTAAAATGATGCACTGTATTCCACTTTGAGGCCAAAAGCTTCCAAAATGTTTGTAATAATTTAAATTGTAATTTCTCTGTCTAGACTTTGTTTTTCTTGACTAACCTTTCATTAAAAACTGAACTTTTTTGCAGTACATAAATCAGTGGCACATGTGCATTTCTGGACTCTCCCAAGTTTTACGCTGGTAGTGTTTTTGTAAAACATTCCAAAACATTGAAATCCAGGAACTGCAAGAAAACAAGTCTTTAATTCAAATTTAGGAACATTTTTTAAAAATGTGAGTACAATTTTCAGGCAGAAGTACAAAGTACTCATAAAATGTCTTCCGTCTAATTCTAATACCAGTAAGAATACTAACATCACCAGTGATGAGCTTAGGTTCTTGTAGGTAATGCTGTTTGTGAAGTCAAATTTGGTAGACTTTTTTCTGAAGTTCTGTTTCTCTTAATATATATATTTGCCTTTATTTGTTGTGCCATTTTTAGAGGCTCACCTTAAAAAAATATGCTGTAGTCATTTGCAGCATTTGTGGTGTTTAAATGTACATCGTTATGCTGGTTTGGTTCTACTGACATCTTAACATTCTTAATAATCACTAGTCATTTATGTGTGCTCTGTAAAGGCATAATGTGGGTTTATATAAAACATAGTTATGAGGGCACATTATCTTGTGAGGCAGCAGTTAAAATGAAAATTGAACAACTGCAGACTTGCTATGTCAGTGTTTTAATAAATTTAACAGATTGATCCACAGTCCCTACCTCACTTTGTGGGCTTATACATATATCAAAGTGTTTGAGAGTTGTATGCATAAGTCCCTTTGCGGAGTAGTGAGATGTATGCATGAAACTCCTCACACTGCTTTACTAACTTATCTAGAAATTCTTGTTATGCAGGCAAGATCTTACTAGGACATGGAATAAATTCAAACATTTGAAACTAACTCTTAGTGGCATTAATAGTTAAATGGAGTTTACAACTGACCCTTACTTATGAATGGATAACTGGTAGCTTATAGAGCTGCTGGCCTGCAATCTATTACAGCTATTTGTGCTAATTTAGTAAACAGTCTGAAGACAGCCTAAAGATTTGGCAGTCATGGTGGATGATCATCTGAACAAGAGCTCCCAGCGTGATGCTATGGCCAAAGGGGCTAATATGATCTTAATCTCAAGAATTAGAAGAGCGGCTATTTTACGTCTGTGTTTGGAATTGGTGTGACTCCTGAGGGAATGCTGTGTCCAGTTCTGGTGTCCCTATTTCAGGAAGGATTTATAAAAAATTGGAGAGGATTCAGAGAAGAGCCACAAGAATGATTAAAGAACTGGAAAACATGCCTTATGGTGATAGGCTCCAGGAGCTGAATCTATTTAGCTTAACCAAGAGAAGGGTAAAGGTATGCCTTGATTACATTCTATAAGTAACTACATGGAGAGAAAGTATTTAATAATGGGCTCTTCAATCTAGCAGCGAAAGGTAGAACACGATCCAGTGACTAGAAGTTGAAGCTAGACACATTCAGATTAGAAATGAGGTGTAAATTTTTAACAGTGAGAGTAATTTACCATTGGAACAATTTACCAAAGGTCATGGTGGATTGTCCATCACTGACCGTTTTAAAATCCAGATTGGATATTTTTCTAAAAGATCTGCTCTAGGAAATGTTTTGGGGGAGTTTTATGGCTGTGTCATACAGGCAATCAAACTAGGTAATCCCAATGATCCCTTCTGGAGAATTATAAGCTATTGCATGTTTTAAATAATAACGTAGTTGCTGTACCTCAGTATCTTTAGTGCAAAAAAACCCAAAACATGATCAGGAAAGCGTTAATGTGGCTACTTCACATCACATTATATTCTACTTGTCACAATAAGTTTTATATAATATCATACATAATTTATTATGAATTTTTCAGTGTTCTATACAAAAAGGTTTAAACAGTAACTACGGTAATGGGAGAATAAATTCAAAAATGTATGGGCCAGATCCTCAGCTGCTGTAAACCAGCATATCGCTGTTGATTTATTTCATCTACATCACTTTACAGTAGCTGAGACTTTGGCCACCTGTAATGCACTTTTAAAACTGTTGTTGCAATGTTTATTTTAAAGCTGAGATAATCCATGACTCACATGTAATTTTTGGCTTCTGAACCTGTATTTATGATATCAAATTTGTCCTATCAACCTACTTAGCTTGTCTTTTTTAAAACCAGTGTTCAGGGGTTTGCCATTCTCCTGCAGACTGTTCCAGTACTGCTGAATTTAGAGAGAGAAAAATTGCTTTTTAAACACATTTAATTTTGAAAAATACCAAGGTGTGGAACAATAATCCAGGAGGTTCAGTGTCAAATTACCATTCTTTATTAAAAAATAAAATAAGCAGGAGGTCTAGCACATTATTTCACTGCCTAAATCACACAGTAAGAGGGCCCATCAAAGAATAGTGGGAATTATCACAGCAGCTTGCTCCTTGTTAGAATCATTTACCTCATGACCCTTTCATTTGCCTACTGCCACTTTAGTTTAAGAGTGACAACACTGTATAGCACTCTGCAGTTTTTTTCCCTTTCCCTTTCCCTTAGCACCAGATGCCTTTGTAAAGCAGACTGGTGAAGCAGTGAACAAAACCTTGTGGGATAAGTCTGACACTGGAAGTTAATGATTATCAGTCGAAACAAAACACTTGTTTACATGTTGTAGTCATTAGAGGTTCCAGTCAGTCATACCTCGGCTGGGATTCCTGCCAAATGTTTTGAGGGTTCTTTCGCAAGCTGTGCAGTTTTGTAAATACAAAGGCACTCTTATTAAGCCTTTTTAGTATTAGACTGTGCAATTAAGATGACGGGTAATTAGATTCCTTTATTTGGAGTAGAATGGTCCAAGATACACACACAACTTTCTTAGCCATGGGACATCATCAGATCTGTATTTGGGTGTTCCGCTACAGATCAAGGACTAGGACAACTTTTTCATATTATGCACATTTTTTCTGTATTACAAATTGCAGTCAAACCTCACAGTTGTATGAATTTTTTTTCTCACCTTATTGTCAGCACCTTCAACGTGACCATAAAACTTTCTTTTCTGTTTAGTGTGTGTCAGTTTTCTGGAGACACTTTGCTTATATCTTTTTTTCTTAATACTGCTGGGTTTTCATTTCAGCCTTATTACAAGTAGGATTTGGGAAGTGAGTTGACCATGAAGGAATTTAGAAAAGTTTCCAATTAAAAATATCCTTAGTTAAGCTAACACTGGCATAACAGTGTTGTCCAGCTCCTTTGCTAGCGAGTGAATATTTCTTTTAACACCTGTGTATTAGTCCATACCTGTATAAGTAAGTGGTTGCTTTCTCATTTCACTTTAGTAGAAAACAGCCACAACAGCTCAGATTTGACCAGATTTTGTAAACACTTTAATCATGTAAGGATGCATTTAATAAATAATCGTGGGAGCCATTGAACCCGTTTCACATACTCTTCTGTCTTGACAGAGTTCTCTGAATTCAGCACAATGGTAAATTATTTAAGGTTTGGGAGGCCATATTTTGTAACTGTGAATTGTAAGACAACTGAATCATCCATACATATTTTATCTCTATTTTTTCTTTGCCAAAGAAGATATCAGTTTTCGTTGCTACTATGTAGGACTGCTCGCTTTGACATTTCCCGGTTGTCTGTAGTGCTAGGCAATAATTAAATATCAGGTGCATAAGCTGCTCTTTAATTTGACATGTGTGCTCCAGGCAATAAACACATGCAGTGCAATGTGGGAGTGTAATTGCTAAGGAATAAAATTGTACCAAGTGAGATCATTGTATCAGGTACTGTGTGACAGCTCATTTGATCATTATGCCCAGGCTAAAGAGGTTGCCTAATTAGTTTCCATTAAAACTCACCCTTTAATCAGGAATTATTCTTGCATAAAGAATGTCACTTGGTCCAGATGAATGAACAATGGTTCCCCCTTGAGATTCAACTATCTGTTACACTTGGGATGCCATATGTCTTTTCAAACAATTCAACTATAGCAGCAGTAGTCTGTGAACCTGGATCTCATGCCACTGAACAGTGCATGCATTTTCTTAAAACCAGCCAGCATTCTACAGAAAGCCGCGAGTGGTTTTCTGTATATACTGTTTCAAGCCATACCAAGCTCCATTCAAGCAATATGCTGGATGTGCTGCAAACTTGCAAGAGACTGATGCTCTGTCTCTTTCTCATGTTGTTTCTAAATACTGCAGTACATATTTTATCATAGTGACAAAAATTAATTGTGAATGCTTTTATCTGGAGCTGGGCTTTGGTCATGCACCTAGAAATGTAGAGCTAATCTGATGCTTCCGTGTTTGAAGGAAAATAATTTTTGAGCTCTTTCCTTGTGAAGATAGCCTTGAAAATGTAGTCTGATCACTGAGGCTGAAGGGTGGGATGTGATTTTTTTTTCCCCCCCAACACAAATCTGAGCAGGGGGTTGGACTAGATGATCTCCTGAGGTCCCTTCCAACCCTGATATTCTATGATTTCGGTTCACCTAACTAAAAAAGTTATTCTGGATCTTCCGCTGTTCTGCAGTCACATGACTTGGCTGCTTATTGGAGTCCAGGCAACCCACAGACAACAGGGCTCAATTCTTGGGAATACTCCAAGCTAAATCACAGCTATGTTGCTATAGTTGCTGCAAGTGCCTGCCAGTCCAGCTGGCTGTCTGAAACCGAGCTGGCTCATCTGATGAGCAGAGATTGTAACCTTTGGACTCAAGGAGGGGCATCTTAATAACATGAGTGGCAGCATGGTGTAGTGAAATAGGCCTGGGACTGAGAATAAAGTGTTTGATATTCTAAACCCAACTCTAACATCCTCTTCATCAGGGGCCTTAGTTAAATCACTTAACATTTCTGCTTTACAGTAATGGTTAATTATGTAACATTTGCAAAATGTTATTGGGCTAGAGTGTCTGTTTGTGATCACATAGAAAAGGGAACTATGCTGTCATGCCATCCCCAGAGCGACCCGTGAGAAACAATTGCCACTGCCAGGGTATGCCTATACTGCAGCTGGAAAGTGATCACCCCTTCCACTGTCGGGAACTGTACCTTTAAGGGGCTCATGTTATGTAACAGAGGCTCAAATTGTGTAACTCAGGGGCAGTGGGAACTTATGCTGAATGTCTCTGAGTGATTCCTGAACCCCACAACCACCACATCTTTTTAGATAAAATGATTTATATAAATTTGGGGTACCCAAAGTAATGGTCCTGATAGTCTTCTCCTAAATGGTTAGTCCTGTGCATATTGGTGTGATCATAGCAGACATCAGTTGTATATATTGGGATGAGGAGGAGTGAAAAACTTTTGCAGGCTAGCCCCAAAATATTAAGGCTGGCTGTGTATCCCAGGATAATGACATGGTTTTATAGTTTTTTACCACATTTTATTACGGCTGTGGGCAATTATTTTCAAAGAAAAGAGTGCTGTACTATGAGCATTCAGGAGATCTTATAGCTGTGTATGTCAGAAATTCAGTTGAGCCTCCATTGTACAGCACATAATATAATCTGCATTCTTAGTTCCCTGGCCTAAGACATGTCATGATGAGTTTGAGTACCACCACTTTCACACTTATGCCGCATGGTTTATTGCTCTATAGTAGTTCTCAGTGGAGTATGAGGACATATGTTCTATACAGACACTACTGTGCACCATGACAGGGTACTAAAAGGGTTAGGATCCAAATTCTAGACATGGTTCCTCTGCAGTGTGGATTTATTATTAGTATTTAGTATTTCTATTTTGGTAGTGCCCAGAGTTGGCTAAGCACATTCCAAACACAATGGAAGACTATGGTTGCCTGTAAAATAAAGAGTAGGGGAAAGGCATACAACATACAGGAAAAAATGACCAGTTTGATGAAAGGCCCATGACTAATTAGTCACACTTCTTAAGTTAAAGATCACTGGTCCATCTAGTTAGTATCCTGTCTCAGATACTGGCAGGTACGAGATGCTTCAGAGAAAGTTCAAGTATCCTTTTGGAATAATGTGCCCATAGTGGAATTGTCTTTCTAACCTCAGATAGTTAATGGCTGTCTTGTGCTCTAAGGTTTTGTATCCTTGTTTTTCCCCTCTTAACTAGTGTAACTATGGATGTTCACATTACCCCTATAAATATCTAAAGCTTTTCAGCCCCACTAAGTTCATGGCTTCATTGAGTTCCAAAGCTTGGTTATTCTTTGTGGTTTTAACCCCTCACCCCACAATCCCCCCCAAATGATTTATATAATGACATTATAGTATTTTACAACTTTGTGATGATGTCAAGATACCCCTATTTTCAACCTAACACCATAAATCAGTTTGGCTTCACTCTAAACTTGTCCTAGCTTCAATGAAAAGTTCATGAACTGCGCAAACTTGGCTCAAATTTTGATGAAAAACTGGCCTGAAGACAGTTCACATTTTATTGAAACCCTTGCAGTGATTCCACAAATAGTTTAAGTATGTTTAATGATCTTCATAGGCAAACTTCCTTAAAAACAAAAACACATTTGTTGTAAATAAATATTTAGAATAATCAGTTCAAGTTTTGGGTGAATATTTAGGGCTTTTTGTATTTTATCCAAACCAGTTATCCAAATCCAAACCAAGACCTGAGATTTATATCTTAATTTTTCTCTTACAAATGTATACATTTATTTTTATTTATATTATAAAATAGGAACTGTATGTGTATTACCTTTTTGTTAATAATCTAAACAATCTTTTGTGTTTTATTAGGCATCCACTAGTATGGAATCAAAAACATTGTCCAACACAGAATTAACCTTTCTCATATGCAAAAAACAAATTAAAATGTATTCATTGTAAACTGAAAGCCATCAGAATTTCTCTGTGTAACATACTGGTACTTTATAGTCCTTATCGACCTGAACACATCAACTATAATTCAGAAGCCTTAATACAATTATTTAAAATGTTTTGTTTTACAATGATATTTCAAAATTTTCAGTAAGAATAATTTATTGGCCTCCTTTTAATTTTACTGTGTACAGTGAATGTTACCAAGGAAAATAAACCATGGTTTGTTTTGTTTCTGTAATGTTCTGTTCTATCTATGTGGTCAAATTCTGCTCTTAGTACAACAATGTACATATGAAGTAACGCTACTGGGTTTACTGTAGTCTTCTTCAAACCTGGCATAATTCCATTGTCCACTTATTCCAAATTTACACCGTTATAACTGGGAGGAAAAACTTGACCTAATGGATATTTTGCCTCATTAAGAACTGTAGGATTATTCCAAGGTGAATAATATAAAATATTTCTTCTAATATATCCGTTTTAACAGAAAATCCAAATTATATCTGTACAGTGGCTCAAAGCTGTTCCTAAATCCAATGCAAAGAATTCAGAATTATAAAATGTGCCCAATAATACACCTCTACAAAATGGATAACCCCAAGCATTCAAAAATGGGAATTAGGTCCTGTGACAGGGTAGGGCCAGATGGCTACAGGAGAGTGATGGAAAGTTGATATATTAGCCCCAGATTAAGCAGATCCCTTTTTCCTGAGTAACATAATGGGCTGTTCCAGAACAATCAGGAAGTTGCTGGAACCAATTAAGGCAGGCTAATTAGGATACCTGGAGCCAATTAAGAAGCTACCAGAATCAATTAGGTTAGGCAGGCTAATCAGGGCACCTGGTTTTAAAAAGGACCTCACTTCAGTTAGTGAGGTGTGTGTGAGGAGTTGGGAGCAAGAGGCGCGCAAGAAGCTGAGAGTGAGTAGGCATACTGTTGGAGGTCTGAGAAGTACAAGCGTTACCAGACATCAGGAGGAAGGTCCGGTGGTGAGGACAAAGAAGGTGTTGGGAAGAGGCCATAGGGAAGTAGCCCAGGGAGTTGTAGCTGTCATGCAGCTGTTACAGGAGACACTATAGACAGCTGCAATCCACAGGGCCCTGGGCTGGAACCTGGAGTAGTGGGTGGGCCCAGGTTCCCCCCATCCCCTCAACTCCTTATTTGATCTGAAAGGAGTTGATCTGGACTGTGGGTCCCACCGGAGGTGAAGGACTCTGTCCTGTCCCTCGATCCATTAGATGGGCCAACAGAGACTGCGGGGATTGTTCTCCTTTTTCCCCATGCTGGCCAGTGATGAGGTTAGCCGCGTGAATGGCAGGTTTGTGCCACTAAAAAAAGGAGCCAAACTGAGGACTGCCGTAAACCTCTGAGGCGAGCAAATCCGCCAGAAAGCACAGAACCCACCAAGGCAGAGGAGGAACTTTGTCACAGCCCCCAAAATCACAAAAATTGCTTAAAAATCATGGGAATGGCATAAAATCATTATTTTTTTTAATTTGCCTTCTGGTTAAACCTTTTGGCCTAGTCTATATGGGGAAATTGACTGGGATAGCTAATCCAGTCAAATTATTACACCAAATTATTCTGGAATAGTTACTTTTATTCCAGAATAGCCCACATGGGGAGCTATTGCATAATAGTGTATTCTGCAGTAGATATTCTGGTCATTTTACCCATGTAGGTAAGGATTTAGCATGCATTCAGTTCAGCTTTTTTCAAGACTTTCTCTATAACAGTGAAGACTAGAAACTTACCTAAAAAAATAATGAAGCTGAGATTCTCGTGCAATTTTTTTTTATTCTAGCAGCTGGGGCTTTAACACTAACACCAAATATTGTGAGACTCATGACAAAATCATGAGATTTGGGAACACAGCCTACAGTGGAAAATCTACAGCAAACAGGATTCAGAAATGTAAGTTTTAATGTTGACAACAGTACAATTTGAAGTATGGTGAAAAAGTCTCTTGTTTAATAAGTGCTGTGACTTATGATCTATTATTACTGACACTTGTATTAAAAGAATAAACTACAAATTTATTTTTGTACTGAATTCATTATTCAAAGGTTGTTGTTCATTCTCTAGCTTTTTAAAAGGCCAACTTTCATGGGAAGTTGCATCTGAAGTTCAAAAATAGTATGTATTTACAGTTGACTTCATTTTGAAAGCTTTTTCTGTTCATTCTTTCATATAGAATGTTGAACACATAATATTCACAGACCCTCATGATAATAGGCTCATTGGGACAGGGAAAGCATCTTTCTTGCTTGTTCCATTTGAGTTAATACATCTGGTTTGGGCTCTTGAGAAATCAGGTTGGTATCTGCAACCCCTTGTTAAAAGATGTCTAGATCCCATCCTTGGTGCCCCATCAAAAGTTATTATGAATTGATCCCTAAAAGCTTTTGAAAAATTAGGTTTTACTGATGTCTTAAGTTTATTTTAAAATAAATGCAAGTGCCATGTACGATCGTTATTTCTTATGTATGGTAGAGCTGTCAACCGCTAAAATAGGACAGATCTACATGTTAGGTTAGATTGGGAGGTGAAGCAGAAGCACATAAGTTCTTCAAAAGGGATATGGAATCTCTCTGATGCTTTTCTTTACAGAAAAATCCACTAGTGTATGTCCTGGAAAGTAGAGTTTACAGCTTTCAATGGTAATGACTGGAAACATATTTTCAAGTAGACTCAAAACACTGCAAAAACGAAGATCTGTAGAGAATAAAGGAAGGATCAATATATGTGTGGGTTTTGGTTAACTACAGAATCTACCAAAGTGTTATGATTTTTCCAAATCACAAGACATTAATGCTATAGAAGAAACTCTGGTTATTTCTAACTTAAAAAACAGAGGTACTTAAAATGATGACTCGGAAAATAAAACCACATCAAAATTGCAATGTTCCCTTTGTTTCTTGTAGAATTTCAGAACGTCTTTGACATCATGATCCGAATACATAATTTTTACCGTTGAACCATAACATGCTTAAATATAAAGTTAATCCAAGAATTACATATACACTATTGTGTATCAATTTTAATATTAATATATATCTGCTAATGCCTATCTCTTCAATTATAGCATATTTTAGTATTTTTCAAATTTTGAAATGAAGATCCTGTCTGAAAACTAATGTATTCTTTTGTATCATATCTGCTAGTCATGTGCTTTAAAAGTCCTTCATTCAAGGTTGCACCGGAGGTTAGGTGAAGCTAAGGCTGCTATCAATAAAATAGTTTCAATTTTTTTATCATATTACATAATGTGAACAAGGGATAGTAAGGTTGTGTTTTGTGGAATTTTGAACCTATTCAGAAAAGCATATGTGGACCCAGAATGTTTAAGGTTCTTACTGTGTTTGATTTTGTCCTTTTCGATTGGCAAGCAGGGGAAAGTGAAAGTTCAGTTTCTTTTCAGCTCTGTCAGAATAAGATTAGTAGTGAGGAAGCTATCTCCTATGGCACTCCAGTCCTCTGTTCATATTCTTTCAGCTACTCAAATATAATTTTGTTTCTCTCTCTCTCTCGCTATACCTCCAGTACTTTCCCAACTGCATTCAACAATGTATATTCTCTTGGCTACTGTATTCTATCCACTCTTTTTTCTCAGCTTCTCCACTGCCATTTAATTATATTATCTTATTCAAGTTACTCTCATCCTCTCTCTCTGTTGCCACCATCTGCTATAATTTTCTCTCTTAGCTTCATATGTTCTTTGGTCTTAAAATACAAACTGATAGATATCTTCTATTGTATTCTGATCATCCCTGTGCTATGCTTCCCAGTTATAAACTATTGCCTCTTCTTCTTCACCCACTGTGGCCTACTCTGATACCTCCTCCTACCCCTTCAGCCATCTGCTTCCTGTATTGTCACTCCAGTGTCCTCTCAGCTTCAGCATTCTGGATTTACTCTCATGGCATTTGTTCTCTTTTCAGCTCCTTCAGCTGTTTAGAGACACTCTTCCTGCTATCCTGCTGCTTTCAAGATCTTGCTCTTCTCTTATCTTCTCTCCCTTAAGCTTCACTGAACTTCTTATCTCTTCTTATATGATGGTACAATCAGTTCATCTTCCCCATGCCAGCCAATTTTCTCCCTCTCAGTCCTTGTCCCCCCTTTACATTCTGCACAGGTATCTAGGACCATTGATGGGAGTAAGTTTTCTTTATCATGAGTTCTCAATGCATTCAGAATTAAAATATTTCCTTTGATATAAGCTCCTATGAGTGAAGAAACAACTCTTCTTATGTGGTGTCTCAGCGGGCTTCAATTGCTCACTCCAGCCCCCACCCTATTCCCCCTACCCGAGCTTGCCGCTGCAATCTTGCCCAGAGTCTTCTCGATCAACCATTGTGGTGGACTCCACCAGGACACTCTGGTCTAGGATTCAGTAGTATGCAAGAGCTCAAGAGTCAGCAGCGCTGCTCGTGAAACAAGCATACATTGAAGCCAAACAGCATTTATCGCTTCTGACCTACCACTTGACGAGGTACAGGTGGGATCCCTCAGTGCTTTGAGGCCATTATCCCAGCAGATGGTCTACCGGTGACACCTGTAGCTGAGATAATAAATGGAATCAGATGGCTAGGAGGTCTGTGGCTGAATCCAGAGAGCATAGGAAAGAGAGATCAAGCCAATGAGATAAAACATGGCCTTTTTGGAGTGAGACTGCTATATAACTCTTTTCCAGACTTTCCTTTCACCCTATGTGTGCTTAATTTTGTCTAAACCAAATGGGAAAAATTAGCTAGTGGCATGTGATGTCATAGAAAGATAAGTTGGAAAAATAACTATGCAGTTTGTAATGGATGTATTAGTGGAGCTGTACTCCAGTAGGTGCTAGTATTCAGGAGGACAGAGTACAATACAATTGAATTTAGGCTTTTCTATAGCAACTGATATGTTGCCAATGTGGGAAGAGATAGTGTGGAACTTCCTATTTTCCTGTGAGTTGAAGAGAGCAAATTTGTAACTCCTGTTCTGGCTGTTAGTTCTGTGAATGAAATGGTAGTTTAAGAGAATCACTTTTGTCATAGCTGGTCTAAAATTGCACCTCGCCCTCCAATCTTCCTAGACCAAACACTACTCATAATCAAGGAAAAAACCTCATAATTCTTTAAGATGCTGAGGAACACCAGCAAAACCAAAAATCTGCCAGGAAGAGAAACTCCAGCCCAGGCTAAAGAACAGAGACCTGGCAGCAGCATGGATGCTCTCATTCTGCAGATGCATGTATGGAATCGTGCCCTGAACTTAAGAGCTCATCAAAGACATAATTTGCTTACAAGTGGAGATGTACTTATTCAGACAAGAAGTGGCTGGGAAGTTCAAAGAAGTGGAAAAATACTGTCTGAAATGAGACAATAAACCCCCCTGGACCTGAATGGATGAAGTTAAGCAGTGCATGCAGTAAAATATTACAAAGATTACCTAGAGCCTGGAATGCTATATTCAGTCTGCTGCAATTAGTCTCTGTTTAGTCCACAGCTCTTGCTTTCAGGATGTGAGGTTGGCCCCAGTTTGGAATGATGTGTATATAGTCCCAGAATGGGGCTCAGATCTTTTCTTTTCTCCACTTAGCTTCTTAAACACCATCATTTCTTTCTGTTGGTGTATCTGCTTTTCTAATAATGGAGCTGATTTCCATGAATAAAGTCTTCATATGGTTTGTAAGACTAAGATGGGGGTTTCAGGTTATTAGATGTCTGTCTAGCTGGAAGGAGTCCAACACCATTTTGCTATACAAGTAGGGCGATTGTGAAGATCTAAAGAACTATCGTCCAATATGCCTGCTCTAGGAAGTATACAAGCTGTTCACCAAAATAATAACAAACCGACTCTCACAGAGTCTGGGTGAGCAGCAGCCGAGATAGCAGGCAGGTTTTTGAAGAAATTTCAGCACAATGGACTGTATTTTCACTATAAACCAGCTATTGTAATGCTCAAGGGCATACAAATTCCCTTTATGCATTGCCTTCATCGATTATGAAAAAGTGTTTGACAGAGTAGAGATCAATGCAGTGTTTGAAAGCTCTTGCAGAGGAGGGCATTGACACAAACTACATCAAACTACTAAAGGAAGCAAATTCATAGTGAGCTACAGATATAACTCTATTTGACACTCCCCTTTGCATACCAGTTAAAAAAGGTGTGAAACAAGGAGACATTGAAACTTTTCACAGCCTGCCTTGAAATGATAATGAGGTGGATGAATTGGAAGGGTGGAATAAGTATCAATGGAAAGCAGTTAAACCACCTCAGATTCGTGGACAATATTGTGTTGGTTTCCGAAAATATTATCAAACTACAGAAGCCAGGCAACATGCACCAACCTCTTCAACTCAACATTACTTCTGGCAATGTTGTACTGCTGCGAAACATGGGTGCTGATGAAGGTAGAGGAGTAGCAACTGTTTGTCATGGAGAGGGCGACAGAAGAATTCTGAGAATTTCAATCCGTGACTGAGTTCCCAGTGAAGTGATCAGACAGAAGAGTGGAGTGTAGGACGTCGTTGAAAGCAGGTATAGTAAAATGCGATCGGCCAGGCATATAGTGAGGCTCACTGACAATCAATGGACTGCAGCTGTCACCGAGTGGTACCCATGGGAACTCAAATGACCATTCAGCTGACCTCCAAAGAGATGGGAAGATTTCATCATGAAAAGACATGGCCGCACATGGAGAAGGAAGGGCAGGATAAAAGATAAATGGAAGACGTGTTGTGATTGGCGCAATCGGTCAAGGTGTCTATTGGAGGATGTTCCCCAGTATTGCTGCACCCCAGCCCAATGGTGTCCTTAGCAGGAGCCCCAGTTGAGCTGGGGGGGAGTGTAGGTTTTTTGTGGGGATAACTCCCTTCAGGGTTTTCAGATACCTAGATGAGAATTACTTTCTGAGCTGATGATATCAGGTGTGGTTGAGTTTAGTTAAATTCAGAAGCTTTAAAAGAGGCTGAGCTATGCTAATGTGTTTGAGAATGTATAGTTTGCTGATGAGAAGCTGAGAGAGAGAGAGAGTGTGGAGACGTAAGCCATCCTGTTTATGATGTTTAATTTAATTGTGGGTGTATTGTGCCTGTGTGTGTTTATATAGAGTTTACAGATAGCTGAACTACATGAACACTTTAGATAAACTATTACCAGCAGGAGAGTGGGGTGGGGGGAGAGAAAACCTTTTGTAGTGGTAAACACCCATTTTTTCATGGTGTGTGTGTATAAAAAGATCTTCTGTACTTTCCACAGTATGCATCCGATGAAGTGAGCTGTAGCTCACGAAAGCTTATGCTCAAATAAATTGGTTAGTCTCTAAGGTGCCACAAGTCCTCCTTTTCTTTTTGCAAATACAGACTAACACGGCTGCTACTCTGATACATGAACATAATGTGGTGAGAGACTGATGGTTAATATTACTTTGGTTGAACACGAACCTAAAATGCCCGAGAGACATTGCTATCCTTGGGCTACCTGTGAACATTTCTCCAGCAGTTCACATCCATCCACAAATAATTTCCTTGTGTTTTAAAGAATATTCTACTGTTTTAAAGAACCTTAGAATCTAGTCTCTCCTTTCTAGTTCCCTTATGAATAGCTATGACTATGTCTTCTTCCAACAATTTTGAAGTAGAGGGGCACTTTTCATTTTAATTTTTACTCTCTCCATTCTATTTAGAAGAGTTGGAACGTCTTACTTTTATATATGCATGCTATCACCCCTCCAAAGAAATGACTCCATTGCATTAGGGTAAAAGTCTCATTAATACATGTTTTCTTGTCAATATAAAACTTTCCTGAACCCATTTCTTATCTTGACTTCCTTGAGCGAGAGTGCTGTTTTTCGTATATACAACTGTGTTCTTCTCACCAGCCGGTTTAAAAATAACTTGGCAGATGTTTTATTTTTTGTGATGTACGACGTATTTCTATGCTTAAAACTTAAAATTAACTAAGCAATGTGCCAAGGTATGTCTTTTCATAATGGACTTCTGGGATCAGCATTATGTGGCCCAATACACTACTGATATGTAATTAGATATAGTTTGTATATAACTATGCTGGTGTGGTCAGAGTTGAAGCTTTGCATTATAATGTAGACATGAGGAATATGATATGCACATTGCATTAATGTATGTGTTGGAGGTGCATGGTTTTATAGAGGGATAGAGTCTGTCAGTGAAAGGGGGGAATGTGGTGAACAGGGGTTAAATTAGATGGACCCTGTAAGTTCAGTCTGTCTCCTCGATGACTTTTTATTGTATTTTAAACATATTTTAATATTACATAAATAATTACTTACTATTTATTATTTTACATTCTGTGAAGTACAGCAATACTAAGGCCCTGTCTATAGGAAATGGAGCACTAAGGAGTTGTCTCCATGGGTCAAACCATGTTTTAAAATGCTTCTTAAACATGATTTCAACCCACTTGTAGCCAAATCAGGATATAACATGCTCTAGCCAGACAGCATGGATGGGGGCAATATATGTTGGATCCCATTTTGGCCACAACTCTGCTTAAGTCAGGTTTAAGGTAAATTGTGAATTGTGGTTTGCCTTATGTAGATAGGGCCCTTAACTAGTTTGTGAAGGAAAATGTGTTAAAATCCTGCGCTAGAAGATGGACTGGGCAAGACAGGTGGAGGAGCCACCTCAGAATAATAGGAATAAATAGTTGTCTTAACTCACATTCCCCATAACAGGGAGTGGTATGGTGGAGCACTGGGAACTCCTGGAGCCATTGAATCTGAGGGAGCACAGTGTCTTCTGGCGGACAGGTGAGTGTGGCTGATCTTCCACCCCTTGACAGGAAGCTGTATGCTTCCTCCCTGGACCAGCCTGTAAGGAGAAGGCACAACAATCATTTTCTCACCCTCCCTTGCTTACCTGGAGGGGCTGGCAGTTTTTGTAGCATGAGCCTTCTGAAGTCTTTCATTCAAGAGTATGTAAGAAATGCCTAATCCCATTGCAGGGAAAGGAAATGGGAAAGGAGGCTCATTGTACCCTCTTTGTTATCTTGCCCTCTTTCTATCTCAGCCCCCATTTCTCTTCTTTTTGTTTTCCCCCATTCCTTTCCCTTCCCAATGTGTTACCACATATTTCTCTCCTCCCTGTCTGTTCCCCACCAGTGGTGATGGGGAAGCATTTCTTTCACAACCTCTCTTTCCTAAAGCCCTGAGAAAGATGAGAACTGGAGTCAGAGCACCCCGTCACTATAGCAATAAGCTAACAGATAGAGGTTTGGTTCTGCCACTGGCTACGTGGGAGTCAGTTGGCTGATTGCCCTCTCTACTTTTGTTGCTTTTTGCCCCAATTCTGCACTTGTTATACCAGTGAGAGTAAGGCAGTGAGAAAAGAGAGAAGGGATTATGAAATCTAACAGCCTTGCTCCTGCCCACCACAGCAGCCCCTAGCCATTGGAGACCTGCCCTTCCCCCCTCCACCCCAATAAATAAATAAATAAAAGAAAATCAAGAGGATGATAATCTAACTCTCACTTCCCAAGACTGGCTTTAAAAACTGCAGCAGCCATCGATCTGGACAGTTGGGAGGCATAGTCATACAATGAGTTATTGGGAATAGACTCCAGGAATACAGTACTACCGTCTAATCATGAGCTGTAACAAACACACTTCCTCTATTAAGAACTTTTGTAAATAAGCTTTAAAAGAGAGAGAGAGAACTTGAACCTCATCAATGACAATAGCTGGTAGCTACAAAGAAACTTTCAGTGTTAGCAGTTCAGGAATCAGGAGAGTTGATTCAGTGAGAAAACAGGAGTTAGTTCTGGCTTTTACTAAGCACCCCTTGAACTGAAGTTCACTAATGAGTAATTCAAAATAGCTGGCATGTTATTGGCCAGATCTGAATTTGCTATCAAGCATTGATATTGATGCCTGTTACCAATGATATAATTAGTAACACTAGATCTAGGTTTTATGTAAGTCATCTCTCTTTCAGTGCTTAGGAGATCCTTTCAAGTATTATCAAGCACACTTACAGTATGCCTAAATGTTAAGATGTTTCAAAATGATTCACATTTCGTTGAACATAAAGCATTTTCTGAATGGTTTTAAAACTGAGTTGGAAGGAAATGTGCTTAAGTTTTACCAAATTCTCCATTTTTACAGCAGTCCAGATCAACAAATGTGCAGCATTATTTAAAATAAAGGTACAAGGGCATGGAAAATTGCTGTGGAAGTGAAATTCTCTTTATTTAAAAAATAGGCCTTTATTTAAAAAATATATCCTCCAGTAAATTTGTAAAACTCAGAACAATCTACTTAAAGTTAGAGGAAACTATAAGCACAGGGGAAAAAAAGACAACTTAAATATTTTATTTTATTTTTTAATCTCCTGGCCTCACAAAATATCTCTGTTCCTGACGGCTTGTCCTCTCCAATAAGACTACTGCTTATAACAAATACAAATAGAGGGTCACCTTTGAAGCTTGCTTTTCGTTTGATTTTTAAAGGGAGAAAGGTACAGAGTTTGCAGACATTTTCAAATGAATCTAGAGAGGCTGGATGAACAAAGTAGGACAGCTCCAGCTAAGAACTGGATGTGGCTTTAATTTTAGGCAAGTCATTTTTTTTGTGGGTGTATAAAACTGGATCGCAGGGGGCATGTTATCTGCATGCAAGTCTCATTGAATTTAGTGTAGAGTGTGTGCACGTTTATCTAAGAGTAGAACATGGCCCCAGAAGCTCTAAGTGGTTAACATACCACTTAGAAAGATAAACACTATTCATTTCAGTAGCATGTGGTAAGGAATAATTGTAATTTAACATACTTGAACCAAAGTAATTACCTTTCCAGTGTTTCCACAGTATGAAATTATAGTCCACAGTAATTTAGAAATATTAATTCTTTCAGGCTGCTGATGTGAGTGGTGTATTTTGAATACATTGTGCAGGCTGGGGAAAAAATAAGTTTTACGACCTTGTGCTCTGTAATCTGACTTCCTTTTCAAATACTGTACCTCAGAACTGCTGGTCAGAGACTGGCTTGTAGATGAAGAGAAACTGACATTCAACCTCTTTGTGCATATATGTGAGGTGCTGGCAATTTTTGTTTGTGTTTTGTAAGTTTCCATGTATGCAAAACATGAATGTTCCCAAGATAGGCTCTCTTCCCATTTCTTCCTTTGGATTTTTTCCTGTTTCTGTATTTTCTTACTGAAAAAGATCAGGTTTGCTTGGAGAATGTCATTAATCATGACATGCAGTCTGTGTGCTTTTTAAAAGTCTATTTCTTGCTTATAAATAAATGGTAATTTGTTTTAAAGCGTCATTGCACACAGTGTTCAGCCAGTTCTCATGCATTCGATTATTTTAAATAAATGTACCATAAATGGAACAAGTTCTTTCTAATTTGCAAATGATATGCAACATTTTTCACAAAAAAAAAAAAGAAAAAAGAGAGGAAAAACTGTAAAATTTGTTCTTAACTACATCTCATTAATGTGAAGCTGTTCAATGACCTGTAAAGATTAAAGAATTAGTGAATTGGTAAAATTATCAGAATGAAAAATCTGCATAATTTTGATTTCAATTTAAAAACCTGCTAAACATTCTTTGAGCTTTAGAAAAGGATATTACTTTTTAATATCTGTTCCCACAAATGTCCTGATATCATTACAAATGGACTGAAATAAAGGCAACAAATAGTATGTTTAAATGTATCGTGTTACAACAGTCTGTTTAAGCTGATGATTTTTTTTCTTTTCATTAAAACAACTGAAGACATTTAATTAAGTGACCACTCTGCTAAGTGGAGCAAAAATTAATATACATAAATGAATTTATGTGTGGGCAATGATGCATATTTAAAAATATGCTTCAAATGAGGAGCCAAAGAGAAAGAAAACACTTTAGGAAGAATGTTCTGAAAGACTGTCAGATAATTAATTTTAAATCTCAGAAATACATAGGGTCTACTCATTGGCAGTACTTGAACTAAAAATTGTGACACAATTGCCTTTCAAATACTGGGCCATAGTATTGTAAATGAGTGGGAGAGTGACTGCCATCAAAGTTCATCTTGACCAGAAAAATCTGTTGATTGAATATAACACCTATAATAACATGCTGTCTAATATGCTGAAAATGATATGTTGAGGCATGGGTCATCATTGCTAGAATTTGATTCAGAAATGCTGATGGTGATGAGCCCATAAGGAAAAGTCAGACTCACTATGGCGAGAATCCATTTTTCTACATGAAAAACAAATATGGGCTTAAGGAAAACTCCTTTGACACTTGTAGACTATTTTATGCTCATGTAATCTCATTCACCAAGTATATCCAGTTGAGGAACATAAATTCAGCCTTAAGATTGAGCAATTGAAGGAAGAAAGCAAAAAATAGAAGAGCGACCATTCTGCCTTAGAGTAGAAACTGCAGTGAATTGAACCCAATACCTCCTCGAGAATGTTTTGTTGCAGTCTATATGGCTGCCTGTCTGTTTGTGGGCATATATTTTCTATAACACGTTCCTTACAGATATTTTTCTTGAGGTTTTATTTTTTACCCATTAAAACGGGGAGATTTAAAGATATTTCTCCATAGTTACCTCTTGAAGTTTTAACGTCATTCTTACTGGCAGTTGATTGTACAGATTTGGCCTGATTCTCCATTCTCCACTCTGCTCTAGTATAATTGACTCCATAAGTTACAGGACAATGGAGAATCAGGCCCATTGTATCTTTCTTCTAAAGTTAATGGGAAAAGAAATCTGAAAATTATTTCCAATAGGTAGCAGCAGTGGCATGAGGATCCCCAAACTGAGCTATTACTAATTTAAGATGCAAAAGCCGCACTGCAATTAGCATCGGCTTGCCAAAAAAAAAAAAAAAAAAGTGGTGGTGGTGTTTGGGAGGTGGATGGAGGAATTAACCAACTAATGGCAGAGGAGGAATGCTAAAGTCTGGTTGTATAGTAAAAGCTCCCACATCCAATGTTTTGGTGTGCTAGTTTTTGTTTTTGTTTTCAGATTCTTCTCTGCATTTGAAGCTGCTGGTGTATAACAGGTACACATATGAAATTGCTTTGTAGCATCTGTATTAGAAGTACAATTGCATAATTTGCTATACAGTAATGTAGGAGTTTGTAAAGGTTTTCATAGCATAGTCCACATATTAATCTTGACTCGGGCCTCGAGGCAGTGTCACAAGAACTAAGAGGGAGGTTGTCTTGTGGATGACCTCACCTCTGAATTGCAGTGTCTTAATAGCCTCTCTGCAACAACTAGAGAACATGTTTACACGGAAAAGTAATATTAGGAAAATGTTAATAGATTTTTGCAATTTAACTGTGGTAAACAGCGGTAACAATGGAGAAAGCCAGTATCATGTGACCAGCCAGTTATCTGCAGTTAAACAGCAAGTGCTCCAAAGACAACAGTTTAAGAACTGCATCTGAAGCAGTGGGGTTTTTACCCACAAAAGCTTATTCTCAAATAAATCTGTTAGTCTTTAAGGTGCCACTGGACTCCTTTTTTTTTTGTTTAAAAGCTAAAATCCTCATGTGTTCACATGACTCCAGCAGTCTGGGTTCTGGGAATAAGGACCCACACTCAGCCTGCTTACCTGCTAACTTAATCCCCAGGCAGTCTAATGAACATAGCTAGGCTTCAGTTGAGCTACCTGGCCAGCTGAGGGGATCATCAACAAGTTGCTGGCCGCTCAAAGCTTTTGTCCATAGCTGTGGTAGCTCCTGTGCCTGCTTGTTCAATCTTGTTCTTGCCCTGCCTCACTCCAGCTCACTTGGCTCTCGCACTTGGCTCTTGCATCTGGCCTCTGATTCTGGTTCTGATCCTTGGTTTTGATTCCTGGCTGCCTACTCTAACCACTAGGTACAACTGCCTTGTCCTGGTCTCATGACAGTGGGGTCTTAAGAAATAAAAAAGGGTGAAGTCCTGACTCCACTGTAGTCAATGGCAAAACTCCCTTGGACTTATCTAGAGCCAGGATTTCACTGTAAATATCATGAGACTTGCGGTTAAAAATTGTGAGAATTAGCAATACTGTATTATAAATATCTTGTCTTGTGTATTACAGATACCGACCATATGTTCTTCCAGAGATGAGCACAGTAGCAAGAAAACTGCAATGTTCTTACACTCTTGATCATCCACCCACCACTTCCACCATAATGAACCTTTAACTAGAATGAAAGAGAGGAACAATACAGGAGGCCCTTTCCCAGCTGCTTGTATGTCATGTTCTAACAAATAGCAGTTGGTAGTCTGGTAATGTTCAGGTTCAGTCTAACTCCCATCACTACTGAAAAATTCTGGTATCACCCATAGCATTTCATTGGTGAGTTCACTTCAGTAATGAGAGGGCACTTTGGGGAGTACAAAAACCTAAGTCCCTGAGGCCACACACAAAGAGCAGAGCAGCCACAGTGCTTTTACTATTTTTGCTAATAAACACATGCATCTGTAACTGCCATACCTTAATTACTGCAAAACAGCTTGAAACCACTAACTTAACACTGCATAAACAAGACGTAAAAACCACCTCACCAGGAATATTATTCCTCATTCTTGGGCTTGGACCCACTAAAGTCAATGGCATGAAATTAATGGGAGGAAGGTTGGGCCCCTTGTGTCCCTTCTGGGTTAGGAGCTCAATGCCTTGTGCCTGGGAAACGCCATTTCCTTGTAGCTTCTGCAGTTTCATTTTCATGACATTTCACAAAGGTTTCTCTTTCCAAGTAAAATGCAGGAGTGAGTTTGTTTTTTAACTTTATACATGAGGGACTAGATCATCACCTCTCTAACTAGTGCCAGGGGCTGGTTTGGACTCTGGGGCAGCTGGGTGACTTAGAGCGACCTTTGCCTCTCTCGCCCTGAGCTGAGCCAAAAGTGAGGATTAAAGCCTTATTGGTTGGGATTTTCAAAAGTACCTAAAATAGTTAGGTGCCCAACACCCACTGACTTCTGAAAGCCCCCTCCCTTTGTCTTTTTAATGATGTACCCCATTGTCCTGGCCAGACAGTAAGAAAGACAAGATGCAAGGGATGTGGTTTAATTAGGTTACGACTTTATTAACTCATCTGGGAATAAGCAATAAGTCCTATACTGCAGAATTGTTGTTTCCACGTGTTTGGGGAGGGCTGCTGTCAGACCCGCTTTTCCAGCCCTGCTCTGAACCCATTGTTGGGATCCTGCTGCTGTCCCCTCATATGAGGATAAAAGGGGACTGAGGAAAAAGGGTTGTCTCCTGACACTAGGAACTCCAGTTTCCCCCTCCCTCAGCTTCCTGAGGGGATGCCTTCTCCCAAGTGCACTTCCAACTCCAGTTTCATTGGGGAACTAGACCACCTCTGGAATGATACCTGCACTGGACCCAGGAAACACTGCCATGTTAACAGCTTGAACCAAACCGCTTTACCTACTTCACCAGGTCCTGAATTTGCTCTGGGGAAGGTGGAAAAACGCACCCCACTGCCTAATCTGGTGGTGAAGGAAAAATTTATTTCCAGCTGCCCAAAAGGTGACTAGTGCAATGCCACAGCATATCATAAAACCTGGTCCTACTTTGATCCCAAGGGTGGGTGCGACTGCTCTGAGATGAAAGGGGGCTCTCACGGTCTCCTCTTAACCCAAAGGAAGGCACATCTGAGCCAGGGGTGGACTGGAAGAGGCTGAGGTGGCACACTGGCACCTGGGGGAGAGGGTGTATTTAGACCCTGTTCCATGTGTGAGTCAGACTCTGCTGTGTGCAGTGTTCATTGTTAACAAATAACAAATACGTTTTCTCCAGGTAGAGAAAACCTCGTGAAACTGCACTGGTAAGAACTGATATATTAGCCTTTTGTATTGTGAACATTTTACCTCTTTCATTTTTCCTTTTGAAAGCTTTTGATATAGTGTTGAACAAAAGGCTCTTTTAATTATGTGCAAGGTTTGCAAGTATTGTGTGTAGCATCAGCTACTTGAGCTGATGAAGAATTGGCTTTGATACCGGAGACAGAGGGGTACTTGCGAGATGAATCAGTTCTGGATAGAAGGAGGTGGAGAGAAGTGAAGTACCATAAGGATCAGCTTTAGGACTAATTTAATTCATTTTATATATTAATGACCAGAAAGGAGGAACATGTCGTAAGAGGATTAAAGCTGCCAGAGATACCAAAGTTGGGGGCAGTCAAAATAAAGAAACAGGGCAATGTAATTAAGAAAGACTTGGATAAATTAGGAACATAGGTAGAGAAGCAGTTTACAGAATTCAGTGTCTAGAAACATAAGGCTAGGGACTAAACTGGAAGAGGAATGGACCACTGAGGTTGCTTAAATGGTTGTACAGAAAATGTTGAAAAGCAGAAGTGTTTGGGAGTGTTGATAGTTTGTATAACAGTATCAGAAAAATGCTTAGACGCATTAGGAAGCCCGCTCCCTTTCAACATTTTGGATCATAATAATCTAAACCTGTTGCTTTTTAGCTGGCAGGGTGTGTTCCCTTTTTAGATTTCATTACTATTAATACTTAGCAGTGGCACTGTGGTATTAATGGCCACACACCTGTTGTGCTAGTTGCCATAAAAGCATATAAAAAAGGCGCTTCCTGCCTTAGCTTTACAGTCTAAATAATTTGTGTGTTTAATCATGTAAAGAGGACAGAAATAGATACTTTTTCAGATATACTGAGGCATGAGATAAAACAAAAAACAAAAGCCAACCAACCAAATAAAATCAAACCAATAAAACCAAATCTCCCCATACTCCTCACAGAATGAAAAAAACACTCTAAATATGTGTGATATTCAGAGAACAGTTCTATTTTACGTAAATGGATTGTACCTAGCAATAAATATGATCTGAGATAACCTTCTGAGCTCTTGGTACAGCTCCTCTTGTGTGTCTCAGTTCCACTCACGTACTTTTGTATACACATAGGGTGACCAGATAGCAAGTGTGAAAAATAGGGAAAGAGGGTGGGGGTACTAGGGGCCTACATAAGACAAAGCCCTGAATATTGGGACTGTCCCTATAAAATTGGGACATCTGGTCACCCTATATACACAAGCATAGGTATAGGGAATGTAGTCTATCACTAGGACATGATTTCCTCAGAGTCCTCTTGCTGGAGTATCTATCCTCAATGTACACGGATCTTTCCCGTCTGGCATGGCATTAGCTGAAGATCTATTTTATTCTGTGTCCAGAGATCTTGCCAAAATTTGATTCAGTAAGTTAGTGAATGTGAAAGCGAGTGAAGATGCAAATAGAGTACCAATTAATGGTGGCCCCCTCCAGAGGTGATACCATAGATATTGTGCTCATCTCACATTGAAGTAATAATTCAATATTAAAGGTGAAAAGGGGCACCCTTCACAAGTATCTTGACCTTGTGAATGGACCACAGAGGCAACATAATTCATCAGTGTCTATGTGGGTGAATAAACAAGGCTACAATCGGTTTAGCTTCTCTCAAACTCCATTTTCTCCATTACTGTGAAGTAGTAACCTCTTTCAATCCAGTCAAAGGCTACCGCATGTCTGCTTTTGACCAGGCAAAATAAAACAATTTAAACACAGCTTGGAAATTTAATGGAGGAGAATTTTCCCTTTGACAAAGCCAGTTTGATCTTTTTGTATAATATTATGCATTTAGGTCTGAAGCCTAGAAGGGAGAATTCTCGCAAAAATGTTTACATTAGTATTTAACAGGGCAATTGGTTTATATGAAAATCACTCAGCTGGGGACTTGCCCCCTTTAGGGATTAGGGCAAAAGCTGCTAATTACATGGTTTCAGGGAGTCTACCAATATCCAGTGGTTTCTGATACACATTCATTAGAAGAGGCAAATATTTTTTCAGAGACCACCTAATAAAAGTCACTTTAAAAAACACCTGTACTTCTGGTTGTTTTGGACTTCAGTATGCCTAAGGTTTTCCTGTGTTTCAGCTATTGGTCAGAGAACTGGTTGGGAAAATGTTTTGGTTTTCTTCTGCAGAAAATTTTGACTTTTCATTTGAAAATAAACAAAAATTCTCCAGCTAAAACTCAGTTTTCAGTCAGAAAGTTTTCAATGAAAACTCAATTTTCCACAGAAAGGAGACACTTTTTTTGGGGGAAAAAGTCAAAACCCCAATCATAAAACACTGTAGATGAAAAATTTTTTGACCAGCCCTAATTTTGTGCAACTCCAAAGCTGCTGTTTGGAGCATGGTTCTTTGCCCTAGTTGGACTTGGAATGAGGGAATCTCAGGGAAGTGGGGGAGGGGTTTACAGGCTCTCTCTACAAGCCAAAATTGCAATAGATGACTGCTAGTTTGTGACATTTCAAATATGTAATTTCAGTAATGCTCAATGTCAAGCTAGAAGGGGATTTGTATGTCAATCTGAGGGGAAAAAATAAGCCTTGAATTTTTGTAAAAATTTCAAGGACTTGAAAATCACATGGAAACTGGCAAAACATTTAATGTGAAAGTCTGGGAACAAAAAAATCTATTTCTGCCCAGTAGCCTTAGTTGCCCAGCACTACAGAGCATGTGAAAGATTAGCAGGCTAGGTGTCCATATCTTGAGCGAATTTTATACAAGGGGAAGAGCACTAACAGCAGTAAAACTTTTGTGGAAGTGGGAAGATTTTGTCTTATTCCCGGAAGAAGTTAAGAAGACAGTGCTGTTGTATATTTTCTTCTAGGAGCAAAGAGCATGACAATGATTTTCAAAACGATGCGAAACCAAATTTAATCAGGAACCCAAAAGGTGGATGCTTCTTTATCCGTCTTCCCTCTTTAACTGACGTTTCCATGGAAGTGATACTTATGCAGGTACACAAGATCAAACAGTGTAGTTTTGTGCAACCCTATTGTAATCCCAAATTCAAAATTTAGGCACATAGCACAAGTTAGATGCAGATATAATCACAAAACATATGTGCCATGTATTAGATGTGAGTGTGACGACCCATTTCAGCTACATGTCCTATTAGGCAGGGATTGTTTTGGAGTGCTTCAAACCTCAAAGACAATTATTTACTCTTTTTTCCCATTTTTCCTTAGCTGCTTCTATTTTATTTGTTTTCACTGTAGTCTCCTCCTTTGCAGTGATGGAGATATGAGTGGGATTAGAACCAACACAAAACACAGAATTTAATTTCGCTAATATTTTCCTACAATGCCTCAGTTTCTATCTCTTGATAACACTCCTACTGTGGGAAATAAGGTCACATAACCCATTGGTACTTGTTTCACAATACTTGCTGATGAGGAGCATTTTGCTATTCTTATATCTCTCTACCCACCCCCACCTTGCTCTGCCCCCTGCTAATAACAGCTAATCCAAATTTCCCAGATTAATCTGATGTGCAAGGAACAGTGATGTAAACTTTGAAAATTAAATGTACACAAAAGCAGAGGTTTGAGAATAGAAGACATACATTCTATTTGGTTTGCTATATGACAGATAGACTCATAAACAGATACACAGCCTTGCCCATAGCCACTGTATTCCACAAACCCTTTGAAATATTTCAGTTTCATGTCTGTGCTAATTAAAGAGCAATGACCTTCTCATTAGCACCAAGAGGGTTGATGATGATTGTTCCCCATTTTTCTTAATGGATGCAAGCTACACGCATGATCTTGGAATATCAAAGCAATTCTCCAAGATATTTATTAGACTCAAAATTATGAAAACACATAGCAAACCTTTAGTTTGAATTACAAGTGTTAATATATGCAGAACCAAATGAATAGCTCAGCTTTCTTCCTCTCTTGTATCTTAAATTTTTCATTACAAATTTCCACGGCTTCAAAGTAGCATCTCACAGTCGGTCCCCTTTTTTCTCTCTCGCATGACAAAGAGCTGTCAAAAATTGTTCCTGTGTTTGTTAGTATTTTTCTCTTTTTTCTCTCATCTAAATGTCAAACAACTTAGCTTAAATAAAGCACAGCATTCTTCATCTGGTGCGTCTCAAAAGAAAAACAACACCACAGAAGGCGTCTAAAAAGGCCCTAATTAATGTTTCTCATTGATTTTGTTTTAGTGTGATGTATTTTATGAAAAAAATATGAATCCAGAAGGCACTCTCATTAAAATCATTAGCAGCTCAATGTTAGCTGAAAACAGCTCATTCTTTGGTGCACTGTAGTGCTTAAAAGCATGTTCACACATACAGCTCCTTATTTAACATCACAAGCTAGTGCTAGCTGAAAACTAACATTAGGTTTGTCAGGTACTATTGAACTATGATGAACACAATGCACAAAAGCTCTATCAAGGTGAATAATATGAATATAGTGTAGCTTTATCATGCCTACCTTTTCAGACTGTCTTTCATGCATACAAGCATAAAAATAAAAGGAGTACTTGTGGCACCTTAGAGACTAACAAATTTATTTGAGCATAAGCTTTCATGAGCTACAGTTCACTTCATCGGATGCATGCAGTGGAAAATACAGTGGGGAGATTTTATATACACAGAGAACATGAAACAATGGGTCTTACGATACACACTGTAATGCGAGTGATCAGGTAAGGTGAGCTATTACCAGCAGGAGAAAAAAAAAACCTTTTAGTGATAATCAAGGTGGGCCATTTCCAGCAGTTGACAAGAACGCGTGAGGAACAGTGCGGGAGGTGAGGGGGAGAAATAAACATTGGGAAATAGTTTTACTTTGTGTAATGACACATCCACTCCCAGTCTTTATTCAAGCCTAAGTTAATGGTGTCCAGTTTGCAAATTAATTCAAATTCAGCAGTCTCTCGTTGGAGTCTGGTTTTGAAGTTTTTTTGTTGAAGAATTGACACTTTTAGGTCTGTAATCGAGTGACCAGAGAGATTGAAGTGTTCTCTGACTGGTTTTTGAATGTTCTAATTCTTGATGTCTGATTTGTGTCCATTTATTCTTTTTTGTAAAGGCTGTCCAGTTTGGCCAATGTACATGGCAGGGGGCATTGCTGGCACATGATGACATATATCACATTGGTAGATGTGCAGGTGAATGAGCCTCTGATAGTGTGGCTGATGTGATTAGGCCCTATGATGGTGTCCCCTGAATAGATATGTGGACAGAGTTGGCAACGGGCTTTGTTGCAAGGATAGGTTCCTGGGTTAGTGTTTTTGTTGTGTGGTGTGTAGTTGCTGGTGAGTATTTGCTTCAGGTTGGGGGGCTGTCTGTAGGCAAGGGCTGGCCTGTCTCCCAAGATCTGTGAGAGTGATTGGTCATCCTTCAGGATAGGTTGTAGATCCTTGATGATGCGTTGGAGAGGTTTTAGTTGGGGGCTGAAGGTGATGGCTAGTGGTGTTCTGTTATTTTCCTTGTTGGGCCTGTCCTGTAGTACGTAACTTCTGGGTACTCTTCTGGCTCTGTCAATCTGTTTCTTCACTTCAGCAGGTGGGTATTGTAGTTGTAAGAATGCTTGATAGAGATCCTGTAGGTTTTTGTCTCTGTCTGAGGGGTTGGAGCAAATGCGGTTGTATCGTAGAGCTTGGCTGTAGACAATGGATCGTGTGGTGTGGTCTGGATGAAAGCTGGAGACATGTAGGTAAGAGGCTCATTCACCTGCACATCTACCAATGTGATATATGCCATCATGTGCCAGCAATGCCCCCTGCCATGTACATTGGCCAAACTGGACAGTCTCTACGTAAAAGAATAAATGGACACAAATCAGACGTCAAGAATTAGAACATTCAAAAACCAGTCGGAGAACACTTCAATCTCTCTGGTCACTCGATTACAGACCTAAAAGTGGCAATTCTTCAACAAAAAAACTTCAGAAACAGACTCCAACAAGAGACTGCTGAATTCGAATTAATTTGCAAACTGGACACCACTAACTTAGGCTTGAATAAAGACTGGGAGTGGATATGTCATTACACAAAGTAAAACTATTTCCCTATGTTTATTCCCCCCCACCCCCATGTTCCTCACACGTTCTTGTCAACTGCTGGAAATGGCCCACCTTGATTATCACTGCAAAAGGTTTTTTTTCTCTCCTGCTGGTAATAGCTCACCTTAAGTGATCACTCTCGTTACAGTGTGTATGGTAACACCTATTGCTTCATGTTCTCTATGTATATAAATCTCCCCACTATATTTTCCACTGAATGCATCCGATGAAGTGAGCTGTAGCTCACGAAAGCTTATGCTCAAATAAATTTGTTAGTCTCTAAGGTGCCACAAGTACTCCTTTTCTTTTTGCCGATACAGACTAACACGGCTGCTACTCTGAAACCAAGCATAAAAATATAACCTCCAGACACTAATTTCTATGTTAGCCATTTGAACAATAGTAACAGCGAAAAGAAAATGAAAAAATAATTTGGGTCTGGTGACTGTCTAGTGTGTTCAAATAGGCTCAGGAATATTTCAGCAATAAGACCCAGCTGGTTTCTTTATTTAGGCAAGCGTTTTAAAGTTAGATGCCAAAACTAACAGAGACATGGCACTATCACAGAACAACGCTCTCAGTTCTGATTTAGTACAACTATAAAGTGACCATTGTAACAGGATTTTTTTTTTTTAAATTTGGGAGCACATTCTAGAGCCTCAAGTTAAATTAAACGGCCGGCAATTTTCAAATAGATAGAAAAAAGAGTGCTTTTTTCCTGGTCTAATTATTATTATTTTGTTTATATAGCATCCAAAAAGTGCTAGTACTTTCCAGTCCAACTATGACACGGTCTACCTTGAAGCTCTCTGCAATTCAGACTGTTTGACAGGGCTACCCTTTATTTAAAACTGAAAAGAGTCTTGTGTGAAAAAAGCTATTTCTAACTCGGTAGAGCCTGGTTAAAGAAACTTTCTGTTCTCATCTAGAAGTGACCATCTTCAAAAATGACATGTTACTTATTTGAGAGCCATCTGAATAAGTCGTACCAACTCAATGTAGTTTCAAAAAGATAAAGTGAGAGGGCTGTGGAGAGAGAACAGCTAGCCTTGCAATGCGATCAAGCAAGGCTTTAGGAATTGCTTAGGTTTTTTAAAGATTGAAAGAGTGGTGTTACATTGAAGAAGTTTGCCAAATTCTTTCTTGAGCCTGAGACATGCTCTAACCAGTGATGCTTAGACGCATGATGCTTACATTAGTACCAATTAAAAAGAATTCTAAAACAATAAAAATAAAGATAGGCCTCTTTTCTATTTGCCTTTGTATTTTCAAAAACCTTTTATTAGCTGAAATAATGAACCTGGGAAGAGTATTCCAGTTTCATGATGTTATACTTGAAAAATAGGGTTAATGTGTATATGTGTTTGGGGCACATAAACACTTTATATTAGTTTTAACAATACAAATATTTTGTGTTATTGAAATAAAAGAAATGTAGTGAAATCCCAGGATGACACACATTCATTTATGTTCTGGTTCTTAAATACTAAATTCAATAGTGCAAATCAAATAGTTAATGGGCTTATACTAGTATATGGCATTCCCCCATTACCAAAGTCACACTGTTAGTATTATAGTTAACCTTTATTTTGGTGTGGTCACCTTTAATAGTGTTATCAACAAAAAATACTTACACTACAAGTAAGAAAAATTAGATACAGATATGAACAGTAAACCTGTATTAATTTAAGACTCAAAATATGTTAATGCTTTGTAATATGTTTTCTTTATAGTGAACACAATAGTGAGGTCATCTGTAATAAAGATGTTAATATTGAACCTTGTTAGTTTTACCTCTCAGGGCCATAGGATATTTATGGATGAAATATGGTACAGAGATTCTTAAAACGTTGTTTTATGGCAACCTCTATGCAGTGCTATAAAACATTTCATGTGAATGATAAATAAACTCAAGAAGATCTGTCTTAGTAAAGAGCTGTACACTTTCACTTATGACCAATCTGACTTTAGTGATATTTTATTTACCAGTGCTACACCAGCCCAGATTTACCCCTTTTGCAGCTTCCTTTATGTTAGGGGAATTGCACCTACTTACAACAGAGCTGAATTTGGCCCAAGGAATAGTAGGACTATAAGTCATTATGGTCACTCTTTGACTTTGATATGAATTGCTGTTATAGAAAGTGCTCCATTTAAAAAAAAGATATCAAATTCTCCAGTATGTCTGCAAATAATTATCTTAGACATTTTTCTGATGCACTAGAAAACAGATACAGGTACTATATTGAGTTTGTTAAGAGACATAAATAAGCAACACAGATTGGCTTTTAATTCTCTGTTGAAATATTGATTGAATTTGTTCATGCTAATGAAGTTGTAGTGTATCATAGACATAGCAGTATACTGAAAAGAGTAAAGGCAGGTCTGTTAATGAAGCTTCAATATATTGTACTTCCACGTGGATGTCTCAGGCACAAAAGCTATGAGAGTAGTCTCAACAATACAACCACATCATGACTAGAAACCCTATTCTGTTCTCAGTCACACAGGTATGAAATTGGAGCAAGGCCAATGAACTCAAGAGAAAATTGCTCTATTTAGAGTGGATTCATACCTCAAATAAATGAGAGCAAAAATTTAGCCTTAGTTGTGTTGCAATGGTAATATGGAGGCAATTCTCCAGTTGTTGAACTCTGCGTCCTACTTGACTATTCAGTAGAGATACAAGATCTTTCTGTATGAGGAGAGTGAGCATCCATTTTCTATGGCTGTGGGCATGAATATGGGGAAAAATCAATTTTTGTAAAGTTTACACAATCCCAACTTTTTGACCATTTGTTTTGAACATTATTTAGTACAATCTATACTGAGATTGGGGCCCCATTGCGGTAAGCACTGTCCAGACCAGGGGTGGGCAAACTTTTTGGCCTGAGGGCCACATCTGGGTATGGAAATTGTATGGCAGGCCATGAATGCTCATGAAATTGGGGGTTGGGGTGTGGGAGGGGGTGAGAGCTCCGGCTGGTGGTGCGGGCTCTGGGCTGGGCCTCGGGATGAGGGGTTGGGGTGCAGGAGGGTGCTCCAGGCTGGGACCAAGGGGTTCTGAGGGCGGGAGGGGGATCAGGGCTGGGGCAGGGGGTTGGGGCACGGGAGGCGGTCAGGGGTGCAGGCTCCAGGCAGCGCTTACCCCAAGCATCTCCCAGAAGCAGCGGCATGTCCCCTCTCCAGCTCCTACGTGGAGGTGTGGGCAGGCAACTCTGCACATTGCCCCGTCCGTAGGCGCCACCCCTGTAGCTCCCATTGGCCATGGTTCCTGGCCAATGGGAGCTGAGGGAGCAGTGCTTGGGGCGCGGGCAGCATGCTGAGCTCCCTGGCTGCCCCTACACATAGGAGCTGGAGGGGGGGACATCCCGCTGCTTCCAGGAGCCACACGGAGCAGGGCAGGCCCCTGACTGGAGAGCCAGAGTGAGGCAAGCCCCAGACCCTGCTCCCTGGTGGGAGCTCAAGGGCCAGATTAAAATGTCTGGAGGGCCAGATGTGGCCCCCCAGGCTGTAGTTTTCCCATCCCGGTCCAGACTAGAGAAGTGTCAGTACCTGCACCAAAGAGCTTACAATCTAAATAGAGCAGACAGACAAAGGGTAGAGAGGTGAAGTGAGTTGCACAAGGTCACATAGCAGCTCAGTGGCAGGTCCAGGTGTCCTGACTCTCATGTTCTATTCACTAGACCACACTACCTCTCTGCCACGCTGCATCTCTTTCACTTGGGGATAAGTGATCTGTATGACTATAAGTTGCTAAAGACTATAAGTAAAATGTTGATTGGTGGTACAAGCTACTTCTTGCCATAGAACAAGCTTCAGGGACCTGGATCTTGAGTGATAATTGTCTCAAATATTTTGCATGAGCCAAGAATTTACTGCCTCTGGGAAGTTGAGTGGGTTTTCAAATAAAGAAGTTCCTTGTTACTATTAGATTTCTTCCACTGTGCAAAATTTAGCAGCACGGTGTAAGTGGTTACTGTCAAAGAGCTATGTACTCTGACAGCAGCCAGAATATGTTTTTTATCTCTTTCAATTTAAAGAGCTTTACTCTGATATGTAGTTATTAACTGTTCTTCAATAACTGATGGATAATGCATTTGCAGCTGTAATTTGCAACAGCTATCTGAGAAGTTGATTGATGGATAGAGATGAACCAGTGCAGCAAAGTTTGGCTCTAGCTCTAAACTGATCCAAGTTTAGGGGATGTTCAGATCGGAACTTTACAAACAGGCTCACTTCTGAGGCTAGTACACTGTATTAGCTGAACCAAATCATTTTTGGTTGAACTTTAGCAAAGCATGTTCTCAGCTGCAAAAAGTCAGCCTCACAGTAGACCTGTGACAATGCAGGAGTGCCAAGCTACTTTAATAAAAGGCAAAGGAGAGCCACATGCCTATAGGATTGCTTCTGGGTTATCTGGAATCATATTTAACAGAGGATCAATTATACCCAGAAGCTGCTATGTGTGGGTACCTCTCTTTCATTGGGGATAAGTGCTTTTAACCTCTGATCTGGATGTTGTTGTTAGTGTGGTAGGTTACTCAGTTTTAATTATGTATTGTCAGTATCTGTGGATTTAATGTCCCTGGAAATAATATCTCATCAAAAATCCATCTCCGATAATAGCCTGCAATTGTCTAAGTGCTCAGCTGGGCAGATGTTTTTCCATTATGAACATCTTTCCTTGCAGTCCTAGAAATTTCCTGAGCTCTTACTAAAGTCTCCTCAAACCCATATCACGGTACCATGAAATATGATTTCCTTTACTCTAGAGAAAGACAGAATATATGCCCATTTCCTTTTCTTGTGTCCCTTTGTGTTCTATTGAAAACAGCATCCCAGAATGTCTTGTGTTTCCATTCCTTTTCTTTATGGTTGAAACAGAACTTGCCCTGAAGATATGTCCTGTATTGCACAATTGTTCAGCAAATGCATTTGCTACAGACAGAAAATGAGGGGAATGTATTGAGCAACATACTTCAAACTCGTGCTTTTAATTAGCTGGGGACAGGATTTAGCAAGTCACAGCTTTTATTTAAACAGTCCTGACATAACTCAGCTTTACAACATCAAATTTAACACTTAAGGCCATATTAACAAAAACAGATGGCTTTCAAAAATCTCTCTTTAGAGTGTTAACGTTGGTTTAGATGATACACTGCATTTTGAGAATTTTGGGAAATAATTGCTGGTTGCAGGTTACATGACTGGGCTATGAGCTAGTCCACTACATATCCATGCGAATGCTTTACATTATGATGTATGACAATGTGTCAAGCTTGACACTTTGAAGATTATCCAGTGTTGAGATCTGGTACTGCAGTGCTGATTTAGCTCTATATAATAGTTCACACTGTATGTACCCAGTACACTGTATGATTCTTAACTTTCACTCTGCATAACAATACTTGGAATGGGAGACTTTTCCCTATAAATTTAAGATTAAAAAAAAAAATTAAAGCTACAGACCAAGGAGTCCATTTTTAGCAGCATGTGCAGTTGAATAAACATGCAACTCTCATTAGCATAAATTGGAATTGCATGTCTAATCTGCCACTCAATGGGTTGAATGCTTACCTCTGAATGTTTAAACTGGAGTGGGAACAGTTACAGCATAATGCCATTTAAAGTCACAGATTAGTGCCAGCCTTCCTGGCACAGGGGAAAAAAACGTTTTTAAATGCTTTACATAGTTTTAAAATAGCGTTGTATCTAACATAATCTTATGGAGTCACATTTGCTGCCCACATACTGCTTTGCTTGTATTCACTTAACATGTCTTCACCTTTCAAGCAAATATACAACTTACCTTTAAATGAGGAAGTTTATGAAACAATGGGTCTTGCTCTTAAATTTTATTTGTGCTTTATCGGTCCTTATTTAAAAAAAATCCAAACCGTGATTTACTTTTCCACTGAGAAAATTAAAAAGGTGCTTTCTCTGTAGGGAGAAAGGTGCAAATTTTGTGAGATGATTCAGGGAATGTGTAGTGTCTCTTTAAATAGATTGTGGGTCCTCTAGTGACCCTCTCTGTTGCTCACATTTCAGAAGCCACCAGAACCCAGTCTACAGCAGTGTATATATGTTTCTAGGCCTTGCACATTATATATATTTTGTAAACATGTTTATTTGGACCCCATTGTGTGGTTGTGGTACCTTCCAATTATATTTCTTACGTAAGAGCAAAAGACACAACAGAATGGTATATCAGATCTACATTAACTAAATACTTTAGGCTAGATACCATGGTATTAGATGGTGTAGAACTAGAAAGAGAGACAAACTATAATAAGGGATAACGGAGCTAATTTTTGTTCTCAGAATTTAGTTCTAGTAATTACTAAACTTCTACATTCATAATAAACAGCATCTTTGAATAGGCTTCTCTCTTTATATAGTATATGCCAATGTATCATAAATATTGAAATTTGGTAATTACAGCAATAGTAGAATGGTCATATTTTTATGAATAAGGAATACCAATTCCATTTCTCACTCAAACTGATATGTAAAAATAACCCTTATGTGAATCCATCTCTAAAATATCAGACATTCCTAGATTAGAGACTAAAGTAGTTTCCATTTAGAGCTGTGTGAAGAATTCATAATGACTCGTTTGGTAAATTTTGTCTCTCTTTCTAGCTACAAATTGTCGGTAAACAGATGGCAAGTTTCTCAGATTTATTTATTATTTGAAATTATTTACTGATTAATTTGACTGTGTAGTTCTTGAACATATAGGTCACATGGAGCCATATCATCAGTTTGTGTAAGTTGGCATAGCTCCATGCTGTGTTTCTGCTCTCTGATTAGATTGAACATAATTATTAAAATCATATTTCTGATATGAAAACTCAAGATTACAAATTCAAAATTTGCTTTATGCATATTTTGAAAAATTTGCTTGAAGTTTGCTGATTCTATAAACATCTCTTCCAGTGAATTCTTCTATCAGCATAGTCATCGAATGTGAACACCAAAAGGTAGGAACATAGAGGAAGCAAATTTATTGAAAAATGTGAAAGAATGTTTGCAACATTATATTTACCTTATTTTTCCAGTTCTATTTCCATTTTGGGCACAAATCTTCTTTGTGAGCAAGGCTTGCAGGACTGAAGCCTTCATGATTATCAAAGGCTGTAGAAAAGATATGGGAACAACAAGCCATAAATGTTTCCACAAACGGTACTCAGGTCAGATGATTTCTTGTTACCTTTTACTGTGAGTGTATAGTCACATACCTGTTGTTATACAATAATTGGGCAGCTCCCAACTGTGTGTAAGTATTTTTCAAGCTATGCGGCAGATCTATTCAATGTTTCATTTAAAACTGTACCAATATTTTGCTTTTAACCTGTTTTGAGTTCCATTATTTAGCAATATTCATAACTATAAACAACATTGGTAGTGGTGTGCAATTCAAATAGTCTCTGTTTTGAAGAGTTTACAGCCTAAAACAGTAACCTTCTAAGCACCAGGACCACCTCCCCTTTAGCCAGAAACCCTATCTCAGTTAGCAAGGTGGGAAGGGAAGATGGTTGTGTCCCATTGACCAGAGCTGGTCAGGAATTTTGCAATTAAACATTTTTCCATCGCAAAGTGACGATTTATCAAAACCAAGACCTTTTGCAGAAACATGTCAGTTTTGATTAAATTTTTGTTGAGAAAGTTTCTCAGATGCAGGATGAGAAGGAGAGAGAGACACTCACCCCAGAATAGTTAATAGGCTGGTGGTCCGGGCACTCACATGGGGTGTGGGAAACCCTAATCACCAGGCTATAGGCTTTTCTGGGGTGGGTCTCTTGCAATCTCTCCAATTTAGAGCTGGTCCACTTTGTATAAATAATGAAATATTCAGCAGAGAGAGAGAGAGAGAGAGGCTAGGGCACTCAGGTGGGGTGTGGGAGGCGCACAGGAGAGCCTTAAACCTGGGTCTCCCATATGCCACTAACGTGCTCTAACCCAATGGCCTAGTGGCTAACCTAGGGTGGGCCTCTCATTTTTTGTGAAGAATTTTTAAAGTTCTCCATTTTGTCCCCAGTGCAGAATGAAACAAAACCCTAAAACCTCAACATTTTTAATCAATCAAAATTCTTGTTTTCTGACCAGTCCTACCTCTAACATTTGACTGTGAACTTCTTATGTAAAATATTGACACACTGGGAAATCCCAACATAGGGCTAATTTAGGATTACAGCACTTATTTCTTGACTACAGCTAAATTTTCTGAGAATTTAAAAATATTTACAACTTTAACTCCACCAAGCAGTGACCTGATAGGAGGTGTGGAAATGAAAAAAAGAGATGTGTATTTAAAAATCTTTTTAATCTAATATGGGACCGTGAACATTATGTGTTATTTGTAAATATATAGTTGCTGCATGGTGTCACTACAGGCCAGAGTTAAGGTTATTTGGGTGCCTTTAGTGTGCATTTCCATACCTTAAACTTGAAAGAAATCCAAACAAGTTACCTTTCACTCTGAATTTACTCTGTTTGTAACACTTGTTTTGGGGATAATTACAACATCACTCTATTGTTTTTGCCTTTGAGTTTAATGTAGTTTTTACTGGGAATACATCCTGTTACGTGTTCTGGTCTTATTCATATTCATCAAGAGGATTATTCCTGTCAGTTTGCAGACTCTCTTTCCTCCATTGCTTTTTCTTTCTGCAGCACCAAACCAAACATGATGAAAATGCAAATATCCAAAAGCAAAGAACCAATTTGTGCAAAGAACCAGCATGAGCTGCAAAGGCAAATAGAGGAATTCATACTGAATAATCTGTACCAAGGGAGATGCTATGGTTGAGTCTAGGGAGTGGAAGGGACAAGGAGAGAATGAACTACCAACTTAAATCTTTGGAAGAGGGGGTTGGTAAGAAAATAAAGAAAGTCTTGCATGAAGGACAGGAGGAAAGGAGATTCTGTAGGTATTTGTCATGTTCCATCAAATATTCAGACTCTGCCAAGTGATGACAGGCATTTTGTCTCAGATCTCAGACTGAAATGGTAAGTGGACATTGCAAATAACCATCCTCTGTAACATTATTGAATTTGTTCAGATCCCAAATACAAGTTGTTTGCAACAGTCCTGCAGAACCTGATTAAAATAATTGAAAAACTGATGTATCACCTGAATATAATGAGTTAGTTTCATTACTCGCTCTCTGTTAGAGTTATAACCCATACTCTCCTGCTCCCTTTTTAGGCGGTGGCTGCTGTTGTCTGTTGTATTGCAGTAGTGCGTAGAGGCCCCAGTCAGGGTTTGAGGCCCTACTTTACATACATGTAGTAAAATTACCGTCTTTGCCCTATGGAGGATACATATTTGTCATCCATTGATGTTATGTTTAATGGAGGATAGGGACTTGTCAATTTTGCTTGGCTATTAAGCACCATGGAAAACTATGATTAATTATATCTCCCATCTTTGTAAGAGGTAGGTATTATTATAATATATTATATGAACTGTTATTTAAGTCAGGATGCTGAAGTACAACTTGTTAGGACTATGTGAAAACTGATGGAACCTTTATTCCCTCCTTTTGTGTTTTATGTCTTTTATTATTATTATTATTATTATTATTTATTATTTATTATTAATTATTTATTTTGCTGACTCCTCTCTTGAGGATGAGAGTGTCTCCATCCACATTCAGTTTTAGGCTTTGTAATTTGAAATATTATTTTCTCTTTTAACAGGAAACATTTGTGCAATTGTATACATTTGCTTCTGTTGTTTATACCAATAAAAATCTCTCTATTTGGAAGATCTGTTGAAAATATCAGGTGGTAACAATCAATCAATCCATGCTACTGCATAATAAAATATATCACCATCAATAGTTAAGGCAAAGAATATGGCTGCTTGCATTCTGTATCACATGTACATAGCTTTTAGTGAAATAAGAGGATGTATTTCATCATTCAACTACAATTTTTTTTTTATTTTAAACAAGTGTACATGGTCATATGAAGTACCATATGAAAATTACTTTTGCCATTTTATTGTTTCATAGTGCTTCCTTTAAGCAACCTCTGGAAGGGTACGATGAGACTTCCCCCAGATCTCCTTATATTGTGTTGGTTATTTTATAAAGTCTTCATGAGATGCAATAAGTTTATTCAGAACAGGTACATTTTTTTAAACTGCCTAAGTCCCATTTTCAAAAGTAACTCAAGCATTTAGGGGCCTACGTCCCCCTGATTTTCCTTGAGACTTAGGGCTGGTCTACACTGGGAATTTACGTCAGCATAGCCCCATCTCTCAGAGGTGTGAAAAATCCACATCCCGAAAAGACTTAGCAAAGTTGACCTAACTCCCTATAGACAGCACGAGGCTGATGGAAGAATTCTTGCATGGACCTCGCTACCACCTCTAGGGAGGGGGATTACCTTTGCTGATGGGAGGAACCCCCGCCCCCACCAGCGTAAGTAGTGTCTAAACTGAAGCACTACAGCAGCGCAGCTCCAGCTGCGCCACCGTAGCCGTTTAAGTGTAGACATACCCATAAGCTGCTTCAGGGCCTAACTCTCTTTTGAAAATGTGACATAAGCTCCTAAATCCCTTTAAAGCTGTTTAAAACTCAACAGCTGGGATATAGCAAAACACTAAGTGTTATTTTCTGCTTGAAGCGTCTTCAATAGCAGCCTTGACAACTTTCAAAAAGTTGAGACTATTCCATCTGTTCTTTTTCACCTTAAGGTGAGTTGTTTTTGCCGGTCACAGTTGGAAGCAAAGTAAAGTGACTGCTGTGATGTTACAGGAACCAAAAAACATAGATTAAGATATGAAACAAGTGAACTAATGTATTTAATCAAAAATCATTTCCCTTCGGATTATTCCTTACATCGCCAGTTCTCATTGCCAGTCCAAAGTATCTGGCCCACGAGCAAAATGATCGTGATGAACAGGTCTTTATCTTGTTTAGTCCTTGACCTGTTTGCTATTAAGGCTCAAAAGGTCGTGATTTTTGTTATGAGGAGAGCAGGCACTAGGAACTATGATTCCAACAGTTTATTCCATATAAGAAACAGCACCTTATTTGGATAGTTCCCACCCACTGACACTTCTACTCTGATTTTTTTTCTGGCTGGTAATCTAGTGCTAAAAAGTTGTATAACTCACCACAAATCATTCCCGAGTCAATAGCTCTATCCATATGCAACAGGGCCACGTCATGGTACAGACTTCAATGCGTGTTTTGCATGAGTAAGGACTGCAGGATTTGGTCCTTAAGAAATACTTGACTATCTAGGAACAGGTCAAAATGTAATAACTAACTATGGGTAAGATGGGCGACCATTATTGAAGAGCCTGGCTAGTACATCTCAGCTGTTGCTTACTTTTACACTTGGTCTTCCAAAAATCTGTAGTTATTGCAGGAAGAACAGAAAACTTTCAAATTGTAATTAAAAAGGCAAGAGGGAGTTTTATACTTATTAGTCACAAAAACAAAATAGATGAGCAGTTATTGATTAAAGGGAGGCATGCACAACAGCAATTTATAAATTCTAGGGCACAAAAGATGATGTTTGTTTTACTGCTTTTAATAATTTAACATGCAGTGACATTACTATTTTGCCAACAGCAGCACAATAGATCCCTAATGAACTGAACTGAGTTACTAATAATTAAACCATCAGGCAGAAGTAAAAGGTGCAGCATGTTATTAAATTAACATTTTTAAATAGTTGTTCTTTTGTTTTCTAAAGAAAACAGATTTCCCCTCCCCCCCAAACTAACTAGGTTTCAACCGATTGAAAATAATTTGATTTATTAATGTCTAAAATTTACATAAAATATCCAAAACAGTGAAAAAAGATTGAAGTTATTCATAGGGTTATGGTGAAAGTTCAGTATTGATGCTTCAAACTCTAGACCTTAAACAGATGACAATTGATTGCTGACAAACTGTGTGGGGCCAAATTCATCACTGGCTGTAACTCATTTGGTCCTGTGTGTTTATCTGATCATTCAAAGGGAAAAGTGTTTGTTTGGGGTACAACAAACAGTGAATGGGGTTTAAATGTTTCATAGAATTTTCCAGAGTAGGAGAAGCTGAAGATGGCAGGCTTGTGAAAAGCTTGTGCATAGCTCAGTTAAGACCTCTGCTCAACACTCAACAGTAATTAAAAAAAGGAAAAAACATCGGGTGCATAAAGACTGGGCTGGAGAATAATACAGAAAATATTATATTTTTGTATGAAATCAACAACATTCATTGAGTTGGGATAATGTATTCAGTACCAGTTGCCCTATCTTTAAAAGGATATAGAAGACAAAGGGGATTCAAGAGAGAAAACAAGAATGATTAGATGCATGGAAAAACAGAAATATGGAGGGAGATTATGATGTCATGTGTGAAAACTCTGAGGCAGAGGAAGGGATAGAATCGAGTTTTCCTAGGCAGCATCCATCTGCCTTAATCATGAGACCATCCTCTCTCTTCCTGTGAACTCCTGCCTCATTCACTGCTTCTGCCAAAAAATGAGACAGGGATCCTACAGACAACAACCTCATTAACTACACAAATCTGATTCATTCCTTGAACAGTGTTCATCCTGTGCTCTGAATGAGCCAGGAGTTCCAAGGGGAAAATAATATCTTTTAATTAAAGACTGTGTCATAATTAGAGCTGTGCTAATAAATAAATTTAAAAACAAATTGTTTCAGGTTGAACAAAACATTTAGCTTGACGAGAAACAAAATGTTTCATTAAAATTTTTTAGCTTTTAAAAATGTTTTGGAGTTTTAAAAGTGAAATGGAAGGAAATGTCAAAACAAACTGAAACCTGAACATTACATTTAGCAAATGTCAAAACAAAATGTTTTTACTTCTTTGGAATTTTGTTTTGTGTTGTTTTTCAGCAAAATTTGGCTAAACTGACACAAATTCCAAAACATTTTGGTGTCGCTGAATCTGCATTTTTTTCTGAAAGAGTTTTGGCTGAAATTTCCCCCCCAGCTCTAATCATCATTAAGGCTACAGGGGTGGGGGGCAGGCTGCAGGTGCTCGGTGGGGGGAGGCAGGCAGCGGTGCATGGCCCAGGACCCCCTGCTGGTGCTGGGAAAGGGCCCAGGGGGTTCCCTACCTGGCTCTGCATGTCCCTGTGGCTCCTAAGCAGAGGGACAGCCAGGCGCTCTCCACGCACTGCTCCTGCCACAAGCGCCAGCTCCGCAGCTCCCACTGGCTGGGAGCCACAGCCAATTGGAGCTGCGGGGGTGGGGTCTGTGGGCATGGGCAGTGTGTGGAGTCCCTTGGGCCCTCCACCTAGAAGCTTCAGGGACACACAGAGCCGGGGAGCCCCCACCCACAGCCAAATTGCTGCTGGCCCAGGGCCTGCTTGGCTTTGGCAGCCCCTGAGCCAGCACTGGATACTGCAGAAGTCACAGAGGTCATGGAAGGTCACGGAATCCGTGACTTCCATGACAGACCTGCAGCCTTAATCATCATGCGAGCACACACAAGGGGGCTGAGGTAATGTTGCACAGGCAGCCCTTAATCCTGGCATTTCCTAACTTTTGAGTGCTTGATTTGGCAACCTTAATATTATTTTAGTATAATCTTTTTATATGCAATTTCCTCGGTTTTGAAAAAAGCAAACTGAAAAAACAGGAATTCCTTCATGTGTAACCATATTGACTCCCACATGGTTCAGCTGCAGAAATAGAACCTGTAAATCCACTGTACAAACCTCCGCTGCTTGAGCTAACAGAGTAATTGATAGCAGTTGTAAGTTGTCATCCTCTGTGTGGGCCAGCCACTAAAGAAGGAAGAACCATATTTTGCCAGTGTGTTTTGCCAGTGTAATAGCAGAGTAATGTTGAGACTGAGGAATCCTGGCTTCCATTCCAGGTTCCAAGCTGTACTCTAGCAGTCAGAGACCTTTTTGCCACTGTCCCTCACGCACCTGTCCTAGTCCCATTTCCCCCTCTCTCTTGCCCCCACTTGAGACCTGCATCCCTGCTACAGTCCCCCTACCTTGGCTACATGTCACAGTTCTTCCCCCACATCCCAGGCTCCACCTTTGTCACCCTTCCCCAGCCTGGCACTGTGCTGCAGTCCAGTCAAGCTGTTTACTTGGGTACTAACAGGGGATGAATTGACAGCACCAGACAGTCTTGCTGTTCTCCCAGGTCCAGCACTACAGTAGTCCCCATTTGCTGAGAGGAACAATTACAGTTACAGGACTCTTCAGTCCTGGGCTGGAGTATGCTCAGGAGAGACAGAATCTTTGAAGAATTTAGCTGCCAGACTCTAACAAGTATCTACTGAGGATGTGTGAATTGAGGATTTCCAGAGCCTCATCATTTGGCCAAATCTGGGTGAATTTTCATGTGGATGGCAAAAGACACATTTCTGACACCAGGGCTACCCCTTTGCCCATTTCAAGTCCCTGCTCCAAAGCCCATAGGCAATAGAGTTTCTCAATAAAATAGTTGCAAAAATTATTTTAACATGGGCAAAACAACATCTTTTTTCCTTAACCTCAACTGCTTTAACTAGACACTCAGAATGGAAAATTTCAGGCTAAATGGTTAAGTATTGCAAAGTTTTAACCAATTAAAATATAGGCTTATAATAGAAAGTTTCAAGCAACCTTAACTATAGGAGTTGCTATCTGAGCCACCTATGATATATATTGTATAGGTAGAAAATATATAGGGATAGTTTTATATTTAATAGAGCCATGCAAAGAATTATCTGTTATATACATAGCTTCCTAATATGATCCTTTCTTGGTTTCCACTTAGGGTGACCAGACAGCAAATGTGAAAAATCGGGACAGGGGTGGGGGGTAATAAGAGCCTATATAAGAAAAAGACCCGAAAATTGGGACTGTCCCTATAAAATCGGGACATCTGGTCACCCTATTTCCACTCATGGCATGAACCTCTTGAGAGAAACATGTTCTTAACAGGAAAAAAAAAGACACCCTAATTTGACTTTCCTATTTTGAAACAGCTCAGCAGGTGCTTTTTCTAGGTGGTGACGTGAAGAGTTTCTTCTAAACCAGAAATGAATTCAGCAATATTGTGAACTCTCATTTTTTTCATGCTCTGTCGTACTGGCTGATCAGTGCTGGCACGTCAGTAATTTGAATAACCTTAAATAAACCAGAGGGCTGAGGGAGAAATCCTTGATCCACAAAGTCAATGGAAAAATTCCTGTTGACTTTAGTAGGGCCAGAATTTCACCTTGAGTAGATAGAAAGTAGTACTGTACATTTGTTTGCCTTTGTCTTCAATATGCTAACCCATCCCATGGCAGGTAACACATTAACAATAATTTGAAGTTAAACCAAGAAAACTCACAACTGCCTCGGCAATTCAAATCTAATTTTAGGATTCAGACAGAGAAATGAGAAATAACATTTAATGTTCCAAATGACAAGCAAAAGACTGTTTCAACACTGTTTTTGTTGTGTCACTGGACAAAAGCCACAGAGATTCATAGTTAATGCAGATACTTGGCCACTATAGAAAACAAAGCCAATCAGTGTGCATTTTGGATATATAATATGGCTTTTATTTATTTTCATATTAACTTTAGCGTTATTTAAATGTAGACTGTGGTCTTTGATTTATCTTGCTTTTTAAACCGTGTTTTTTGAAGGTTGAGAAATGCACTGAACATTATTTTCCAAGAGACTGTGCCTGTCATGAAAACATACTCAATATACTTGGGTCATGTGAATTTTAATAGAAGACTGGCACTGTACACGTGTATGTGACTGTGGACAAATCTAGGCCCTTTTAGAGTGTTTTCTAGTTAAGTAATTTTAAAGCTTCTTGATATTCATCTTACTTATCTGACTGACACCTTTGCATAATGGGCCAAAATAATCTCTAGATAAATTCCAGGGATAAATTTGTCCCTGAAACTTTGAATATGTATATTATTTGTCAGAGAGAGAAACTGAATGATCCTTCAATCCTGCATTAGTCATTTTTAAAAGTGGAGGTACGTTCTATGGACAGGTACTTCATTTCTGGGGCTGCCGACCTATCACATGTCCTACAAGCTCTAAATTCACTTTAAAAAGGGATGATCTTAATAGGCCCAGCTTACCACTCTATTTGCCTCATATACTTCCTAAGGGCCAAATACCGACTTGTACTTTGTGGTGCAGAGCTGCCAGGGTCTCCACTGTTTGGCAGCATCAGCCACACAAGGTTTTGGGAGAGTTCCAGGGACTGTGACCTCCCTCCCTGTGTGGGTAGAGGATCCCAGAGCTCAGGCTCCAGCCCGAGCCCACACGTCTATTCTACACAGCAATTTTTAGCCTCCCAGCCAGAGCCCCAAGAGCCCGAGTCAGCTAACCCAGGATATCTGCAGCTGTGCCACAGGTCTTTTATCCCTGTGCAGATGTACCCTAAGAGAGCCGGCATGTAACAGTCATGGAACTGCAATATACTTTTGAGAGCTGCACTCTCTTGATACACAAAGCAACAAAAGGCATTATAGAAACAACCCTTACTTTTACCATTCAAAATCCCATAACACAATGGAGGAAACACAAAAATAAAATGGATTATACAGATGCTACATTACTGCAAAACTAACAAATAGCATGCTAAAACACAGGAAAAGCAAAGATATACTTAAAACCTAAGGCTGCACCTTTCAAAAGTGCTCACTTTGGACTTCTGCTCCCATTGAAGTGAGTGGCAAAACTTTAATTGACTTCAATGGAAGCAGTTAGACCAATGTTGAAGACTTTTGAAAACCCTACCATGAGGTCTGGTGTACACTAGAAAATTAAGTTGATTTAACTACATCTGTCAGGGGTGTGAGAAATCTATATCTTTGGTGTAATTAAGCCAATATAAGTCCCCCTTCTTCCATCGACCTAGCTAGCCGCAATATCCTGAAGGATATTGCAGAACTAGCGGTGCCCACTATTCTAGATGAAGTTGCACGATTGATTTACATAAAGGCATTATGATATTCTTTGTATTCTTCACCATCCCATTCATTATGCATCTAATATCTCATTAGATTTTTTTTTACCACAACTGCACACTGTGCAGAGGTCTTAATTGAGCTGTCTACAATAACGTCTAGGTTCTTTTCTTGGGTTGATGCCATTAATTAGATTATTGGAAGATGGGTGTGTAGTTTAAATTTTTCACTCTAATGCTGCTTTGCATTTGTTGACGTTGAAATCCATTTGCCATTATGTTGCCCATCCATCTAGCTCGTTTAGGTCTTTCTGAAGTTCCTCATGGTCTTCTCTGATCCTGACTAACCTAATTATTTGTGTCATCTGCAATGTTTTTTTTTAACCTCACTTTTCAGATCATTAATAAATATATTAAACAACACATGACCTAGTACAGAACCTTGAGGCACTCCACTGTTAAACTTTTGTAGTTAATTTCAGTGGAGCTATGCCAGTTTAAACTAGCTGAGGATTTGGTTATTACATCTTTAGGAAGAGGGAGAGGGTTAGGGTTCTCTGTTTATAATCTCAGATGCCCTCTCTCTTTTAATCTGGGGAGCTCCAGGCAAATCAGGTGGCCCTCTGCCAGGCAACACTAACTGGTTAGTTTAAAATTACTTTATTTTGGGATCCACCTGAAACTGGTAGGTGTGGGACATAAATGATATCACTTAATTATACTAAAGGTCTTTTCATTCTTATTACTGAGTTATAAATTCACACCTTTTCTGTGGACTGTAAATTTAATTGCTCCTCAGTAGAAGAATCTTTGAGATAATAAGGCCTTGTTATCATGTCACTGCGGTCTACATGGCTGATCCCAAATGTTTGTTCTTCTTTTTCTGTGGCACAGACAATTTAAACTTTTTTTCCTACTGTCAAAGGCAAGTTGGCACAATGAGACATAAAAATCAAATTGAATGAAAACAATAATAGAATATGCATATGCTGTCACAAACAGGAACCTACTGGGCAAGAGTTTGTAGAGGAGAGACTTCAGACCAGTTTTGCAGATGCATGATATCTGGCTAACATCTGGGTTTTTGCATTTACCCAAACTGAACCTGAACACAGAACCCTTTGGAAGCTTGCTCATCTCTACAGTACATGCCATTTCTTTTAAACTGGGAAAGGAGTAAATGCATAGCAGAATTAAAATACTTTTTCTTCTCACAGCTGTTCTTCCTTCCCTTCTCTTCCATACGGTTTTTGTTTTTTTCCCGTTGTGCTATGTGAGAGGCAGTATTTGCTTTACGAGTCACTTGGGGAAGGGGGGAATGCCAAGTTCCTTCGGTACTGAGTATCTAATTAATCTCTTCTTAAATAGGATGGGTAATCTGATCAGTGCAGATTATTCTGGTAGCATCTGTTTGGGTCAGGTATACTGGTTCTGGGCCACATCTAAATGTAAACCCAAAGCTGGAAAAATTCGAGTTGAATATCTTTGTGTCATGTATAAGGAAGTTCAGAAAAAGTTCACATCTTATTTTTACCTTCAAGGATAGTGATTAGCCAGAAACTATGCTTTCAGAATCCACAAACATTCCATTTATTTGCCAACATCAGAATAAAGCTCCAGAGTTCCAGAGAAAATCTCTCTTTTTGTCTGTTAATGTAATGGGTGCTTATTTTCTGCATCTCTGTGTTACTTGGAAAAGCATCAGGGTTTCATTGTAAATCCATTATGTCTCCCTTGGTCAGAAATTATAAATGACAACTAGTCCCAAGGTAAAGAAAAGAAAGTATTATTTTGTAGAGTAAAAAGGGGTTAAATCACTTTTTATCATGACTGTCCTCCTGGTTATGACATATTCAATGTATTATTTAGCTTAAGTGCATGATTAAGAAAGAACTAGGGGTACTTCTGGGGAGCATTTTCACAGACACTATACTTAAAGTACCTCACTCTGTAGTACAGAAGAAAGAAATATGACATGTCCCTTTGTGAACATATCCTCTTAAAATTAGGTTATAGATTATACAGCAGTGTGGGATCCTCTATGAATTTCTGGGTCAGAGGTACTTTGTTTTTCTTTTAAACAGCAAAACCCTTGTATCTTTATTAAAAATGTATTTGCTGTCAATAATTAAATGCTTATTATTTGATCTTTAATGGGACCACGAGTCCCATATTAATGTAATAATGCAAAAGAAAAAATTGCCTTTCAGTTGGAAAAAAGTACTTATTCTTTCTTTGTTCTGAATAAAATGGTTTATCTTAAATTAAAAATTAAAAACAGATTTTTCTTTAATCTTAGAATTAAATTAGTACTAATTAGTTCTATTTTCTGTACAACATTCAAATGCTGAAATCTTAGTCATTTCTTTAGAGTATTAATGGTGCCCTTTGGCTGTAATTAAGATTGTCTTCAATTAAAAGCGATATAGTTAACTCAGTTATATTAAGATTTATTGTTCTCAAATCACTGGGTTAAGAACACAAATCATGGGTGTTTTTGGCATGGATAAGATTGCCAGGATATATGATAGTTGCATGTTATCTATTCTCTGAAATCAAAAATTCACATGACATACAACACAATACATTAACAACGTTCCAGAGTATGTGTATTATGCTATTGACCTAGCATTTCATTAAAAAATGGCACGTGAATAAAACAGAGTTTGTTGTTTATTAAAAAATGAGGCAATTCTAGATTAACAGCCTAAAAATGTTTTAGTTTACAACAAATCTAAATTATGTGACATCTTAGAATAAGAGATTTGCTGCTTAATATTCACAGCTGAGATTTTCCTTTGTGAAAGGTTTAGGAACATTTGCCAAGTCTGCAATAATTCATTTTTGTTTCATTAATATTTTTTTCTGGCATGGAATATGCACTGTATGAAATAATAGTGAATTTCAGCTTAAAATAGATGCATTTCATTCTAAATATGAAAAACTGCTGGCTCCCCTTACAACCATTTTAAGGTTCTTCACACATGCTCATAATGTGAAAGGTTTCTCATACTTCATATAACAATTTTCCCACCTGCAAAAGCTTCGTATGGAGGAGGGAAAATGTCTTTCACATATCTGAGTTTGCAGACAAAATAGGTAGAAAACTTGAGCTAACATATCAATAGAACCAGGTTCGCCTGTTATCAGCTTACCACCCATATTGCAATAAATGGACAGTAGGGTCCTGCCCCCATAGAAACCAGTGGCAATGGGTGATACAGAAAAGCCTAAAGTAGATAGCATAGAGACTAACCAATTTATTTGAGCATGAGCTTTCGTGAGCTACAGCTCACTTCATCTAAGGTGCCACAAGTACTCCTTTTCTTTTTGCGAATACAGACTAACACGGCTGTTACTCTGAAACCTAACGTAGATAGGATATTTCCATGCTGGCTCATCCCGGGAAGCACTGGAAACCTCCAGAGAGAACCTGATCCTCACAGATTTCCAACCTGCTTTCCAGTCTGAAGAGGTTTGGATTTGTTCAGATAAATGATCTGCATTTTTGGGAAGCTTTTTCTGAACCTAAAGTGATGTCAAACTTCACCTGGTGCTAATCTGCAGCATATGCTGGTGATTTTCTACACTGTACTATAAAGGTAAACTGTAGAGCTGGGCATATAGTGATAGTGAAGTTTCTACAACATTTTGCCAAATCTGTTAATGAATTTGATTCAAACGTATTCCCACCCTTTCTTAATTTGCTTGTTGCAAACCTTTGTGCAAGTGAGCTTCTGTTTTGAGAGAAGGTTTGCTTCTTATAGTGCAAATACCCTTGTTTGGGCGGAAATGCTCACACAGTCGTGTTAGATTGGCACTGAGGATATGAAATTGTGCCCTTCAGAAATAGCGTTACGCCTATACACGCAAACATAATTGCTTTCTCTGAATGTGATAAAAGAAAATTGATTGTAAAATATACTGTTAACAGAGAATAGATCTTGCTTCTAGGGGCTTCTCTTTCTAATTCAGTCATAAAAGAGCCCATGTATTTATACACCTGGAGTTAACATACATAGCCAGAATATAATGCTCAGCCTGCTGGGAAAGGTTTAAATTTTCCTAGGCTTATTTGACTCTCTCAGAGAGCATATAGTAAGAGGAAATAAAGTTCCAATGACTCATTCAGGACTGTCTTTGATGTATAATAGTCACTGTCATCCAATCAGAGAACAGTCATGATACCTTGTGACTTAGGTGACTAATCATATGGCTCTAATTTCAAACTGTGAATATCAGATACTTGCAGCATTCACTTGAAGTGAATTCCACCCCTATGCAGAGAGCTCATACGATCCCTCATAGATTCAGACTTTCAGGCCAGAAGGGACCATCATGATCATCTAGCCTGATCTCCTGCATATCTGAAGCCACGGAACCTCATCTACCCACTCCTATAATAGACACATAACCTCTGGCTGAGTTACTGAAGTCCTCACATCATGATTTAAAGACTTTAAGTTACAAAGAATCCACCATTTACACTAGTTGAAACCTGCAAATGACCTGTGCCCCATGCTGCAGAGGAAGGCAAAAACCTTCTAGGTCTCTGCCAATCTGACTTGGGGGAAAATTCCTTCCTAACTCCAAATATGGCAATAAGTTAGACCCTGAGCTTGTGGGCAAGACCCAGCAGCCAGACACCTAGGAAGTAATTCTCTGTAATAACTCAGAGACCTCCACAATTAATGTACCACCGCTGGCTGTTGGAGATATTTGCTGGTAGCAGTCATAGATCGGCTATGTGCCATTATAGGGAGTCTCATCATAACATATTCTCCATACGCTTCTCAAGCTCAGTTTTGAAGCCAGTTAGGTTTTTTGCCCTCACTTCTTCCCTTGGAGGGCTATTCCATAACTTCATGCCTCTGATGGTTAGTGTGCTGCTTAAGTCCCATGTAAACCTTTTTCTGATGACTCGATCATAGGCAGAAAATGGCTGCGAGGATGCACCAAAGAATAAAAGATGGGGGTAAGTGGGACTTCAGTAATGCATTGTTCTCATGTTGGTCACCTGCACAGGGATGAATATATCCTTAATTAACTGTTCATTGATGTCCCATAGGTTAAAATATAGTCACAAAAGACCCGGACCTAGCTCATAAGATAAAGTATCATGAGGGCAAATTGGAGAAAAGCACTAGCCTTGAACTCAAGATGATATGTGTCTATTAAGAGATTTGGCTTAGTCGTTGTGTAAAAATAAAAATACCACCCTAGAAACCTTTCCATATCTAACCCTTTCCACTCTGAACAGTGATGCCTGGAGGCATCCATCTGCTGACCTGACGTAATGTCCTGGGAGGTGGGCTGAGTACCTGAAGCCTGCATCTGAGATGTTACAGTAAGGTTGCTGAAGCTCATCTGTCCCTCTAACCACAACCCCATGCTGCTCATCCACATGGGAACTAATGATACTGTGGCAGATCATCAGTGATTAGGGCTCTGGGAGCAAAGGTGAAGAGTTGGGGGTGCAAATTTTGTTCTGGTCTATTCTCCCACTTGAGGGTAAGGCAACAGGCAGGGACACACCTATCCTGGAGATGAATACATTGCTGTGCAGATGGAGTCAATGAGGGGGCTTTGGCTTCCTTGACCATGCAATGCTGTTCCAGGAAAAAGAGGAAATGCTATTCTCTGCTGGGAAGAGATGGGGTCTGCTTGACCAAGAAGGGGAAAGGGCATCTTCGCACATTGACTTGACAACCTAGTGAGGCAGGCTTTAAACAAGGTTCAAATGGAGCAGGTAATTAAAGCCCACAGGTAAGCATAAATAACTGATCTTAACAGAACGTTAGATGTTGGAGGGGGAGGGAATGGACAATTACAATAGAGTCATAGAATCAACGAGAGGGAAATTGGTGCGGGACTCTGCTCAGCGTCTTAGGTGTCTATACATAAATGCAAGGAGTATGGGGAATAAATAGGAAGAACTATTGGAACGTGCTAATTAAATTTTACTGATGATAGAAAGTTGGGAGGCATTGTCAATAAAGAGGAGGACTGGAATATTATACAGGAAGATCAGAATGACCTGGAAACCTGGAGTGACAGAAATGGGAAGAAATTCAAAAGTATCAATTGCAAGATCATGCACATAGGGTCTAATACTAAGAATTTCTGCTATAAGCTTGGAGGCTCATCAATTGGAAGCAGCAGAGGGGGAGAGAGACCTGGGTGTATAAGTCAATCACAGGATTGATGCAGCTGTGAAAAAGGCAAATGTAATCCTAGAATGTATTAGATGAGGCATTTCCAGCAGAGGTAAAGAAGCCCTAATGCCATTGTACAAGGCACTAGTAAAACATCGTTTAGAATACTGTGTACGATTCTGGCCATCCATGTTCAAAAATGGTGAATTCAGATTGGAACAGGTGCAGAGAAGGGAAAGGATTACTCCCTATCAATACACTGAAGGGGTAAATACCAGGGAGGTACATAGTTTGTTTTAAGAAATGGATGCTTTTATTAGTGTGATTGTATGATGGGGTTTCTTTTGGATAGTAAGGGTCAGAGCTCAACAGCCCTAAGGCTCACATCTGGTTTATGTCTTCTGTGCCTAAGGCTTATATTTCAGAGTTTCAGATGACCACCTGCAGAAGTCAGGAAGGGTTTTTTTTACCCCCAATGTATTCTAGAACATTTTTTTTAATCTTATTCCCCTTAAGCATCAAATGATCACAGCTGGAAATAGGACACTGGTTGGGGTGTGCCAGGGCTCTGAGGCAGCACCAAACATTCACTCTCTGGTGATTGGCTGGCAGGTTCTTGTTCACATGCTCAGGGTCTAACTGCTCGCCATATATGGGCTTCGGGAAGGAATTTCCCCCCAGGTCAGATTGGCAGTGACCTTGAGGGGTTTCGCCTTCCTCCGCAGCATGCATGTGTGGGTCACTTGCCAGGATTATCTGGGAATATCTCACTTAATCATGTCCCTGCCATTGCAGGGGCTTTGTGCACTGGTACATCTTGGTCCTTCCTGTTCTCTGCCTGTGGCACGTAGCAGTTTAGTATCCTGGGGGTTGTAATATTTTGGTCTTATTTTGATTGTTGGGTTTAGTGTGTGGGTGCTGAGTGGTGTTGGTGGCCTGTGATATACCAGAGATCAGACTAAATGAGCTAGTGATCCCTTCTGCCCTTAAGCTCTATGATACCCAGAAAGATGCTGGAACAAAGTATTGAAACAATCAATTTGGAGGCACCTAGGGGATAATAGGATTATTCGGAATAGCCAGCAAGAAGAAATCAAGCCAAACCAACTTAATTGCCTTCTTTGACAGGGTTAGTGGCCTAGAGGGTGGGGATGTTCCAGGAGCATGAGAGAGGCCTCAGAGCAAGTGAGTGGACAACAGGCTGAACAACTGCAGGAAGGGGCATCAGACCATGTGGTAAACTAATCCCCAGATGGACCACTAGGAAGCTCCAGAGTGGTAAGAGAGTGCCTCTGTTACAGGGGAAGCAGTCAACATGATATATCTTGATTTTAGTAAGGCTTTTGACACAGTCCCACATGACATTCTCATAAGCAAACTAGGGAAATATGCACACATCTTATAGTAAGTTTAATTACCCCACAACTATTTGAAAGACAGCGTTCGAAGAGTAGTTGGGAGGGGTATCTGGTGGGCTCCTCAGGAGTCAGTCCTTGGTCCCAGTACTAGTCAATATTTTCAGTAATGACTTGCATAATGGAGTGGAGAGTATGTTTATAAAATTTGTAGATGACTCCAAGCTGGGAGATGTTGCTAGCACTTTGGAGGGCAGGAATAGAATTTAAAATGATCATGACAAATTGGAAAATTGGTCTGAATTCAATCAGATGAAATTCAATAAGGATAAGTGCAAAAGTATTTAGGAAGGAAAAATCAAATGCCCAACTACAAAATGGGGAATAACTGGCTGAATACTGCTGAAAATGGGGAGGAGGGGAGTTGTAGTGCTTCACAAACTGAATATGAGTCAACTATGTGATGCAGTTGTGAAAAAAAGCAAATATCATTCTGGGATGTATTAACAGGAGCGTGATATGTATGACATGGGAGGTTATTGTCATGCTGTTCTTGGTACTGCAGAATCCTCAGCTGGAGTATTGTATCCAATTGTGTGCACCACGCTTTAGGAAAGATGTGGCCAAATTGGAGAGAGTCTGGAGGAGAGCAACAAAAATGATTAAAGGTTTAGAAAACCTGACCTCTGAGGAAAGGTTAAAAAAAATCTTGCGTAAAGGCGTGTAAGGGGGGAACCTGATAACAGTCTTCAAATATGTTAAAGGCTGTTTTAAATAAGACTCTGATCAATTGTTTTCCATGTCCACTGAAGATGGGATAAAAAAATAATGAGCTTAATCTGCTGCAAGAGAGATTTAGGTTACAGTATAAGGGTAGTTAAACTCTGGAATATGCTGCTAAGGGAAGCTGTGTTATGTGCTAAGGGAATATGTGCTAAGTGCAGCTAAGATTGGAATCTGGCTCATTTCTTCTCTCTTGATGTAAAAAGAACAAGGCCTGCGATTATAAAACAAGGCCTGCAATTATGAACGTGCATAAGTCCCGAGGATAGATGCACAAAACTCTTGATGAATGTATGTAAAAGCTGTCTGTCCATGAGCAGGGTGTGAACTTTGAATAGTTTTTAATGGAACAGTGGACATGAACTTGCACATCTAGAACCATTAACCCTATGTCTTTACAGTACAAACATGCAATATGATATCAGTTAGATAATAGCAGTCATGTCCCTTGATGATGCTTATTGATGTTAATGGCCCGTTGTCTTTCCACTGACTTTGGTGGCTACTGGATCAGCTTCTTACATAATGAGATTCACTAGGCTCTGATTTGCCATATGACACTTGCTAGGAAATCTTTGAAACCAGTTTTCTACCTAAATCTAAAACATGTTTCAAAATGTTGTTGTTAATCTCTTTTGCTTGCACCCCATGTACAAATAATTATATTATCTGAGTCCTCTATTGCCCGAATCTTTTCCATATTAACCTGAGACAAGTGCATGAAAAAAACACACTGTACTGACTGCTCAAAAGCCAAGATACTGGAACAGTACGTAGATTTATTAACAGTGTTGAATTCTTCTGCATACAAGAGACACAAATAGGAAGACAAACATATACAGTCTTTTGTTTCACTAATAATTTGTGATGAGACTGAGAAAAAAAGGTGTTTTCTCACAAATCTACAGGGTCCAAAAACATTAAATTAAAAGTTCATTCAGTATAGAGAAAATGGGAGGGGCGGAAGAACCAAAGGACTCCAAATCTGGAACTCTACTTTCAGTTAACAAAGGTACACATTAACTTCTCATATGTTATTAAATTATAGAATTCATAGTAAATTAAATTTCTTCTTCTCCATCAAATTTTCAATGTATCTTGAAATCAGAAATTAATTTGAAATGTTAATATATTAAAGTATTGCCAACCACTGACCACGCCAGCCTCCCGAAAATAACACTCCTAAAATCTGGAGGCAGATACTTGGATGGTGTAAATTGTTATAGCTCTGTTCAGTGGCTGAGGATGTGCTCCTGAACTCCAGCATTGGGAAAGGCAGTTTGGAAGGTACAATGTAATATAATGCACTCCAGTTTTATTTCCCGTGAAGAATTCTGCATATTAATGTTTTTGATATTTTAGGATGTAGTCTGAGAGTGAAACAATCATTTTTCCTACTGTAGTTAGTGATGTGCAAGAAATTGTCGCAAAGATTTTGGGAATTTGATTGATGAAATGAAAGATGGTCCTGACTTCAATTCACCAAGATTATTTTTTAATGAATACTATTTTAAAAGCATATGCAAAATTAAGATTGGTCACAAAAATACATTTGGAGATGGCATTTAAAGAATGATATACATAATGTACTGGAAATTAACATTTATAAGCCATGGATGTAAAATAATTCTTGTTGCAGGCTCTCTCAATTTATGAAAGATCCAGAAGTAAAAATAATAATTGCAAGCAAGGGAACCGGAATTTATATATATTGTATTAGTATTGATTGCACTCCCAATACTGTCAAATCTTATGATAACTACAGGTGTACTTCACACTTTTGTCTCACCCTTTCCCCTCTCTGTGGGGTTGATGCAACTTCTACTGAAGTCTACAAAAATGTTCTCACTGACTTCAATAAGAATTAGAGCAGGACCTATAGTTAGGGTGTGTCTACACTACGACATTAGGTTGAATTTATAGAAGTAGTTTTTTTAGAAATCGTTTTTATATAGTCGATTGTGTGTGTCCCCACACAAAATACTCTAAGTGCATTAACTCGGCAGAGTGCTTCCACAGTACCAAGGCTAGCGTCGACTTCCTGAGCTTTGCACTGTGGGTAGCTATCCCACAGTTCCCGCAGTCTCCGCTGCCCATTGGAATTCTGGGTTGAGATCCCAATGCCTGATGGGGCAAAAAACATTGTTGCGGGTGGTTCTGGGTACATGTCGTCAGGCCCCCCTCCGTGAAAGCAATGGCAGACAATCGTTTCGCGCCTTTTTTCCTGAGTTACCTGTGCAGATGCCATACCATGGCAAGCATGGAGCCCGCTCAGCTCACTGTTACCATATGTCTCCTGGATGCTGGCAGACATGGTACTGCATTGCTACGCAGCAGCAGCAGCAACCCATTGCCTTGTGGCAGCAGAGGGTGCAATAGGCCTGAAAACCATCATCATCATGTCCGAGGTGCTCCTGGCCGCTTCAGTAAGGTCGGTCAGGAGCGCCTGGGCAGACATGGGCACAGGGACTAAATTAGGAGTGACTCGACCAGGTCATTCTCTTTAGTCCAGCCGGCAGTCATATTATACCATCTTACGGTGAGCAGGCAGGAGATGAGGATGGCTAGCAGTCCTATTGCACCATTTTCTGCCAAGCAGCCGGGAGATGTGGATGGCTTGCAGTCCTACTGCACCGTCTGCTGCCAGCCAAAGATGTAAAAGGTAGATGGAGGGATCAAAACAAGAAATAGACCAGATTTGTTTTGTATTCATTTGTTCGCCCTTCCTCCCTCCCTCCAAGAAATCACGGCCGACAATCGTTTTGGTGAGGTCTGTCAGGGGCACCTTGAAAACTTTAATAGAGATTCAATCCTGCTTGAAATACCAGAAGGAGGAATAGCTTAGTGGATTGAGCATTGGCCTGCTAAACCTAGGGTTTTGAGTTCAATTCTCAAGGGGGCCATTCTGTGTGACAGTTGTTTTTGTTTCTCCTTGATGTAAAGCCACCCCCTTTGTTGATTTTAATTCCCTGTAAGCCATGTCGTCAGTCGCCCCTCCCTCCGTCCAATCATTCCACGCCTTTTTTCTGTGCAGACGCCATACCACGGCAAGCATGGAGCCCGCTCAGATCACTTCGGCACTTAGGAGCACATTAAACACCACGCGCATTATCCAGCAGTATATGCAGCACCAGAACCTGGCAAAGCAAAACCGGGTGAGTAGGCAACATCAGTGCGGTGACGAGAGTGATGAGGACATGGACACAGACTTCTCTGAAAGCATGGGCCCTGGAAATGTGGGCATCATGGTGCTAATGGGGCAGGTTCATGCGGTGGAATGCCAATTCTGGGCCCGGGAAACAAGCACAGACTGGTGGGACTGCATAGTGTTGCAGGTCTGGGACGATTCCCAGCGGCTGCGAAACTTTCGCATGCGTAAGGGCACTTTCATGGAACTTTGTGACTTGCTTTCCCCTGTCCTGAAGCGCATGAATACCAAGATGAGAGCAGCCCTCACAGTTGAAAAGCAAGTGGCAATAGCCCTATGGAAGCTTGCAATGCCAGACAGCTACCAGTCAGTCGGGAATCAATTTGGAGTGGGCAAATCTACTGTGGGGACTGCTGTGATGCAAGTAGCCCACGCAATCAAAGATCTGCTGATATCAAGGGTAGTGACCCTGGGAAATGTGCAGGTCATAATGGATGGCTTTGCTGCAATGGGATTCCCTAACTGTGGTGGGGCCATAGACAGAACGCATATCCCTATCTTGGCACCAGAGCACCAAGCCGGCGAGTATATAATCTGCAAGGGGTCCTTTTCAATAGTGCTGCAAGCACTGGTGGATCACAAGGGACGTTTCACCAACATCAATGTGGGATAGCCGGGAAAGGTACATGACGCTCGCATCTTCAGGAACTCCGGTCTGTTTCAAAAGCTGCAGGAAGGGACTTTATTCCCAGACCAGAAAATAACCGTTGGGGATGTTGAAATGCCTATAGTTATCCTTGGGGACACAGCCTACCCCTTAATGCCATGGCTCATGAAGCCATACACAGGTAGCTGGACAGTAGTCAGGAGCTGTTCAACTACAGGCGAGCAAGTGCGGAATGGTGGTAGAATGTGCATTTGGACATTTAAAAGCACGCTGGCGCAGTTTACTGACTCGGTTAGACCTCAGCGAAACCAGTATTCCCACTGTTATTACTGCTTGCTGTGCGCTCCACAATATCTGTGAGAGTAAGGGGGAGACGTTTATGGCGGGGTGGGAGGTTGAGGCAAATCGTCTGGCCGCTGGTTATGCGCAGCCAGACCCCAGGGCGGTTAGAAGAGCACAGGAGGGTGCGGTGCGCATCAGAGAAGCTTTGAAAACCAGTTTCATGACCTGGCCAGGCTACGGTGTGAAAGTTCTGTTTGTTTCTCCTTGATGAAACCCCCTGCCTCTTGGTTCACTCTACTTCCCTGTAAGCTAACCACCCTCCCCACCTCCCTTCGATCACCACTTGCAGAGGCAATAAAGTCATTGTTGCTTCACATTCATACATTCTTTATTAATTCATCACACAAATAGGGGGATGACTGCCAAGGTAGCGCGGGAGGGGTGGTGGAGGAGGGAAAGACAAGGCCACACAGCACTTTAAAAGTTTAAAACTTTAAAACTTATTGAATGCCGGCCTTCTGTTGCTTGGGCAATCTTCTTGGGTGTAGTGGCTGGGTGGCCGGAGGCCCCCCCCATCACGTTCTTGGGCATCAGGGTGAGGGGGCTATAGAACTTGGGGAGGAGGGCGATTGGTTACACAGGGGCTGTAGCGGCGGTCTGTGCTCCAGCTGCCTTTTGTGCAGCTCAACCATATGCTGGAGCATATTAGTTTGATCCTCCAGCAGCCTCAGCATTGAATCCTGCCTCCTCTCATCACGCTGCTGCCACCTTTCAGCTTCAGCCCTCTCTTCAGCCCGCCACTTACTCTCTTCAGCCTGCCATCTCTCCTCCCAGTCATTTTGTGCTTTCCTGCACTCTGACACTGTCTGCCTCCACGCATTCGTCTGTGCTCCGTCAGTGTGGGAGGACAGCATGAGCTCAGAGAACATTTCATCGCGAGTGCGTTTTTTTCGCTTCCAATCTTCACTAGCCTCTGGGAAGGAGAAGATCCTGTGATCTTTGAAACACATGCAACTGGTGGAGGAAAAAAAAGGGACAGTGGTATTTAAAAAGACACATTTTATAGAACAATGGGTACACTCTTTCACGATAAACCTTGCTGTTAACACTACATACACAGTACATGTGCTTTCGTTCCAAGGTCGCATTTTGCCTCCCCCAACCATGTGTCTAGCCGCTCCCTCCTACCCCCTCCCCGTGGCTAACAGCGGGGAACATTTCTGTTCAGCCACAGGCAAACAGCCCAGCAGGAACGGGCACCTCTGAATGTCCCCTTAAGAAAAGCACCCTATTTCAACCAGGTGACCGTGAATGATATCACTCTCCTGAGGATAACACAGAGAGATAAAGAATGGATGTTGTTTGAATGCCAGCAAACATACACTGCAATGCTTTGTTTTACAATGATTCCCGAGTATGTGCTACTGGCCTGGCATGGTAAAGTGTCCTACCATGGTGGACGGAATAAGGCTGCCCTCCCCAGAAACCTTTTGCAAAGGCTTTGGGAGTACATCCAGGAGAGCCGCGAATGCCAGGGCAAATTAATCCTTTCACACGCTTGCTTTTAAACCATGTATACTATTTTAAAAGGTACACTCACCAGACGTCCCTTCTCCACCTGGGGAGTCCAGGAGGCAGCCTTGGGTGGGTTTGGGGGGTACTGGCTCCAGGTCCAGGGTGAGAAATGGTTCCTGGTTGTCGGGAAAACCGGTTTCTCTGCTTGCTTGCTGTGAGCTATCTACAACCTCATCATCATCATCTTCCTCGTCCCCAAAACCTGCTTCCGTGTTGCCTCCATCTCCATTGAAGGAGTCAAACAACATGGTTGAGGTAGTTGTGGCTGAACCCCCTAAAATGGCATGCAGCTCATCATAGAAGCAGCATGTTTGGGGCTCTGACCCGGAGTGGCTGTTTGCCTCTCTGGTTTTCTGGTAGGCTTGCCTCAGCTCCTTAAGTTTCACGCGGCACTGCTTTGGGTCCCTGTTATGGTCTCTGTCCTTCATGCCCTGGGAGATTTTGACAAATGTTTTGCATTTTGAAAACTGGAACGGAGTTCTGATAGCATGGATTCCTCTTCCCATACAGCGATCAGATCCTGTACCTCCCGTTTGGTCCATGCTGTTGCTCTTTTGCGATTCTGGGACTCCATCATGGTCACCTCTGCTGATGAGCTCTGCACTCACCTGCAGCTCACCACGCTGGCCAAACAGGAAATTGAAATTCAAAAGTTCACGGGCCTTTTCCTGTCTGCCTGGCCAGTGCATCTGAGTTGAGAGTGCTGTCCAGAGTGGTCACAGTGGAGCACTCTGGGATAGCTCCTGGAGGCCAATACCGTCCAATTGCGTCCACAGTACCCCAAATTCGACCTGGCAAGGCCGATTTCAGCGCTAATCCCCTTGTCAGGGGTGGAGTAAGGAAATCGATTTTAAGAGCCCTTTTAGTCGAAAAAAAGGGCTTCGTCGTGTGGACAGGTGCAGGGTTAAATTGATTTACCGCTGCTAAATTTGACCTCAACTCCTAGTGCAGACCAGGGCTTAGACTTATTTGTGATAACTTTTGCCTTAAACATGTTTTATTACATATATTTTTAAGCATAAGAAGAAATTTATATGAAAGCAGTTTCTGCTCTTGTTAATGGAATGAGAACTGAAAAAAGAGAAACACACTCACCTTTGTGATCTCTTTAAAAGGATCAGCCAGAAAATAGTTGAGGTGCTTGTGTCTTGACTGGGCAGATTCTAGACCCAATTCAGTAAAGAATCCCTAATCAGGAAATCACTTAAGCCTGGGCTTAAGTGCTTTCTTGAATCAAGATCTAATAAAGGAAAGTCCAGCCTTTCCAATCCTAATCTACTCTAGAAAAGAAGAGGGGAAGTTTTTCTTAACTAATTAACTGTTGACTGGAGACCTGGGGGCAGACTCTGTAAGCCTGGCCCTCCTTCCCATAGAAGTAGGATCAGTGATGGACATCTTCTCAGGACCAGATTTTTCTCATCCTCTACTGCAAGCAACAGATTTTCTTTCCTGGAGGTCGGTAAGCCTCATTTGGAATTTATCCAAAGTTATCTTAAAAATAGTCTTTGCTGTGCATGATGCTGTAGGAAAATCATTCCATTTAATTGTGATTTTCTTTTTCGATAGCCCATTTTATTTGCAATGGGAGAGGATACCCGTGTTAGCAGAAGTGCTCAGTGTAACTTGGTAAACGTAGCTTTAGCAGAGAACATAATGAAGCGCTGCATCTGTTATAACCAAGCTGAGCAAAGAGGAAAATCTAATTTTATATCTTAAAGGAGAATACCCTAAAAATGTCTGAAGGAAAATGAGCGGATGCGTGAGTGAATAACCTTAACTTCAAGAAACTCATGCATTATTAATTTAATTTTTATAACATTTGAACAATAAAGAAAACATGTTGAGACATTACTCTGTGTTTTCTTGTTATGCTGCATTCATAGTACCATCTCCAGTTTGAGATAACTTATTCTTCAGCCTAAATAAGATAGTCTTGAAGCCTCAGGATTTTCATGCCTTCAAAGCTCCCTGTTTCATTTCTAAATATTACAAATTTTTGAAGCACAAGAGGCTTTATGTTTGGTACCTCAAAGGCTGTTCACCCTTTTAGGTAACCCCCAAGTTGGCTTTCATATCTGCTTATTACCCAAAGTTCTCCACAAGGAACTTCAGCCAATTTTACAATTAAAGGCTTTGATCATATTTACTGTAGCTATGCAAAATTCGTCTGCATGAATGTTACATTAGTTCAGTTTCTCTATTAAGTTTCTAGTGTACCCAATACCCAGAAACTACATAGGTCCTTCTCAAACATGAACTATAAAACACAGCTCAGTCTTGACAAATCCAACTGCCCACTGGCCTCTGGCGAGTGGGATATTTTCCCCATTGAGTCATCCACAGAATGACTAATGTGCATGAGTTGTACCATTGAAACTTGCAGTGGTGTGACCGAACCGGTACCAGTTGCAACAGTGCCATTCACTAGTGTAGACATGACACTGTTCTGTCTTAGTTTTACCCCAAGAAATACTGTTTGGAACTTCAAGATGGCTTTCCTGGTTTCTGCATATGATTTGAGCACTAGAGCCAAGTTGGACATGTTTTCCAGATAGCAAATTACTGGAAGATTTGTTAAGACTCCATAGTAGGTTTAGTTCTGCGAATTATACAAAGCAAGTATGAAAAAGACCTACATTATTTGTTTTGCCACTATGTGATGCCTCCCATCAGTACACTTTCTAGAGTTTTGTTCAGTTTAGTTTTAAAGGTCTCTTTCCCAGGACAACTAGTACAAGATACATTGAAGAGGGTTTGCAGACAGCTTTTTGCTTTCCCCTTCTCTTCTGTTACTATTGGATATGACAATTACCCAATTACATCATACTGCATATAAAAGTTTAGTCTGGATACAGGTAGCTTTTGAGATAATGACACTAATTCTTTTCTTGTTTACAAAGACACATTATCAATGCTTTTACTTGATTCCTGTCCTAAATCTTAGTAAATTGTGTATTATTCCAAAGGCAATTCCAAAGAGCCTTCATATCTTTTGTATTCTTAGTCAAATTGTTTCTGTCATCTTATGTTCACTCTCCAGTCTGAATTACAGTTAGATGCAATATATGTTTAGACTCCGTTAATCAAGGAGAAGGAAATTGGCAGAATGCTCTGTCCTTAGGGAAACAGTGAATGGTAGCTAGAATGTTTGGAACTATCATGCCTAGTCACCACATTTGAAATGCTTTGAATCTGATAGGCAGTGTTAGTGTTACAAAATGCTGGGTATGATTCCTTTCCAGTTTAAGGTATGTAAAACATATTCAGGGATTTGAGTGTGACTCATATATTTACAGTGAATAATCCTGAATTGTCCAGGTTTAAAATCTTGGTAAATTTGACAGATTTGGTAATTAAGTCTCATCTATATCCTATGTTCCAAAAGCTGATTTTTTAAATTTATTTTTTACTCTGATAATTGATTTATATCTTGGGTATGCTGAAGATGATCTGGTCACTTTCCTCTGTAATCAGCACAACTGTGTGTTTCAATATAGCCTCTACCAGAAAGGCTAAACTGTGAGGGCTTTCTGCAAACTTCTTTCCTTAGTTTAAAATCTGAAATGATTCCTTTCCTCTTGACTACAGTTAAAATATTGATACATTTTTAAAATGTTTAATGTAAAGTATATGTTAATTTTTCTTGGTTTTTTATGTACGTCTCCATCTTTTTCTAATCCTTCCAGTTGTCTAGTCTCTGTTTATACTCTAGCATTTTATCTACTTATTGTATTACATTAAAAAGGCAACATTATGGCTGTACAGTTAAAATCATACAAATTCAGGAAATGCATATGTGTTCTGTCCACAGCATTGACTCTACTGTTGTGTATATGCATGTTTTGTGGTATACGTGCATTATATGGCACACACTATTATGCAACACATTAATCCAGAAAAACAGGGATAGAAATGCTACATTGGTTTGTTGTTGGAAGTTGCATTGGTTTGTTGTTGGAAGTTGTAACCTTAATTCTTTTCTGACTTGAAGTTAAAATTTTCAAAAGCAGGTTTGGGTATGTCTACACCGTAGCGAGGTGCAAGGCTCCCAACCCAGGTAGACAGACTCTCACTAGCGGAGTTGGAGGCAGCCCACTGAAAATAGCAGAGTGGATGTGGCGGCTTCGGTTCTTAAACCCACCTGACCTCCTTGGCTTGAAAGCCGGAGCTCCAGTTCAAGCCACAATGTCTACGCTGCTATTTTTAGGGTGCTAGCTCAAGCCCTGTGAGAGTCCGTCTGCCTGTGCTGGAATGCGTGCTCCCAGCTTCAGTGCAGACATACCCGAAGGAACTTAGGCTCCTAGGAAGCACTTCACCTCAGTGAAATTGCCCTATGCTTACTGAGGATACCCTAATGTATCTGAGGGCTCAGATCCTGCAGAACTCTGACTCACATAAACAGAAAATGCTTCACACTGAGTTGTTCTATTGACTCTGATGCACCAGTGGTTTGTGGGACAGTTCCCTTAGCCTCTTATGAATGCTTTTCTTTTTCCTTCCCTGAATTTTCCACTGGTCTAGTTTGCTATTCACCAAAATATACAACAACTTGTCTGTGACTGAATTTTTAACAGGTACCTGCATGTCTAGTACATAAGATAGAAAGTGCATATGAATAATAAAATCTATCACATTTTCCTAAGACTTTTTCTTGTACTTAATTTTGTTCATCTGAGTTTGCCTGTTTATAATATGCACCAATTCGCATCTAAAGGACTGGCAGAGAGTCCAGTCTTCTTAAAGTTTCTCTAATTTCTCATTTTTGTTTGCAGATGTTACTGGAGAATACTTTATAATTTGCTTTTTATCACATTTATCTCCCCACAAAGTGTCCCTGATCATCCCTATCCTTACACTTCGTAATTGGATTCGATCTTCCAGCTTGGAATCTTTCCAGAAGCAGATGCTGTTACTGATCTATGTTCTACTGTTCTTGCTAGGTTACTCGTCATTTCTCCTATGAAACTCCTTTGACTAACTCTTCTCATTAGTCAATTTGGTAAAAACATTACTGGAGGGAGCTTAAAAGCTCTGGTTGAAAGTCTGAGCAGTAGCAAAGGATATCTTCTTTTCAAGTTCATCATTTCCCCTTGAAAATAGCATCTACTCCTCTGTCAGGTTGTCATTTCAGGCAGCTAAAAATTCTTATTACTCAGGGTTAATTGCCTTTGGCACAATAATCTCAGATTTCTCTTGAGAACTGTTGATAGCATGCTTTAACCCTCTAAAATCAAATCAGACTTTTCCCTCCATGAGAAGTGTGACAATTTTTAAACATTCTTTTAAAAATAGGATTGATGGAATCGGGGGGGGGGGCTCTATTTCTCCTCCAAGTCGTTTTGGTTTTTCACCACTCCTTAGAGTATAATCTTTCTGTCACTAAGTGGACCTGTTTCTCTTTGACATGTCAGTTAGAATTGTGACTGTGCAATATATTGGTCTTACAAATGAAGCTAATCATTTTCAATCTTGGGAACACTGCTCAGCTCTCCTGTATGTCTTAGGGTTGCATTCTTGAAATGGATCCTCCTGGGTAAAGAGTTGTTTAGTGTGGGTCCATTTGCAGGATCTAGACCTTAATTTTTAACCTTAAGACATATCCTAGTTTCAAATAATGTTGCACTATGACAGAGCTAACTCCTATTAAATCTTAAGCCCTTTTAACCCCAGCAGAATGGACATTATTAACTTAAAATAAGACAGGTCAAAAGGAGGGAATATATTTTTATGAAGAAAATAAAGTCTGAAATTTTTTTGGGGTGGGGGCTATATAATAGATGGAAAGATTGGATGGAGTTTTTGACTAAAAGTTTGTTGTTTTTGTTTAAAAAAAAGTCTAAATTCAGAATTTTTTAATCAGTTATAAATCAATAAAAATGAACTGTGGAACAATATTTTTTCATGTCTTTCTATGAAACTCTACCCTGAGAATAGCTTCTGTGGTGTATGACTATATTTTATTTGCCTTCTAATAGTAGATAAGCTCTTTAAAATCAATAAGAATAAGAAATTGTTGAAAATAGCTAGCTCCAAATAGTTAATACCTTTAATTAACTAGGACTAGCATTGCAGGTAAAGAGGGGGGATACATCAGAACATCTAATTTTCATTCCTGGAAACTTCTCCAGAGATGATGTCACTGCACCAGCCAATGAGCATCATCATGTGATCTGATATAATTTTGAAAATTCTGCTCCTCTGACAGGGGTTATATTTGAGAATAATGACATTTGAAGTTTGGTTGGCTATCATATTGCCAGATGTTCTGATTAACCATGAGTTTTGCTAATCCCCTGTGTCCATGTGCAAGGGCCTTTAGATAGCTGAATAGTGCTGGGGCATCTTCCATTGACACCATTTATTACAAATTATTAAGCATATTTTCTGCAAGTTCCAAGTGATTTAGGAAGGGGAGAAAATCTAGTTTTCCATTGAACACTGTAGATAGTCTGAAAAATATCTGACTGAAAGAGTAGTAGATTTAAAAAAAAAATTATGGAAAGACTTACAGATGTTGGCCGGATTTTATTGTTTGGAGACGTCCGATTTCAGGAATATTAAGATAATTCCATGTTCTAACAAAACAATGATTAGACACAGTGGTCAGGAGAAGCATTTCTCTTATGGTCTGCAGTTCTGGAGCTATTTTTAAGTAAGAGTCTCATGTCATCAGATGTACAGTAGGAGTCTTTCCACTCTGAGGGGATGATCCCAGCATTTAAATAATGATTTACTGCCGCTTTTATTAGAACAATTATTGGTTATTTCAGACTTGAAATGGGCAGATTAAGCTCTGTGAACCTCACAGCTGAAACCTCACAACACTGGCAATTTTCAGTGATTAAAGTAATTTACTTTATCTATAAAATGTAAAGATATTTTATAATAGCCATACAGCAAGTACAGGGAGGTGCAGTTTTCCTGGAGATAATCAGACCTCTGGGGATAAAGGGTCCTGGCTGCACCTCATGCATTGCAACACCCAGAGGGCTTTATTATCCGATGATTACCACACCCCCATTTCCATGTCTTTTTGCTTAATTAATCACAGTAACATTATTGCCCAACTTCAGACAACAAAAATAATGAGAGAGGCTCTAAAAGATTCAAAGACTAGGGGAAAAACAAGAGATCCCATAGGAAAGGACCGATAGTGAAACTGAGGTTTACAAATCACTGGGATCTATTAAAAATTATGCTTACATTTTGTAAAGTGCCCCTTTTAATATAAATATATAATTATATTTTTAATATTGTAAATGTGTAGATACAGTATAAAACATATACTTGTTTTGATCAGAGGAGAGGTGGGTATATTTTTAGGGTAAGAATCCTTGCTAAAATCTTGCAGCCATTACATCGAATGGCTACACACATTCCTTTTTTTATTATTATTTTAAAACCTACTGAACACTATGTTGTCCCTCTTTCTGTCCGTATGTTCTCAGTTCTTTATCGTCTCTCAGAAAGCTACACTGCCCCAAATTCCTGGGGGCAAGAAATTAGGAGAGTCTGCAAGATATATATATATTATCTGCAAGAACACACACGTTGCGGGGAGGAGGAAGTCCGTAAACATAGACACAAGCTCCAGTGTGCTATTTAATTTCTTATTCCAGTGCAAACTCTGTTACCAACTTGCCCTGTGGCATCAGACAAGGTGTTTAATCTCACTGTGTCTCACTTTATCTGCCTGAAAAATAGGTAGAATAATGCCTCAGTCACAAGGGGCTGCCTGAGTTATAATCCGTTAGGGCTAGATTGTGGTGCCCTTACTTATACTGAGTAGTAACTTGCTCTTCAAGTAGTCCTATTGATTCTGTGGAACTACTTGTGGAATGAGGTATGAGTCAGTGGGAGTAAGGGTGTCACTTTCTTGCCTCTAATCTTTGTAACAACTCCAAACTCCTGAAATTAAAAGTATTATGGGGTCTGATCTGACATCCATTGCATTCAATGGCAAAGCTCCCAGCCGTGTGAAATATTTTCAGTGAAACCCCAACCTCCATGAGAGTTGACTGGTTTCATGTTTCTTTACAAACTCTTTTTTTCCAACGGACTTGTGTATTTTTTTTAACTGAAACATGTCCCAGCTTTCAGCAAATGTAGCCCAGTCTGTGGTTTTTGCATTGAAATCTTTAGAAATCTTCATGGTAAGACTATAGTGCAAAATGAGGTTTTGCCCAGAGTCACTTTCAGATTCGGGGTTCATTCAAATCTGAAATGTAAAGCAAAATCTCGTGGGTCTGCAAATTCACATAAAACCAAACCAGAGAAAAATATCTGCATGTCTCCCTATCCAACTAACCCAGCAAGTTTTGCACAGCACAATTACTGTACCCAGGGGGTCATGAAGCAGCAGTGTGAACTGTAAAGTGGAAAATTATTTTAGTAGAAATCAATGCCTGCCATTTAGCTTAAGCATTCCCACATTTAGCATTTGAGCACATAGGCCCAGTCTAAATTAGAAAATAAACTATGTTTGAAAACGGCTTGCAAACGGACAGAGCTTTCACCTATTCTCACTAAACCAAACATGGACATAGTTAGTGGGCCTGTGTAAACTGGGGCAAACAGTGTTCAGGTCTCAGCAATGTCTCCTGAATTGGATTTTGAACATGACTTGGCCCATCTTTTGCAGACAACGAACCATGTGCAAGTTTGGTTTAGGTGTGTGGTGGTAGGAAAGGCAGTGGAAGTGTTTGACAACCGTTTTGAAGCACAGCTCATTTTCCAGTATAGGCAGACAGTATGCAGTTTAGCATGCAAATGCCAGACTACTCTTTCATCGCACTGATATTTTCTATCCGCACTGGTGTACAGGTTTTGGCAACACAAAAAGAGGTTTGGGCATGCTTGCATGTGCCCCAAGATCTTTTTTTAACACTGTGCCTTTCTCACACGCATTCTGTTAAAACTGCTGACAATAGTATTTGAAGAGTGCTCCCAAACTGATCTCCTTTGAGAGTAATAAAATCCACCCTTTGTCAGGACAGTTCTTTTCAATAAGTGAATCTGTGGGGGCTCCTGTTTCTCTGTTCAAGGATTTTAGTCTTCTGACTTAAGCCTCTACGCTTTGCAATGCAGCAGAGCTCAGCAATACGAGCCAAAGATAAATCAAACACCAGGTATTTGATACCTTATTCAAGTGGAGATCATCCTTAAATTTCCTATGTCTACTTCATTTGTGCTTCCCTGGTCTATAGCAAATAAGGAGAAAATCCTCCCATTACAAACATCTGATTCATTTTGCTGTGTTCTTGAATCTTGGAAAGCCATGTGAAGTGACAATGGCTTTCTCAGATGAGCATAGTTTGTGCTGCTTCAGCTTTTTGTCAGAAACCCAGGCTTTTGTTTTCAAGTCTGTTCCATTGTTACAACAGCTAGGAGCATGCAACCAATAGACAAGCCAAAATAAACCTCTGCCCCTGAAATATTTGTAGGTGATGTATCAGTTCATATAGCATCAGTGTATGCTGAAATGAAGTCGCAAACAGGATTCAAATCTAGGTACTGACTGTGTTAGGGAGGGGCCAAGGGTGCGGGAGCAGTAAGTAGGCTGAGCCCCCTGCAAAGAAATCTTTATAGCTATTTCTGCTGAAACTAGTAGCTCTTAAAGGGTCCAGAAGGGAGGAAGAGCATTACTTTACATAATAATCATGGTATTCCGGAGCACCAAGGTATTGCGGGGGGATAGGAAATGTGAAAAGGTTCTTTGTGCTAAAGATGTCTGATAGCTAGTGGGCCTCAGGAAATGGGTAGTGCTTGGTGCCAGAGGAAAAGGGGAAAGACTAAACTAGGTAGTAGAGAAGTGTTGGCCCTGAGATTTAGACTCTTCGATTTTTATACTCCACCCATCTCTGTGGTATTTGAGAAGCTTTTGAAATGACTGCAGTTTCTGGATGCATTTGAGCTGAATGTTATATATCTGTATTAGAGCTGTGTTAACCCTGCGTGATTTGCTTTACAATAGTTTTAGTGAACTGGGAGCTGTAGTTCAGTTGACAAGGGATTAGAGAACAATGAACCCTGCCGTGTTTGCTCTGAAGGTGCAAACTCAAAACTCAGAAGGAACCTCCACTTTCCTCCCACCACAGTTCCTTCTTCTTCCCCCCATCTCTTCTCTGAACAAGCACAGGTTTCATCTGGTGTGAACTGACTGTATCATGACCAGTGGAACCGGAGTCAGAGGGCCTTTGCTCACTGGCTGTTATTGCTGGGACACCAGGACATGGGAGGAATGCAGCCACCTAGAGCAAAACACAAGGTTTAATTAAGTGTCACTTGTTCAACTTAACCTGCATCCAGCCCCACTCTTTCCTAATTAAATGTGATGGCAGTGTCTGAGTAGTGAGTTCTTTATAGTGCAGCTGCTGGTAGTGTGAGCCATGGAACTGGTCTGAATTCCCCTGGAGCCCTGAATTTTTGTAGACTCAACCTGAGCCCAGCAATGGATCTAGTGGAAGGAGGAGTTCTAGCTGTAATCAGGCCTGGCCATGCAGGAGGACGACAGCTGCAGGAAAGTAAAACTTATTTTACCTTATTGGGGAAGAAAGCAGAGAGGTCTGCACAATTCTGAAGCTCACAACTGCCACAAGCCTCACAGCGGTGCTAGGAGCCTGGGGAACTATTGCTTCCCAAAGCAGGGGGGAAAAAGCCCTCCAAAGCTGTGGAGTGACACGTTTTTCACTAGAGACCAATCTGAGGGGAAGGGATTCTTATGTTGCTGCCTTATGCTCACTGGCTGCTACAGACAATTCTGGGGACTTGACAGAGACTGTAATTCGGGAAATTTGGGATCACTACCTTTGGGAGTGGCTGCTCAGGGAAGTGCTCTCATATTAGATAGCTGCTTAGAAGTGGGGTGTGCAGTGGAAGCCAGAAGAGAAAGGGTAAAAGCCCTAGGAGGCACAGCAACCCCAGAAGTACATGCAGTGAGGCGAGCAAAGGAGAGCAGGTGGCCATGCTTCCATACCCATAGTTGGATGGGAGACAGCACAAGTGGGTAAATAAGTGCCCTGCACGAGGACAGCATTGCAAGGAATGTGGCAGATTGGTCTTCTGCATAGACCCAAAGCCACTGAACTGGGCATTGAAGAGATGCCTCTATCCAGTGTCCACCATTGATGACACCTTGCCAGAACTTTCCAAAGCCAGAATCTTTATGGTGTGTGATGTGAGGGATTTATTTTGGTACATAAGCATGCTGACAAGCTTTGTAACACCATTTGGTATTACAGATGGCCACACATGCCAGTGGGCATAAGCCCAGCACCAGAAGTGTTCCAGAGAAGACTCATCCAAGCTCTGGAAGGACTGCCTCGGGTGAAAAATAATTGCAGATGATATCCTCATTGTGGGTGAAGGGAGCAATGCTATAGAAGCTGAAGAAGTCCATGACGGACAATGACAAGCTGTCTTTACAGCAATGCAGGGACAAGAAGAAAACTCTCATGCCAGAAAAAATGTAACTCAGATAGGACAAAGTGACATATATTGGACATCTGCTTACAGCAGGGGGTCAGAAAGTAGATTCCCAGAAAGATCAAGGCAGTTGGGGACATGCCAGCTCCAGTGGATGTGAAAGGAGTGCAGCACATCATAAAAATGATAAATTTTCTTTTCAAGTGCTGCCCATACCTGACTGTGGGAGTGGAACCAATATATCAGCTTGCACGGCAGGATGTGGAGTGGCCCTGGGCAGATTCTCAACAACAAGCATTTGATATCTTGAAACAAATACCGTCTGTCCCTGTCCCGAAGTGCTAGCAGCCAGGAGAGCCACTGCCACTCCAGTCTTGTGCCTTGGACAGAGGACTGGGTGTAGCTCTCTTACAGAAGCAGCTAGTCACTTATACCAGCAGAGCCCTGTCAAAGATTGAACAGGCATATGCCCAAATAGAGAGAGAGAGCGAGAGAGAGAGAGAGAGAGAGAGAGAGAGCTTCTGGTTCTGATATTTGGAGTGGAGCAATTCCATCAGTACACATGGCTACCCGGAATAGTGCAAGCAGAACACAAACCCCTAAATGACCAAGCTCCAAAGCTTCTTCGTGCTCCAAAGAGATTGCAGTGTATGTCAATGTGCCTCCAGCGCTACCAGCTGGAGATCAGATACCGTCCACGATGATTACTAGTGTTAGCTGACGCTTGGAGCAGGTCAGATAAACCCAGCCTGAGTGAGCTGGGGGAAGAGGATCAGTGCAGCCTGTTAAAGGATTTAATGTCCTGTCTCCCAGTTTCAACAGCAAATCTGATACAAATCAAAGAGGCTACAGAAAAGGACATCCAACTACAGTGGTCAAGAGATTGCTATTAGCAGGGTGGCCAGAAGACACAAGCCAACTACCAATAGGCGCAGAATCATATTTTCAAATTAAAGATGAGCTGAGTGTGCAGAATAGAATCATATTTTAAGTGCAGAGGGCTGTTGTCCCTGCTTCACTATGGAGGGATGTCAGGCAAAAAATACATGTCTCACACCAGGGGAATGACAGCTGTCTTAGATGGGCTTAGATGTATGTTAACTGGCCGGGAATGAATATGCAATTGCGCTCCTTGATGGAAAGGTGGGATGTCTGCCAGTCCTGGATAACTGCCAGCAGAAAGAGACTCTTGCCACAGGAGATGCCCATCCAGCCATGGGAAAGATGGAAACAGATTTATGTACCTGCAATAAAAAGCAATACTTGATTACAGTGGACAACAATTCAAATTTTCAGGAGGTCAGTGCCCTGCCTGATACAAGAAGTAAATCAGTGATTGACAAATTGAAGACCAGATTTGAGATACTGCATTCCAGATACTGCATTCACTAACAATGGACTCCAGTGTGCCTTGAAAGAAGTCAAGGAATTGGCATGAAAATGGCACCTCCTCCACAGCATACTCACACATTAATAGTAAGGTGCAATCAGCTGTGAAAACAGCTCAGACTCATAGGCGGTTTCTTTTGGTTCAGACCCTTTGTTAGCATTTTTAGCACACAAGAATAGCCCATCAAAACAGTGCAGGCCCTGACAGGGCAAAGAATTAAAACTCTGCTGCCAATGAGGGGAGACCTGTTGTGGCCAGAATGATGAAGATATTGCCAAGGGAACATCGCCAACAATCAGAGAAAGCAGTCAATAGAGCACAATAGATCAGCCAAGGACTGCCTGGCCCTGAAGACAAGTGCTCCTGTGAGTATCCAGCCATTAGAGAGACATCAAGAGGACTGGGCTAAAGGAGTTGTGAGGGTGCAGTGGCACCAAAGTTATACAAGGTGACTGTGCAAGAGAGACAAGTCATCGGAAGGAAAAAGAGGCATTTATGAGCCAGCAGACACAAGACCCAGAGAGAGCCTACAGAGATCATCGTGGAGGGGAGAGACAGAGAACCACCTTGAGGCCAACCCACAGGGAGAATGGAGACTCCACAGAGAATTTGCTAGACTCTGAGACAGAGAGAGGTCACTCCCTGAGTGGTGGCCTATTGAGACCAAACTCCCTCAAAGACTATGTAACCAGCTGAGTCTGTGGTAAAGACAGTACTTTGTCTGTGATAAAGACAGCTCAGCTTTGGGCTAGCAACCTCTGGCCAAAGGGATGTGGTTTGGGGTGTATGCATCAATTATTTGTTTTAATGTTTGTAAAATAGGAAAGATGTATCATGATCGGGGGAGGGATAGCTCAGTGGTTTGAGCATTGGCCTGCTAAACCCAGGGTTGTGAGTTCAATCCTTGAGGGGGCCATTTGGGATCTGGGACAAAAATTGGGGATTGGTTCTGCTTTGAGCAGGGGGTTGGACTAGATGACCTCCTGAGGTCCCTTCCAACCCTGGTATTCTATGATTCTATGATCAGTGGAACTGGAGTCAGAGGGCCCATGTTCTTGGAGAAACTTATTGATGGGACCCCAGGAAAACAGGGAATGTGAGGAGTTGGACTGGAAGGAACACAGCCACATGGGCAGAGCAATGCACAAGGTTTTAATAACGTTCCACTTGTTCAGCTTAACCTGCATTCAGCTTCACTCTTTGCTAATGAAACACTGGTATAGTTTTTCTCTCTCCCAATGCTTCAAGGAGGTGGGGTGCAGTCATCCATCCTCTGAGTATCTCAGATCGGACCTCAGGATATGAGGTGTTGCCAGACAGGAAAACTCTGTTGGTAGTCCACTGATCTGATATTATCACATGATTATAATGAACTGATATATTTGAAGATCTTCAATGACTTCTTCTTCTTACATGATGCTGCTGCTTTGCACTTATGCATGAAGGTCTCAAAGGGTTTTACACAGGTAGATAAGCATTGTCATCACCATCTTACAGATGGGTGAAGTGACTTGCTCAAAATCACATGGCGTGTCAGTGGCTGGGGATGGACACAGGTCTTCCAAATCCCAGTCTTGCATTCAGTTGCTTAGACCAAAGCAGACTGTTGAAAACATCTGACTTTTAAAAAAGCCCATCCCTAATTCAAACAACTGGCTACTAATTCTGTAAAAGTAGAAGAGGCCTGGACCCATATACTTCAATAAAACTGCCTTGACATCTTCGACCCACCATGTGAACTACATACATTGATGCAGAACTCTGCAACTAAGTGTCTCAAGGGTGAAGGTTCAATTGCTGTAGACCGGGTCTTGGTCTCATGTTGAGACCTTACCTCTAGGATTTGTTCTTGCTGGAAATAGATGTAAGATCAAACTTGGCCATGTGTAGAAAGAGATGCAAGTTGTTCCTGTTTGCACAGGTTTTTAATTAAATATGAAATCCTGGGCCAACGTGCTGCTCCTGCTGCACGAAGTATGAATCCTGTAGCCCATCTTTCTGCTTGCCAACCTTAGTCTATAGTTTGAAGACCTCCCCTCCTCTTTCTAGGGGAAGAGTATAGAATGAATGGATGTTGGCCGGGGCAGGGAAGGGAGGTTGGGTAGGGAGAAACATGAAACTGCCTGGTTTTGGAGGGATTGTAGGGATAGTAAGTACTTTTCCCCATATATCACTGAAGAGCAATGATTTTGAGTGACCCTCCTTTTAACAACATTGGCAGAACATAAACTGTGATTAGAACCCTCCATGAGTCCTGGCTCCTAGTCTGCTTTAATCAACAGACACACAGTTCCTCATTTGATCTGATATTTAAAAACGTAGTATCAGAAGACAGAGGTGAGGTGTTTGTAGCAATTCATACTATTACTTTTGCCGCTTCCGTTACAAAAGAAAAGAGAGAGCATGAAAGATATGCAATTTTTTCATAATTCTACTTTTAGATGGTTCCGTAAATACCTGTCTTTTTAGCACTACAGGCACAAAGTTGGGGACTAAAGGGATGTATACCTCAGATATGCTAATAAAAACAAATGTCTATGGTTTCTGGCAAAATAAAAGCTCTAGTACTTTGCTCTATGTGTAATATACTCCTCTTAGGCGCTGTCATAGTGCCTACTGAGACAAACATGGATAAAGCTGCTACACTATAAAGATTAAGGCTATTTTATATTCTTTGATTTTCATTTTAATGTTCCTTGCATTTAAATTACTTCATCACTAATTTTTATCTAGTATTGGTATTTATGTCTGAGCTATTTACAGACAAAATATAAAAACTAAACTAAAATATCACACAGGATAATTCTGTAACTAAGTAGGATATAGTGTCATCATTACAGAGCAGGTTTAGTTCTCTGGCATTAATAGGGTTTAGAAATATTAAACTTGGTTTGCCAGTTTTTCCACCATGTCTTTACAATTAAAGATGAGACTTGATGAAAGTCTAAAGTCAGTTCTTACTTAAGGCAGATTGTGCCATCCTTACGATGACTGGTACCCCTCAAGCAGTTCCATTAATTTTAATGGAACTACTTGAAGAATAAGGTACTACTCAACATAGTTATGGTGGAAGAATCCGGCCCTTGGTGAACGAGAAATATTTTTTCATAAAAAATCACAAATGTGAGCAAGGGCATACATTTTTCTTCTTTTTACTACCAGTTTTTTCCTGAGAAAAGCTGCAATGAACTCTGACTCTAGAGTGTGTGTCTAGCAAGAGCATATATTCATCTGTGATGCACAGTCACCCACCCAAAACAAGCAGGGGATGTAGAGTTCAGATTTCTAATGCTGGTTCTGGGTTTAGATTCCTAATACTCCCCCAAATTCAGGGATGTTCACATCTGGGATATTGGTTTAGGTCCGTCCTGAGTTCAGACCTCCCGGCACAGTGGAGCTGCAGTCTTTCCCCAAATTAAATTCTCATTCTTTCTAAAATACTCACCACTACACATTTTCTTCTTAATCAGAAACTCATTTAGCATATTTCACCTGTGTGTCTAGGATTACCTCCTTTGTCGCATTAAACACATCTTAAATTAATTCTATTAAGTATCTTGACATTCTTTACCTTAATTATGTTATCACTAAACCTCCTCATCCCAGAGATGTTTACCTTCAGGTTTTAACCATTCTATGTATAGTACAGGATAACTCATGTAGCCATCAAGCCTTTTATTACACCTGATAAGTATTATACCATAGTTTCTCTAAACTTAGTTAACTCTTTGGAAACTAGCTACTCTTTGTCTAAGATTGCCCAAATTTGATGGCTTTCTAGGAGCACAGCAAAAAAACATTTTTGACAGGGTTTTTAAGAGAAAAGAGAGAGATTGTCTAGGACATGGGTGAGGTGTGAAGGATGAGGGGTTCTTTTGTTGTTTTATCTGAGTTAATCTGTTATCAGTATGTGTGTATTTAATGCTGCTGGGTTGTAATAATTGTTTTAAGTTTAATTGTTTGGGTTCCTACAGCTCTTACTATGGGTATTTTTAATTGTTTAAATCTAAACAAAAATTAATATTCTCCAGACGGATATCTTGGGACTAGCTAATTTCTCCTAATCTTATCACTTCCCCAGCCTGTTCTCTCATTGTGAGCTACACCTGGTTCTGATCTCTTTCCTGATGCTGGAAAGTAGCAGAGAGCATCTGGTGGAAAATAAGGGGAATTTTGTTATGGAATCCAGACTATTTCTATGCATACAAGTCAGTCAGCAAGGGAGGAAAGGAAAGGAGTGAGGCTTGCTATCTCTTCTGGGGTACCTTCCTTCAGCATTCATGAACAGTAGAGAAATGCCCCAGTTTGGAAAGGGGAGTAGGGAGAGAGGAGTTGTCAGGATGAACACACTTGTCCTGAGTACTTCAGGGTGGAATGCTGGGTGAATATCCTCTTTATCTCATACTGGTTGAGACCAGTAGGTTTTAATCGCTTGTATGAAGTTACATTCCATATAGTTACTTTTAACCATAATCACAACCATGTGGCTCACTCTACTTTTTATACTGCATCCCAGTTTAGTGGTCTCTCTAATCCTCTCAAGGATCCTGATATCTCCCTCCCCTTCATGGGTGGCAATACAAGAATATGGTTTCTAAAGTACGCACTCAGTCCTTATGTTTTGCCTGAACCCTTCACTGGGTTTATAACTTCATAATCCCTCCTTTTTGAGGAATTGTAAGCCATTGTAAGATGCTTTGGCAATATCCAGCTACATGGTGCTACATGAAAGAATGACAACCTCCCCTAAATAATCATTCCCTTTTTTTATTTTAAGGGATTGTTGTGACCATCTGCTTCATCTTCCTGCATAACACAGGCCATAGCATTGTATATTCTGTACTCAGTCTTCAATACAATCACCAATTTCTTTAAAAACAGAAGGTTAATATTGAGAGGCAACATGGTCTTATAGATTGAGGAGGGGGTGGAAGTCAGGAACTCTGAGCTGTGATCCCAATTCTGCCACTGAACTGATGTGTGTCTTAGGGCAAATCACTTCAATTCCCTGCCTCAGTTTTCCCATTTATGAAGTCAGGGAGAACAATATCTACTATTCATTGATGCCATGAGGATTAGTGCCAGATTGTGGCTTTTAAAGCCTCAGACATCCATGGGTATGTTGGGATTGGCAGTAGTGGAGGCATTTTGCCTGCAGAGATCCAAAGCCTCCAGAATGCCTTTGGCTGTGCTGGGGAGGGCATGCAGGAGGGGCTCCTGCTATACTCTGTAACAGGCTGCGGCGTACACTCCCTCAGTGTTAACCCCAGTCTGCCAACTGTAGTGAAAATGCAGTGTTGTGACTGCAGGATATCGAGCACAGCTGGTGATGCTGACACCCTTCTCTATTAGTGCCAACCTTTGAGCTCAGCAAGAGCACAGTGTGGCCTTCGGATTGTCTCCTGTGCAGGAGCAAAAAACCCCCAGACTTTGGCCTTTCATTAGCTGTGATTGGTACAGCATTTTAAAAGTATGAAGGGCTACACAGTATTTAGTTGGATCTTCAGGAGTACTGTAGCATCTTTATTATATAAAGAAAAACTGAAACTACCAATAGAAGGAGTTAAACAAAACTGAACTGTCAAGATAAAATCAATATATTCCTCACAATGACTTTTCAACTAAAATATCAAACTGAATGTTTAGTGTATTTCTGTTAGTTTAACACAGATTTCTTATCTCTTATAAGTATTCTTATTTTTATTTTTACATCACTAGATTAAAAGATTGAATGTCTGAACTTTACAATCTCAAATTAAGTAGAGGGCCATAATGATAAAGAATAGACATTAAGGTTATGAGTAAAATAACATGTCAAAATCCTTGGGAAGTTTTATGGGCCATGTTATCTTGGTTGTTAAGGGGAAAAACATGTGTTCTGCTCAAGGTAAATAGCTTGAAAGCATTTCCACCTGAAACTGAATCTGTTTATGTGTAGTTGAAGTTGGGACCTTCCTGGGGCTCTCTGAGCTCATTGCAGAGCCTCAGGCACTGTATTATATAGAAATATAATATATCTGAAGCAAGTTATTCATTACTACTGTGGGAACATTAGGGTAAACATACACTGGTTGGGTTATTTTAATAAGCCAATTACCTAGACCATGAATTCACCGAATGTTGGGTTGCTTAGCTAAATTGAAGACTTGTGAATTTTTATGTTTTGCTCATCAAAATAGAAATTCATGATAAATAAGAAATTACACAAAACAGACTAAAGATTGTCTGTAAAGTAATATAATATTTGTCCTGCTGATGTGCACTGGTGCATCGTTATGCCCACATGGAGAACCTTTAAAAATCAAAGTGGTCCTGCATAGGTGCAGAGAGATCAGTCTCCAGGGATGGGGCCATAGTGTTAACAAAGTTTCACAGAATTAATTAAAACACTGAAATAATCAGTCACAATACTCATTCTAATCTTGTTCTGACCTGTGGAAATGATTTGGCACCAATACAATACTATGGATCCTTAATACAAGTCCTTGTCAGTCTTGAGATGAGTTGTACCAAACAAAAGTGAGTATAAAATCCAAATTATGGATAGACTTCCAGTGACAATTCCATAAAAAAATTTAAAAAGTCGGCCCCAATTCTATAGACACTTATGTGTGCTAATAGTGCCATTGAATTCTTACCTGCTGAAATGTCAACTCGATTCAAAATTGCCTTCTCTGATAACAATAGTTCATAGCCATGCCTTGTCCTTTCATGAATGTGTACACACTAACCCCAAAGTCCTATGGAAAAAAATGTAGCTAAATTATTTTTATACTATCTAATGTGGCAGTCAATCTGCCCAAGTGGTCATTAGAAATGAAATTCACCCCTGTGGAGGGGCTTGTTGAAGGACTATGCATCACATAAATTCCACTTCTTTTCTCTTTTTTGAGAGCTTAAGGGAGACTTTTATGAAAAGGATTGTACGTTTTAAAAATGCAATTGCTATTGAAGACAGTGGGAAAAGTAACAACTAGTATTGCTAGAAGACTTATAATTTTTCCAACCTCATTATCCTTCTTTAAATTCCTTGAAAACTCTCCTTTGCTGTGATGCCTACAAAAAATTGACAAGTTAGGTCATTGCTAAGCCAAGACCGCTGTCTATCATGCTGATCAGCGTTGTTTTGTGTCCTTGTACTTTCCCGTCTGTCTTGATCCATCTGCTGTCTCTTGTCTTAGATTGTAAGCTCTTTGGGTCATGGACTGTCTTTTTGTTCTGTGGCTGTTCAGCACCTACCATGTTGGTGTCCTGGTCCATGACTAATATATATTCCTCACAATGGAATTCCTAGGCATTCTGGTAACACAAATAATTACTACTACTACTTAAAAAGTAAAGGAGTACTTGTGGCACCTTAGAGACTAACCAGTTTATTTGAGCATAAGCTTTCGTGAGCTACAGCCGTAGCTCACGAAAGCTTATGCTCAAATAAATTGGTTAGTCTCTAAGGTGCCACAAGTACTCCTTTACTTTTTGCGAATACAGACTAACACGGCTGCTACTCTGAAACCTACTACTACTTAATAAAGTGTCAGTGTATAAGGGCTTATCAGAGAGTCTTAAAGTCCTTATGTACATACCCCAAAACTTTCTAGTTGAAAGTTTTTTCATCTAAGATCAAAATGGAGGGCAAAAATTCATTTGTCTACTTCTAGTGAGTGTACAAAAAAATATTTCCACTGCTTGTGGTTTGGGTAACTTCTAATGAGAGGCCCTTAGAAACTGTGTGTTAGTTTTGAGATCAGGAACCAAGATTTCAGGGGGAGACTGTTGCTACAGGAGAAGTTGTCATTATTATTTTAGTTTATCATTTGTGTTATCATAGCACCTACAAGCCATAGTCATGGAGTAGGACTTGATTGTGTGTTAGGAACTCTACAAACACAGAACAAAAAGACATGCCTTTTTCCAGAGAGTTTATAATCTTTAGTGTTCAAGTGCACAAAGAAAGTACAGTTCAAGGAAACACCTCTTCTTATTTATCACATTAAAGAATAGGGCCAAGTACACAGACAAAGAAAACAAAAGAAACAATTCTTTTCAGATTTAAATTCTTTAAATTCTGCTTCAGAGCACATTGTGTGTGTGTGTGTACATGTTTCCCTGTTAGAAGCTGCATTAACCATTAAGAACAAGAAGACTGCTAAACTCTACTCACAGGGAAAATGCTTAGAAATGTAAAGGGATGGTGCACATAAAGAAAAAAGACACCACAGAGTCATAGCAACCTACACCACAGCTTTCAGGTATTAATTATTTGGTTTAACTGTTTAAAACAAACACAAATAGTATGCTTTTTGAGGAGACCAGAGCAATTAGTTATCTAATGTTGCAAAAGAAAAAGAAAAAGAAAAGCCCCTGCTGCTCATTTACTGAAAGGGAGAAAGACCTACCTATTACTTCTTTTTAACAAACGTTGACCACACTCAGTCTAGGGAGCTCTACACAAAAGATATACAGGACTGGGAAAGAATAACTGATTAAATTTTAACCAGCTGCTGGGCAGATAGTTTGCCTGAGGCACATTTGTCAGTTTCAAAGGGTCCTTTTATTAATTTTGCATTTTGTATTTTGTTAGTGGAAAGAGCTTACTCTGTTGGGACTGCCAAAAGCTATCGGCAGCGAATCTTACAGCAGCAAAGAGGAAACTGTAGAGCATGCCAAGTAGATTTAGCACACTGAGCACTCTAAATTACATTTGTTTTATGTGTTCTAAAAAAATATATTAACTTCAGGTGTAAGTTCTCTGAATAAAGCCTTAAAGTTAGTACATCTAGTTCTTCCTTTGTTTATATAAGGCTTTCAGTTTGTCTATAAAAATAAACCACTCTAGTCTCTGCCAAATATCTACCGATGTAATTTTAATCATTTCCTCTTGTGACAGTTGGCACATTGTTTATTGGTCTGTTTTCTTACTAGTGTCGGATCTTACGTTTCTTATTGCAAAAGCAACTAAGACACTGTTGGGATGATCACCAATTTCTGTGTTAAGTCTGCTAGGGTCAAAAATATGAATGTGAAGGTGAAAGTAGGATGAGAATATACAAACTTTTGTTTGGCTGGAGCGCCGAATCCCTTGCAGATGTGGGAAATGCTTCCTGCTGTACGTCTTTCAGACAATTTGTGAGCAGAAGTTAGAACTCAGGGGTTAAATGGAAACCACAAAACTCTCCTGTGATGCTGGAAATTTCACAGGTTCCGCTCCGGCAGCTTCAAACAGCATTAAACACAAAGCAAAAAAGTACACCCCCAGGCAAGAATTTGCAGAAGGCTTACCTGCAGGAGAATGTAGCTAAATTTAAGTCTGAAGACAAAGCATGTGGGCTTACATTTAGAAAGTGACTAGCAAAATACACCTTTTTAGAATGCATTTCATCCTCCTTTTTTTTTATCTCATCAAATTTTTCAAATAGTTTTGTTCTGTTTGCTAGTGAGAATTCTTATGCCAAATCAATATAAGATGGAGTTCCTACTGCATTATTTAATGTCTTAGTTTATTATTAGTTAATGCTATTTTTTTTGGTGGAGGCCTATGTTGGCTTACCTCATTGTTGTTGTTTATATATAAAGGGGTCTATTCCTTCTCCCACTCAAGTAAACAGCAAAACTGACATCACGAAGGGATGGGACCTTTAACCTATTCCCACCTTTTTTAATACGGAGTAATAAATATTCTCTGTGAAATTAATAATTCTTGGCAAGAGAAACTTATAAATTCAGGTTTCTAAATAAATAATATACTAGAGTACAACAAATACAATTTAAAAATCTAGGCCCCGACACCATGTACCATGGAATTAAATGGCAAATCTGCCATTGGCTTCATTTGGAGCAAGACTTATTTTTCTCAAAAAATAAAATAGCATTTATTGTGTCTATTGCTTTTGCATCAAACTTAGAGGTTTGCAAGATAGTCTTTATCCACGCAGCACTTAGAAACTCGGAGGGTGTGTCTACAATGCAATTAAAAACCCATGGGTGGCCAGCTAACTGTGGCTCAGAGGGGTTGGGATGTTAAATTGCAGTGTAGACGTTGAGGCTTGGGCTGGAGCCCAGGCTCTAGGTTCCTGCGAGGTGGAAGAGTCCCAACCGAAAGGACTACACCAAAACGAAACAGCATCTTAGCCCAAGATCCATGCGTCCAAGTCAGCTCCACAGGCCAGCCACAGGTGTCTACTTGCAATGTAGACATACCCTCAGTAACCTATGCATGCACTGTATAACATACCAGATACCCTTAGATGCCATTTTTCTAGATATGTCTACACTGTGAAGAAAAACTAGTGGTGCTGAGTCTCAGAGCCTGAGTCAATTGACTCAGGCTAGGAGCTAAAAACAGCAGTGTAGATGTTCCCACTTGGCTGGAGTCTGGGCTCCAAGACCCTCCCACCATACTGGGTTTCAGAGCCCAGACTCCAGTCCACACCTGAATGTCAACACTGTTTTTAGCCCATAGCCCGAGTCCTGCAAGCCCAAGTCAACTGACTCAGGCTCTGACCCGTGGGTTTTTCTTTGCAGTGCAGACATGCCCAATAGGACCTTGTGGCTGGACAACATATATTCAAACACTCCTATAAAATGAATATTGTTGCTTTACCACCCTTCTCTCTATTTTCAAAAAATACCTGAAAAGTTGATGGGATTGATCACAAATAGTTTGCTGTTAGTATCTGATACTCAATGTTTGAAATTCACAGTGTTTTGGTTAACTGTGGACATATAAATGTCTGTATTGTTCCTGTTCCCTGACTCTCATACTCAGAAGAGTTTCAAGAAGCCACTGTGGGTAAATAAGTCACTCAGGGAGAATTATCAGTAGGGAAAGGAGGTAGCAGATAACTAGGTTAAGGAAATTTAGAAAAATTAAAAGCTTTGTGTTCTGGACAACACACATCTTGTCTGAGGGCAGTTTGGCTACTCTAAGATGTACCGGGGGTGGGGGTTGGGGTGTATTGTTCAAGATTAATTTTCTCTCATGGCATTCACACACAATAGGGGTGTAGGGTGTGGTTCTAGGTGCAAAGTGTGCAATCAGATTCCCTGTCTGTCTCTTTAAATTTACCCTGTGCCAGGGCTCCAGTGGAGTTTTTTCCCTTTTTGTTTAATATAATAAAATATACCACTTAAGATTCAGGTACTCCAGCATACAGGCTCTTTTACTGTTTGTTTTCTGTGATGTTCCTAATGAATAAAATAAAATCACTGTAACTCAGGAAAAGTGAACACAAAAGCGTCATGAGCTTGGCTGAAATGAATTCTTTAAACTCTATCACAAAGGAAATAAATGTTAATATCTGCTGTTATTTAAGAATACGGCTATCCCTATTCTTTTCATTCCCACTCTGTTGAATCTGAACCTTTCTAAGGTACTCAAAAGGCCTTTACTCTACCTGTGTGAGAAAAATGCCTTCTTCACATGTCATTTAATGTGTGGTTACATCCTGTTAGATCACATTAGCTGACATGATGTAACCCAATGTATCAAATGAGATGAAAACAGAGATTTAATGAAACCAGCATTATTTCCCTGAGGGTGGAAAATGCAAAGGATTATGCAACAGCCAGATTACCTATGTTGTACATATCCGCTTTGGTAGAATACTATATTAATTTCAACAATCATCAGTTTACAATTTCTCTTAATAAAAGTTCTGGAAATAATACATTGTAGCTTGATAGGTACCTTCTTTGTTGTCAAATAATTCATTCCAATCCTAGTCGAACTGCAGAATGTCAATAAAACAAGTACAAAATGTGACAGAGCATAGTGCAATTTTTCAGTATTGAGGTTGCATTCTGTATAATTTACCATCATAAATCTCATGCTGGTGATTTAATCTGAACAATGTTTAAGTTAAAGCTTTAGGTTAAATTTTTGGAAAAGAAATAATTACTTTGCACATTAGCCAAAACAAAAAAACAAACCCGAATTCTGAGCATTGACTTTACTTTGAAGTAGGGATGGAGAACTCATTATGGCAAACCTAATAGTGATTTGTGTGTTTGAAAGTATCTCTAAAACAACGAACCCAATCATTTTAAGGTACAGTTCTGTGGCAGACATTGATTGCTCTAAGGTTGGCTGGTGGATATAAGAACTATTGCGGCTCTATCCAAGCCCCAGAAGGTACTTAGCCCTCGTCTACACTACAAACTTATGTCAGTATAATTATGTCGCTTTGGGTTGTGACCCTGAGCGACAGTTATACCGACCGAACTCCCAGTGTAGACAGCGCTATGTCAACTGGAGGACTTCTCCTGTCAGCATAGCTACTGTCTCCTGGAGGTAGAATACCTATGCTGATGGAGAAGCTCTCTCATCAGCATAGGTAGCATTTCACTAAGAGGACAGCAGCGCTGCTGCACTGCTGTAAGTGTAGACAAGCCCATAGAGTGCATACAGAAGGGTTGAGGAGACATCTAACAGTGATGTACAGAGACTGTGTGTGTGTTGCGGGGGGTGTACTGGTGATGTCCTTTATGTTCCATTCAGAACAGGAGAGCACCAAACCAAATATCATACTGTACTGATTGTGACCTTTCACTGCTGACACTTTTCTATCTAGACAAAGCAATGTACTGTGGATATAAAACTATACAATATCTTCAATTTACATATTTGAAATAGAATGTATGTAGCAATGGTGAAATAAAAATAAACTTTGGAATGTCAAATGAGTTTGAACACTTGAGAGAGAACATTTTTGAAAAAAAATGCACTTCCAATAAAGCTAGAAATCAAAAGATTTATTTAAAAAAAAGAAAAGAAAAATGTTCCTTATTACTTATTACTTGTTGTATGGTATTACCTAGAAGCCACAGTCATGAACCAGAACCCCATTGTTCTAGGCACTGTACAAACACAGAAAGAGAGCATGGTTCCTGCCCCAGAAAGCTTAAAATCTAAGATAGGAGACGTGGATACAGACAAATAGACAAACGGAAACAATGAGACAATATTTGTTAATTGGTATGCAGCAGTTACAGGTCACCAGCTGCCTAACTGTTAAGTTACTGTAGGCATCACAGCAGAGGAAAGTTTTAAGGAGGGTTTTGAAAGAGGTCAATGAGGTAGCGTTGTGGATATTTATGGGGAGCTCCTCCAATGTGTGAGGGGCCATTTGAGAGAAAGCACAAAGATGCTTGTTTAAAAAAATTAACAAGTTGGTATTATTGGCTGATAAAAGTTAGGAAGTGACATCTCAGTAGTGTATGAAAGGTGATACGTAGCATGGGGATAAGACTTGAAAGAGAAGACAAGTAGCTTATGTTTGATGTGATGGAGAAGGGGGAACCAGTGGAGGAATTCATTGAGAGGGGAGAGATGGTCAAAGTGACAAGCTAGGAAAACTATCTTTGCCACAGCATTTTGCGTGGAGAAGTGACTAAGATGAGATTTGTCAAGTCTAGAGAAGAGGATGTTGTAATAGTTGAGACATGAGGTGATGAGAGTTTTAGTGGTGTGGATGGACAGGAAAATCCATATCTTAGAGATGTGTACAGAAAGAATTGACAAGATTTAGACAGCCTGGGTGTGAGGATCTACAGAGAGGATTGAGTTAAAGATGATGCCTAGGTTAGGGGGCCTGAATGACTGGAGGGATGGGGGCTTTCAGATAAGATTGTCCAAAGATGAGGTGTGGCGGGAAATTAGAAGGCGACCATCTGTTTAGCTTCAAAAGATTAAGGGGTGACTTGATGAGTTTATAAGTGTCTGCATGGGGAACAAAAATTTGATAATCACGGGCTCTCCAATCTAGTAGACAAAGGTATAAAAAGATCCAATGGCTGGAATTCAAAGCTAGACACATTCAAACTGGAAATAAGGCACATGTTTTTACACTGAAGGTAATTAACCATTGGAACAACTTAACAAGGGTTGTGTTGCTTTCTCCCTCAATGGAAATTTTAAAGTCAAGATTGGACATTTTTCTAAAAGATATGCTCTAGTTCAACCACAGCTATTGGACAGAGAAGTCCTGTGGCCTGTAAATGACTAAATGATCACAATGGTCCATTCTAGCCTTAAAAATCTGTGGAACCCCACAGAAAGTTGAAGGGAGGATGAGGAGGATCCTCTGAACAGAATGCTAATGAGCAGTTAGGTCATTAGAAACTTTAAGAGCTATTTCAGTGGCATGCAAAGGGTGGAAACTGGATTGGAGAGGGTCTAGGATGGAATTGGAGGAGAGGAACTCTAGTCAGTGGTTGTAGACAGTGAGTTCAAAGAGCGCAGAAATTAAGGGAAGAAGAGAGATGGATTGGTAGGTAGAGAGGCAGATGAGGTCAAGGATGTTTTTTGTTTTTTTTTTTAAGATGGCAGAGATGAAAGCATTCTTGTATTGTGAGAGGAAAACCCTTTCTCCTTAACCTCTCATTCTCTTCTGGTAAGAGAGAGGATAAGAGTGGGAGATGGGATGGCATTACTGGAGAAGTGGAGAGAAAAGGTGATGGTCAAAGATGGGGAATTTAGCAACAGAAGATCTAAGAGAGAGCAGTGCTTGGTGAAACCCAAGTCAAATGAACAGCCCTTTTGGTAAGTGGAAGAGTTAAACCAGACCTGCAGATCGAATGAAGAAGTGAAGGCGAGGACACTTGTGAGTTCAAATGGGCTACCAATATGTAAATGCCAAGTGGAAGAGTGGAAGATTGTGAGGAGATTGAAATCAGAGAGGAAGGCTGTCAGGGAGTAGCAGGATGGGTAGTTGATGACAGCAACATGGAGAGAGAAGAGTCAGATGCAGTGCTGCTCAAAAGAGGAGACAGTGGAACAGGGAGGAGGATGGGTTGGGAGAAACTAGAACAGAAGTCGATAACCCTAAAACTGTCACCACAATCTGATCCAGGGTGGGCACTGTGAGAGAGGAAGAGGCCTCTCTGTAAGAGGAAGCAGCTGTGACTGTGTGTGAAGTGACTTTGTCTGTACAAAGTGCAAGCTAGTATCCATATTGGAAGAGAAGATTGAAGGTCTGGAGCAACAGATATCGACCCTGCGTTGCATACGAGAATCTGAGGATTTCCTGGACAAAAGTCAGGATATGCTTCTACGGGCACAAAGCTCTAAAGATTTAGAGCAGGTTGCACAGCAGAGCCAAGAGGCCAGTGAAGAAGCTTGGCAACATGTGACCTCCAGAAGAAGAAGGGGGAATGTCCGGGTACCAGCAATGCAGACACAGGTAAGTAACCGTTTTCATGTTCTCTCCACAGGTACCATTGCGGAGAGTGGACCAGATGATACGTCCGGGGGGAGAAAGCAGAAGGAGACTCCGCTGGTTGGAAGGCATGAGATGTGCTGTCCTGAGGTTGGGGGTTCCACGACCACCACTCCCAAGAGAAGGAGGCGGGTGGTGGTGGTCGGGGACTTTCTCCTCAGGGGGACTGAGTCATCTATCTGCCGCCCTGACCGGGAAAACAGAGAAGTCTGCTGCTTGCCAGGGGCTAAGATTCGCAATGTAACGGAGAGACTGCCGAGACTCATCAAGCCCTCGGATCGCTACCCCTTCCTGCTTCTCCACGTGGGCACCGATGATACTGCCAAGAATGACCTTGAGTGGATCACTGCGGACTATGTGGCTCTGGGAAGAAGGATAAAGGAGTTTGAGGCGCAAGTGGTGTTCTCGTCCATCCTCCCCGTGGAAGGAAAAGGCTGGGGTAGGGACCGTCGAATCGTGGAAGTCAACGAATGGCTACGCAGGTGGTGTCGGAGAGAAGGCTTTGGATTCTTTGACCATGGGATGGTGTTCCATGAAGGAGGAGTGCTGGGCAGAGACGGGCTCCACCTTACGAAGAGAGGGAAGAGCATCTTTGCGAGCAGGCTGAGGAGGGCTTTAAACTAGGTTCACCGGGGGAAGGAGACCGAAGCCCTGAGGTAAGTGGGCAAGCAGGATACTGGGAGGAAGCACAGGCAGGAACGTCTGTGAGGGGAGGGCTCCTACCTCATACTGAGAATGAGGGGCGATCAGCAGGTTATCTCAAGTGCCTATATACAAATGCACAAAGCCTTGGAAACAAGCAGGGAGAACTGGAGGTCCTGGTGAAGGCAAGGAATTATGACGTGATTGGAATAACAGAGACCTGGTGGGATAACTCACATGACTGGAGTACTGTCATGGATGGTTATAAACTGTTCAGGAAGGACAGGCAGGGCAGAAAAGGTGGGGGAGTAGCACTGTATGTAAGGGAGCAGTATGACTGCTCAGAACTCCGGTATAAACCTACAGAAAAACCTGAGTGTCTCTGGATTAAGTTTAGAAGTGTGAGCAACAAGAGTTATGTAGTGGTGGGAGTCTGCTATAGACCACCGGACCAGGGGGATGAGGTGGATGAGGCTTTCTTCCGGCAACTCGCAGAAGCTACTAGATCGCACGCCCTGGTTCTCATGGGCAACTTTAATCATCCTGATATCTGCTGGGAGAGCACTACAGCGGTGCATAGACAATCCAGGAAGTTTTTGGAAAATGTAGGGGACAATTTCCTGGTGCAAGTGCTGGAGGAGCCAACTAGGGGGAGAACTTTTCTTGACCTACTGCTCACAAACCGGGAATAATTAGTAGGGGAAGCAAAAATGGATGGGAATCTGGGAGGCAGTGACCATGAGTTGGTCGAGTTCAGGATCCTGACACAGGGAAGAAAGGTAAGCAGCAGAATATGGACCCTGGACTTCAGGAAAGCAGACTTCGACTCCCTCAGGGAACTGATGGGTAGGATCCCCTGGGGGAATAACATGAGGGGGAAAGGAGTCCAGGAGAGCTGGCTGTATTTCAAAGAATCCCTATTGAGGTTACAGGGACAAACCATCCCGATGTGTCGAAAGAATAGTAAATATGGCAGGCGACCAGCTTGGCTTAACAGTGAAATCCTTGCGGATCTTAAACATAAAAAAGAAGCTTACAAGAAGTGGAAGATTGGACAAATGACCAGGGAAGAGTATAAAAATGTTGCTCGGGCATGTAGGAATGAAATCAGGAGGGCCAAATCGCACCTGGAGCTGCAGCTAGCAAGAGATGTCAAGAGTAACAAGAAGGGTTTCTTCAGGTATGTTGGCAACAAGAAGAAAGCCAAGGAAAGTCTGGGCCCCTTACTGAATGAGGGAGGCAGCCTCGTGACAGAGGATGTGGAAAAAGCTAATGTACTCAATGCTTTTTTTGCCTCTGTTTTCACGAACGAGGTCAGCTCCCAGACTGCTGCGCTGGGCAACACAGCATGGGGAGGAGGTGGCCAGCCCTCTGTGGAGAAAGAAGTGGTTAGGGACTATTTAGAAAAGCTGGACGTGCACAAGTCCATGGGGCCGGATGCGTTGCATCTGAGACTGCTAAAGGAGTTGGCGGCTGTGATTGCAGAGCCATTGGCCATTATCTTTGAAAACTCATGGCGATCGGGGGAAGTCCCGGACGACTGGAAAAAGGCTAATGTAGTGCCCATCTTTAAAAAAGGGAAGAAGGAGGATCCTGGGAACTACAGGCCAGTCAGCCTCACCTCAGTCCCCAGAAAAATCATGGAGCAGGTCCTCAAGGAATCAATCCTGAAGCACTTACACGAGAGGAAAGTGATCAGGAACAGTCAGCATCGATTCACCAAGGGAAGGTCATGCCTGACTAATCTAATCGCCTTCTATGATGAGATTACTGGTTCTGTGGATGAAGGTAAAGCAGTGGATGTGTTGTTCCTTGACTTTAGCAAAGCTTTTGACACGGTCTCCCACAGTATTCTTGTCAGCAAGTTAAAGAAGTATGGGCTGGATGAATGCACTATAAGGTGGATAGAAAGTTTGCTAGATTGTCGGGCTCAACGGGTAGTGATCAATGGCTCCATGTCTAGATGGCAGCCGGTAACAAGTGGAGTGCCCCAAGGGTAGGTCCTGGGGCCGGTTTTGTTCAATATCTTCATAAATGATCTGGAGGATGGTGTGGCTTGCACTCTCAGCAAATTTGCGGATGATACTAAACTAGGAGGAGTGGTAGATACGGTGGCAGGTAGGGATAGGATACAGAGGGACCTAGACAAATTGGAGGATTGGGCCGAAAGAAATCTGATGAGGTTCAACAAGGATAAGTGCAGGGTCCTGCACTTAGGACGGAAGAATCCTATGCACCGCTACAGACTAGGGACCGAATGGCTAGGCAGCAGTTCTGCGGAAAAGGATCTAGGGGTGACAGTGGACGAGAAGCTGGATATGAGTCAACAGTGTGCCCTTGTTGCCAAGAAGGCCAATGGCATTTTGGGATGTATAAGTAGGGGCATAGCCAGCAGATCGAGGGACTTGATCGTTCCCCTCTATTCGACATTGGTGAGGCCTCATCTGGAGTACTGTGTCCAGTTTTGGGCCCCACACTACAAGAAGGATGTGGAAAAATTGGAGAGAGTCCAGCGAAGGGCAACAAAAATGATTAGGGGTCTGGAATACATGACTTATGAGGAGAGGCTGAGGGAACTGGGATTGTTTAGTCTGCAGAAGAGAAGAATGAGGGGGGATTTGATAGCTGCTTTCAACTACCTGAGAGGTGGTTCCAAAGAGGATGGTTTTAGACTATTCTCAGTGGTGGAAGATGACAGGACAAGGAGTAATGCAGTGAGGGAGGTTTAGGTTGGATATTAGGAAAAACTTTTTCACTAGGAGGGTGGTGAAACACTGGAATGCGTTACCTAGGGAGGTGGTAGAATCTCCTTCCTTGGAAGTTTTTAAGGTCAGGCTTGACAAAGCCCTGGCTGGGATGATTTAATTGGGGATTGGTCCTGCTTTGAGCAGGGGGTTGGACTAGATGACCTCCTGAAGTCACTTCCAACCCTGAAATTCTATGCTTCTATGATTCTATGACAACAATATCAGATGAAGTATTCCAGCCCACTGAGAGAACCTGGGGGGGGGGAGCAACATATGAAGGGATCCAGGCCACTGAGAGGTCACTGGAGGGAGGGAGATATAAAGAGTTTATGAGGGCTGTGATCTTTTTAGTAATGGGGTGGGCATTTCTGAGATAGAAGAGTAGGGGAAGATGGAGGGATAGTTGTGAGATGAAAAATGGTAGTAGCAGAGAAGCAGAAGTGGTGTTGAGGACAGGTGGAGGAGATGGAGAGTGTGGGATAGGGGAGGGCTAAGGTTTGTGATAGACGGGACCAGATTCCTAATATCAAAATTAGATATGAGCTGAGCTGCAAGTTTGAATTGTGTTTGAATTCCTCCACAATTCAGTAATGTTAGGGTCTGGAACATATATTGTGGCTTATCTCTGTGCAAAAGGGAGTATTCCCAATCCTGCAAGTCTGAAAATCATGATTCAAAGTCCAAAAAAATCCTGAAATTGCCCCCAAGGTATACCCAGCCAGGGTACTCAACCTATAGTTGAGAATGGGAGTATGACAAACCGTGGCAGCATTTCAGAATTGAAATATTTTGGGTTTGGGATGAAATATTTTGGGTTTTTATTTCTTTAGGGAAAATTTTCCCTGGGGAAGAAAACACATTTTCTGATCAGCTGTTCTGACGTTCATTGTGCTTCATGGCTTCTCATCTGTCCCCGTTTAGATGATATTAATCTGCTTCAGCTCCTGCCTATCGTTCTTTAGCTCAATCTGCAGAGGCTCATTTTGGCAGCTCTGAAGGTCCTAAATTCGATCCCCAATGATGACCTAGATGACAGTTGTTCTGAATATGGGACTTGTCAGTAATTAGAACTGCTGTGGGCCTCAGTCATGAGGGTTAGATTTCTGCTATCCTGGGAAAGGATATAACCCATTGTTCAGTGGGGGTGAAGTTCTGTGCTGCACCTCTCAGAGATGAAGCACAGAACTCACGCAGCTCAGGTGGAGGGTGGGCTAAGATGGCTTTAAGTTGTTGTGGAGGCTGGAGTAGCCTCTGGCATAATTTAAACAGCCAGAATCTCTGTAATGCTACATGCTGCAGCCCCACCCTAACACACACCTCCCACTCACAGCCCTGACATACCCCATACACCAGAGCTCATGAGGGGGTCCTCAGAGGACAGAGTGCAGATGTTGTCATCATCAGTTCCTGCTCTGGAGAGTTTCCCCCTCTCAGATCTGGGGCTTTTATGCTGCTCCAGTCCTTTTACCTGATGTAAAGGGGCCAGAGATGGGGTGAGAATTTTACCTAGCTTCTGAGTCCTCTCTGTGGCTGATCTACAGAGGATGTGATTTTGCTACTTCCAGGTATGGGACTTAGTCTTTAACACAAACTTTAGAGAATCACACATGAGGTCCTCAGGTGACACTTGGTACACTTACTGAGGTGATTAGTCTCATCAATTAATTGCTGCAGTGAACACTACTCAGTGTGAATAAGGGTTGTAGACTTGGGCCCAGTGTGATTTATATTAGGATATTTACAGCGCAAATGGCTGTTTTCCTTTAAGAAATGTAGAAGGCTAACTCTTTTTGGACTGTTCAGCGTGCAGAATAGTGAGTGAAATCTTCATTTTAACTAAGAAAAATGGTGGCCTATATCCCAGTGAAAAAAATGTGGCCCTGGAATAACCTCCAGATTATAAAAATATTTTTACAATGCACACTGAATAAGTTCCAGTTTTGAAAGGTAACTTCATTTCAAACCTCTGTGCAGACAAAGCAAAGGGCTAATCACATGAGTTAGGGACACTGGAAAATTAACATCTGGATACACAAATCACAACTATCTTGACATCATGAGCTTGAAATTTTTCATAGTCAATCCATGGCTTAGTTTATTTACCTTATGAGTCCCGCAAGGAAAACAAAACTGAAATACCTGTATCATAATATTTCTCAAAATTGATGCATTTTTTTATCTTGGGAATTACATGATGTTTTATTTATGTATTTTTTTGCTACTTCCATCCTTATGTGAAACTTTCCATACCCGATAAATGTACATTTGATCCCCTAAGTATTAAGGAAGGAGTAACTAATATGAGCATGTTACAATAGTGGATAGCTATCCGCATGTACTCTGTTTCCTATTTTCCAATGATTTTTCATAGTTAATGGTTAGAATAAACTCAGGGTAAACAGGGGAGCTAATATTTCAAGAAGAGTTTTAAAAAAACTGGGTTAATTTTTCCATGAGCTGTGAAAGTTGGAAATAAGGAAAAGGTTAGTAACACAATACAAACCCAGAGGTATTGTGCTGATAGAAAGAACTGAATTAACTTAAATGTAGCACATGGATTTTAAGATGTCTGTGATCTACTGTGAAAATGTATTCTTGTCCTGCACATGCCATTGGCAGACAAACTATGTTTGTTATTAATGTGATGCCTTTGTAAAGTCTTAGTTGACAGACTGATTTAAGAGAACTTCATCGTGACCGCTGTATGTTTTCTCTAGGACCCTAAATACCAAGAAATGCAAAGTAATTACTAGGAAATAAAGAGGAGGACAAACATATAAAGGACCCAGTCCATCTCCTGTTAAAGTCAATGTGCCAGATTCTGATATCCTCATGATGAGTAACACCTTCCCCTGAAAATACTCTCACTGGCTTAAAATTATGGAATAAGACACTATTCCACATGAGTAAGGGTATGAAGAGCTGGCCCAACGGGAGTAGGATTGGACACACCCTAAGAGGACCTTTGGTGGGCTCCCAAAACTGTGTCTTAATCTTATGTCCAGAAGAGATATACATATATAATTATAAACCAAAAGAATTATGTGGAATAGAAAATATCTTGCTGTGTTTGTTCCTCTCTCCCAGTGGCAAATGCTGAGGTATATCACCTTTTGCTGATGTGCTAATGTGGGGAAACCCATTGCCACCATGGTTGTGATGCCTGACCTGCAGTAATTGACAGTGCTAGATTTTAAAGTACGTTCTCCTGAATTCACTCAGCTGAATGCTCCATTCCTCAAATCCTGAGTGAATGAACTGGCTTATCTCCACAGTTAAAAGGCCATTGACCCCCATTTGGTCATTGCAGTACTGGCAGGTCTGCTTAAAATCCATGCAGATCAGACTATTTGTTTGTTTGAAATTCTATGAACATCCATAAATGTTACAGTACTCACATTTATTAGGAGCATAAGTGAAAGCAAAGTAAGCATTGTTCCACTTACTGCAAATCAAAAGTACCCAAGGGGGAAATTAATATATTCTATGGATCTGTAAAAGTTATGTCACACAGCCAGATGGAGACAGAAAGGGCAATAAGTCAAGACTGAGCATGGCAGGCCAGAATGAGTAGGGCAGAATAATGGATATGATAAAAGAAACCATTGTGTGTGTTTTTTCCTTAATAGAATAGCTTGGTAAATATGTTGTCTTTTCAAGACCCATTAGACAGGTTTACAGTAGGCAGTGAATATAGTATGTAAACACAGCAAAGTGATGGTCCACCTATCATAAGACCATATTTACAGTATCTCTGAACTTCTTTCCCAGTCCTACTTAAAAAAACCCAATATTTTGGAATGATTAAATAAACGACAGATGTTCCTAGCAATAAGAATACTGGTCAGCAAGAGATTAAAGTGTGCGGGGGAAGGGGAGAGAGAGCTCATTTCCTTTTCCTTCCAAGAAGACTGCAGCTTTAGATGGTAGGGCTGAAGGAAGCTTTGTTCCTCCAGAAAGTTCTCTGGATGTGGTGGAGGAGGAGTCTGTTTGTTTGGAGACTGATGCAGAAGATATTGTGCACAGACCGGTGCATCCTGTGGCACTATCAGCTGACATCATGTGCCTTATCCTTTAGTGCCTAGAGATCAGCTGCCAGACAGAGCCCTGGGTATGGAGGGGATGGATCTTTACTCTGGGAAATGATTTTCAGGGTGTCCCCTTCATCTCAAATTCTGCATGGGGTCATAAGGAAGGGCAGGGATACAGTGAAGCTTTGCCACAGTCAGGCTGTATTAGTAATATAAAGGTAAAGGGCAGTTTAGTAGCCATGTTTGTAGCTTCCCCTTCCTCTGTAAGTGGAGAGGGAACTAGTACTGAGGTCTCTTCTGTTGCAGGAACTCCATTTATTTTAAGGGACTTCACTTGGGGGATTATTAAGGCTATCAGTCAACCAGAGTGAAAACGGGCCCAAAAGAGGCATTTTTGAGAATCTGAAGCAGGGTCTTTTGTTTTTCTCAACCCTGAGGTTCTTAGCAACACAAAAGGAAGCCCCAGTGCTGATGAGTGAGCAACTGAGGAACAGTGACAGTAAGGAAGGACCTGAGGTGTCTGTAAGGATGTAAGGAAAGGAGACTACAGTGGAATCTGGTGGGGTTACAGAATCCTAGCACTGGGCAGGTCCTCGGGGTCCCATGGACATGTTGTGGATAGTTCAGGAATGTTAACAGAGAACAAATTCAGGGACAAACCATTCCTCCTTGTTGCAGCACCAGTTTTCAGGTAGTATCGTGGGTTTTGCAACACTGGCAGATGCTGAATAGGACTTGTTTGCCTCCAGTAGCAGAGATGGAGGTTCATGAAGCTACCTTGTCATCGAAGAGGGAACTTCCCCAGGGAAAGACAGTTTTACAGTGGAATGTTACCAGAGGTTTGTGGATACCCTCTCTGTGGTGCTCTCGTGCTTTCAATGATGTCTCAACTAAAGGAACGTTGGCCTCTTCCTTTTATGATGAACTTTTTGATTATTTTATTTATTTATTTTGGAAAAAAAAGAAGAATTTGGAAGATGTCGGGAATTAGAGGCATTTTTCCCTTCTGAACAGCGATTTTTTAAAAAATTGGCTTCCATTCTAGACAAGAGATTGGGTAAAATAGCAGGGAAATTATTACATCCCAGTCAGCCTATTGCAGTTAAAGATTGCACACTTTGTCTAATTTGTGGGAGATGGGGAGAATGGCAGGGTTGTGTTTTGGTCTTGGACCAGGCCAAATTTTTTGATAGAATGAACCTACCTTACTTATGGTTGGTCCTGTCTCAATATGGTATTGCCTCACCGTTTATAAACTGGCTGCAGCTCTTGTATGTTCATGCACTACATTTTCATTTAGTAAATGGGTGGAGGAGAGAGGCTATAGAGATATGTTCTGGGGTAAAGCAAGTTTGAGTTCAATGTTGTATTGTTTGTCTTTGGACTCTTTACTGCAGGCAGTGTGTGGTATCAGGGATTTCAGGGCTTAAATCTGTGGATGAGGGGAAGAGAGGAATTTCAAAGACACCCCCCCCACACACACACATGATATCAGAGTGCTACGGGATAATACTGAAGATAGGAACATATTTTTGACACCTTACAGAATTGTTCAGCTGCAGCTGGAGCAGTGATTAATATGAAGAAGAGCAAGGCTTTGTGGATGGAGATTTTGGGGTGCTCTCTTGCTCTTCCACAGGAGTTGCAGTTTGTAATGAGCCATCCTGGGGTTATAGATATTTTCGGACTCACTGGGGGTGCTTCAGAAGCTGAGTTGCACTGGGGGAAGTGGTTTGCCTCCTGCCAGGTTAAGGTGATGAGGTAGAAGAGATGGACCCTGACTTTGGCAGAATGGTTTATGTCAACTAAAACATTTCTGTTACCTTTTTGCATTAATGTGGCATATGTGTATCCTCCAAAGAGAAAATTATTGGTCAGATTGACAGGGTTATTTTTTCAGATGCTGTGAACAATAAATACAATCTAATGCAGAGAAGTAGAGTTTACCTGCCAATTAAAAGAAAGGTGTTTAGGGATGGTATGCTCTAAAATTTTTCTGATTCTTTTTTTAAAAAAATTCATAGGGTTTGCGCATCTGGGAATTTGGCAGAATAGTAGGAAGCATGGGGGCCTGTGATACTTGATAGATCTTTTAGTTTTCAGGGCTAAAAGTCTGTGGCAGGGAGGGTTTGGATGGTTTCTTGTAACTATGATTTGTCCTGATTGTGACTGTAATTTCTGGTTTATGTTCTGAAGTGTTTATTCCAATAAACATGAACAGAGAGAGAGAACAAAAATGAGGAAACTCGCAGGAGTTCTGATGTGTTATGGCGTACCACCAGTGCGTGTGTACTTTTCCATGTAAATCTGTTGTCACCAATGTTCCCTCTACTTTTTGACAGGCCGTGTGTGCAAAAAATTTCTTCTGTTGAAATTTTTGACAGGCCGTGTGTGCAAAAAATTTCTTCTCTGCAAACTGTTGTGCTTCTGTGCAAATTTTTGTGCGCGCGATGTTTCGCCGTGTGCGCAGAGTTTAGGTTCTGTGCGCGCGCGCACACGTGCACACCTTAGAGGGAACAGTGGTTGTCACTCTTAGTCTGTTACTATTTTTTAGAGCTCAGCTAAAATAGTACATTGCAGTCAAGGTGGTGGTGGTGTTTGTATTTATATCTCGCTTTGCTTCGTGTTCCCACCAAAGTTATTAACCAAAACAAGTTTGGAAAACTGTTTATCCACTTTACATGGCCTGTTTTGCACTTAGTTTGCAATTCTGTGTTTGTTGGGGTGGGGGTGGAGGGAGAGGGGAAGTGTTCCAAGTAAGATGCATTAATGTCTTTTCAAGAAGCTTGTAGGCTATTGGAATTAATGTTTTGCACTAATAGCATGGCTAGTCAAACTATTCAGTTCAGTGATATCCAATGAAATTGCGAGATATTCTAAATCTCTTTGAGGAGTTCCTTGACAAAGTAATCCTACGGGTGATTTTAACCAAACAGCATCTTTAATTTTAATATATGCTTCTTTAGTGTCTTTCAGAATGCTGTGCACCAACCAATGTCCTCCTCTTCACGTATCTTGCAGAAAAACAAACAGCAGCATATCTTGAGCAGGTTCCAGGCTCTTTAAATCACTCCTCTACCTGGCCTTAAAGCATTATTTATTTTCAGCTGATTAATTCATGACAGGAGAAGCCATTACAATTTCTTTGGCAGAAATTTCATAAGCAGTTGCCAGTGGTAATCCATGAAGAAGTTTCCTGCTGTATCTGGCTGGATAAATCCAAGGAAGTTCAGGTTTCACTGTTGTTCACTAGGTCTGGCAACTCGAACCCAGGCTGCCTATTTCTGGGAAGGGATTAGCATACCTTTGGGTTCTTATTGATTATCCACTTCCACATGCTTATAGCTTTCTATTTCCTTTGCTTTAGAAATCAACTCCTGGAGAGCATAGCAGGATGATGATTATGTTTGATTAGGGCTGTCAAGCGATTAAAAAAATTAATCGTGATTAATCACACTGTTAAATAATAATAGAATACCATTTATTTAAATATTTTGGGATGTTTATATTTTCAAATATATTGATTTCAATTACAACACAGAATACTAAGTGTACAGTGCTCACTTTATATTATTATTTTTATTTCAAATATTTGCACTGTAAAAAACAAAAGAAATAGCATTTTTCTATTCACCTAATACAAGTACTGCAGTGCAATCTCTTTATCATGAAAGTTGAACTTACAAATGTAGAATTATGTTCAGAAATAACTGCATTCCAAAATAAAACAATGTAAAACTTTAGAATCTACAAGTCCACTCAGTCCTACTTCAGCCAATCGCTCGGACAAAACAAGTTTGGTTACAATTTGCAGGAGATAATGCTGCCCGCTTCTTGTTTACAGTGTCACCTGAAAGTAAGAACAGGCATTCACATGGCACTGTTTAGCTGCCATTGCAAGATATTTATGTGCCAGATGTGCTAAAGATTCATATGTCCCTTTATGCTTCAATCACCATTCTAAAGGTTATGAGTCCACGCTGATGATGGTTTCTGCCTGTTAATGATCCAAAGCAGAGTGGACTGATGCATGTTCATTTTCATCATCTGAGTCAGATGCCACCAGCAGAAGGTTGATTTTCTTTTTTGGTGGCTCGGGTTCTGTCGTTTCTGCTCTTTTAAGACTTCTGAAAGCATGTTCCACACCTCATTCCCATCAGATTTTGGATGGCACTTCAGGTTCTTAAACCTTGATTGAGTGCTGTAGCTAATTTTAGAAATCTCACATGGGTACTTTCTTTGCATTTTGTCAAATCTGCTGTGAAAATGTTCTTAAAACCAACATGTGCTGGGTCATCATCCGAGACCGCTATGAAATATATGGCAGAATGCAGTTAAAACAGAGCCAGAGACATACAATTCTCCCCCAAGGAGTTCAGTCACAAATTTAATTAATTCATTATTTTTTTAATGAGCATCATCTGCGTGGAAGCATGTCCTCTGGAATAGTGGCCGAAGCGTGAAGGGGCATATGAATGTTTAGCATATCTTGTTTGTCTTAGCGATTGGCTGAACAAGAAGTAGGATTGAGTGGACTTGTAGTCTCTAAAGTTTTACTATGTTTTGTTTTTGAGTGCAGTTATGTAACAAAAAAAATCTACATTTGTAAATTACACTTTCACAATAAAGAGATTGTACTACAGTACTTGTATGAGGTGAATTGAAAAATACTATTTCTTTTGTTTATCATTTTTACAGGGCAAATATTTGTAATAAGAATAATATAAAGTGAGCACTGTACACTTTGTATTCTGTGTGGTAATAGAAATCAATGTATTTGAAAATGTAGAAGAACATCCAAAAATATTTAATAAATTTCAATTGGTATTCAATTGCTATTAAACCTTGGGTTGAGTGCTGTAGCTATTTTTAGAAATCTCACATAGGTACTTTCTTTGTGTTTTGTCAAATCTATTGTTTAGCAGTGTGATTAATCGTGATTAATTTTTTTTATCATGATTAATTTGTCTGAGTTAATCATGTGAGTTAACTGTGATTAATTGTCAGCCCTAGTTCTGATGTTAAATAATGTGGTCACCAAATATTAGGCTGTCACAGTAGAGATGTCTAAGAGGTGATAACACTTTGTCAAATTCACAATGCTCAGGTAAGGTTCAGCATACACACACACACACGTGGCTTGGGTTTCTTGCCCTAGTTCTACCTGCACTGTCCTACTCTACTGCTCAGTAGAAGCAGGCTATAGTGCATAATGTGTGGCTTCTGAAAGTGAACATACTCATTATGTCACAATTGATAGAACACATTGTCTGATTTTCTTTCAGTCTCCCAACTTCTGATGCGAGGCCAAGTCAGCAAAGTGTAAGCACACGCTTAAATCCATCCATATCCAGCAGTGCAGTTAAGGACATGCTTAACTTTAGGCATGTGCTTAAGTCCCATTGACTTCAGTGCCCAAAGATAACCACATGCTTAAGTGCTTTGCTGGATAAGGATGAACTACTGAATTAGGGCCATAATTAGAGGAATTGAATAGGTGCACGATTCAAATAAAATATACATAATATATAATGTCAACTGCATAGAAATATAATTTCTTGAGTTTCTCTTTTAGTGCAATCATTAAAAGTGGAAAGAGACGTTACTTCATCTAGGCCACCCTCTTGTCTGGGACGACTGTTTCTTACAAAATGAGTTCCCTTGCTTTGTCTAATTTAGTTTTTAAATGAGAGTTCTGTCCCCGCACTGCTGTTGGGATCAGCAACGAGAGAGTGACTGTTAGCATCTGTTCCTTTTTTAGCCTGTCCAGACCTACACAGTAAGATGGTCTGTGACAAATGGAATGAAGTGAAATCTACTAGCTCAGTCTCCAATAGCCAACATATGATGCATTGGGTCTGTACATCAGAGAGGGTATGTCTTCACTGCAAAAAAAAAAAGTGTGTTTTTAATTCAGGTTAGTCAACCTCAGGCTCACCTACAGGCTTGAACTCAAGCTGCTACCCTGAATTAAAACTTTTGTCTTTGCTGCTGTTTGAATCCAAGCTAGGTAGCTCTGGTTAGCTAACCTCAGTTAAGAACACACCTGACTTTTGAAGTGAAGGCATAGCCTGAGGATCCTGTTTAGCACAGTGAACATCATCTGCCGGGGCTCTTGAATAGAGCAATTTAGAGATATGGTCTGCCAAAACAGTTTTGTTGGGACTCTGCCTGGCTTATTGCCAGCTTACCTTGTGGGCTACTGCGGAACCCAGGCTTTCAGAGTCTGTGGCTCTGGGGCAGCCTGGTCAGGTGGACTGCTCTGGGAATGAGAACGCTCGGCTTCCAGGCTCCCTCCTGAAGAGCTGGGAGGCCTGGCTCAAACTACAGCTCCCTTCACAGTAGGGAGTCTGGAAACTCTGAGAGCCTGGACTCAAGCTGAGACTCTCAGGACTGCTGCTGAGGTAGGTACCTGGAAGACTCTTGGGCTTGCTGGCTCCCTGGGTTGGCCAATTCTCAGAGCAGATGGCTTTCTAGGCTGTGGGAGTTGGGCAGTCTTAGAAGCCAAGCCTGCGAGTTTGGTGCCTCTGGGCTCTAAGTCCCAAGGCTGGCTGGCTGGTGGGGCTGCCCTGGAGCTGTAGACCCTGGGATTCTGGGTGACTGAGTGAAATTGCCATGAAATTGTTTCACGGACTCATCTCCCCACCCTTCTTGTACTGCAGAGAATTAACCTGCAAACCTAATTGTGTCACACAACATTCTTCAAAGTTTAAGGCATCGTACATGGATTGTGCATGTTCATAATTCTGTTGGAGTGAATCAGCAGCAGCAAATGTTAGTTTTTTCCAAGTAATCAGAGCCTGGAAAGATCTAATGACTGCCTGATCTTTGCAGTAAGAATTGTTAGTTTCCCCTTACCTTATAGTTGCAGCCCTTTATAGTTTTGGCTGCAAGCAATATTTCTTATCAATTTTAAAGCCATGCAATGTTTTCCACAATTCAGATTTCATTATATACTAAAAACCCAGGTTAGGTTTAACCAAATATTTACTGGTTTCAGAGTAGCAGCCGTGTTAGTCTGTATTCACAAAAAGAAAAGGAGTACTTGTGGCACCTTAGATACTAACTAAATAAATTGGATTCATAAATTGTTCAAGTGTACCTGGGCCAGTTTATGGTTTTATGATGAAGCCATGCAAAATTTGCATTTTGTTACCAAATTAGTTCACTGATGCAGCAAGGTACTTAAGCACAAGGGACACCACTCACATGCTCAAAGTTAGGCATGTGTTTAAGTGTTTTTCTGAGTCAAGTGCCAGTGTGTGACATCTGGCAAATTTTTACCCTCTCTGATGCTCACTTGACCCATCAGTGCACACTTCCCTATCTTAAGGGTCTTGTGAGATATAGTTATTTATGTATATTTATGTTTTGTATATGTATATGTATATTTATGTATATGTATATTTATGTTTTGAGATCATCAGTGCAAAGTATTGTTAATGGCACTAGTGAGCAGTAAAATTCTAGGCTGCACCAGTGTGCAAAAGTTCTCTAAACTCCTGTAACTTTGCCTAAAACCATTAAAATATTAGTAAATAAAAAGTCAAATAGTGTGTATGAATTTTGGCTTGTATTTTCACTGATCTGTTTTCTTTTGCTTTTATTTTAAGTTGTTTTTGTGCTACCCTGATTGTCTTGAACTTCTTTCAGAGCAGTGGGAGACACAATAATTCAATAATTTCTGGTTTTAATTTCAAGAAATATGCTAAAATAGGACAGACCAAAACAAGCTTTCCCTTCTGCCTTTGAAATGAAAGTAGAAAAAATCTAAGGACTCTCTACTAGTATTTTGATAACAAAGATTGAAGTCTTATTAATATCAACTTCTTGTGTAGGAATACAGTATCTGACCCAATTATATGACAAATTGCTGTTATAGAGAATGCAGTCTTCAGTACAGATGTTCCTATGCCAGCCTGTTCGTGAACATGGCTTTTTATACATTCTGCTGTGCATTTTTGATAGATTTCAAAAAAGCTAAATTGAATATTTCTGCCTACCTATAGTAGTTTCTAGGAAATGCCATCCCCTGGCTACTCGTCCATAGTCTGTTAAAGATGATACAAATCACCACAGTATGCCCCTCCATTAGCTTGAAACATTTGCCCTGATGTCCTCTGGAAAGACTCAGTGCATCAGAAAATTAATGTAGAAAGACTGTACCTGTTGAAAAGTATTTTTTTCTTTTTCACTTAAAAGTCTTCATAGGTCAAAAGAAAATAGATTTAAATGCTCCCCAGTCAACCAAGGTACTTAAAGTCCTACACAATCAGTCCCCGGTGTGTGCCTTTTACACCCTCTTGAGTGCCTTTCTTCAATTGATCTAATATTGACTTCCCTTGAAAATTTTTCATGTCATTATTGTCAGAGGTAGCAGCGTACATCTTCCATTAGTGGTGATTAGTGGTTAAAACTATAATTTAAAAAAATGTTCAGGAAATAGTACTTTCTCATACAAAACATAACTGGGTCAAGCACATTTTCTCCCTCCACCCCTGCCAAGGTCACAAGGTGTGATTGCTGGATGCAATTGCTTGCTAAGGCATATAGCAGAATAGACAAATATCTAAAAATAAGTTCAAAGAAATAAAGAATCAGAAGAAAATATGAAATATTAATTGAGATTCTTACACATGGAATGAAAAGATTTTAATCAATATAGAACACATATAATAAAGGCTCAAAATGTTTGCAAGGAGATAATTTGTCACAAATATTCAGACAGATGTTGATGTAAAGATTCATATGTTTGTTTTATTCAGAGGCTGGGTGTAGCATATCAAGTAATTACCCAAAGTAACAGCATTTTTCATTTCTCAGTTCCGTTTTTCAGAAGTTGTTCTCCTTTTGATGTGCACTCACTATTACCATTATTATTTCTTTCGCCTTTTTGCCTAGACATTCCATTCAGGGGTCAGGGTCCCATTGTGCTAGATGCTGTACAAATACGTAATAACACAGTGCCTACCCCAAATCTTACAAAATCACCATATGATGAGAGTTAAGAGGTGAAGAAAATAAATATTCCAGGGAGAAGTGAGAAACAGTTGTAGCAACCTATATGGAACATGTAGGGAGGAACACAGGTTGCAGGAGGGAAGCGTTTGGAGGAGGCACCAGGAATCCAGTCTGTTGTGTTCATATAGATAGAATGCTGGCTGCAGCATCTCTGTATATGGGTATCTCAGTAAAAATCCCATTTATTTTTAGGAGCATGAAGTCCTTTCATATTTATAACTCTGCATGGGCTACATGAAACAACAGTGACACAATGATGTTTTGTATAAAAAGCAAGTCTTAGCACACCCTCTTGCTAGCCATGGTTTAGTGTTTCGCAGGCTTCACACAGAGGAGTCTTAAAGAGAGACTTGAAAGAGGCGTGGTCAAAAAGTGAATGTGTAAACATGGCACTTTCTTACTCTGCAGTTCTGTAGCCAGTGTATGTGGTTCAAAATGCTTGCAGTGTTTGCAGTCTTCCAGATGCACGTACCTGTGTTAAGTTGTACTATATTTGTTGTAAGCACAAGGATAATTTTATGATGGTGCTAAAAGAATCTACCATTTAAAAGCAATTGTCTAGTCTAAAAAGAAATATGTGGGTTAGCCTTAATTTGCGTCTTCAGTACTGTATCTTAAAAAAAGCATGATTGCAATTTACACAATTTCAGAGTGTTGAATTTTTGTCATTTATTCTTAAATTAATCCCCCTTTAAATGATGCTTTCGGCTGATGTAAATTGAGGAATTCTTTAGTTAACACCATTAGCTGTTCATGGTATCTAAATCTCTTCTGCCATGAGCATCAATACTACAGTGCTGCTGTCTCCAAGCCGTTCTGCATCAGTGCTTCTAGATGGAACATGACAGATACAGTAATGTTCTCCATGTAAATTGCTCCTTACATATAGGCAACAAGCAAAATAACATGGAACATTCAATGCACTGTGACTGCAGAAATTACAACTGCATTCATCGTATGCTGGTTCAAATGCCCAAGCCTATTATAATATACAGCAATCTTACTGAATTTTAAAGGAAGTGTTTTTAAGCAACAATGCACTGAGAGGCTCCTGTGGGGCTCTTAGAGAAGGGATCATATATACAATTTTAGTTGTAGACACATTTCGTCTTAGTTTTTCAGATGGCATGGAAGTTAAAACCAGTTAAATAACTTTGGATTATGAAATGGCTTTAGAACACTTGACAGAGTTGATGCTCTTCATTGTCAGTGTCCTACCCATGCCTATATTACACAGTAAATATACTGGTTTAACCATTCTCCTTAATTTTACTCAAATTCAAGCTGTAAATAGCAGAATGTAACTCAAGGAAATACATTTCAGATTGAGTATTTAATTTATTGTGGTATTATAGTCCCTCATCATTCTGCCTTATTCCCCCACCTAAAGCCTGATAATTGGTTAGAGTTACACTGCCTATCCTGGCTTAAAGCCAAATCTTACTCCCATTGAAGTCAACGGATGAGAATTTTGCCCTTAGCATTTTAAATAAAAGCATGACTAAGTTTGTTTTCTACTTATGTGTAGTCGAGTGACATAGCAATGAAAATCTGTATAAAACACGGCATTCTACACTAAAATACATGCTTTGAATTTATTGTATATTCTTTTAGTGGCTGTAGAATACAGGGGAATCAAATACGCCGTTAATAAATAGGATATTTTACTCCTTATTATGTGAATGTGTTATGCAGCTTTACTTTGTTGTATGGTTTGCTTTTTGTTACACATCAGACATCACAGGGAAAATGGAACGGAAGCTGCCATTATGTTTTAAAAAAATCAAGACACTCAGTTATGAAACATAGAACATATAATTAACTTTATTGAGCAGAACAAAGCATTTTATAAAAACTCACTCAAACTGAATTAATATAAGGATACTTAGCATAATGTGTATAGTTTAAATTACTGTCTACTAATCATCAAGCAGTTGAGTGGTAAAGTTGTTAGACTTTCAATTTGCAAACAAGTAGTACACGGAAACGCCTATTTTTATTTTAGATTATTTGATAGCATATACTAGTAGTATCCTTTTATGGAATTATGATTGCCAGATTAATTATATATGTCTACCCTATGAACATGTAATGTACTACATAGGTACAACATGCCACATGCTGCAGTAATAGGGGTGGGGAAAGATCCAACTACTAGAAAACCCCAAATACTCTGCTCAAATGTATTTATTTACGGTGTGCACAGTTTGGGGGAAGGCAGAAATCAGTGCTTATCTCATTAATACAGAATAGATCAGCACTGCTTCCTATAATCTTCCCTCCTTTTCCAATTCCTTAACTCTTCTCCTCTTTAAACGTTCTCTCTGGCTCTTTCTGTCTTGAAAAAAACCCCAACCCTTCATTTGTTTCTGTTTGCCTCTAATTCTGATTCTATTTGTGGCTTCTCCTTTGTCTCCCAAATCACAGAACATGCTTTTTTCTGCTACTTTGACCCTTTCCAATCCAGTTTTCCTTTTCCACTACATTAAAACTGCCTTGACCCAAGAATATTGTCTTCTCCTAGCTAGATTGTAAGTCATTCTCTCTCCTTATTCTTCTTCATCTGTCTCTGTCTCCAACTTATCTCTCTCCTTCCATTTCCAAGACTCTGCTCTCTTGATTCTCCTACTTTGCTTTCTGCTCTTTTAGCAGATGTAGATCCTAAATGTATTCCCTTTCATTGGCTCCTAAATGTAGTCACCTTATTTCTCTGTTGGGGTCTCTTTCAGTCTGCAGTCACTTTCTATTCCCCCCTACTCTGTCTCTTAATGATCTCATTTGCTTACTCCTGGGGGAATTCTACACTAAAAAATTAAAAATTCTGTGCACAATATTTTCAAATTTTGTAAAATTCTGCATATTTTATTTGTCAAAATAACACAATATAATCACACCAGTTTCAGTTATTTTTGGTCATTTATTTCAAAATACTTGTCAGCAAATATGTCTATAACAATACAGACAACAAAAAAGATTCAGGATATGATTTTTGAGAAATAGGTTCCTTACTATGCATATTAATACAGAACTCTGAGTAATAATTCATTTAAAGTAATATACAGAACCGTTTTTCTCACACACCTCAGAAGCAGTGCAAAGGCTTGGAGGAGTCAGAGGTAAGGGAGAGGGACGTGATTTCTGGGAAGGAGCCTAGGTGTGAACTTGGAGGGCTATTGGGTATGGGTGAGAAAAGTATGGAACAAGGTTTTTTTTGGGGGGGTGGCGAGGGAGGCAGGAAAGGATTGTTACGGAGCTTCCCCCATTAAAACCCTGGCTGACCCCTAGCATCTCCCATTCAGTCAGGCACATCTGCCTATCCCCATGTGTCCCTGCACCTCTAAGTGTCCTTGCACCCCCTGTCCACGTGTCCCTCCACCGCCACTCAGACACCCACTCCCCCATCCCTATGTGGCCCTGCACCCCTGACCCTATCCCCATGTGTCTCTGTGCCCCCACTCAGCCACCCTCCCTGTCCCTATGTAGCCCTGCACCCCTCATGGCCCTGTGCCTCCTCTCCCATTCAGCCCCTGCCCAAGTCTGTCCCCCACTAACCCTTATGAGCCTTTGTCTGACCCCCCCCAGCATCCCCACACTATTTGTCTCCCCATAGCCCCTGACTCCTGACTTAGCTGGCAAGGAGCTGCTGCTCTGTTCTAGTGCCACAGAGCCCTATGGTGGGCAAAAGGCAGAACTGCAGCAACTTTCCGGCAGAAGCTTTTTCTTTGCAAAAAATTAAAAATATGCACATGCAGTGGTGCAGAATTCCCCCAGGAGTTTTTGCTTCCATAATTTCTCTGCTGCCTCTGTGTAGATTATTCCCAAATCTACACCAGACTTGTCTCCTCTCCAGTCTTGCATATCCAGTTGCTTTACAGTCCTCTTTTCTTGGACGTTCTTCTGCATTTGACAGTCTCTGCAAAAGTGAACTTCCTATCTTTCCTCCTGATCCCTCACCAGTGCTCCTTTCACTATCTGCACTAAGAACTCTACTATCCTCCCTGAGTCCCAAGCTCACAACCTTGGAGATATTTCTGAGTCTTCCCTCTCCTCTCCCCACCCATCCAGACTCTTGTAAATCCTGTCCCTTTTTCCTTTTCAGCATTGCAAAAAACTTCTCTTCCCTCACCATCCCTCCTGCTGTAAATTAGCCATGGCTAATATTGCAGATTTAAAAAAGACACACAATACAACAATTCTAAAAGTTTAGAGATGACTTGTGGAGATCACATTTCAATTTGTTTAAGGCCAGATGCTTAATACTTCAGAAATAAGGCTTGGAAGGATTATCTATCTCTTGTATAGTTGTAAATGAGCACGTCCACACTCAAGCTTTAATTCTACATATTCTTTGTTGTAAATTTGGAAAAATTTGTTTATCACCTGAAGCCAATATTCTTTTTCTTCTTGATATGGTAGTTAAGGACCAAAACCTACAGTTCTAGTACCCATTGATTTAGAGAGGGAGCTTGTACTGTCTAAGCACTAAAGATTACAGGATTTGGCCCTGTGTGTAAAATAGTTATATATCTGGAAACCAGTATTAGTTTTTAGAGATTGTAACTGACTCTGATAATTTATTCTGAAGATTTAATCAGGACTAAATGCAAGGAAAATTCCATCTTCTCTACTGATGTGTGTCATGTGGCATTCAGAGAGCATGGCAGTAGCAGGGGGCACATGCTCATGTATATGTTAACCTCTACTCTTCGGTGTGGTAGATATTGTTGTAATGATCTTCTATTTATTTAGTAATGTTATATGAACCAAGTGAATACTATTGTGTAACATCTGGAATGCCCAGGGCATATTATTTAAAGTACAGTTCTACTCTTAAGGTGATTTTACAAACATTGAATAATGGGGTTTCATGTTAATTGGGCATTTGGTATCACTCATTTCCATATCAAACTTGTTCATGTTTCAAGTAAAAAGATGCTTATTTGGGCTGTGTATTTTTTTTTTTAACTTTCAGTCCAGCAAACTCACCCTCGACTCTGATCGTTAAGCTGAGTTCTTTCTATCACACACATCATCACCAGTAATAGTGGAGCCGAAGGGTATATGATTTTTTCAGCTACATCTCTTTAGCTCCATTGTTTTTAGCTCATGGCCTTAGTGACACCTTTCGAAACCTACCAAAGGCTAGTAATTGTAAATTATTAAAGGGGTATCATATCATTCCAGCTGGTGCTATTTTGCGTTTGTATTGAATCAGCATGTGAACACCATTAAAACTGCACGTAATTGTGTAATTATACATAGCAAATAGCTGCTGACCAAATTTACAGCAAGAATTTGCTGCACAAAGACAGATTCCAATGCCACAAGTGTGCTAGTTACATAGAAAGTGGTGACTGTGAAATTCAGAAATGAGTGCATTGAATATGAGAAGATTAGATTGAATTTGGCAGTTGTATAGCTGAAAACATTTTCAGAAGTGACACAGTTTCTTAATTGTTTATATTTTTAGCCGGAATCTTTATACTATATAGTAGTCAGATTATATAGGGGTTAAGATCATGAGCTACAATTTTGTTTTGGGGTGGGTTTTGTTGGTTTTTTTGCTCTGATATATAATCCTTTTTGTATTTGCCACAGGCACCCATATGAACTATCAGAAATTACAGCACAGGTTTTTGTACTCTGAAGTGTAGGATGAGTAGGAGTTAAGTTGATGTTCACTTGAACAATTTTGCTACTTAAAACACCTGGGATAAATTAATTAATATAATAAAATAGCCACAGCTTTTTATCTAATTAGTGCAAATTAATATTATGAACATTAAAGAAGTGTGGGGAGGGGAGAAGCAGCAAGCATTTTCATAAACTGGCAAGCGGATTTCTTCTGAATAATGCATTTCACATTTTGTGCTATTTTGGGGGTTACACTTCTGAACTGCTTGGTATCTCTTGTTCAGCTGAGGTTTTAAGTCCCTAAGGTGATAGGTACCATCACAGTAGTTTCTTTTTGCATCACCTTTGATTGAGGGCTCTATACCACTTAAAATATATTTTGGGTCTACTTTTTATTTGAATCCCAAAGACAGGAGATCTGCCTTTATACTTTTGGCTTAGAATTTTTTGAAGTGTACTTGTTTTCTCTTCAAGGCACCTCATACTCCCTTAAAGTTCTATGGCTTTTTATATCTAAAATTGTGAATTCTCTCATGAGTAATATCTAAATGTTTTACATAAAAATGCAGAATAGCTGTAACTTGCCCAATGCAAACTTTGAAAGAGCAGGTACACTGGAATTCATTGAGACCATAAGCCATGTAGCAACACAAGTAGCAATCTCCTGACACACTCTTATTTCATTCCAAGAAATATACATAACCAAATGGGAAAATAATGTGTAACATTTTTTCTTTCCCTCATAGAATAATCATTTGAATGTAGAAAAGCTGCATGAAGTGTTACATTCTTGGTAGAACATCAACACATTCATTTTTTCTATTTCTCTCATTCTCAAAATCCCTTACAACTGAACCATTGTGCCTCATTTCCACATTGTGATATACTTCCTAATCCATCGTATCAGGCACCCCAAGTCTATCATGCCTGACACAAAGCATTAGACTAGGATGCACCTACAATATAGGTAGTTCATGTTGCAACAATCTCCTTAATGGGGAAGAGGAGGTTGTTCTTTGATCGATGGAGCAGTCCATAGCAAATCAGAAGTTTCTTTTGCTGATTGCTCCATTAATGAGATGTATCAAACAGCTAGATAAATTAGCTGCTGTCTGAAGTGACTTATCATGCCAGAATATACAGTATATTGTGATGGGTTGTTTGTTCGTTTGTTTCACTTTTTGATTCTTCAGTATTCTGATGAATTATTTGCAGCATTTCCTTTTTCACAGCTGCTGGAATAATCAAGTTGTGTCCTTTGAACAGCACTCTACCATTTCCATTGACTTCCTCTCTTCTCGAAGATAGAGGAGGTAAAAACACTGTTTAATTTCACAAGACATTCTTGTGTTTCCTCTGCAGCCTGTGCTTCCTTTGTCACAGCTTTTAACTTAAGGGAGACTTTCAACTTTCTCTGCTTCAGTCTAAGCTAATGAGGTCTCATTTATTTATTTTTTAAATAATGAACTGTTGTTTTACACCACGGTGCTCTGAGCTTTAAACACTTTCTGTTCTGTAAAGTCATTTGGTCTAGGTCTAATGGTTATATATATATATATATATATATATTTGTGATTATTATTATATGTTTATTATTATTGTTATTATTATAAGTGTGTGTATGATATATATATATTATAAAAAAGGAAAGCTTTGGTTCCATTTGGCAACTGTAAAAATATTTGGTTAAATTCTTGTGTTACCACATTCAGTAATACTTGAGCCATTATAGCTTCCTTGGGTCTCTGACCCATTTTAGCCTCAGCTTGCTGACTCTGAGTACAATGGTAAAATTGTTTATTTATAACCAGCTCTGTTTCAAGAATTCTAATCGAAATTTGAACAGTTTTATGGAGCAAAGGACTTCAATACATATGCAAAGGCTTCACGTCTTAAATAACACAACAAAATAATATCAACCCTGTGGTATAATAGTTTTCATTACAGCACAACATTTCATAACTGATTTTATCTGTGATAACAAATACTGCACAGGTGTGGCTGGTGTGTTTCAATGAAATTCAATTATGTTTCAAATTACTGACTTTCCCTAAACTACTGGAATAGTTTCTACATTCAGCTACAAAGGTAAACCTGTGTATCATCATTCCTTGAAAAAGTATGCCATATATATCTATAGACTATACATAGGCGTGCACAGCACATTTCATTAGGGTGCACCGAGGGAATTTTTTAAAATTTTTTTTTAAAGGCGAACATTTATTGAATACTCAGTCATAAAGGACATTATTTTTGTTCATCAAACAAGCTAAAGAAACTAAAACTTAACTAAACTTAATTTTTTTTTAAATTAACAACTAAACTTTACTTAAAAAATACAAACTTAAAAAATGAGACACAAAATACCAAATTTTTGCTGTAGAGATAACCAGGTATATACAAAGATACAGTCAATTTTCATGATCTTTATCTTTAACCAGATGATGAGCTAACCCAAATTGACCAAAACAGATTAAGTTTTCTTCATCTTCCTGTCCTAGAGAATGAGACGTCACGCACCAGGTGTTATGGACTTAAATTCCTCAATCACATCATTGTAATTAACTGACTAAGCCAATTTTTGTTCAGTGTACAAAATCATGAGTGAGTCGAGACGCTGTTCGGACATTGTACTTCTTAGTTCGTTTTTTACATGTGCTAGTTTCGAAAATGCTCTTTCACATGAACAGCTTGTAACAGGTAAGACTGCAAAGCGTTGAATAGATTTGTAAAAGGCCTGGAACATGGAAGACCGATCCGATTCCTTTAGCCAATCAAGCCACTCTCTGCTGGTGTTCGTAGTGTTACCTTTAGGAACAGATCCGTCATAACCCCGAAGCAATCCGACTTCAGCTTCCAACTCAGTTAAAGAAGTATGGGCTGGATGAATGGACTATAAGGTGAATAGAAAGCTGGTTAGATTGTCGGGCTCAGCGGGTAGTGATCAATGGCTCCATGTCAAGTTGGCAGCTGGTATCAAGTGGAGTGCCCCAAGGGTCGGTCCTGGGGCTGGTTTTGTTCAGTATCTTCATAAATGATCTGGAGGATGGTGTGGATTGCACCCTCAGCAAGTTTGCAGATGACACTAAACTGGGAGGCGAGGTAGATACGCTGGAGGGTAGGGATAGGATACAGAGGGACCTAGACAAATTGGAGGATTGGGCCAAAAGAAATCTGATGAGGTTCAACAAGGACAAGTGCAGAGTCCTGCACTTAGGACGGAAGAATCCCATGCACCGCTACAGACTAGGGACCGAATGGCTAGGCAGCAGTTCTGCAGAAAAGGACCTAGGGATTACAGTGGACGAGAAGCTGGATATGAGTCAACAGTTTGCCCTTGTTGCCAAGAAGGCCAATGACATTTTGGGATGTATAAGTAGGGGCATTGCCAGCAGATCGAGGGACATGATCGTTCCCCTCTATTCGACATTGGTGAGGCCTCATCTGGAGTAGTGTGTCCAGTTTTGGGCCCCACACTTCAAGAAGGATGTGGAAAAATTGGAAAGAGTCCAGCAGAGGGCAACAAAAATGATTAGGGGACTGGAACACATGCGTTATGAGGAGAGGCTGAGGGAACTGGGGATGTTTAGTCTGCGGAAGAGACGAATGAGGGGGGATTTGATAGCTGCTTTCAACTACCTGATAGCCACACTATCAGAGGCTCGTTCACCTGCACATCCACCAATGTGATATATGCCATCATGTGCCAGCAATGCCCCTCTGCCATGTACATTGGTCAAACTGGACAGTCTCTACGTAAAAGAATAAATGGACACAAATCAGATGTCAAGAATTATAACATTCATAAACCAGTCAGAGAACACTTCAATCTCTCTGGTCACGCAATTACAGACATGAAGGTCGCTATCTTACAACAAAAAAACTTCAAATCCAGACTCCAGCGAGAAACTGCTGAATTGGAATTCATTTGCAAATTGGATACTATTAATTTAGGCTTAAATAGAGACTGGGAGTGGCTAAGTCATTATGCAAGGTAGCCTATTTCCCCTTGTTTTTTCCTACCCCCCCCCCCATACGTTCTGGTTAAACTTGGATTTATGCTGGAAGTGGCCCACCTTGATTATCATGCACATTGTAGGGAGAGTGGTCACTTTGGATAAGCTATTACCAGCATGAGAGTGAGTTTGTGTGTGTGGTTTTTGGAAAGGGGGGGTGGGGGGGTGAGAAAACCTGGATTTGTGCTGGAAATGGCCCACCTTGATTATCATACACATTGTAAAGAGAGTGGTCACTTTGGATGGGCTATTACCAGCAGGAGAGTGAGTTTGTGTGGGAGGGGGGGCGGAGGGTGAGAAAACCTGGATTTGTGCTGGAAATGGCCCAACTTGATTATCATACACATTGTAAGGAGAGTGATCACTTTAGATTAGCTATTACCAGCAGGAGAGTGGGATGGGAGGAGGTATTGATTCATGGTCTCTGTGTATATAATGTCTTCTGCAGTTTCCACAGTATGCATCCGATGAAGTGAGCTGTAGCTCACGAAAGCTTATGCTCAAATAAATTGGTTAGTCTCTAAGGTGCCACAAGTACTCCTTTTCTTTTTGCGAATACAGACTAACACGGCTGTTACTCTGATACCTGAAAGAGGGTTCCAAAGAGGATGGCTCTAGACTGTTCTCAGTGCTAGCAGATGACAGAACAAGGAGTAATGGTCTCAAGTTGCATTGGGGGAGATTTAGGTAGGATATTAGGAAAAACTTTTTCACTAGGAGGGTGGTGAAACACTGGAATGCGTTATCTAGGGAGGTGGTGGAATCTCCTTCCTTAGAAGTTTTTAAGGTCAGGCTTGACAAAGCCCTGGCTGGGATGATTTAATTGGGGATCAGTCCTGCTTTGAGCAGGGGGTTGGACTAGATGACCTCCTGAGTTCCCTTCCAACCCTGATATTCTATGATTCTATTATTCATCCAAGGACACTTTTAATTTGTTGGCAATGATTCTCATATCATCCCTGCCAATGTCTAAGCTCAGCAGTTTTCCCATTGCAATCACAATTTTACAAGTCTCCTGTTCAAATCACTGGTCAGTGCTGGTAACCATTGAATTTAGGAGGTAAAATGAAGTTATTCTCTCCTGCTCCTTTTTGTATCAAAGTGATGCTGGGACTCAAACGCATCATCAATATGAGTGGGCGTTTTTCTCTTCTTAACTGGGGGAATTGATATATCATTCTCTACACACATTTTCACACTGTCATTGAAAATAAATTGAAAATATTCTGGGCCACTTCTCATCGCAGCCAAAGAGTTACGCAAGCTTTTCACCCCTGTCATTGCAGTAAGTAAGTTGAGATCTGGAGCTTGAAGGGCCTTACTCACTTTTACCACCATCTGGAGAATAGGGTGCATCATGTGAAGGGCAAAGATGAACTTGAATGAATTTAGTTCATGGATTAGGCCCCTGGCTTTTATTTTTAGCGTCAACAAGGCAAGTTGTATTGATAATCTCTTGTAAAGCTTGTAAAATGATGGAGTAGTTTTGTTTTACAGCAGCCACTGCTTCTGCTCTGCATGCCCATCTTGTGTTTGACAGGGACTTCAAAGTCTTCAACTGGGATCCTACTTCTTGTGAAATCTTCTCCATTACTGCATGTTGCACAGGAATCCCCTCCATGAAGGCATAAAGAGTCTGAATAACACCAAAAAAGTCAAAGACAGTTCTGTTTTGTTTACTTGAAGTGCATGCATCTACTAGGACGAAGTTCAAACAATGAGCATAGCAGTGTACATAGAGTATTTCACTCTTTCTTTCTTTCTTTCTTTCTTTCTTTCTTTCTTTCTTTCTTTCTTTCTTTCTTTCTTTCTTTCTTTCTTTCTTTCTTTCTTTCCATTTCACTTGAACTCCCGCAGTACATCCAGACATTGTAGATGCGCCATCAAAACAGAGAGACATCACTGATGACCAGTCAGTTTTAATAATGCCAAGGATGTCATTTAACTGGTCAAAAATAGACTGAGCATCAACTGTTAATAGTCTCTGAACAGACACAAAATGTTCAACTGGACTATGTTTTTCATTGCCAAAATACCACACCACAATGGACATCTGTTCATGGTGTCCAAGGTCAGTAGTGTTGTTGGCAATTATTGAGACCATTTTTCCATTTAATGAAGACACAATCTTTTGTTGCACAATGTTGTGCAAGGCCACAATTAAATCATTTTGGATGCGATTACTCAGGTAGCATTTCAAGGAGATTGTTGCACATGCTTTGCCATTACGGGATCATATTTTTGGAGCATAGTGACAAGATTTAGATATAAACCTTTCTAAAAGCTGTCAGCTTTTTCACTGTGGCCCCTGAATGGTCTCCCACCTTTTGCCAAACACAGAACAATGTCAATCAGTCGTTCCATTACACTTTGGTTATGGCACTGTTCTTTTGTTTAGACAGATAAGCCTGCTTGACCTCATCCAACAATACATCAATAGGTTTCCCTTCATTAAAACTTGACCATGAAGAACAGCTCAACACATGAGATTTTGACAGTTGGTGGTTTTTAAAACATTTGTTAGCCCTATGCCAGTTTCTGAATCCCTTATCAATAAATGCTGGATCAGTGTGACCTTTGTTTGCTGCATCATGAGAGGAGAAGAAATGGCATTAAAAGCAAAATGTTGTTTCCTTTGATGGGCTATATTCTAACCACCTATACTTATCATACCAATTGGACTGAAAACTTCTTTGTTTGTTCCCTATTTTACTTCTTGGAAACATGCTTAATCTAGGCTGATAAGGCCCTCTAGATAATCAAGACCAGCGTTCTAATCTATTTTCTGGAATATCATAGACCGGGTCATCAGATGGAATGTTTGATGGCTTTGAATAGGAACTACACTGACCTGAACTAAGAGACAGTCTGTTTCTGTTGGTCATTACTCAGTTTATTGCACGCACTGGAACTGGTGGCGGCATTGTCTTCGTGTAAGTTCTTAACCGAGGAGTCCGAGGTATTTGCACGACTATCAGCACATTCATTATAATTCAGTTTGTCTGCTCCTTTTCTTATCTTAACAATGAACCGATCCATATTTTAAAATTAAAAGGGGGTATCTTACGATGGAATTAAAACGTAAAGCCACGGGCTTGTTATGCTATTTCAGTAGAGTACACGCGACAAAGATTACAAACACTGTAGACACTGTGCTGGGCATGCCTGATGTGGCTGCTTATATAGGTCAAAGAATTTTCTAGAATGGTAGTCGGAGGGGGAGGGGAGGACCAATGGTAATGCAGCACCACAGTAGTGGGGACGCATGCTGCGAGTGAAAGCGGGCTTTCTATACATTTCTACATCTATATTACGCAATTCAGCGCTTATTGCATAATACAGCAATCCATACTTTAAAACTAAAAGAGCGTATCATGCGATTAAATTAAAACGCAAAGCCACTTTTTTTTTGAGACATTAGGGTGTGCCTGGGCATACCCGGCACACCCTGTACGCACGCCCGTGAGAATATATTTGCATCTGGGATGCTTCCACCTTGTTAGTATTATAGTCAAGTTTTCTAACGAGTATATTGAACATTCAAAGGTCAGCTCTCTTCTGACGATAAAATTCCCCAGAGTACAATGTGTGTATTGTACTCACCAGCAGTACATTTTATTGTGCAAACCTAGTAGCATCTCTTGATGGTCTCTGAACTGTGTATGAGCATTGCAGATAATCCTCCCTCCCCATTCCACCCTACACAATGGGAGGTTTTTGGCTGCAGAAACTATGGTAATATATCAAATTGGACTATCCTAAGGCTTTAAGTGCTTTCATTTAGTATTCTATCATCAAAACCTTAATATTAATTTTTCTCATAAATATGATACTCCATTTATAAGTAAGATACAGAATTCTAGTTCCCATGTAATATAGAAATATCATTGGTTTTGCAACTACACCATAGTTTGGATTTAAATCCTATTTTTGATTTTTTTTAAAGGCGGTTAGATTCACAAGTAGGGTAGGTGTATCTGTGATAATCATTCTTGTGAATCAGGGATATCCATCAACATTCAAGTGAGACATATTTTCTTTCACAACCTTTGTGCTCTTACCCATCTAAACCTGAGTTGCAGTTTTAATCTTTCTACATGAAGGCAAAATTCAATCCCATGTTCTGCAGAGACATAGGGATCATGATGCAGCAGAACTGGTAAGGGCAGGATGCCTGAGCCCAGGCTAAGTTGTGCACCATGGATGTTTGCCTCATAGGTTCTCCCTGTTTTCAAGTACAAAGAAAGGAAAGAACCTCTGCCAATGGATCATCAGCTATGAATATTCATAGGTCATTTCTGTGGAACAGTCTATCATAATCTGGGGTCAGGGTTTGGTGATTATCCATAGATATGGGCACATTAAAAGGCCTAAGATAGATATATTCCCCCCCACACACACACACACACCAGTTCACCACAAATAAATCAGAAATTCCTAATATACTGGTTAATTTCAGATAACAATCATAATTAACCCAATGGGGTGGGGAGGGAGATGTGTTATGGGCTTCTCCTCCCTGTCCTCCCATCCTTAAGTATTCTTTAAGGAGCAAGGTGTAGGCATGATTTTGTCTCCAAGGCTTCCACAGGATCCTGAGATCCTATCATTATTCCCATACCGCAATAAATTGTGTGGATCTCATAAGCTTCAAGGAATAGGGTGTTTGCATTATTAGAATTCATTGTATGATTCTGACCTCTAAGGCTATTAAAGTATTTCCTTTAGATGATAACCCAGCAAAGGAGATTGCATTCTCCATCACAGTGCATTGGGTCTGCTCCAGATATAGTACGATACATTCATTTAAGACATTCTAGTGGTACGTATAGTATCTAATGGGAAATACTGTTATGATCCTTTTGAAAATATATACTAGAAAACAAACAAATTCAAACAACCCCATGCCAACTGACAAGCAACCCCAAAGTAAATACAAACAAAAAACAAACTGATTTCTATCTTCTGTGTCCACAATGGAAACTGGATTATGTGAATGTATATGCTTTTAAAAAAAAATGCAATGCTCAGAAAAGGTGCTGGAGTGATGAACAATGGATTCAAAGGTGCCCTGCCTATGCGTGACTATAGGTACCATTCTAGGGGTGAGAGGGTAGCTTAATTTGCCTTCTGACTTTTCCTTTTTGTCCTGAGATTCCCAACAAAGGTGCCAATTAGTGCATTTGTGGTGGAGAGTTTTCTTATGTGGTCACCAATTCAGGAGCTGGACTAACAAATCATTTCATTTTGGCCATTAGATAGAATTAATAGAATTATGTTATAATTATAATATAATATAATATAATATATATAATATATATTATAGATTATTAATAGAATAATGAATAGAATTAATGTTCAGTCACTACTTGTATGAGCCACACTGGAAAAAGTGCACTTAGAAGTGAAAGACTTTCAACTTCTTTACTACCAATAACTATCTAGCCCTTTAAACTCTACAGTGTAAAACTTTATTTTCATTTTGCAATGAAATTTCTTCTCTATAATGCCTTTAATCTGTGTTTTATGCCATGACACTTAACACCCAACCTTAGCTAGTAGAGTAATGAAGATGGGTGTTGTATGGTCACTCTATACTGATAGTATAATTCATGCTCTGAATATGAAAGTTCATACTGGAGAATGTATGGTTCTGATTCAAAGCCCAGTGAAATAAATGGGAAGACTCCCATTGCGTTCCATGAGTTTTGGATCAGACCTTAAATCTGTAATCATTCAGTCTAAGTAATTTGTACGACCTTATGCTTTGCAAAGGAACTATAAAATTATCTGCAGAAAAGTCTCATTATATGAGGGAGTCTGGAGTTACCCAAATATTGAAAAAAAAAACACTTCTGGAAAAGTAATTAGTTCCACAAAGCTCTAATTTCCAATATAATCTGTAAATATGTTTTTAATGAGGAAATCACACTTAATGATCTTTGATACATGAGCACCTCTGGCTGATAGAAATTTTCAAAATTTGAGCCAGCCAATAATAGTTTATATTTGACTCAGTCTGTTCAGAAGGCAGCTAGCATTAAAATCTGGAGAATATAGTTTACAACTAAAAATCAGAATACTTTTAATATATATTCAAAAAGATAAAATACTAGCTAAATTATGCAAATTTTTATGGGAGACCAAAAAAAAAAAGGAGATTTTTATTTAATTGTCATCTTTTGCTAATTCAGATATATTAATCACTGGGAGTCCTGATGGTTCTAAAGGGTTTACTAATGTATTCAAGTAAAATTAACAAAATAATATCTAAATATTAATTTAAAGTGCTCCACATATTAATGAAGTTTTGTTCTTAATTAGAAAGGAATTAAACTGGTTTGAATACATTCACCCTTTGGGTTCTTGCCTACCTGTGACCAAAGAGAGTTTGCATCTAGTGCTGGTAAATGCTTTAACCCAGTCCATAGAAACTCATCTCTGAGTGTAGGACTCTTGCAAGATCCTCTTAATTGCTTGTGCACTCTGGTGACCCAATGGGAAGGATAGTGGAGTTACAGGAAGGCAATTCCTGCATGTTACATGAGGGGCCAGGAGGAGAGCTAAGTCCTGTTTTGAAAAAGCCTCTGCAGATGGTCTGTTCAGTGCTATGGAGAGGAAGGCCTATTGAATCCATGCTTATGCAGAACAGTGCTTGGATTCCCTGTGCAGGGGGTATGGAAGGGACTATGGCTCCTATTCCACAAAAAGGAGTGACCACAGACAGCTTCACAGCAGCCCTTGGCCTGCTGTTTGAATTCTATCCACCTTGACTCCCAGTCCTTGCACACAATCTGGTTACTCTGGCTTTGATTGGGGATGGAGAATTTAATCCATTGTGAAATTAGTGGAGATAGTTAGAAGGAAAGTGCTGTGTGGGGAGGGAAGGTCCTAAAAAAAAAGTGCTTTAAAATATCCTTCCTGATTGTTAGACCTGCTGCAGGATGCCATATTCAACACATTCTCTCTTCTGGTCTGAGCTTTGCCCCCCTTGCTGTGCTGGTTGACTGTTGTTGAATGTCCCAGTGCTGCTGGCTATATCTTCCTGCTGCTGCCCACGTGTTTTCTTTGCTGCTGCTGGGTTTCTCTTTGGCTTTCAGTGCCGCTGCTTCCAGGCCTGTCACTTCCTCCTCTTCCTTGCATAGATATTGCAGAAGATTTTCTCATAGTGCCACAGCTGGAAGTGGAGCCAGAATAGGTATGTGCTTGGCTGCATGGCCCTTATCTTCATAACAAATGACTTGCGCCAATGGCCTACCACAAGCTGGAAATGGCAGTAGATGAGGGATGTTGTTGTTAATGCTTCCTATGGACCAGTCCCAATCAGCCTCTTCTCATTGCGGCTCTTGTCCCTCCTTGTCTTTGTTGTGTGTCTTTACAGTTGTAACCCTTCTGCCCGTCAGAGTTGGCAGCAACAAGGGCCCGGTTCAATATCTAGGGAATCCATTCCAATAACACAATGCAAACCGGCTCGAGCCCCCACCCCGTGACCTGGGACAAATATATACCACCCCCGCTGGGCGCCTCCAAGAGGCAATACTTCCCCTCTTGCAAGCACATACTCTGAGTATAGCAAAAAGCCTTTTAATAACAGAGAGAAACAATGTGGCATTATGTTGGGAAAACACCACCAACAGGATTCATAACAACCCATGAGCAGGGCGTGGGTGTGCCTATGCAAATGAGATCAGCCCCTGAAGTTCTTTTCCACAACTTGCCACACCTCACCACCAGATGTCAGGGTGGAGCTCATTCTGACACTGCTTACACAGTATTTACTCAGGTCTACTTAGGGTTGCCAACTTTCTAATTGCACAAAACTGAACACCCTTGCCCTGCCTCCTGCCCCAAAGCCCCTCCCCTTCCCCACCCCTTCTCCATCCCCACTCACTCCATCCCCCCTCCCTCTGTGGCTTGCTCTCCCCCACCCTCACTAGCTCAGTTTCACTGGGCTGGGGCAAGGGGTTGGGATGTAGAAGTGGGTGAGGGCATTGGCTGGGGATGAGGAGTTTGGTGTGCAAGAGGGGGTTCCAGGCTGGGGCCAAGGGATTCAGAGTGTGGGAGGGGTTACGAGCTGGGGCAGGGGGTTGGGGTGTGGGAGGGGTTTCGGGGTGTGGGCTCCAGGCGGTGCTCACCTCTGGTGGCTCCCTGCAAGTGGTGACATGTCCCTCAGCTCCTAGGCAGAGGCGTGGCCAGGCAGCTCTGTGCGCTGCCGCACAGCCCCCGCAGTGCCCATTGGCCACAGTTCTCAGCCAATGGGAGCTGCAGAGCCGGTGCTCAGGGCAGGGTGGGGGCAGCACACGGAGCCCCCATGGCTGCCCCTACACCTAGGAGCTGAGGGACATGTTGCAGCTTCTGGAGAGCCACGCGGAGACAGGTAGGGAGCCTGCCAGCCCTGCCCCAACTGGACTTTTAACAGCCTGGTCAGTGGTGCTGACCGGAGCCGTCTGGGTCCCTTTTTGACCGGCCATTCCAGTTGAAAACCGGACACCTGGCAACCCTAGGTCTATTACAGACTGATGTACAGCCCCATGATAACTCCACTACCAGTAAGACAGGTCCAATTCTCACTGCATTAAAATAGAATGGCCTACCTGTTTCTGTATTGTGATATCTTGGACCTGATGTTCAGTGGTATTAAGATAATCACACTTTCTCTTGGGCAGTGTGCTGACCTTCTGTGATCATTAAGAATTGGTGTCCCATGAGAACTTGCCCAGAATTTTGTCCATGTCTGAACTGAAGCAAATCCAAACTCTTCTCATATTCTCTAAATATTGTATACTAGATTGTGCCCAGCCAGACAGATCACAGGAAACATCGTAGGGCCAGTTCTAGGTGCTAGCATGTAAGACAGTCATCCTGGGCATCTCCTGCCAAGGGGTGGCTTAGAGTTGTGCTGCTCTCAGCTGTTACTGTTCGTTTTGGTTTTTTTGCTCCACTGGTTGGCCAGCTGTGGGATTTTTCTGTTGTTGCTCAGCCACTCCAGGGTGGGAGGGGACACCATGAACACTACTGCTGCCGTTACAGTCGAATGCATATTTTAGAGGATTTTATATTTCAGAACCTCACCAATTTTTACCTCTTCCATAAAGAAAGGAATCTTTGAGCAGGTAAAGGAAAAAGTGAAATGTTAAATAAGCCTATTAATTTTAATGGCAGCACCTTAAAGAAAAAAACATTACCAGCGGGAGATGGTTAAAGCAGATCTCAAAATGAGCTGGTATATTTAGTATCCCATCAACACATTACTGTTCAGCGACAGATCATTTGAGGTTATCTAAATCTGATTTAAATATGAAACAAAAAAAATCATCAACATTTGAAGAGTTCTGTTTTTAAGTGGATCTAATTTTAACTTTTAAAAAATAATTTGAAGGAAAAATATTCAGAATCTTCCAACCAGCTCGAAATTGATATTTACAATGCTATAATTCTATTAATAATTATAATCTAGAAATTAATTGGGTCTTCTGTCCACTCAAGCTGTGTAGTGAACAAAGGTTGATAACAAGACTACAAAGACTCTAAAACTTACAGCCTTATCAGACAGAAAACTTTCCAACTTCGGTCAATGCTGCCTCACTCATTAGCCCTTAATGATCTATGCATTGGCCCTTATTCCGAAAATCACTTTTACAAATGCTTAACTTTTTAATAACATTCTTAAGTCGATCACTGTTCAGTCTAGCACTTGAGCATGCACTTAAGTCTCATTGTGCATACTTTAGTGCTTTGCTGAACTGGGATCTTTGTATGGAAACATTTAGCCCAAATTTGCCAAAGCAGCCATTGATTTTGGATCCCGCACTTTTTAGTTGCATAATTGAGGCTCTCTTGGGTTAGATTTTCAGAAGTGCTGAGTACCCACAGCTACCATTAACTATAAATTGGAGATGTGGGTGATAGGGTTTCTTTAAATCTGGTTTGAGGAGCCTAAAGTTGGACATCTGAAAAATCAGTGTCTGTTTTTTGGAAATGTTGGCCTTTGTAATTTTTGTTACCTTAAAGCATGAAGCTCTCAAATCCAATTTTCATTTGATTTTTTTTAATTCAGCTGAAAACAGTGATGAACTTTTATACATTTACCCCCAATTAAAACACAAAACAAAAACACCACCACCACCACATGTAAGAAACAAAGGTGTGGCAAAAACCCTCCTCATTTCCTTGTGTATAACTTTCTTGTTTTCTCTTATGTTTGTTATAAAAGCACTCATCGGTATGGGGCCCCAGCCTTTGAGGACTAATATTAATTTGTATTGTGGTAGCACCTAAGAGGCTCAGCCATGGACCAGGGGTCCATTATGATCATTGTACTAGGTGCTGTACAAATACAAAACAAAAAGATGGTCCCTCCCACAAAGAGCTTGCAGTCTAAGGTCAATGGGGATTATCATAACATAATTTTCTACTGCTAGTAGTGCCAATAATAATAATAGATTATAGATCATATTACATGAGGCTACACGCAGACATTCAGGATTTTCACTTATGAATTTATTACACTATGAATTAAAAATAATCATTTGAAAGCCAAATAATGTGAGTGAGAAATTAAAAAAAGAAAAGAAAAAGCAGGACAGAAAAGGGTGGAGTACCAACAAAATAAAGTCATCACAGAGAATAAAACTTATTAAAGATATAATTTCAATGGAGTAGGGACACTCTTTTCTACAAAGTGTCTCACTGGACCAAGATATGCTATTATGAAGCTTCTCAATAGCATCTAATGTTTATTACTTTAGTTTTCAAGCATGCATGGATTCTGGATAGAGTCCTTATTTGATAAATGTCACCATCTCAGTTTTATAAACATACAGGGTGTGTTAAATATAAAGGGAAGGGTAAACACCTTTAAATCCCTCCTGGCCAGAGGAAAAACCCTTTCACCTGTAAAGGGTTAAGAAGCTAAGGTAACCTCGCTGGCACCTGACCAAAATGACCAATGAGGAGACAAGATACTTTCAAAGCTGGAGGGGGGGAAAACAAAGGGTTCTCTCTGTCTGTGTGATGCTTTTGCCGGGACCAGAGCAGGAATGCAGGTCAGAACTCCTGTAAAAAGTCAGTAAGCAATCTAGTTAGATATGCGTTAGATTCTGTTTTGTTTAAATGGCTGATAAAATAAGTTGTGCTGAATGGAATGTTTATCCCTGTTTTTGTGTGTTTTTGTAACTTAAGGTTTTGCCTAGAGGGATTCTCTATGTTTTGAATCTGATTACCCTGTAAGGTATTTACCATCCTGATTTTACAGAGGTGATTCTTTTACTTTTTCTTTAATTAAAATTCTTCTTTTAAGAACCTGATTGCTTTTCATTGTTCTTAAGATCCAAGGGTTTGGGTCTGTGTTCACCTATGCAAATTGGTGAGGAGTTTTATCAAGCCTTCCCCAGGAAAGGGGGTGTAGTGCTTGGGGGGGATATTTTGGGGGAGAGACGTTTCCAAGTGGGCACTTCCCCTGTTCTTTGTGTAACACTTTGGTGGTGGCAGTGTTTAACCTAAGCTGGTAGAATAAGCTTAGGGGGTCTTTCATGCAGGTCCCCACATCTGTACCCTAGAGTTCAGAGTGGGGAAGGAACCTTGACACAGGGTATTACGAAGTACTATGTTTTCCAACTTCCAGTACACAGTATTCTTTTGTATTCCTCAAACAATGAGGTGAAAGCTCCATGAAAGTATGTTAATAGAAATAAGTATGCAATAGACAAAAATGTTATAGAGTTGAGTATAAGTAGAAAAATGTATAATGCATTGAAGCAGTGTTTTAGGCATTTATATTAGACTTTTAATAGAAAAATTAAAAAACTAATGTTGCTTTGCATTGCAGTTATTGTACATCGACAGTATGTGTTTATTTCTGGCACATGATGGGTAGTTTCCATAGCAGCAGCATCTGTACCACTGAGCAACATGGAAATTGAATTTTAGTTGCTTGTATTTTAAAGATTACAAGAGTGAAATAGGAAAAGTTGATATATTATAGAAATTGGTCCTTCAAAAACAGCTTTTTCCCTCTAGAATTCCTAAACTGTGATGGAAGAAGCAATTCTTAAAGTTCATCCCCAGTACTTTCACCTCAAAAGTGCCTTACTTGGTATGTTGACAGATTTTTAAATGGTTTAAAATTAATAAAACTAAAAAGTTGAAAAAGCACCCCCATGTTCAACCTGCATAGTCTCCTTTCTTTGCCAGCAATCCTTTTACTAGCGGCCAAGTGGACATAATTAAGATTTGTATTAGCTTTCAAGGATTTTTTTTACTTATTTCTATTATTATAATGCATTTATTTGTATTACTGTAGCACTTAGGAACCCTAGTCATGGACCAGGACCCCGCTGTGCTAGATGCTGTACAAACCCAGAACAATACTTGTGTTAGTTAAAGAAGGTACGCTTTCTTTTGGTGTATGTTGGGTATGTGTGCTTAAGGGTGAGTGTTACTGTGTGTGTGCAAAACTGTGTATTTTATATTTAAATCTATTCATTATATTGAGTGCTAAAGCTTAGTGGTGGAGAGGACTTTTTGTTTGTTTTTTGTTTGTCTTTGGTTTTCAGTTTTGGCTTATGGGAGGGGGATTTTTTTTAAATAATTGCCTTATAAGACTATTAAAGGCAAACCTAAAATGACTTCTGAAATTCATTTCTGATGAAAGTTCTGTGTATTTTTAAAAAAAGGAGATTGGGAACTATTTCCTAAGGTTTTAGGGATCATCTATTGAAAAGAAGCCAAATGATGGGGAGGATCAGTATATTAGGAAATACCAACAAATGGGCACATCAGCTATTGAACACTTTTAGAACATATTTCATTTTCATGTGTATGTCAAAGGGGTTCAATTTGAGAGGTAAATCCTAAATGGCAAGTATTATTTCAGAGAAGGAATACTGATAAAGGCTAGGATTTTCTATGGGAGTTGGGCATCTAACTCCTTTTTCTCCTTTGAAAATCCCAGCCTTTAGTGACCCTTCTGCTTATTTCAGTGAAATACACCAACCCCAGATAATAGCCTTAAAAACTTACCTGATAATATTTACAGATGTCAGGACATACCAATTCGTCTGCCATAATTGATGTATAAAGGGAGTTCCTGTTGTTCTTTTGCCGCATCAAAACTGAATGAACATCTTTTGTAGATCTTTTAGTATTTTGTCTTACATGAGTACTGGGAATGTCTGGAACAAGAAAACAGGTATTCCAGAAGAGTCATATTTACTGCCTTTCCTTCCTGCCCCTGGGATTAAATTGTCACATTACTCCAGATCCCTCTATTTTATTTTCTTGAGTATTATGGTGGTAAATTACTTTGTATAAAGCTTTCCATTCTCACAGGGAGTTAAGATGCCCATTTAAAATTAAATAAAAGCTGTACTTTGGTCTGTGATGCTATTTGCCATAATTTAATTCAATATGGTGGCTTTAAACAGAGCTACTATTCGATAGTCTTCAGTTGCTTTGAGGTCTGTGGATTGGATACAGTTAAGATGACATCATCAGTTTACAAAGATATGTACCTCTGCATTTTAGTCCCCTTATTTTGTTATCCCCTATTTGTTGTGCAAATAGCTTTAAAACCAGAAGTAATAGCAGGTTGAAAGGAAACAATCTTGATTGGTACTCTGTACCCACTTCCTTACAAGCTACTACTCATACTGCATAAAGCACCCTCAACCCAACTATCAAATTTGGGATTGATTTCTAATTTTAATAAAACCATCCATTCAACCCAGTCAAATACCTTCTACACATCCAATAAGAGTAACACGCGAGGAACCCTATTTAAAGAAGCCAAGTGAAGAACACTAGCTACCCTGCATATGTTATTATAAAGTCACAGCCCTTCAATAAAGTGTTTGACCCCTGTTGATATATTTGTGAGAGCAACTTTTCCAGTATTGTAGCTATTTATTTAACAACTTATCAGGCTATAATATACATGTCTGAGATAAGGAGGGAGGATGCTTTTACAGGCTTGCAGATAAATGTTGCAATTTATACAATACCTAATAGTGATAACAAAATTCTACAAAGGATTTATTCTCCATCCTATCATTTCTCTTACAGGATTTTTTTATTGGGAGCTTACTTGTAATTGTATTGAGTAATTTCCTATGAACTATATTTTAAAAAAATGTTAACATGCTATATGTTTCTTCTTCTTCTGCAGCTCCTCTACATTTCCCCCGTACCAGCTTAAATAAATAAAACCTAAACATTTAGGCCCTGACTCAGTTAATCAAGTTCCCCTAATGTATCTGTCTCATCTGTCTCGTTGTCCTGTACATTTCTGAATTCCTTTCTGAATTTGATGAAGTTTGGGAGAGTGCGCGTATTAGATGGGCATAGTGATAATTTGGAGAAGAAAAAAGGGAAAGATGATATATTTGTGGGAAACCAATTGATGATTTATTGGGAGGAAAACAAAAGAGAATTGATAGACTCATCAGGAAAAGAAATTAGTCAGGTGAATGATGACTGAGGGAGCTGCATATAATGGTGACCCAAAGTGTGTGTGTGTGGGGGGGTGGGAGCAGAGAGGGATGAGTGGGGGTTTGGCTGAGTGAGGAGAGTTGAGGAGTGAATGTACAATATAGTGGGGGGTAAGGAGTGAGAGAGAGAGTGTGAGGAGACCACAAGCACATGCGTGGAATCTAGCAACATTTGTATAGCTGTCTGATGTATTATTGAGTTGAACTGTGAGTGTAAGAGAGAATCCATGTGTGTTTGTTCAGTTATGTGTGTACACATCCCCATCTACAGACAAACCCCACCCCCCCGAACCCAGACATACACTTATATATGGATATATATATATATGTATGGATGTGCATGTGAGAAAGGGAGTCTATGTGAGGGAGCGGGAAAAAGGAAGGGATTGAATGAGCAGGGTGTAAATGTATGTATATCTTTTTAGGGATGTACACAATGTTGATGGAGTATGTATGTTGGCTGCATATATATTGTGGACGTTAATATTTAGAGTAAGGGTGGCCTAACAGATTTTTGCCTGGGCTGATGAGTTTTCTTGACAATTCTGCAAGGCTAATATACACTTCTTAAAATTCCTAGTATAAAAATGGAGGTGTTTTAATATAAAATATTATTTTAAAGTATGTTATAAACACTACATACATATACCCTTATGTATTACCTTTATATTCCCCCCTTCCCCATATTAATACAACACTTAATTTCCTTTTGGCAAGCCAGGTGTAATCTTTAGCTGGTAACTAACTTGGTCATAAAACACTGACTCAGGTTTTGTGAGTAATTAGCAAGTTGGGTAAATCAGCAGAGGCAGGTGTGGTATATTTTCAGTACCAGTGAAGAAAAGCAGTTAGGTGGTGTTTCAATCCTCACTCATTTCCAGTAATTAACTATATAACATTCTGGCTGGCTAATGCAATTAACATTGTCCCCTCCTTCACCGAGTCTTTTTTCTTTTTCCCTTTAAGGCAAATAATTACTCCCCCTTTTTTGCACTCTTTATACAATAACATTATTATCAAGCCTTTTGGAGAACAGTAATCAAAAATGTATACAAATCTATATCCTATTAAAGGCCGAGATGGAAAACAATGTTTCCATTATTAAAACAATTAATTATTGTGATTAATGTATTCCCTGCTCCCTAAGCCCAATTCTGTCATGCAGAGCCAGCCCATTGACATATTGTGGAATTATAATGCATATCTAATTAAAGGTGACCTGAAAAGGCAGCGTGGTTATCCTTCTATCTCAGGACCAAGAAACTGTTAATCAGAAAGTGCTTGCTTTTCACACACACCCTCCTTTTTTTTATTTTGTGCTAATTTCAAATCCTCTCCCTGCATCAGTGAGCAGATGAGATCTTCAGCCAGCTTTCATCTTTTAGAAAAATGAATAGTGCAGAAAGAACATTATCAAATGAGCTGTTGAAGAAGTCAGTGAATATGTCATTGAGTGTGACTGCTTCCAGAATGAATTTAGATTTATCTCTGTTATCTCCCCTCTCCCGACTCACTCTCCACACTCTGTTTGCACTCAGTCCACATGTCAAGAAGGATGGATCATAATGAATCATGAGGGACAGTTACTTGTAGTGTAGTGACAGGTCCAATTGTGATACAACTTGTTCTGGAATTAAGTTGGTTAACATTATAAATTGTCTCATTTGACCAGAGGTTTAAACACCTAGAATCTTTTATGCATGCAATTTCTTAAAGTATTTCATTTCCATTAGACAGCTGCTACTTTGCAGTATTCCATGTATAAAATTGTTTCATCACATCAATAGTTGCACAAAACAACTGTGACAACAGGAAAGCTGTGGGTTTTTCCCCCCATCCTGGAAACAAGTATTATTCAAATTAACAACTTCCAAAAATTGCATAACAGAAGACTTTATTTAAATCCCATCTTTAAGCACAATTCCAAATGTTTCTAGTGGTGAAGATTTTTGGTACAAACTGAAGAGTTTTCAGAATGTTCTCTTCTGTTTCTTTGAAGTAGCTTAGTAAAATAGCAGCATCCTAAGTAGCAAAACAATGAATATTGTGACGGGGCAAGGCCAGATGGCTATAGAAAAGTAGTGGGAGATAGATATGTTAGTTCCAGGCTAAACAAATCCCTGGTACCAGGTTAAGTGAAATGGAAGCTGCTCCAGGTCAATTAAGACACCTGGGACCAATTAAGAACTTTCCAGAAGGCAGGGAGAATGCTAGGTTGATTGGGACACCTGAAGCCAATCAGGGGCTGGCTGAAACTAGTTAAAAGCCTCCCAGTCAGTCAGGTGAGTGTGCATGTCAGAAGTTGTGGAAGGAAGTTGTGCTGTTGGAGAGGCTGAGTAGTACACACCATATCAGGCACAAGGAAGGAGGCCCTGAGGTAAGGGTGAAGTGGAGCTTGAGGAAGCGAGGGCTGCTGTGGGGGAAGTAGCCCAGGGAATTGTACATGTCATGTTTCTAAAAGTTCAGCTACCATAGCTGATGCTATTAGGATCCCTGGGCTGGAGCCCGGAGTAGAGGGTGGGCCCGGGCTCCCCCCCACACACACCTTTGCCCCTGATTAATCACTGAGACTGGGAGACAACAGATACTGTGCAAGGAAGGATAACTTCTCCTCACCTCCCTTGCTGGCTTATGATGAAAATGGCTCAGTAGACTGTGACTCTTGTCTTGAGAGAAAGAAGGGTTAGGTGGAGGGTCACAGTGAGCCTCTGAGGCTAGCGAAATCCACCAGAAAACGCGGGGCCCATGGAGGCAAGGACAGAGCTTTGTCACAATATTTTAATTTTTCTTTTCAAAGCAGTTAGTTATAGTTTTTCTAGCTGGGGTGCAAAGCTGTTGTCATAATAAAGACAATTTCCTTCGATTGATTGCAAATAGTGTGATTCCATCGCAATGCTTTACCCAGTAGGAAAATAGGAAAGACTAATACTTTTCTTAATACATCATGTAAGTGAATATGATATCATAAATCACGCAGAATCAATGCATTTTTGATATAGGCATTGTGTCCTGTAAACCCTCTAAAGTATTTGATTGGTTACCTGTGAGATCATACTTGTGGTAATAGTTGGCTGACTAATCCTGTTTAGCAAACATGTCTTATGAACATCCCAGTATATTTTACAATTAATTTATCCAAAGTAAAATACTGGTCACTGCAGCAGTAATTGGATTTTTGATGATGATGGGTTTGATCAAGTCCCCCCATGGGAAAATGAGAGGAAGTTTTTTTCAAGTTCTGCTTTTGCGGATTTCTTCCCAGTTGTGACAGGAAGGGTTTCTCTCTCTCTCTCTCACACACACGCACACACACACACACACACACACACACACACACCCTCCCTCCCCACCCCCCACAGAGGTTAACCATCGGCCTGTAGAACCCTGAATGGTTTGGGATGTGCCTATCTGAGATATCATCATACTCCTTCTCCCTGTACAATACTAGCATAGTTAGATTGGAGTAGACTCTTGAGCTGTAGACCCTCACTATAAATAAGATGGGGGTAATGTGTCCTCACTTCTGCAAGTTGCTTCCCCAACTTGATTTTTGGAACAACATAAACTGATTAGTTGCCTATTCCAGGGTCTAATCCAGGTCATATACAAGAACCAATATATGCGAGGGCAGGAATGTTTAGTTCCAGGTGGATGGTTGACTATGCCAGATGTATCCAATAAATCTGCTTGTTCTTTATTTTAGTATTGAGCTTTAATGCATAAACTATAGGCTCTCAGTAACATGCGTTCAGACATGATGGTAATCAGCTAAAACACGTACATTCAGCATTAGGACAGAATTTGGGACCACTTTCTCCAAAATCATAGAGCTCTACCACTTGATCTAAAGGAGACTCTCCATAAACTTTAGTATTAAAAGTCTAATTCTCTTTGTGGACTGAACACAACATATATCACACAAAGAAAAATAGGTCTGACATTCTGTCTGGCTGATGGCAGTAGAATATATGCAGGGCTCATCTACACAAGCATTAGGTGAATGTGCAGGCTAATGCAGGGTAGAGTCACACCCCAGCTTGCTGTGAACTAAATTTTCATGTAGACAAGCCCTCACAGCAAGCTCACTATAAATAAATAAATATGAATCTTAGGACTAAAAAGACAGAAAGAAACAACAGCAAAAACTTGCAATATTTTTAATGTGCATGAATCAAGAGGTTGGGAATCTATAAAAATTGATTTGAGGTTAGTAAAAGCAGAGCATATCAAAAGCAGAGTATATCAGGAGGGCAATGACAAGAAAGTTTCCCCCTTTGTCTGTGAATGCTTAAATGGCATTATCTTTTTTGAGGAAATTAGTAAACTAAAATATTACACATCCTCCTCCACCATAAAGTCCTGAAACATGTGGTTCATGCAACACCACTCCAGTGTAGTATGATGGATCAGTTGTAGTACCGCTCATGCTATGTAAAATACACATAACAAAACCATGTGAAATTCACCTGTGTTCAAGTCCCATTATCAACCCAGGCCATCTTCAACAAAAAAGATGCATTAAGTTTCATAAACCCATGGGCATAGATTTGAGAGAGCCTAGATCCAATTTACATCAAAAGCACAAAAAGTTTGTGTTTTCTCTTGGCTTCAACATGAAACCAAGTTAAACTCAGCTATTTTGACTGAGTTTTCCTTCAAGTTTAACAGTTGGGCTCAGAAATGAAGATATTTTTCAACGTGAAAGTTCCTGGTACATTACAGCACTAAATAACAGTTTCTTGCCTCACATGTGCCATGTCATTTTTAAAGCAATTTTTAAAAATTATTGACTATGACTGTCTTATTTTTAAGATTTCCCCCAACACCAAAATATCTCTGACTGGCAGCAACTAACCTTAGTCATTAAGAACAATCCAATCTTCTGGGTTGGTTTTTGTTGTTGTTGTTGTTGTTTGTTGTTGCTTTCTTTTCGTTTAGCTCAGCTAAAGTGTTGCAATTGAAAATTTTTCCAGAAATTCTGAGCATCTCAATTTTTAATTTCTGCATTGAGTATCTATATTCTTTTCTTCAATAGTTTTTTCATCCATAGTTTACTGAAATACAAATTATTTGGGGCCAGGTTTTCTGAGGTTTAAATCTGGCAATCCTTACTCAGTTTTTAACCAGGCAAAAGTCCTATTAACCTCAACTAGACTTTTGAACGGTTATGTACTTCAGGATTTCCCCTCTCCTCTTATAAGACCTCAAGCAAAATCTTTATTGCAATTACAGTGGAAATAAATAAAGCCTGTATGTAATAAACCATCACAAACACAGATAACTCACAGAACTACAGTAAAGCATTTGAATGGATCAGGAGGCACTTAAATAAGAATTAGATGCTGTATATATGAGCCCTGGAGTCACCAGCAGTATTTTCATTTTATCAGACAGTGTTACAATTGATTGTTTTGAAGGTCTCTTAGCTTTATGGTACAAATGAGCAATTTATGCAAATATTTTTGCTTAAATTTAAGAGACACAGGATATGAAAATTTGACAATGAAAAATGGTACGTTTTTGTTGCTTGTAAAATATCTGACTTGCATAATTATTGATATGACACAAAATAGATAATAAAGACATTTCCAAGGTAAGTTATATCCTTGTTCCAACATAAAATCTAGTTTTGTAAAATGTTCCAGCATTTTATTGCAGATCACAATGACATGATACTGTAGGTCAAATCCCAGAACAGAATTTTATGATTTGTCACATTCCTTATTACATTATGGTGACATATTTTCCAAATAATGGAGTTAAACAAAGAAAACACTGAAACTGCACCCTGCATCTGAAATACCTCTCCCAGGAAAACAAATAATAAAATTTCTTGGTACTACTGTCCAGGCAAGAACATAGCCTAGAAATAAATCATTTTGGTCCAAATACTGAATAATGCTTTATTCCACTAATGTTCCCATTTAAGTCAATGTTCACAGTGTAGTGTATTACTCAGTATGAGTAAGGGTATCACACCAGTTGGGTTTGTCTGCTATCCCTACTTATGATCATAATTACCTCATTAATTGAGTATTTACCTTGACATCAATGTGGAAGCGATACTAGCCGAGCACCTTTGACCCTGATCATGCAAAAACTTATGCATATGCTTAATTTTAAGCACATGAGTAGTTCTTTGGAATACACTGAGACTTCTAATACTTAAAGTTAGGCATGTGTGTAAGTCTTTGCAGGATCAGGACCTAAGGTGCTATTCAATGTGAGTAAGAGTTACAGAATCAGGCCCTTTGCAAGTAACAGAAAACAGTGGAGTAAATTGTGATTTCAGTTACATCAGTATAAAGTCCTAATAACTCCAGTTAAAACAGTGGAGTTACTCCAGATTTATACCATCATAACTGGAAATCAAAATCTGGCCCATTGTTTTAGCAAAGACATATCCAGTCAATATCAGTTTATTGCAGAGAGGGAGAGAGAAAGGAAATGAGAGAGAAAACAAGGATTTCGTTAGGAATGCATTCTGTAGTATAAAAGATAAAAAGGAATATCCAATTAACACACCACTATAATTGCTTGCAGACATTCGTTTTTATTTAAAGATGAAATAGCTAAGAGTTCTCATCAAAACTAGGGTCACAGCCTACATATTAAATGAAAGAAATTGATTGGGCTTTATTACACCCTGACTACTGCAAATGTGCCTCAATCACTGATTGCTATAAATTTATTCTTATAAACTACTAATTGCCCAAGTCATAATGGTAACAATGGTATAATGAAATTATCTTGATCAAGCTGATGCGCAAATTTTGCTTGACAACATGAGCAGTGTGAGAAAAAAGGAAAGAAGACATGCATACAAATACATAATGTTTCATTAAAATTAAAACCAGTGTTAAAACAACTGTTCTCTGAAGTATACAAAGTTCTGTATTAGAAGGATTTCCTTTAGAAAAAATCATTTAAGAAGACAGGCATTTACATTTATAATAAAATGTTGCATTTTTTATTTGTCTTGAAAATTAATGACTTACTTAATCACATTTGATCAAAGGAGATAAGTTGATGCAGTCATGTGTTTCTGATTGCATTAAGCCTGATCTGGAGTGGCATGATAGATATTTAATAGTCTTTCTGTCCCTCTGTATCTTGTCACAATTTTTTGATATGCATGGATACGGTAAAATACCTCACAGCACACAACTGTACTTTTAATGGCACAGGACACCACAAACAAAGTTTAGAAAAAAGAAATTACTATTGGAACTCATGTGGCTGAGCTTTTAGAAGAATGAAATCAACAATTAAAATATTTTTGTTTTTAAAAAAACAAACCTGGCTTTCTTTCTATGCAATCTGAATTATTTTTATCTTCCACTTTTAACGGAAAAGTTGGTGTGCATGCAATAATACTGTTATTACAGGTTTCAAGCATTAGCCAGTGGGGAGATGTTTAAAGGAAGATATTGGTGCACTGCTTGTCTGAAATAGAGGACGTCTGTGGAAGCTGGCATTTGGAGAGTCTACAGGATCTGAAGAGACGGTGCTATTTTATACAGCTCATACCTACTTCTATAATGGTGTCGTCAGAACCATTTCAAGGTACAACACCTATGAGACATTACTTTTGAATGGTACAAATTGTAGCTCCAACTGTTTCAGAAGTATTCTCTTCACTGGAATTTTTCTTGAAATTCTCTTGTCTCACTCTTTCTTACAAAAAACATTTCCATGAAAACGGTGGTCTTCCTTTCATCAGTACCTATTGCTTTATTCTCCTCTGAAAACAGAGGCTAGAGTCTGTGCTGCGGAATAATCACTTTACCTTGCGCTACTGACACAAAGTGACCCGAATGCTGGTAGCCAGCCCTGTAAAAATGTGCCGTAGTGCATGGAATCCTCTCATGGCATAGAAAGGTTGTAGCGGCTCCTCTGCGTGGTATGCATGCACTGGCTGCAGGCACATAAGCCAGAGAACAGGAACAATGACCAGGGCTTAATAATGCTTATATTGACTGCTATATTGGCCCCTTGGGCCATTCACTGAAATGTAATTCATAGCTTTTTTTGGGAAACTGGAATAGAGAAAGACAGCAAAGATTTTCTAGGTCGTGAGATTCATCTGATTTGATACTCCTCGACTAATATTAGAATATCTTTTGGGACAATGCACATGCCATTTTTAGTTTCTGGCAGACTTTCATAGGTGTACACTCATAGATGTTTCTGTACAATAGTTAAACTTGTGCGGACATCTAGGGTGAAATCCTGGCCGCATTGATATGATTGAAATCAATGGGAGTTTTTCCAATGTGGCCAGAATTTCACCTGTAATATTTAAGGAATCTAAAAGTCAGTGAAATGCTTCTGTTTGATACTCTTTTATAAAAATATGTATCATATGTGGTAATTTGTGGATTCATTGAATAATTGTTCAAAAAGATGTATATCATCATCTAAAACATTCATGCTTAGAGTGATCTCAAATATTTGTACTTCAGGGAAGGAACCTTGTCTTTCTTAACTGTTTGTGTAGTGCCTTATATGCTGTCATTTAAGCTACAAAATACCTCAGTGGAGTAACTGGCAGCTCCCCTCCCAGGTGAGTGAAAGGGTATATTTACTATAACAAACTGAAGACATATCCTCCGAGGGTTCATTATAGCAAGGCTGTAATGGTTCTTCTAAAAGAATTATATCCTATGAACCATTGCCTATATGGCATCTATAGAGTAAACATATTTTTATGGGTTTTATAATTTGATTGCAAACTATTCTATAAATTTAAGTATTCATTAGTCTGAAAATTATGGTGCCACTTTTACTCACATTAAGAATATAGAAGATGTAATCAAAGCTTTAAAAATAAACAAACTTTATAAAATTAAACCCAAATTAAACGTTGTGGAATGAAAACAGAAGCAAAATGCACTTTCACTTTTCCTCACTCACCTCTAGTAATTGTGCCTTAACTTAACTTGATATCTTTTTTTGATGAGATTACAAGTTTGATTGATAAAGGTAATAGTGTTACTGTAATATACTTGGACTTCTTTTAAAGCATTTGACTTGGTATCACATGACATTTTGATGAAAAAAACTAGAACAGTATAAAACTCACATGGCACACATTAAATGGATTAAAAATTGGCTAATGGAGAGGTCTCAAAATGTAATTGTAAATGGGGAATTGTCGTTGACCCCACTGTGATCAGTTCTTAGCCCTAAACTATTTAACATTTTTATCAATGACCTGGCAAAAGACATAAAATAATCAATGATAAAGTTTGCAGATGACACACAAATTGGGGGAGAAGTAAATAATGAAGAGGACAGGTCATTGATTCAGAGCAATCTGGATAGCTTTATAAACTTGGCGCAAGCAAACAATATGCATTTTAATATGGCTGAATGTAAATGTATACACCTAGGAACAAAGAATGTAGGCCAAACTTATAGGATGAGGGACTATTCTGGGAAGCAGTGACTCTGAAACGGATTTGAAGGTAATGGTGAATAGTCAGCTGCATATGAGCTCCCAGTATGTCACTGATGACAAAAGGGTTAATGTAATCCTTGAATACATAAAAAGGGGAATCTCGAATGGGACCAGAAACATTATTGTATCTCTGTATTTGGCACTGGTTTGACTCCTGCTAGAATATTGTGTCCAGTACTGGTGCCCACAATTCAAGAAGGTTGTTAATAAATTGGTCAGGGTTCAGAGAAGAGCCATGAGAACGATTAAAGGATTATAAAACATGCCTTACAGTGATTGACTCAGAGCTCAGTCTGTTTAACATAACAAAGAGAAGGCTTAAGGGGTTGCTTGATTACAGTCTATAAGTGTCTACAAAGGAACAAATATTTAATAATGGGTTCTTCAGTCAAGCAGAGAAAGGTATAATATGATCCAATGGCTGGAAACTGAAGCTAGACAAATTCAAACTGGAAATAATATGCAAATTTTTAATGGTGCAATAATTAGCAATTGTTACAATTTACCAAGGGTCATGTGGATTCTCCATCACTGACCATTTTAAAATCAAAATTTGATATATTTCTAAAAGATATGCTCTAGGATTTACTTGGGGAAAGTTCTATGGCCTTTGTTATATAGGAGGTCAGACTAGATGATCCCAATGATCCCTTTTGGCCTTGCAATCTATGAATTCTTGCACAAGGTATTCAATTTTCTGACTGACATTATTTTCAGTAAGGATTTCCTAATCCCTTATGATAAATTTATCACTCCCCCACTTTTTTAACTTCAGCCAATTTCTAATACATGTGGCTGAGTCTGTGGAAATCCATAACTCAAGTTTTTGTTCTCAACTAGAATTTATCATGACAACTAAAGCAGTTTTTGCAAGTCAATGTTAAGTTACTTGAGAGCTTCTTGGATTCTTGCTCTGAAGTAACTACCATCTTCATTGAACATATATATGGTTTGGAGATCCATCTAGCACTAGCTAACATTTCCCAAATGCTTTCCTGGCAACAGCAGAACTCATCTGGGCTGGATCCAGAAGTGGTACCATCATCAGTTATTCCAAAACTCTAATTAGGAGGGGATTTTCCCAGGCCATTACACATACGCATACGCAAGCATGTATACACACATAAGTGCGCACACACACAAAATAACGCTAATTGATGCTGTTGTTGGCAGTGTCAGTAGAGAAGCCAGGGGCTATATTTGGCAAGGAGACTGAACTACCTTTCACCTCTAAATGTCGCTTCTCCAGATCAGACTTTAGTCATATTGGTTGGACAGTGTGGAGATATTTGCATTGCTACTGAATCTGCTGTACATATTCTGTGGTTGAGCTGGGCAAAATTTTTCTGTCAAATAGTAAATTCACCTAAATTTGTAGTTTCAGGAAGAATTTGGGTTCAAAACACTTTGTTCTGATATATTCAAAATGAAACATTTTGACCTTTCGTTGCAAAATGATGTTTCATTCTGAAATTAAGTAGATCTGTTTAAAAAAATGTAAAGGGTAAAACCCATCCAAAACATAATGAAAAAAATAATAATTTGGGATCCAACAAAACATTTTGTTCAACCTGAAATTATTATTTTTTAATTTTGTTTACCTTTTAGTGAGGAAAGAAAATCCTTTTCAGTTCAAAACTAAACTTTTTTTTCTGGATTTTTTCCATTTTGCCACTGAACTGAAAAAAGCAATTATTTGCTTAGCTCTATTCTGTGGAGATGGATTTACTTTTGTCTAGGTGCTCTATGTAGCTCCTATGATGATGCACCTGCACACAGGTAAGAGCCAGACTGTTGGTTAAAATGAATATTAATAGTTATGCACAGCTATGTCTTCCTGCCTCTATTATATTATTGCCCTTCAGACTTCTCCTACAAGTCTTGCTTTGTTTGGTCTGGACAAATTAAGTTAGTATAATGTCTCTTTATGTGATTGGATGCCTTGCTTTGAACTTTCTAAACCAAAATACTTCATATTTGGAGGTCAGATTTGCAGTCTCCTTCCACACTAGCCAATGTTCTCTTCCTTGTGCTGCTGAGACCCTCAATACATCGCTAGTTCCAGTCACCATGCTATGGTCAGTCTATTCCTATTACTGGCTTGTCTACAGTACAACATTAAGTTGACTTTATCTAATTCGACTTTGAGCCTCTGAATTAATTAAGTTGATTGTGTGTGGCCACACCATGCTTGTTGTCTTGATGGAGTGCTTCCTCACTAGCACTGCATCAATGCATAAAGCAGTGCATCATGGGTAGCTGTCCCAAAGTGCAACCTGCTGCAGTGTGTTTTGGGAAGTTTGTGCAATGCCTCATAGGACCAAAACATTGTCGCATGGGGAGAATGGGAACATTGCATCGGCATCCCATGATGCACTGTATTCAACAGCAAACAACCCAGCGGATTTTTCACCTTAAAACTACCGCATGTATGCCATATCCATATCCCAGAAGCATGGAGCCTGCTCAGTTGCGCATTCTTGCTGAGAGCATCTCAAACACCTTGCGCCTTCTCCTGCAATATTTCCAGAGACAAAGTAGGGCCCGCCATGCAGAACATAGTGATGTCCTGCAAGCAGCCCTGCTGCAAGCCATTGAAAAAAACAATTCACAGTTGCTTCTGGCAGTCACAGAGCAGCTGCACTCTGTTGAGCACCGTTTCTGGTCCTGTGAAACAAGCACTGACTGGTGGGACCGCATCGTTTTGCAGGTATGGGATGACGAGAAGTGGCTGCAGAATTTTTGAATGTGAAAGGCCACCTTCCAGGAACTTTGTGCAGAGCTTTCCCCCGCCCTGCAGTTCAGCAACAAAAAATGAGAGCTGCTCTGACAGTGGAGAAGCGAGTGGCGATCGCTATTTGGAAACTTGCAACACCAGACAGTTACCGGTCAGTGGGGAATCAAATTGGAGTAGGTAAATCAACTGTGGGAACTGCTGTGCTCCAAGTGTGCAGGGCCATTAGTCGACTTCTGCTACAATGAGTAGTGAGTCTGGGAAATGTGCAGGACATAGCGGATGGTTTTGCCGCGCTTTGCTAATTGCGGTGGGGCGATAGATGGCATGCATATCCCCATCTTGGCACCAGATCACCTTGCCAAAGTATACATAAACTGAAAGGGATACTTTTCAATGGTGTTGCAAGTGCTGGTGGATCACAGGGGGCATTTCACCGAGATCAATGTAGGAAGGTCAGGAAAGGTTCATGAAGCATGCATCTTTAGGAACTAGGGTCTGTTCAAAAAGCTGTAATCTTGAACGTTCTTTCCAGACCTCAAAATGAACATTGATGACATTGAGATGTCTATAGTTACCCTGGGGGACCCAGTCTACCCCTTGCTCCCATGGCTCATGAAGCCAAACACCAGCCGTTTGGACAGCAGTAAGGAACAGTTCAACTATAGGCTCAGCAAGTGCAGAATGGTTGTTGAATGTCTTTGATCATTTAAAAGGGTGCTGGAGAAGTTTACTAACAAGGTTGGACCTTAGTGAAGAGAACATCCCCGTGTTTATAGCTGCCAGCTGTGTGCTCCCTAATATCTGTGGGGAAAAAAAGGGCAAAATTTTGCGCAGAGGTGGGCAGTTGAGACAGATTGCATGGCAGCCATTTTTGAGCAGACAGACACCAGGGCAATAAGAAGAGCACAGCAAGGGGTGCTACATATCCACGAGGCTTTGCAAAGCCATTTCAATGAGTCACAGTAATGTGAGCTGCTTGTCTGCATTGTGCTTTCCCAAACCTTCACCTGCCTTGTATCACTGTCCATGTAAAGCCAACCGCCCATTGCTTCTACTCAATAAAGAATATTTATTTCTCGAATCCATTTATTTAACAAACATAAGTAAGGAGGGAGAACAGAAAAAAGGTAATCTTGGGGAAAAGGAGTTGGAATGGGAGAAACATTTTCAGCTGTGTCACGTAATACCACATTCCAGACCATCAAAGGTTTGTGTACAGGTACCCTCCCCCTGAGTTAAGTGAAAGGGATAATGGACTTTTCACCCACGCCTCAGGGAATGCTTGGGGAAGGGTGATTCTGTGCCAGGCGATGCTGCCTGGCTATCCACCAGGGTCTGCAGAGGGACTCTACCCTCCTGCTTCTGTTCCTGCAGTTCAACCAGGTGCCTCAACATGTCTGCTTGGTCCCTCATAATCTGAAGCATCTCATCCTGTACCACACGCTCTTGCTCACTGGAAACTTTCCTGCTCTCCATGTCTACGTCTAACTTCTCGGACAGTGAAATCCTCCACGCTCTCAGCTCTGCTTCAGCTGTCCCAGAGGCATTCAGTATCTCAGTGAATATGTCCTACCGCATTCTCTTTCTCCTCCTTCTAATCAGCGAAAGTCTGCTTTCTGGTATTGATGACACGCTGAAGGACACATTTCCAGCTGTCAGTCACGGGAAAAAAGAAAGGAGCCATTGTATATGAATAAAATGTTTCCATAAGAAGGCCCTTTACATTTAAAAAAAAAACCCAACCCTTATTACACTAGGTGCAAGACATAACATAATCAGAATCCATAACCATTCACTGCACCATTTTGCTGTTCCAGCCATGGTGAGTAGGCGCCCCTCTTTCCCCCCCCCCCACCGAGTCATGGGTGACCACACTTCTAATGAAGTTTATGACAGGCTCATGTCAGGAGCTAGTCAAACAATGGCCCTTCCCCATAGCACCACAGGAAACTGTTTACAAACGGGGAAGAGGGGGACATTTTCACTCCCAAATTGTGGAATTTCTCATGTGGGGGCCCGGTCCCCTATCAGCCACTTAAACTACTTGCTGACCCATGCTGAGCAGAGTAAAGGACAGTGGCCGCTGCATAGTTTGGCAATCTAGCATGTGGAGGGGTGGGGTGGGTCTAGATGCCTTTTTTTCCCCTTTAAGAGCACTTTTAAAGAGAACTTCCCTCATTTCCCCTAGGCGACCTTATGTGATATCAGTCTCCTGAGGGCAACAGAGGTGGAAAGGGAGGAGATGCTGCAAGCATCTGGGTATAGACCCAGTCCTTATGCTGCTATGCTATGTACCACAATGATGCCAGCAGAATTAATTCAGGAGTTGCATGGGAAAGCATCCTACCATGGTGGAAGAAATAAGACTGCCCTGCCCAGAAACCTCCTGCAAAGGATTGCAGAGTACCTCCATGAAAGTTTCCTAGAGATATCCATGGAGGATTCCCTGGCTATCACAGTCCACACAAATAGTCTTTTCCAGGGGACATCCTCTGCATAGCTGGAGTGATCTCTTGTAAGCAGAGAACCACCTCACCTCGCTTTTTCTTCACAGTAAACATGCAATACCACCAAATGTGTGTGCCCACTAAAGTTTAACTGGACTTTGATTGTAACTTGTATACTCACCAGTGGTGCCTTCCCCGGCATCACGGTTGGCCTCCATGATGTCCTGTGACCCACAGGGCTCCAGGGTTAAAATATTTCTTGTCTCTCAGGGAGAATGGATCCACCGCTCGCCTGTCTCCCATTCTCCTCCTCTTCCTCATCAGGGCTGGCTCTAGTTTTTTTGCTCCCCCCCTCACCCTCTTTTTTTTTTTTGGCTTTTACACGTTTGCACTTTGCAGTGGTTTTTGTTTTGTTTTGTTTTTTGACTGTTTAAAATAAAAAAAAATGAAAACAGAGAATTTGTAGTTAGTGAAATAAAACAATTTCCTACTAGTGTACTCATTTACTCACCGGGCCGGCCATGGAGTGAGCTGGGCTGTGTCCGCCTGGGCAGAGCTAGGGCTGCCCCTGCGCCGGAGGCCTTGGCATAGGCAGGACGTCAGCGCCTACCCCAGGGCTCACGTGGTCCACACGGGTTGGACCAAGTCACGTTGCTGGCGGGGTGCCCAGCCTGGCTGTTGCTGCCAAGTAACCAGAGGGGCCTGGAGCTGCGTGGGAGGCACCGAACAGCTCTGCCTCCTGTCTTTCCTTCCCCGCGAGCACACCCGGGGGCTTGGCACTGTCCTCCAAAGCTGGGCATCACAGCCCCGTGCCAGCAGGAGCAAGCAGCGGGCTTTGGGGGGTTGGGGGGGCTGCCCGGTCCCCCCAGCCAGGGTACAATCACCTCTGCTCCCCCGGCGCCAATCCCAGTCTGAAATGGCTGTAGCAGCCCTGCCCATGGCCCCATGTCTTGCTATGCAGCGGGGGGCTGTGGGCAGGGCTGCTATAGCAAGACGTGGGGTTGTGGGCAAGGCTGCTACAGCCATTTCAGATTGGGATTGGTGCCGGGGGAGTGGAGGTGATTGTGCCCTGGCTGGAGGGACCGGGCACCCCCCCCCTCGCAATGCCCGCTGCTTGCTCCTGCCAGCACAGGGCTGCGACGCCCAGTTCCAGAGACCAGCACCAAGCCGCCGGGCGTGCTCACAGGGAAGGAGACAGGACCAGCTCTAGGCACCAACAAAGCAAGCACGTGCTTGGGATGGCCGGAATGCCACCCCTGGAAATGTGCTGCCTCAAGCATGTGCTTGCTTTGCTGGTGCCCAGAGCTGATCCTGTTCCTCATCCACCATGTCGTCCTCCTTGTTGTCCCTAGACTCTCACACCTGTGAGATGTCCATGTTGCAAGTGCGGGGCGCTGGTAAGGTCACTCCCGAGAATCGCATGCAGCTCATTGTAGAACCAGCATGTGTGGGGTTCAGCACCAGAATGACTGTTCACCTCCCTTGCCTTCTGGTATGCTTGGCAAAGTTCTTTTATTTTCACACAGCACTGCTGTGTGTTCCTCATGTAGCCCTTCTCCCCCATTCCACGAGCGATCTTTGCATAGATATCAGCATTTCTTCTGCTGGATCGGAGCTCTGCCTGCAGACTCTTCTCCCCACACAGCGATGAGATCCACCACCTCTTGTGCAGACCAGGCTGGAGCGCGTCTGGGGCGTGTAGTCTCCATGATCAGCTGTGCTCAAGCTCGCATGTTTCCAATGCTGATCAAACAGGAAATGGCAAATCAAAGATTCCCGGGGCTTTAGCATGGGAGGGGCTGTTTCCTGTGTACCTGGCTGCAGTGCAGCAGAGTTGAGAATGATCTCCAGAGCGATCACAGATGAGCGTTGTGGGACACCCCCTGGAGGCCAGTTAAGTCGAATTACACAACGCTGCATCAGCACTACCTCGCAGCCGACCCATGAAAATCGAATTAAGCTCTACACCTCTTGCAGAGGTGGATTACAGAATTCAACATTAGAGGTGACTTAGGTCAGCATAAAGGACCCAGTAGTGTAGACACGTTCATTAACAGGTTGACTTAAGGTGGCTTCCTTTGACCTAACTTTTTAGTGAGGACCAGGCCTTAATCTTTTACCCCATCCAGTCCTTTCAAGGATATTTGTAAAAACATCTTAAAGCATATTTATTCTAAACACAGACTTTGGGGCACTTGTATGAGAGACACTGCAGGCCTGCAAAGGGGCTGTAGCCATTCTGCCACATTTGTAAACCTAGACATTGCGATCAGGACCAAATATATTACAATCCATTACTCACCACATGGTAAGGCTCATGTCAGAAGACAGGAAGCAGTGTTGAGCACTCAAGAGGCCTGTAGAGATCTGCTGAAATACTAAAACCCATATATTTTCAGCTGACACCCATTTGGAAGCACAAAGATAGTTTAATAATAATAATAATATAATTCAGCCATATCTAGAACACTGCCTATGATATTGTCAATATTAATCTATCCTTCTTGGACTTCAGAGGACAGAAGAGACGTGGGCTCGGTTTTCATTTCAAAATGGACTATTCTCATCACACTTTTTCCCTGCCCTGTCTGGCCCATCCATCCATTTACCTATCTCTGTCTCTCTATCTATCATGAAATGACAATCCTAACTTATTTTAAACTCTCCAAAGGTATATTCTTCAATTTTAATGTTGGAAAAGCTTCATGACGACGAGTACTTTGGCTTAATGTGCTATGACTTTTGACAGCTGCTGCTGTAAGAAAAGCAAAGGATGACTGCATTAATGTCAGTTTCTGTCAGATTCTGGTTGCCAAACTCTCACAGCAATGATGACAGTGAAGCAAACTAGAGTGACAAAAGGAGCCAAAGCTGTGATTTTAAATAAGGAAGAGTGGACATTTTTCATTGAATTTTTATGCTTTCTGAAGTTGTTCATTCTGTTCTACATATAGACCTCATTGTGATAAGTGATCTTGTCCCCCAGCCTTTTAAATATTTGCTCTATGGGGTTTCTACCTGTTCTTGGGATTCCCAAAAGAAATACAAATGCTGTCAAACATAGGGTTGTTCATATTATATTAATAGTAGAACACATGTAATTGTGGCAAGTGCTGTGGATGGGAAGGTAATCTCTAACATCTGAACGCAGGTACGTTGAAATCATTACAACTGCAAGCTGCTATAAAGAGAGGCAGTGAAACTATGAACTAACTCACTTTTCAAGCCAAATGAAAGAAAGGGATAGATGTCAAAGTAAATAAATTATCCCCTCAAGAAGCACAATTTATTGTTCTCTCTCTCGCACATGAAATTGTATATATTAATTTATTCAAAGATTGTTTCATGACTTAATTTATACACTGAACAGAAAGGTTGTATACTTTATTCAGATTATAGGTAAGTCTGCAGCTAGTTATTTGCTGAAGACACCATTTAAAAACGGGATATTTACCATTCCTAGTTTAATTATTGCAATATTTCCGGTACATCCCATTCTAAGCAGTAGGAATGCTACAGCAAAGGTAAATGCCATGGTGCTGTAAACATCCATTTTGCAATGGCCCCGTCTTTATCACAGCAACTTCTAATCAGTATGGACCTGCTCAAAATGCAGTAGTGTCTACAGAGAGAATAGGTGATTTGCCTAGCAAGTCAGTGGTAGAGCTAGAAAGAGAACAAAGATGTTCTTAGTCCACTGCTCTAATTACTGTTACCCATTCCAGTCACACCCGTGACACACCATTAGCTCAATACTGATTTGGAGGGAAGAGAATGCAGCTACCTATGCACTGTTTTCATGACTTGCATTTGTATGATATGGGATTAAGCCCACAACAGTGTTTGGCATTTTACCTGATTGTCCTTTAAAATCCAAATGTACCAGTCAGGTATGTCCAGTTCTGTGCTTAGCTGACATATGCCACATGTGCTCTGACAGCCACAGCAGGGGATGTAGTGATTGTTGTCAGAGCCGTGTTGTTATTGTTTCAACTTCCAAAACCAAAGGGATGTTTTAAAATTTATATCAACTACAATTTTTATATGTTCAGGGAAGGGCAATGATTTTCTCAGCCTTTGCATAGGGGAGATAACAGAAAGAGTTGGGTTAGGTTTGAACCTGAGAAATCTCTGTATGCAAAAAGAGGTGGTGTTTTCTTTCTTGCTCTGCTGTGTGTACCAGTGAAATAACACCGAGTGTGCAAACAGGACTGTGTTCTTTCTGGGAACAGAAAATCTTTTTTTAAAAAAAAATTAAGGCAATACATTAAAAAAATAAATAAAATGAAATACATTGTACAGATGGCATAATTAGCCAGTGGAACTCGTTGACATGATAAATCATTGAGGCATGCAGGAAGGGAATAGACATTTATATACATAATAGGAACATCCACAAATATATTCATTAGGAACAGAGTATAAATATATATTAGAGATATAAACCCTCATGCTTTCAGTCATAAGCCAGTTACTAACTGACCAAAGATAAGAAAAAAGCTTCTACTATGGGCAAGTTATTCCAAAATAGTTCCCTAGGTTTTTTGAGCCTTCCTCAAAGCATCTAGTGCTGGCCACTGGCAGAGACAGGATACTGGACTGTATGGACCAATGGTCTGATCCAGTATGACAATTCCCAGCTCAAATGAAACCATATTAGAGTGAATTATTGACAGTTTGATGTAGTTTACTCAGGCTAAATTAAAAAATAAAGTAAATTATTTTTTAAAAAGCATTTTATACACTTGTAATTATTTTCAGTAATATGGAATGTGGGCCATATTCTGGTTTGGGTCATGTGTGGCTCTGGCTAAGCTCTGTGGAAACCTTGCACATGACATCTAAAGCTAGGAGATGGCCCTGTTTTCTTCTGTGTTTTCTTTTTTTTAAAGATCCTTTGACTGTTGTAAAAGATGAAAATTCAGGGTCATTCTTTTTGAATATTTATTACTTGTGATTTTACTGGTTAGAAGAGGGGAGGCTTCGCTGTAGTGAGAAAAGCATGCATGTGGTGGTTTGGTTTGGTTTAACTGAATTTCCTTGAAAAACACTATTAATCTTATTAATACTAATTAATACTATTAACACTATTAATCTTACAGCCCCCATTTCCCTCCTCATACCACCCAGAAAAAAAAGTATTCAGACTGGGCTCAGAGATTGCAAACCCAAAGTTTAATTTTAAAGGTTTAAAAAGATACAGAATGCACAGAATTCCCTGAGTAGTCTACTTGTGCAAATCATTGTTAAAATGCACCCTGCACACTGTCTTTTAGAAAGTAATGATGTGCCTCGTAATTTGTTATTTGAGCTGGCAGCAGCCAGAGCGTAAATACGATGGAAAGGGGAAAGTTAACATGAAAGAGGAAAGAGTTGCATGAAAATAGGGGTGAAGCTGCTTCCACAGAGGCGGTGGTGCTTAGAGGTGTATACATGAACTGAGAGTGAGCACCTTTGTGTAAGGTAAGGCAATCTCCCTGCATTCTCTACTCCTGCCCCCAATCCAATTTTTTAAAATGGGGATTCTGGAAGGATGCAGAGCCCAAGACCCACTCTTCTCTTACCTGGGAAATATTTCTTGTGCACCCATGGTAATCAACTGTCTGAAGTGAGTTTTAAAGTCTTGGACTCTCTCTTAGTGTACATGTTAGAGTAGAGTCAAAAGCGTACAATAAAAGAAAAGTTGCACTTTTAAAAAAAAGTTCCTTGCAGAGCAGATGAGTTTGTGATTTGGGCACAGACCAGGCAGCCAAGGGACCTGGGTTCTAATCTTGCCTCCACCACAGCATTCCTGCATGACCTTGAGCAAATCAGGTAAATTCATTTTGGGTCTGCATCACAGAGGTATCATGATGCTTTATTGTTTGTTAAATGCTTAAGATACTCCATTGGAAGGTGTTCTAAAAGTGCAAAAGTTGCCATACCTATTGTTTCAGAAGTCATTATTTTTGAGGCATGCATCGTCAACTGTCAGGACACTGTTCTCTAGTGTAAAATAGGCACATATTGTCCTAAACTAGGAGCATGCTGAAAGGTCACCTAGTAATTAACTCTTCCACACAATTCATTTACATTAGAAGGGTATTCTTCAATTGTTTTGTGAGGCAGAACAAATGCCTCATTAATCAGAAACATATCAACCTGAGACTGAATACTAATAAAATCACAGAGAGTAATGACTCAACATCACTGGGGACACAACTTATTATGTGCATCCATTCTTCATGTAAGTGCACAGTAGAAGTAGATGGACCTTTACATGCATATGAAGAATGTAAAAAAATCAAAACAAAACCTACTAAACAAAAACCACACCCCAAAACAAAATTTAAATCCCAAAGAAATAAAGATTAGCAGCAGGAAGATTGCGATGGGGTGCAGAAACTATCCATAAAGGCACAGAAAGGAGGGAAAAGTGATTATTTTACTAAACCTATGCTTTCCATTTCCATCATTGTGCACCTTGGTTTCTTCATATAGAGGAAGAAAAGTAGAGAAGCAAGCCACATAAATTGAGCTGGTGTAAACACTTGAATCTCTGCTGACTTTATTGGAAGTGTATCCACCCACTAACTTTCAGTCTCGTCCACAGTCTTCTCCATTTGTTCTGATACCACACCCTCCACACTCGTAGCTGGGAAAGAGGAGAAAAGACTGAGATGTGGACAGCTCCTTACTTCCTCATTCTAATTAAGTGGGTTTTGAGAAACAATTTGAAAAAGTCAACGTTTTGATTACAGAAATGTTACTCTGCATTTACATGGGAAAGATTCATCTCTCCACAGTCTTGAGTCGCTTATGGAAAGCTCTACTGCAGATATGATCATAAAACTACTGAAAACGTGTGTGTGTTTAAGTAAAATTAGTAAAGGTGATCAAAAATATTGCATCTCAGTGTATGCCTTGTGATGTGTGCAGGTGCTTCTGGGGAGAATACCCAATGCACGCTTATACTAGGGAGAGTTGCTGGTGTGTAAAATTCCCCTCTCAGCTGTTCAGGGAAAGGGACCTTTACACCAAGTGCTCAAACTATCAGGTAGGCCATAGGATAGTTTGATGTGGGTGGGGGGAGCACCTTCAATCTCTCCTGTTGAAGGCGTTCCACTGTGGATGAATAATGAAAGAAACATTAGGTGCACACCTGAGAGTGAGAGAGGGGAAAAAAAGAAAGAAAATAAGCATGACTGTTGCCTGGTGGCTAGAGCACTCACTTAGGTGGGAGACCTGGGATCCAGCCCCTGGTCCAGTGAATTTTTAAATTATTTATTCACAGGAGAACAACTTCAGTAGGAGAGACTGAGGAATTCCCGCATCAGACTATCCTATATTCTAGTGGTTAGGGCACTCACTGTTCAAATCGCTTCTTCCCTTCAGGCAAAAGGGGGACTTGGCATCCCAGGTGAGTACCCTAACCCTGGGCTAAAGGTTGTAAGGGACGTCCTCCTCTTCCCCAGTCTGTTTTGTTTTACCTACAGGGCTTGAGCCAGTAAGTGTACTCAGAGCTTGCCTACCAGATCAGGCCCTGAAGGTGAGTTAGATGGAGGAACGCCTATCTACCCTCAGTTTGTGCATCACTCTGGGGCTTAGGTCGCAGGATGCCTAGAGTGGGGCCACAGTGCACATGTGCAGAGGCAGATATGTAGGTGCCTAGGGAACTTTTACTGCAAAAATGTAGGTGCCAAGCAAGTTTAGATATCCACAGGCTTCAGCAGCCTGTGGGAGGGTTGTGAATCTCAGTAAGGCCTAATTCTAGCATTTAGGTGCCTAAAGTGGCAGCTAGTCACCCTTTTATGTATCTAGTCCCTAATCCCTATGAAAGGTTGATTAATGTGTTTTACATAGAGATTGAAGTTCTGTCAACTACCTCCCAGCATCATGAGTTTGCATATAAGGCAGAAAGTGTGCTAGCGTTTAGAATGCTTGTTCCATTTTGAAAGATTTCTACCAGCTTGGGAGAGATTCCCTGTACTTAAAACAGGCTGCTATTGGTAACATCTTTCAAAATGGAAGAAAGTTTTTAAGTGTGACCATGGTACATTTGTGAAGTGTTTAATTCGAGTGCATCTTTTTGTTGTCACGTGGGGTTAATTTTTTTGGAAATACATTTACATCATCATATGTGTATTAATGGTAAAACTGGATATTGTAAAAAAAAAATTAGGTTACTGATTTATGCAGCAGTCCATTGGAAAGCATAATTTCTTATAACTCCAGCTAATTATCCATGTGTTTCAGTGCAGAGAGCATAGACTGGGACTCTGTAACCTTGGACAAGTCACTTCAGCGCTTTGTGCTTCAGTTTCTCCATCTGTAAAATGAAGACGATATTTTCGTTCCTTAAAGCATCCCAAGATCTATGGCTGGGAATGGAGGAAGTATTATTATTTTATTTAGCAAAATGAAATCACTTATAAGGCAGTATTCATTCAGGCACTCGTACTTAAATGACCGAAAACAGAGAGTGAGGACAAAGCAATAAGACCAGTGGTCATTAATGAATGTGGCCCAGATCACTACAAACCGCATTACTTTAATTTTTGTGTTGTTATTGTGATAGCCTGATGATGATTTTCTGTATATGTTCTTCTTGAAGTCTATCACCATTAAATAAACCAGCCATTCATGTACCTGAACTGAAATTGCCAGGAACTTTATTTCCTACACCGTACTCCCTATACTTTCAAGGAGCCGAATGAAATGACTATTACTATCATAATCTTTACATTTTCTCTTGCTAAAGCAGTAGCAGAAATAATTTACATAGATTTGTGTGTGCTTTAACAATGTAAATGTTCCATCTGATATTTCTTGTCACCTGAGTTTAAAGGATTTAGAAAACAAAATATTGGATGCAGCTGTGAGCTGGGGGTCAGCGTGTGTTTTTTTAAAAAAACCTTAAATTTATATTTAAAAAAATCTATTTGACTTGGAAGAAAATACAGTATAAAGAAAGTGCCAATGGATTTCTCTGCAAATCTTCTGTGTAATGTATAGGCCAACTCCTGCACAATAATAATTGGTTGGAAGTGGAGCCAAGACAAATTCCTAGGGTTTGGATTAGTTTATGAAAAAAATCACTCTTAAACTTAAAAAAAAGAGAAAAAGTTGCTGAAATTGAATAAATTATTTTCCAAAAAAAAAAAAAAAGTCACCTAGAGGGGATTTTTTTCAGTCTTCAAAGTCTGTTTTAGCTAGAACTGTGTGACATTCCTATTGAGCCTCAAACACCCACTTGAAATGAGCCTACAGATCAAGATTTGAAGTGTGTGTAAACATGATTCCATGCTTGCAAAATTGCACATGGGTGATGGTTGTTCACGCTAGAAATACAGTAAACCTTCTTCCAACCCAACTGGCTTCCATTATTTTTTCTCTTCCCTTTCTAAACAAATAAAGAAGCAAGAGATGTAAGAAAGCAAGAGTCTTAGGTATAGTTGTGATGTCTCTGGAGAGGTCATGTGGGGAGTTGAGGAAGGTCGAGTTGTAGGAGGTGCTCCAAGGACATTGAAGGAGCTCCTAGGAAGTTCAGGTTTTTAAACTGTAGCATCAAAATGAACGTGCAGTGGTTGATTCCAGAAAAGTGCAGTGTTCAGGTCTAAACAAGCAGAACTTGCACAGCCCTCATTTTAGAGCATCTGATACAGTTTAAGCACTTTGACTAAATGCTTAAATAACACCATCTTATAGGATGGGTGATATATACTGAGATATCACATGGATGTTATATCTTCAGTTCTGTCACTGCTTCCCTGCGGTGGCGTGAGGAGTGGATTTAGCCACCCACGGGGAAACTGTTCCCTTCCTAATCACCAGCTGATTTGGATGTATTAGTTTTTGGAGCAGGTGATTTGTATGTAAGAAGTTGTGGGTATTGGAGTAAAAAATAGGGAAAACAATGGGGGTGGGAGAATCTCTCTCCTGCTGCTCTAATGTAAGTGTTTGGTAGGGAAGTTATCCAAAAACCCTCTGATGAAAGAGGCAGGATGTCCAACATTCAGAGGATTCCAGCCTTGTGAAGCTGCAATCCACAGGACAGAAAACAAAATGTGATATTCTTTCCAACCAGTGGTATCTGAAGTAGGTGAATTAGAGGGAGCTAAGGAATTTTATAGCAGTTATTCCAGAGAGAAAAAATAGAGAACAGCAGCAAAAGAGAATAACAATTATCTAGAGCTAAAGAGAGAAGTGGGTTAAAAAAGATGCAGGACAGAGAAGTTGGAAAGTAGTTTTTATACGTCAGATTTTGAGAGGAGAAATTGAAGGGAAATAGGGAGAAATGAATAAAAAGAGAACATAGAAGCCCTGAATGAAATAGCAAAAGCTACTTAAAATAGATCTGCAAAAAAAGAATAAAATCTAGGATGTGGTGATTTTATTGGTATATTCTATATCATGTAATAAGAAACAAGGTGTCCATGTCACATGGTGGGCATCTTTTAGCACCATCACATTGTCATCTTTAGTAGTTCCAAAAGCATCACCCTTTGTGACATATCTAAGATGCCAGATAACTTCTATTCAACAAATCAACTTCTAAGATCAGAGATTGCAACTATGTTTTAGGAAACAGGGGGTCTCCATTTGTGTGGTACACTTAAGAAAAAGTCTGCAAATAGATATCCCATTCCCACCAGCTCCAAAAATCTTCATGGGTTACTATTGCTCCCAAACTAATGTTTTCCAAGGAGAACCTCCATTGCATTCTGTGTCCTACATATTCATTGCATTGCAGTGAGAACTTTGCAAGCAGGCAGTTTTGTTCTTTATACTTTTCTCTCTCTCTCTCAGCATTGAATATGGCCATCATATGCTTCAATAATTTCAACACTCAATAAATTAGAGACAATAAAATGCTATATAGAGAAAGCTTTTTCCCACCCATCCATTTGCCATTTTGTGTCCTTCACTGCCCTCATGTTCCTTTCTTTGCTTCCTTCTTTGCAGATTTCTCTGTCCATGGTTTTTATTTCTATTTTTCAGCCTTTGACTCTTTAGTGTACAAATCTTACTAAGCTAAACCTCGGTAGGGCTGACTCTGCATTGTGTCATTTGTCAATTTTATTGATCATTCTCTGACCAACAATACTGAAGGCAGACTTGCCAAGTCAGCAACACAGCAATTGGCCTTTTCAGGATTATATGTTAAGAACCTCCAAATTAGAAGCAAGGTGCTTTCTGACTCCTCTGCTATGGGATTTTCAAATGAATATAAAAAACAACAACAACTATGCTCAATGCACTTTCTTCATTCAACTGCAATTTTTTCCTATTAATTCCTGCTCATTTTTCCTTAAAATGACTCTCTAGTGGAAAAGCAAATTAAGCTTTACATGTTTAAATAATTTTACATTTCATTCTGTTTCTTGTTAGAACCCTGCATCCACATGAATCAAACAAGAAGCGCTCCACTTATATCCCTGCTCTAGTTTTCAGAGTGAGTATGATAGTGTGTTTGCAAGCCAGGGGGGCAAATGGTTGTTGTAAGGTGGGGGCTGAAAGGAGTTTCCCCACAAAGTAATAATTATGTAACTGACTAAGGAGACATTTTTAATGCATCCCAAATAAAACTTTATAGCAAAGCATCCCAAGACTGTGAATCTTTTAGGGTTGCTGGATTCTGAGACCCAAAGTCCTTCATAAATAAATATGTGCTGGGTACCTTATGGGGCTTGGGAGGAGGGATCTTTTCCCCTTCATCCTCAGGTAATGAAATAGCCCTGTAGCTGCTTCATGGAAATTATTTCAGGCATTGGCCCCAAAATACCTCCCTCGCAGAGGGAGGAGCCAAGGATCTGCATCTGGAAAATCCTATGACCCTGGCCCACACTCACCTCCTGAATATTACTGCACTGGGAGTCCACTCTTGTTTAGCCATATTGTCAAATGATGTTACTATAGACAAGGAGCTGTGACGTCATATCAACAAAGCCAGAGTATATCATGCAGAGTCTAGCAGCAACATGGTATTAAGCTTCAAACCAAGTCTATAAAGTGGTTATGCTGTCCAAACTGTTGTATGGATGTGAGACTTGGACCTGGTACAAACATCACATTAAGCTTCTAGATCAGTTTCATTCACACATCTGTGTGCCATATGCTGCATCAAATGGCAGGATAAAATTACCAGTAATGAGGTTTTAGAACATAGTCACTCCCCAGAAACTGAAGCCATGCTTATCGCTTCACAGTTACATTGGGCTGGTCATGTGTTAAGAATGGACAACACTAGAATCCAAAGGAGTTGCTGTATGGAGAACTGAAAATGGCAACCACATACATGGTGGACAGAAGAAACTCTTCAAGGGTACACTGAAGCATAACTTGAAAAAGTAATGTGAGCATGTGATGGGGTGCGCTTGCTCCACACTAGTACTGCAAGGGTTAACTCCACCCTTTGACTGAGGAGGCCATGACCTCAGCCCTGCTGGGCATGCTCCAGCTGGAGACTAGGTATAAAAGGTAGCAACTCAGCTCATTCAGGGCTGACTGCTGAGGAGGGAGGATGCATGCTGTGGGGTCCAGCCTGGGAACTGCTGAGGCCCCAGATGGCATAAACCAAAGACATCAAGACCCAGGCAAATGCCCAAGGTCCTGCAGACGCTCAAGGAGTGATGGAGCTGCTGAGTGCCACACAGGCCAAGGAGCTCAAGGACCACAGTAATTCCAGGACCACTTCACCAGGGACAGGGTAGGAAGTAGCTCAGGGGGGATTAGTCATTGTGCTGGGTTGTGTCAATATGTTTTGGATGGATTCCCCCATTGACCCAGTGTGAGTGCACTTGCCACTACCAGGTACCCAGCTGCCACTGACCCCTAGGTGGCGACCCACTCCCTGACCAGTCATTGGGTCACACAGCCCTGCTGAATAGGACACCCATACTAACTCTGGCCACTAGGCCATGCAGCCATGTTGACTCTGGCCCTTAGGCCGAACAGCCCTGCTGAAGAGGGCAGCCCTACTGACTCCAGCCATTGGGCCATGTAGCCCGGAGGGAGAGGGCAGCCTTAGGTGATTCAGGCCATTGGGCCACACAGCCCTGAGAGAGTGCAAGCATATTGACTTTTGCCCCAAGGCCATGCTATCCTGAGACAAGGGGTGATCATACAGACTCAACTGTGGAGAAATAATAACCCCCACCCTGCCCCAAAAGGGGATGAGGCGTGCTTGCCCTGCAACAGAGTAGGAACCCCTGCCCCCAATTAGTTAGTGTCTCTCTGAACTTTCCGAGTCAGGAAGCTGCTTCAGTTTTAATCTGGACACATCACCACCAGCCACACACTTTTTTTTTTAAAGTATCTTATAGATGATCATAAAAGATTAAATGAAATAGGGACTGGGAGAATTTTCGTTTATTTATCACAACAGGCCCCCCCAAAACAACAACAACCCAACAACAACAAAAGTAGTATAATAGGGTTGTTATTTGGTCAACAATGAGATGTTGCAGACTTGTACTTGTTCTTTTACCCTGGGTTAGAAATGGCCTATTTGTGTCTAATTTTCAGAAGTACTGAAAAATCAGTGGGAGTTGTGGGTGCTCAACACCTCTGAAAATCCGGCTCTTTGTGACTTTGAATCTAATTGTATTTAATAACAGAATATAAAGACTCATGCCAATGTGTTCGGGATATTGTAAAAATGTTCCGGGATTTGTTAAACATGGAATTATTGTGTAACAGCATTGGTTAGTTATAAGTAGGGAAAGCTTTTTAAAGATCCATACTGAGATACACGTTATCTTTCTACACACAGAAAGGAGAGTATATACTTGTTTTTAAATAGATGAAAAACACAAGCAAAAGGACCAGGAATGATGGATAATATAAGCACATATCTGGGAGATAGCCACATGGCTGTTCAAAATTTTAGGAGCAATTTACTGGCATTTGTTATCAGAGATGAATTACACAATATTTCTACTTGAAGAGTCTCAGGTTTTCACAGATTGTTTTTGTCTTAAGTATGGATCCCTAGGCCAACATTCTTTTCTTTTAAATTACTCTGCTGCTCAAGAAGATTACTTGGGTTTAATAATGCCTAGTAAATTTACTGTATTTGTTTATTATGTTAGTAGCTGCACAAATATACTTTCACCACTATGATTCTTCCACACTATACCTCCAAACTTGCAACTGTTCAAAACTTGAAGTATAGGCCTTTGTTAAATGATAAACAGGCAGCCCCACCTTGGGATTCTGACTTAATACTGTACCGACTTTTAGACTGCAATTGGTAATGGGTAAAAAGTACTGAATGAAATTGTCATCCACGTCAGCCATTATGTTTCTGTGTCTGATTTCTGCTGAGAATAGAAGGCTAGTACAGCTCACACCTGTACAGCCAGCATAAGACTTCCCTTTAGCTCACGCAGTAGGGCTGATTCCTAAAGCATGAAAGTTTTTTGGTAGGTGTAGCATGTATGTCACACTCTCAAACACATGCTGTGATCCTAGCCATGGAACGTGGGCATTTGCTCAATCTGATCAGAATGTCTGGCCTCTGGTTAGGATAAACAAGGAAATAAGCAGATTTTACAGTAGTTTAAGATATGTTGGGTATATAATAGTTAGTAAATGATTACTCAAATGTCAGACTCTTCCTGGATCTTACAAAGGTACAAAGCAGCATAAGAAGAGGGAGATACTTATGAAATGACATAAATAGTAGGTACTGCAGAGGAGTCAACACAATGACATTATGAGAATGTAAGTATCTGGCACATACATTTGAGTGTTTTTTCCCCTTCATCATTGCTCAACATCTTGTCACAAAGACAGCAAATATCCTGAGTCACTTTCCACACTGGAGGCTTTTTCTACAAGTTCTGAGCACTTTCTGGAGTGGACTAGAGCAATTTTTTCCTTCCTTTACTCTATCGTTTTAAAAAATCTTCGTTCGTTGTTTATTCATGTTTAAAAAGTCATGTTGTTCATTCCTCTAACAGCCTCTATTCCTCATTCACCGCTTATATGTAGGGTTGAGGCAATTCTTGGAGGTTAGTACCTTAACTGCTACCTGTACAACTGATATCACTACCATGCCTGCCAAACTTGGCACATTCTTTAGCTCTTGCTTCCTCGATTCAATCCCTTGAATACCTACTGGAAAAGAAGCAGGATACCATTGGAATTAGTGCAGCTTTTTATCACAGGCTTGAAGTGAGTAACACAGGAGGAGAGAACGGGAAAAACACCAACAGAGGGAGCAGCATGCTTCATTAATTCAGGTTTGGCTGGTGAACCATAAGAACCTGTGGAGCCCATGAGAGTGAAACTCTCAGTAGACGCTGTGGCCATTAACTTCCTCTTTGGTGATTTCTGTTTCCATTGTGTTCAAGATTGAGAATTAGCTTCTTTCCCATATTCGTTGCCCATTGCAGCTGCCCTGAAGGATGAAACTTTGCTAAGGTGTAGAAGCTGTATGTGGTATGTATAGTGCTTTTGTTGCTCCCCTGTCTTTGCTTTCTTTTGTGCTTTTAGTCTCTCTGCCACTGGGAACTGCTGCTGCTTCTGTTTGCTGTCATCTTTGGGCACTTCTGTTCTTCCATGCATAGGCTGTCAGCTGCCTTTCCTTATTTTGAGTCACTCCATCTGAGACTGCCTACTAAAGTCTTGTGGGAGTCCCTCTGCCCCTCAATGATGAGTAGGTCACAAAAATACCCCTGCCATTCCACTGTGATTTTGCAGAAGGCACAACATGAAGCTACTTCTTTCTGACCAGTGGAATATACAAAGCTTAAGGTAATGAGATATTAAATGTAAAGAAAAGTGGAAATTACAGAATATACAGTTAGTGACCACAGCCTCTACTAAGGGACCACTCTTATAGGCTGGTGGTCAGAAATAGGTCAGTCAGACAGAAGGCCATCAGATCATGGAAGGGAAAGAAAGTGCCACTGGACGCTAAGCACAAAATACATGTTCGTATTTCCATTTGCCTTGTTCAAGTTTCACACCCCATTTTCTGTGATCAAGAGGAGCATGCACAACAGAACCTTATAGCCCTTCTTGTGTCCAGCTTCCCTCAAGATGAGAGAAGGACCTGACTCACCATTGCATCACTCAAATTCTGAATCAGACTACATCAATGATCGCCATCACAAAACTGGAAAAATGCAGTGGTGAGTTAGGGCCAGAGTCTCCAGTATTACGAAGCTAGGAGAGAATCTCAGATCTGTTGAAGATTACAAGGGATTTTTATTGATTTAAAAAGAGTTACATCAAATGTTTTCATTTTATAGAAAGGTCATCATGGAAGCGTGATGGTGCGCAATCATCTCTCTTGAGCACTTACTGTTGGGTGGGGGCAAACCTACACACACACACACACTCTTTTTGCCGTGCCATCTGTCAGCTGTTGCCCTCATCAGGCAGGTCTTCAGTGCCTCCACCCTTTGGCCAAGTCACACAGAATCAACATGTGAACAACCAAACCCCTTCCAGGTAAAAGGTCCAACAGGACCTGTCCCTGTGCCCTTGGTAATGTCTTTAGCCTGGACTCTGGGCTCAGTCTTTAGCCCCTTCTGGGCTAGCTTTAAGTTTCTATCTGCCCTGATATAGAGCAGTGCCCCCAGGGCTTTCTCCTTGGAGACTTTTTAAGTCCTGCCCTTCACTTGTGCCTCTAAACAAACGTTGTCCCCTTCTTGCGATTTAGGCCACCCTGCCAGTGGGGGAAGATGGGACTTCCCACTACTCTGGTCCTGACCCAGGGACCCTATAAATAGCAGCCATGTGTTGCTTCCTGTAATCGTTGCTGCTACTATTCCCTGGACCACTTTGCATATAGCTCCTTCCTCTTCACCCTTACCTCAGGGCTGAAGTTCTTCCTCATGGAATGCCAGTGTCACCAGAACCCATCTTCTGGCTCTCCCTTGAACTCCAGCAAAGAGCACCTTCCTTGCTCCTCTGGTCCTCTCCAGGAACTGACTAGCTCAAGCCCTGCAGCTCCTTTTATCTGAGCCTGCTGAGCTCTGATTGGCTGCTTCACTGCAGCCTTTCTAAGCCAGCCTGGAGGACCCACTTTCACTGCCCCTTTTCTGGGGCAGGGTGTGATAGGACTGCAAGGCCTCCAGCAGGGGGACCTCAAAGGGCCTGGTACACCCAGTACAGGAAGACTAGCATCTACCATTGCCTTTAAAATGATTTTAAATGAGGGCGAAGAAAAGATCCACAAACCCTGTAGTTCACAAAGATTAACATTTGTCTAAATGTGTGAATTGAGTTTGGGTTCTCAAAGCTACAAGATTTTGGCAGCTTTGTGTGTTTTAATCCCATCAGAACAGAGTTCAGCCCTAATGAAATAGACATGGGGTTGGGAGAAGAAGGCATCAGATTTCACAGGTCACTCTTTTAATTATGAGCAGTAAGTGATTTTAAATACAAATACAATATGCCATGAGGAACATCACAGAGCTAGAATTGGTCAGTCCATATCTCAAGCCCTAATTTTTCATGACAGCAAAAGAAATGCCAAATTCAGATAGAAGTGTATTTTAGGACTCAGCTTGAACCCAATACACCTAATCGAGTACACAAGGAATGCAGAATAGTGACCTTAATTTTATGAAAATAGTGCCTAAAGCATTACTTTCCTTTTTTACTAGGTACAGTGTAGTACAGCAGCAATGAAATATTCTTTCTGAATTATCTGCAAGTGGGGAATGAAAGACTATCAATATTATTCTTAAACCAAAGCCATAAATCTCAGTAAAGATTTTCTGTTAATTTCTTGATAAAAATGCATTGCATCTCTCTTAAATAACTTTAAAATACTCTTTTAATAACATTGAGAGTTAACCAGAGTTTGAAATGCTGCTGATCTTAGACAAATTTAAATAAAAATGGCATTCAGCTGACACAAGTGTATTAGAAACAAACCTATGTAAAGGAGCAGTTAACCCAGAACTATTGTGTGATATATTATATATTGTTTGACATACTTTCATAAGAGCAAGCACAAGTACCTCATCCTTTAGACTGTGGTAATATGCCTTATTGTTAAATTCAATACGAAAAGCTATTCATACTGTAGTATGATTGAAAAGAAAATTGAATCCTTTTGAAGTTATAAATGTGTCTATTACTGCATGTGCACACAAATTTTCCATGAAAATTATGGTGAAAGTAGTGATTCTCCCAGAAAAATGCATTAGTGTTGACATGTTCAATTTGATCTGCATCAGAATATAAATACCCTTTAACCAAGGTAAAATTGTTTGGAATGTATATACTGTATCTACATAAGTCAGTTGTCTATCTGTCAATCTAAAAATATATCTTTGTATAGTCCAGTTAAGTCCTCTATTTCATTTCAATTGAAAGATAAATTTAAAACAGTGTGTATTTCACTTTTTTCTTACAATATCATATTTTAAAAATAAAGAATTTTAAAATGTACAGTATTAAATTTATTGTCATTTTTAATATAATAAATAGCTAAATAAAAAAAAGTTTTGATTACACTACAGATTGTACAGTAAAGGTTTGTTTTCCATACATCTGCATGTTCTGTGTATGAAGCACTAGGTTTACTTATAATGGAGAGAGAGTCTACACTCCTCGGCATGGGCAATGAAGTTAAAAGGAGAGTACCTGATAACTAAAGATGTCTTACTAACACAACCAAGCTTTGTAGTTTGCACACTGCAGCTTGCTAGAAAAGGAATCTGTGGAGTCTTCTAGAAGATAGCCAACTAAAAGTTCTGGTCTCCCATGTTTAAGAAGGATAAATTCAAACTGGAACAGGTACAGAGAAGGGCTACTAGGATGATCCGAGGAATGGAAAACTTGTCTTACGAAAGGAGAGTCAAGGAGCTTGGCTTGTTTAGCCTAACTAAAAGAAGGTTGAGGGGAGATATGATTGCGCTCTATAAATATATCAGAGCGATAAATACCGGAGAGGAAGAGGAATTATTTAAGCTCAGTACCAATGTGGACACAAGAACAAATGGATATAAACTGGCCACCAGGAAATTTAGACTAGAAATCAGAGGAGTGAAGTTTTGGAATAGCCTTCCAAAGGAAGCAGTGGGGGCAAAAGATCTATCTGGCTTTAAGAGTAAACTCGATAAGTTTATGGAGGAGATGGTATGATGGGATAGCATGGTTTTGGTAATTAAATATTCATGGCAAATAGGCCCAATGGCCTGTGATGGGATATTAGATGGGGTGGGATCTGAGTTACCCAGGAAAGAATACTTTGTAGTATCTGGCTGGTGAATCTTGCCCATATGCTCAGGGTTTAGCTGATCGCCATATTTGGGGTCGGGAAGGAATTTTCCTCCAGGCCAGATTGGAAGAGGCCCTGGAGATTTTTCGCCTTCCTCTGTAGCATGGGGCACAGGTCACTTGCTGGAGGATTCTCTGCTCCTTGAAGTCTTTAAACCATGATTTGAGAACTTCAATAGCACAGACATAGGTGAGAGGTTTTTTGCAGGAGTGGTGGGTGAAATTCTGTGGCCTGCGTTCTGCAGTAGGTCAGACTAGATGATCATAATGGTCCCTTCTGACCTAAATATCTATGAATCTATGAAAAAAATCACATGCTGTGTCCTAAAATTTATCACTCAGTTCACATTGTACATTGGGGTCTATTAGGTTACACAGCTTAATGTAATTGGAACTAACCTTTCATAAGCAGACATAAAAAACATATGTATACTGCATCATAATTATATGGAAGAACAAGTGTTTTTAGAAAGAGGGAAGTCTTTGATTCCTCCAACTTTGGTTAAAACTAGCTGGGAACTCAGTTGCTACAGTAATACTATATTGGCAGTACATATTCTCAGCACCCAGAGAAGAAGAAAAGAAAAATACATATTGTTTTAAATTCAGGTGCAGTGGACAAAGATTTCATTTTCATTGCACTCAGAATGAGCTTTTCTGTGCCTTAGTGATTTTTAGCACCCGATCAAATCTCTGTTGTTGTATTTCTAAGTGTGGTGCCAAAGGAGTCAATTTACTCTATCCATTACTTTTGCTTTTCTTAAGGGGAGGGAATTGTTTTGCTCTGAGGTTTTCCATAGGATTATTGGTGTTGCCTCTCATTCATTTAGATATAGGGAATCTTCATGGTTCTTTATTAGTAAAGAAACTTTTATTTTCAGGGAAAACTTGTATTTCCATCTCTACGGGGAATATATGAAAATGTTCATCTCCTAACACTGAGCTGTTAAACTGCCATGATTTAGCATATGGTCTAGATGAACTTTGCAGTGATAGGAAGATGGGGGCATAGTACAAGAAAAACAAGGGGAGAAACTTGAGATCAGACATTTCTAATAGTTCTGTGTAAGTAAGAGAAATAACTATTTTAAATTTAAACTGGTAACAGTAGATAAGAAAAGAAATAATCTACAGTCTTATAGGGCACTGTTGAAATGTGAATCCCATTGTTCCAGTGGAAAGTAGCTGTTGTGAAAGGTTATAATCATGCAGATTGTAGCAGTCCCTTTGATGACAGCCTGACCCCATGGAAGGCTTTGAACATAAAGATGTAAATATTGCATTTTGCCTGGTATTCAGTAGGGATCCAGAGAATAGAGCAGAACACTCTAGTGGCGATGTCTCAGTATCTGTGAGGCTGAGTGGATGGGCTGTGTACTAAAACAATCAGTTTTTTGGGCAGCGGTGTTCTAAAACATTCATAGATTTTTAAGTTCATGCCGAGACACAGTAAATTACAATCTTTAATCATGGAGGATCCAAATGTATTGGCTGCACTTGTTAAGTCCAAACCCCAATGGCAGTGGACCTTGTCTATGTGTCAGCTGTAGATGAAAAAGTATGTTTTTTGTGTCTGTGGTTATTTGGGGTATGCAGACGTAATGAAGAGTCCAGGTGATCATAGAAACTGCAGATTGCTTTAATGATCTGACAACAGAACAATGTCTGTGGAAGGTGACGTTATGGGTGTAGTGGGGTCTTTAAATTCCTTCCCTCTGGAGTTGATCTAGTAGCATTTCCTCTGTTCCATAATGCTTGTTTGGAAGAGGTTCGGCATGTTGTCAGTTCCAAGGAACCCTTGATGAGCTTCTCAGTTAGTTTGTTCACATTAAGGATATTTGAACCATTCTTTTATGAATGCTCTTATGGATAGTCTTGCTGTAATACATTTTAAGGTGCAATTAAATTCCTTGTTTGGATAAAAGACAGTTTCATTTGATGCATATATATTTAGTATATAGCCTACATTCAGTTTCTCCTGATACTGTAGTAGGATTCCTCTTCCACCTGATGATGGTTGCCTGAGGCTAGTGGCCTTCTCTTCTCTTCTCTTCTCTTCTCTTCTCTTCTCTTCTCCTGCAGTTGGATTTAATCTAAAAGGATTAGAAGGCTTTACTTACACAGCTCATTTTGATTTTTTGTGAACTGAATTGAATGGTTTTTTGGTGATCTGTTTCCTGCAGGAAGGCAACTGAAAAACAGATTTTTCAGATTGTTAAAGACCCAGACCTGGAAGTCTCATGTCACTGGAGGAATTCTATCCATGGAGGAATCTCAGCATTGAGCTCTGCTATCTTTATTGTTGAAATGAGTTATTCAATCTACTGATACTTAGGGCTATAATATTAAAAAGTGCTGTCAGTTTTTTGAAGTATCTGGTTGATTTCTCTTTAGCCACTAGATGTCTATGGAATGTAATGGAATTAAATGGAAAAACTAGACCTATTTACATGTCTGTGTGGTCTTTCAGACCAATGGAGAACATTGGAATAGAAGTAGGCTGGGGGCATGCCAGCAGAGGAAACAGCAGTCTTTCAGAGCAATTTCCCAAAGTTCTCATCCAAGGCAGAAGAGAATAGCCAACAAATAGAAGAAATAAACTCACCTTATGCAAACTAGTATATAGGAAACTGTACAGTGAGCAGGAAGAATGAACTACACTTGCCACCAAAATACAGATTTTCCTGACAACAGTAACTGACTAATTGTACTGAACACTTCAACACAGTGCTTATTATGTAGGGCCATTGGAAAGAGAGGAGCTAAAAGAGGTAATTAAATCATTTAGAAGAAGCTAAATCTTAGGCTCTAATTTCCATTGGGCATGTTGCTTTTATTAATTTATTTTTACTGTGGTAGTGCCTAATGGTTCCAGTTAGGATCAGGGCCCTGTTGTGCTGAGTGGTGCTTGTATGCACATGTGCACACACACAGGGCTCTTGCCTCATAGAGATAACAACAGTCTAATCTGAAATAAGATGAGACAAGTGAGTGTAACAAACAAGGAGAGGAAAGACAATAAGATCATACTCTTTGAAAAATTAGCTTGAGAACAAAGGATCTAAATCATTCAGAAGTTTACGTTTGGGAGAAAGGGAAGAAAGTGAGTTTGTCACTCTCAGCCCTGCCTCTTATTATGAACTAGGAGCAAAAGGATTTTCAAAGGCTCCAGAGTGATTTTAGGCCAAGTCTCATAAACTTTTAATGGGCCTTGTGCTCCTGATGGGGTTTGTGTCACTTTGGGTATGATTTTGAAAAGTGCCAATGTGTTAATCTAGCCCTGAATTACTATCTTGTTAGTTTTTCAACTTCTTAGTAGTGGCATACATTTCCAGTACCAGATGGCTAGTCTAGCTAAACAGAGAGGATGGATGCCCCAAATCTTTTTAAGAACACAGGTTTGACAGCCTCCATTTCCTCTTCCTGATGCTTTTAAGAGGTTCAGATTATGTATTTATTCATTTAATGAGAGCATTGGTGTCTGAATGCCCTCAAAAAGTGAGAGTAACATGAAGGTAAGAAATGATAGATAATACAGTAGTTTTGTTACAGAAAATAATTTTGTTATTAAACATTACAAAGGAAACCTTAAATTGGTTTTTGCTATTGCATTCTTTTACTCCTGGAGGGGCAATCTGGTGTAACACTGGGGTTTTACTGATCTTAAAAAATGAAATGAGCCAGATCCTCAGATGGTGTTAATAAAGGATAGTTCCACTGAAGTCAATGAAGCTAAACCAGTTTGCACCAAGGGTCTGGCCATCTATGTTTGGGGAAAACATTAAAAATAGGGTATTAATATTGCAGAAATATTCCCATTCCCATCTAATTCCTCCATTAGTGCTCCACGATTTCTGCACACAGTAGAAATCCTGTCTCTGGCCACAGGACACATTGTCCTCCTCAGGATTTCCAAAGCAGAATGACAATTTGGGGATTTTATCTGCCTGTGTTTGGTCAACTGCTATGTATCTATCTAGGTTTTTATAAGGTCACCCATCCCTGTGGTATTTGGGCACCCTCCATGAAAAGTAAACATAAAAATGTCTGTCTCCCAGCCTGCTAGCAGAAACAAACTATAAAGTTACTGCTGGGAGTAAAACATATTGGTATCTATAGATATAAATATATAAAGTGAGAGAATGCTGATATATTTGAGCAATATACTGCACCTTCTTCTATTTCTACCCCTCGACGACTTCCTTCCCTTAGCTGAGTCTATGTCTTTCCCTTCTCTGTGTCAACTAAGTTAGCATCTCTTTGCTAAATTGTTCAGAATCCAAGTATGGGTGGATATATTTACACAGGGTGAATTATGGCTGGATGCGTTCCTATGTCAACATGTGCCACGTTGATTTTTTATAAAGTAGATCATTATTCTGTGTGACATAAATAGTATTACCAGACTGATATGAGTCAAGCTAGTGAGTCATTAATTAGCATCTAATTAAAAGAGACGAGTAACATGCCCATGTACACTAGTGAGTGAAGTTATCCTTGAAAAAACTGATTCAGATGTGTGTGAAGGATACAATGCAACCATTACCTCTTTTTTTAAATCTATTTGACTGAAAAGCATTGAGCTACTTTCACAGAAATTGAACCCTGGAGAATTAGTCAGAGGAATGTGGGCAAAGAATATTTAATATATGCAAAAGTAGATAATGCAGTCATCTGCACACTCTCTAGATTGATTTTTTTATTATTGTGTGAATGGAGCAGTACGTACAACTTATTTTGATTATTGTGTGAATTGAGCAGTACACACAATTGATTTTATTATTAATACACATGTAATAGAAACACACAGTCCTTTTGTTTTCCAAGATATTTATAAAGTAACTTGACTGGAAAAAAGGAAACCACATAAGTAGCGCAGAACTGCTCAAGCCTAGACGGTCTCTTTATTTTCCACTCTTCCCAGTCAATAGATCGTTAACAGATCATAATAGGTCAAAAATGATGAAGGCAGTTCAAAAATTAAAATTTCATGGAGCTGGACAACAAAACATAGGAACATTGTACTGGAGACAGGGATATAAGGAAAGATATAAAGTTCCAGTGAAAATGTTTTAACCAAGCTAGATTTAGTAGTTCAGTCTGACAGGTTTTTCTGAACATAAATAAATCACAGTTTTACAGAATCATATGACACACACTCAGAGTTTCTTAATAAATCACTTGATTTTGTTCTTCTGTTTAAACATTTATTATTACTGTACTTTTAGGACTGCACAAATCAAGTAGCAAATCAGAAAGTTATTAGCAGTCACAATTTTCTCTTCTGTCATATAGACACAGTATTTTAAACCATTTTTGTCTTTTCTGTTTGCAGCCCTTACTTTACAACTTCATCAGAAAAACCTATGCAAGCAGAATCATTTTTTTTCAAATGAAAAGTTCAGAGAAGTTTTAATAGACTGTTATTTCTACTCATCTGTAATAGTTAAACACTGGAAAAAAGTGTTTCTGAGAAAGAAAATGACACTGATTCATAGCAAAATGCAATGTATTTTACAGTAAGAGCCAAGTTTTCAAACATAGCAGAAATATTGTGCCTGCAATTTTATAGGTGTAAACTACAGAATTTAAAGTTAGATTTAACTACTGGATTTGTAACTAGATTTTAAGCCCACCGTCAGGTTGTCAGAAGTTCAAAAATTGAAGGTCCAAAATTAGATTTTTTGAAAATTTGGCATTTTTTCCCTCCCAAATGAGTTTTTCTTGTCTGTCTTGCTCTGGTGTCCTTTTCTGCCTTAAAAACCACTGCTAAAGTGTTCATGAAGCCTGCGATGATGACTACTACTAGTAGTTTGTATTTCTATAGCATTTTTCGTTCAAGTATGTCATAAAACTCATGCCAGATATAGTAGGTACATTTATGAGACCTATGTCTGTCACATGGATAAATTAAAGCTAAGCTGCTAAGAGGTTAAGTGACCTTCCAGAGGCAACACAACAATGAGGTGCTGGCGGAGTCAGAAACAGAACACAGCAGTCATGACAGCTGGGGCCTGATTCAAAACCCATTGGAGTTAATGAGAGTGGCTCTATTTACATATGTCTACTTTGGATCAGACTCCTAGTCCCCATCTCCAGTCACTAGACAGTGTAGGTATCCCTTTAGCATAGATTGCATTAGCTGCCATTATGGCTATTATCTTTGTCAGATATTGGTGGGACAGGGTTGTCTAGCCAATTGTATAGTTATAATAGCAAGATTTGGAAACTTACTCTTCTTTGTGGTTCTGGTTAGTCTACTCTAAAGCCTGGAGGTAGATCACTATTCTGACTTTACATTCCAGTTTTCTAGAATGTTAACCCATCACAGCAACACTTTCACTCTTATATTAAAAATATTATCAGTGGCCTGAATTACATTTTTTCATTGAAACTCAAATAGAAAGATTTGGCTATTTAGTTATGCAGACATTTTGTGGGGCTGAGTTGCACTGTGGTGTTTTGGTTCCATAACCAAACTAATTACATTGATCTTGTGATAGGTCATCTGGTTTGGACAAATCCGGCTTGAATGAGTGTTTAGAGCTTAATGGAAATCATCCATTTCATTCTGGATAGTACCTGTGCCATATTGAATTTTAACAAACCAGAGACTTAAAGCAAACCTTGAAAGGTGCAAAGCCACATAAACCAAAACTGGCAAACTCGACATAGCTGTACTAGCAATCCCCACTTGGCTGATGCAGTCCATGGAAATATTGGCTCTGAAAGCTCTGCCACTCTGCTCCCAAAGCAGGGGAGTGTGTGTGTGTAATATTATAAGTATGTATTTCTCTTAAAATAGTGTTTTTAAGGATGGTACTTCAAGGAACATCCGAAGTAACACAGGGACAGGAAGGAATGCAGATTGTAAATATATATTTTTTCCAAATCTGATTGGCCTATGCCTAAATCATAAAGGGATAGATTCTGCCATCCTTACTCACATTAAATAATACCTTACTCTATGAGCAGTCCTATTGGGACCCATTCTACCACTGAGACTATTCATGGAGTAAGGCACTGATCATGAGCAAGGATAGCAGAATCTGGCCCGCAGTATGCTGGTACTACCCAGGGAAGTTCACTTTCCCACCGTTATTCTCATGCACCAGTTTGGAACAACAAATCACGGATCAAAGGCCCTAGATCTGATCTCATTTACATTGGGGTCAGTCAACCATGCAGAGGTCTGCAGGGTGAGTTACACTAGGTAGAGGCCTGGGTAAAAAACATGTAAGTGAGAATGTCAGCAGACCCAAAGTGTCAATGGTAGCCCAAACTATGAGGCAAATAAGTGGGAATGTAAAATGGTTTGTTTTCAATTGATTTAAAACAAAATTGTATGATCCCAAGAGGTCCAGGGCACCCATAGCTCCAGTTGAAGTCAATGATAGAATGTAGACATTTTAGGCATACAGCCATACATTTCAGATACAAAGGAAAAATTGTCCAATGAGCTGTCCATACTTGGTCTAGGCCCAAAGGTGAATTTTCCCATTAAAGTCAATGAAAGTTGTGAGCACTCAGCAACTTGAAAGGGAGTCTGTTGCCACCTCACAGGACATAGTCCCCCCACAAAGTCTTATACAAGAGTAACAACAAATTATTTTGCCTCTCATCAGTAGGCAAGCTATTTATTTTGGCTCTCACTTTATATCAGTCTCGTCCCAGCATTTCTGCCACACTAGGTCAGAGGTCTAAAGGTGTAATACCAACAATCAAAGATCTTATTATAGCCTGGTGGTGTAAAATTGTTTTTCTTTCTTTGCACTCCTGCATAGATTTCATTTGCATTTATTCTGACGTGCTTTCATACCCATCAGCAGAAGTTCTCAGCCATCATTTTCAGCTTTTGTTGTTGTATGTTACTATTCTGCCACCGTGGTAGAGTCCCTTTTTAATATTGCTTCAAACTACAGCATGTTCAGGCCTGTCTCAGCAGTTCAATCCTGAGTGTCAGGCATTCAATTAAATAGGGTATTTTATTTTATTCAAGGGACTACATCATGTCTAGCTCAGAAACTATTTCACTGGATAAGAACCAAGGCAAAAATTTCCCTTGAAAATGGCATAACATCTACAGCCAAATGTGAAAAGATCACAGGATTAGCTTTTCTTTAACACTATTATTTCCTTTCAATAGAGTGTAAAGTTTTAAGAGATGAACTTTAATACTTTCTGTTACTGGAATGAGATTGGTTTTGCACGTGGGACGTAGCAGCAGTCAGTTTGAACATCTAGTTTTCAGATAATCCCATTTGGATAGATGCATTTTTGCTATTGTTAATTTGTTTGGTTTTTTTTTATCTTTCATTCAAGACAATTTTTAGTGCTTTGTGTGTGTGCGTGTGCGCACGTGTGCACACACACACATATATGTAATTAAAGATTTTTTAACTTCCAAGCAGTAAAATTTTTTGTCTTGTATATTTCAACTCCTTGAATTTCTTCAGGCTATTCACTGAAATTTTTGTGCATAAAGTTCTTTTTATCTGTCATTAATTTGGTAAAAGTGTTTATATACTATTGTATAGTGAAGCAGCGACACTTTAAAATGTCATTAAATTACATTATTGTCCAAACTATAGACATATGAATTACTATGTTAATAACAAAAGAGCCTTTTAAAAATAGCTGATAGCTATAAATTAAATGTTTCAAAAGCACCTAAGTGACTTAGGAGAGTAAGACCCATTGATTTTCAATGAAACTTAAAATCCTAAATGTCTAAGGCCCAGATCCTAAAAGGTATTTAGGTGCCTAACTCCTAGTGAAATCAATCACTAGATTGAAATCAATGGGAGTTAATTCCATGTGAGGATCTAGGCCTAAATCTCTTTTGACAATGGGACTTATGCTCCTAAGTCACTTGAAATGTTTATCCTCATATTCGTATTAGCCATTATCAACCAAATTTTATTGTAAAATCTCTCACAAAACCAAGAAAATCTATGCTCTTTTCTTACAAAAAGGTATGCATGCACATGCTTAACTTATGCGCTCTGAATCATTCCATTGACTTCAATGGGGTGACGCACAGTATAAAAAGTCTTTGCATAAATATAACATTTTATGTAAATATAATGTGGTGTTTGGCACTGTGATAGAGATGAAGAGCTGGAGAACTGTCTAGCAGTGGAAATCTCAGATGTTAATTAGTAGTGCTGTATTAATGCGCATGAATGCATTTGCACATGCCTAGATTTATACCATCGTCACCATTAAAAAAAATGCAATAACACATACAGTGGTATGTGATATACTATGGTCATTTACTGTTGAAAGCTATATTTATCCTATCGTATCTAGCACTATGCAGTGATAGCTCTTCATAAAAAGTTGACTTTTTAGTAGTGAGATCTGTCTGTCTAAATTTAATGATTCTTGACATCTAGGTAAAAACATCTTATTTCATGGATGTGATGTGATCAAAGGGTGCTAAGTTTCAGGTCTGTGAGGTCAGAATTAGATCTGATTGAAGAATTAACAATCAACAGTCAATTCAGTAAATGGTCTCCCGTTCTCCTGTTTGTGAATTATTGTATTGAGGAATTTGTTCATTATTCAAAATTATTTGAATATATGCAAAGAGTTTTCAGCATATAGATTGCTTGCAAAATGTTAGCTAATGGTATTGCTTAGAATATTTGTTGTTTGCAGTTCAAAATCTGAGTTACTTTGATTGGGCTTGTAGGTCACAAGATATGTTTTCATTCTCTAACTGGATGACTGTAACTATTAGGTTAATGTTTCTGGTAAGAATGCGCTTGTAGTGTAAATTCTACAATATTTTATTAGAATCTGCTGTTTTGTCAAACATTCTTGCCTGCAATCTTGGGGTCCACTTATGGATTCAGTTACAAGAGCTAGTCCTGAAATTATAACAATATTGCACAAATGAAGAATTTCATATATACTATGAAATACAATGTTGAGAAACTACAGTGGTTATTTTTTTATTTATAAATACATAAATACCAAGTGCCACATTTAAAAACCTTATTAAAATGTATAATCATCACCAGCCACACCCAAAGCAGGAAATCAGTTGAATCTGCAGTCCAATTAATTGCCATTCTACAGTAATATTTTTCAGCAACTTTCATTGTAATTGTTGTTTACAAATGAGATGGTAGCAAACTGATGTAAAGATAGGAAATGCAGAATTTATAATTATATAAGCCCTCTACCATTTCCTCGGGTAAATCGTCTTGTAGCCATGCTAATCACTTCTAGATAGGACTGGCTGAAAATATTACAACAAAACAGTTTTGTGACAGGGTTTTTTGTTTTTGTTTTTTGACAAAGCAATCTTTTTCATAAAACGTATCTGTTCTCTGCAGAAAGTTCCAATTTTTCATCAAAATTTTTTTCCAAAACCAGGAAGTTTTCAGTCAAACCCCAGAAACTTTTGCCCCAGAACAGAAAATTTCTGATTTGGAAATTTTGCCCCAGTACCTCATGGGTGTTGTAATTTGGGTGCCTCATGCCCCCATTCTCATCTATGGGCTGGGCTCCCCAGTCACACTACATTGCCCATGATTCACAATGGCAGTTCAATGAGAGAAGAGATCATGGTTCCTCACAGGAGATGTAGTCCAGCCAGGAAGCCTGGACCATAAAGGAAAATGGGGGCAGAAGGCAAATGAACTATAAATCCTAGTCACCAAGGCAGCATTTCCAAATCAAATTTTTCATTTTTCAGCCGAATGTTTTAAATCAAGGTTTTTTTGTTTGATTTTTGTCTGAAAATGTTTGATTACTGATTTTTCAGCAAAGAAAAATCTCGCCTGAAATTTTCCATAGGGGAAAAAAATCTCTACTTCTAGACTGTGTACCGCACACATTAGTGGTATCAAATAAAAGGTTGGGAGAGCTGGAGGCAACAGGTTCTGCTTCTTCTCATCTCTGCTCTCTCTGGAGAGGGCTGCAGAAGAGAGAAGGCAGAGAACTGTGCTCTGACAATTCCTCTTTACCAGCAGCTGCCAGGGCTACCTGAGCTCCTGGCAGGACAGCTTGGAACTAGAACTGGTTAGAAAATATGTAGGTTGGTGGAGGATTTGGTTTTGTTTTTTGAGGGGTGGTGTGCATGAGTGGAAAATGTTTTCTTTTCGTTGAACAATGATGGAAAATGTTGGACCAGCTCTACTTGAAACCTTATACACAGTTTCTCCTGCTGAGTTCACTTCAAACTCTCCTGCCTGATGAGTCCTTATTATACCAGCAGGTTCTTTGTTTGTTTGTTTATTTGCAAAAGAGGGGAAGCTGCACTTCCACATGCTTCCCTTTACTTTAGTTTCTGCTCAGCAAACCTAACTTGCTGAGTTGCTGTCTAGTCACGGGCCTCTGTAAAATGACTAGCTCAACCCTTCTTCCTTGCTGGGCTGATGTCAAAGTACAAACCTGCTTGAGGTCATTTAGGATTGCTGGGCTGATTAAGATGGAAGTTTCTAAAGTTACTGTCTCAGAATCTTGCTCTGATGTAAAAGTCATAGGGATCTAAGTTCCCTGGCTCAGCATTTTTAGATTGATGTTCTGTTATCAAGAGACAGGCTACTCTAAACTTACTGGTTCTAGTTTGCTGTTACCTTCTCTGTCTCACTGCGATGATGCCAAGGCACACGCTTTTGTGAACTCATTGGATTAGCAGCCCTAATATTACTGGTTGATGTGAAAGTCTTTGTGAAGTTATTGGCTTAGTCTCTCTCCTTGTGAAATTCACTGTTCTCTGCATAAAGCAAGACTAATGGGGCCTAGAGAAATAAACTGGTATGGTGACAGAATTTGCTCCCTCATCCCATGGACAGTTAGTGGAAATGCAACATAGCCCCGTGGGCGATGTGTATACTAGCATCTTCCCAAATATTTCCCATCACAGCACTACAGCTGATTCAGCTCCACTAGAGGTAGGAATGGTAGGAAGAAGAAATGTGACAAGGCTCCTCTGTTTTAATCAACATGTCTTTTTTTTTTTTACAGCCTGCTTTGATGACATTGTGCTTTAACATGGTCACGACTGCCAGCCTCCTGTCTACACAAATGAACCTACCATAGTTACCATCAGTGGAGGGTCACCAGTGATTTTTTGAAAAACATTAGTGTGGACAAGGCCTCTGTGGCTACATTTAACCCTACTGACTGGAATAGGAGCAGCTGCTTTTCTGTGTTATCTATGGAGAGATTTCAGAGAAATCATAGATTGTGTGATCCCACCCCCAAAACTCTCTTCTTCACCAGCCTAACCAGAGTTGTCCTGGAGACCTAACTGTTGCAGTCAGGGAAAGCAGAGGCCTCGCTGCATGTCCCAATGCTGGACTGATATGGTAACAGTCCTGTGTTGATCTCCTCTACCAGCATGAATTTCACCTTGTCTGAGTATCTGATTCCCAGTAGCATCATGACCCTCCCTCTATTGTAATTTACACCATGTGACTTCTGGAATGAAGTTTCACAATAAATCTGCACATTTCAACCTCTTAAAAGAGGTTGGTACCCAGCCAGATACAGCAAATCATACTTCTAAGTTTTATGAAAGGTTCATGGTCTAAAAATGTTTCAGACAGACTAATTTAATCTCCACCCACAGAACTGAAAAATCAGATGAGTTTTCCTTGCATTTCAGATTGTGCAATAAAAGGACAATACAGATCCACCCTAGGATTCAGAGTTAGAAAATGTTAAAACTAAAGCAGATAACATCCTCCTCTCTGGTATGTGTTTATTATAGGCTTTCACTGCCCAAGCTATATTGTATTTTTCAATATCAATAGGGAAGAATTCATAAGGGAATTTTCCAGAACAAATAGGCTTCCCCAAAGAAAAGGATAACGCATTGTGGAGAGTTGAACTTACTCCTGCTGGTGTTTTAATTAATATTGCCACCTGGATCTATCAACAGCAAGTCAGTCTGGTTCACACCAAGAGATAAAAACAATCTGCACCTTGTCAGTCCTGGCGCTCTGGGAGCAGTCACAGGTCTGCAGCCCCTGGTAATTACTCACCTGGGTCTTCGCGCTGCCTTCATTTCCATTTTGATTGTTGACATTGCACACCACTGCCTCATTTGCGTAAAAAGGTGGGGGAAAAGTGAACAAAGTGTGTCAGGCCTGGTAATTACACCACTGTCACCTCTCACTCTGTCAGCTATGGGACCCTATCAGCAAAATGATAGTCGTCAGTCTCATGTTAACTGTTTCATTAAAAGATGGTGATTATGTTAAGATGAGTGAATGAGTTGGCACTAAGAATCAACACCTTCTGAGCAGCTGTGAAAACATTGAGAATGCATTTATGTACAAAGTGACTAAGTGGAATGAGAAGAAAAACCACAGGTTGGACACATTTTAAAAAAATAAGAGGAAAAAATAACGAATTAGTGGTGTGTGTGTGTGTACAAATGCCAGAAAAGAAAATAATCCTGCACTTTCCTAGGGAATACACATACTGCCTAGTCAAATGGGGTGAAAATAAGAAATTATTAATTCACTCAAGTGAAAAGAATTCCGTTGTTGCATGTACATGGATTCCCATTTGCAGTATGTTTCACATTTTTAAAAGTATTTGTATTATTATTTGGTAAGCACTGACTGTGTTTGCTATTGGACAAGAGACAGAGAAAGCCATTGTCTGTGCTGCAAGGAATTCCTGTTCTCAGTAAAGCATTGTAAATCTCAGAAGAATGTTCTATGTTAAAGCATCTGTGTATTCTATTTTACACTTTATATTAAGGGTCTAGTTATCAGTAGTTTATAAGGGATTAATAAGTGATTGATATATGGCATGAGCATATTACTGACAAGCTTAGTAGTGGTACAGAAGGGTAATGCTCATCAGTAGAAGGTGTTATCAATGTATAGTTAAAGCACTGTATTGATCTGTTGGCCTCTGTAACCATCTATAACAATTGATTCACAATTTATTGAAACTATTAATCATTTATTAACCCTTTACAACATTATTTATGAAAGTACCCTTAATATACGAGGTGCCCTTTATTTCTTTAATGTAATGGATCTAAGGCTTTGTCTACACTACCGGGGTAAGTCAACCTAAGAGACGCTCTCCCATCAACTTACCTTACTCCTCTCGTTCTGGTGGATTACCCAAGTAGACTGGAGAGTGCTCTGTGGTTGATTTAGCAGGTCTTCACTAGACCTGCTAAATCGACCCCCGCTGTATTCATCGCAGCAACGTGGATCCCCGGTAAGTGTAGACATGGCCTGAGAGAAAGCATTCATGCATCTTGCAGAAGAAGTTGTGGTGAAACAACTTTCAGAGTGTGTGGATGATTCAGACTTTCTTAACACTTGTCAATAATGGTTTTCAGCCGAATGGAAAGAGATTTCAAGGCAGCACCAAAAGAGTTCTCTTGCAATTGAAAAAGTTAAGTTGCGCATGCTAAAGATTATTGCCTGCATTTGATAGAGTTATTCATGAAGTGTTATTAACTTGCCTCTGGAGCCCAGTAGGAGTAGAAGAGATTTCAGATCAGTAACTTTGGGGCTATTGCTTTTCTGTCTTTCGTTGTGTAGGACTCCATTTTGTCACTTCTCTTATTCAGCATGAATATGGGGTTGTTGGGAGGGGTAGTGAGGAGGCCATGGGTTATGGTGTTTCCAATATACTGTATGGCATTTTCATCTGAACCAAGTGTATAGTTGAGCAACTATCAGTGTTGTTTCAGAGTAGCAGCCGTGTTAGTCTGTATTCGCAAAAAGAAAAGGAGTACTTGTGGCACCTTAGAGGCTAACCAATGGATGAGGGCAAATGGGTGGAAGGCAGTTCAAGCTAAGTACAACTGAGACAATGAAGGCAGGTGTGAGAAGCAACAAGAAAATATTGTCAAGATTGAGGGGATGTGTCTACCAGTGGCCACTGGAATTCACAATCTGGGTGACTTGTTAAACTCCCAATTGCTGTTAGATGATCTAATAGAAGCAGTGACCAACGTGACTTTTTCCATTTCTTTCTGGTCAGGAAGTTTTTACTTTTCTGATTTCAGACCTTGCTACTCTCCTCAGTAGTCCTGTCACCTTGAGATTAAATTACTGCAGTGTGCTTTTATGCCTTAAACCTACCTGGAAACTGAAGTGATGCGCAGTGCGCTTGCTTGCTAAGTGAAGCATGTCTTTGTGAGTATAGTATAGTGCTCTTAGATTTGTTCTTAGCTGCCTGTTGGCTTAGGCTTCAGGTATTGTTTTTGATTTATAAAGCCAAAACAGCTTTGGACCCCCCTAAAAGAGATACCTCATTTCTCCCTGAGCCATACTTCTGCATTAGAGATCAACAACAGAGGAGCTCAAGTTAGAATTCTCTCAGTTTATAAGAGAGGACGCTTCTGACTGAGCATTCTGTGTGAAGGGCCTTCATTTTTGGAACTTTCTCCCAGCTTGCTCTGGATTAATACAAATTTCCTGACCTTCGGGGCTTGCTGCCAAATCCATGTATTTAAGTGGATATTTGAGAGTGGTACCAGTATATGAGTGGTGATGGACTGAGATCCGATGGAAAGGGATGGCTGTGTGATTTTGGGGGGTTTTGTGAGGTAAAGGACTTCTGTGGAGCCTCAGACGAGGAAGGTTTTGTTTCTTACATTATTGCTCACTGGCTGTTTGGTGTGGTGGGGAGATTGGCCACTCCTGGTGCTGGTTTTGTTGCTTTTATAGATTGCATTGCATGCTTCAAAATGCCCTCTATTAGGAAGCACCCACGTTTCTTCAAATCTTTTTGCCCATCGTTAATTATTATGATGATGACTGAACCAGGAAATTAATATGAGATTACTGGTTTATCCATGAAATGTTTTCTTTCCACTTGGTGCCAAAGTAAATAGTTGTGTTGTTACCCTATCCTTACATGCTGTCAGACCAAGGAACTCAGAAAAACACCATAAATGGTATTTAAACAAAACCTTTCAGGAAAACATGGTTAATACCAAATAAATAAAGAGCAGCTTGAAGGCACTCCGTCCTAAAATCCAATGTGAACCCTCAAAATAGAATTTTTTTTAAACTAAATAGTCTACCAACAGATAATGGGTATTTTTACTGTCAGCCAGGGGAAGAGATAGGTAGCAGGTATTTCCTCTCCATACATTGCCTCAACCCAGTTTCTGTTGCAAATGAATAATATGATTCTATATGTATTCATTTTAAAAGCTGTAATGTAAATATAATAACAGACCCAGTACAAAGGGATACTATATTTGCAGTAGCGTGGATGGGATACCGCTTATTCTAGCTCAACTTTCTGTTAACTTTTCTATTTTTAAACTTTCATCACCTTCAGCCATAAAGATACAGTTTAGTTTTTACAGCATATGAAACATGTGCTAGGAACTTAGGACTTACTGTTCCCCCTACTCTTTAGTCTCACCTCAAGTTTTTATGTGATCAAAATTAAATGGATTCTGGTTTAATGTTATGATTGTTGTAAAACTGTGCCAGTTATATAGGAATGAAATCACTTCAACACGGTACTGAGGAAATCACTTTAAAAACAGAAAAATGACTTCTTATTTAATTTTGGTTTAACTCCGTTTAAAGTTAATGACTGTTTTCTCTTGTTTTGCCAGTCCCATTCTTGTTGCATTAGCAACAACATAACTGCTGCTTCAAGGATAGAAACATTTTATGTGAAAACCAGATAATGGCAGTAAAAGAATGACCCAATTTGAACCCACTAAATCATTAATTGTACTGTACCACAAAATGTTGGCTGTCCTTTGAACCAGCTTAAGATTGTGCAGAAACAGATGGAAATACAACTGTCTTCATGATAGATCAAAACTCATTATTAAACAAAAACAAACCTACAAAAACAGGCAGAAGATTGTTCTCATCTGGGGTTTGCTAATTACCATTCTCTGAAGGAAAATGTCCCACCTATCATAGTCCAGGAAATTAAAGACAGATTGTTATTGTTGTTGTTTGATCAATATTATGGTAGAGCCCAGAAACCCCCATTGAGATTACCCATTACTCCAGGTGATGCACAAACACACAATGAGAGGCAGTCCTTGCTACAAAGAACTTTTAAGTTAAGTAAACAAAACAGATTAAGGGTGGGAGAAAGGAAATACTATTACCCCCATTTTACTGGTGGAAAATTGAGGCACGGAGACCTCAAAACTGTGGAAGAGCCAGGAATTTAACCAGTATCTCCTGAGTCTTAACCACCAGATCTACCCTTTTGCAGATCTTGTATTCCTTGCATGCCCCAAATTTCTGTTCATGTCAGCTGGAAGCTCATCTGTGCTAGGAACATACAGCAGGTTCCTTGATAAAATTCGTTTGGCCAGTTATGGGCATGTTTGTGAAAATTTGAATAGAAACAATTCATCACCACGTGGAACTACCATTCCCCAAGCCATGAGTGCATTTTTAGAGAGAAACAATCATTTGCATTTGAAACAAAAGGTTTGTTGACACGAAACTATTTTCTGGGAATGCTGCATTGAATAATAAACCTACTGTATAGTTTCTTGTTGTCTTAACTTTGTTTTGTCATGAGTAAACTTTGATCAATTTCTCGGGCATTTTGCCATGTCTTCTGCCTGTAATCTATTATTAAACTGCTTATTTGAATTGTAGGGTAAAGACAGACTGTTTTTCTTCCCTTTAGAAAACCTAAATGTACAAAAACATCTTTATACCATTCAAGTTACCCACCTGAGGAATACACACACACACCCTTGAGGAGATCTAGATAATGTAAAAGAGTCACATTTTGGAAATATAATATATCTTGGAAACATGCTACTGGTCTAGTTTATTCATGTTAATGAATACAGTTCTAGAAAATTATAGAAAATTTACCTTTGTGTTTACTTGTATGTTTCCGCTACAAACGTTGTTAATACTTCATAATGTAGAGGTCCTTGTTCAAATTTCAGATTATCCTGAAAATCTAGGCAATTTCCCCTCAGATGAAATAAACAACATTCAGTTCCTAAATCTTGCAGGAGTAAAAGTCTGGTAATCGATAGAATGAGAATTCCAAAATTATATGTATATAGATATATATACCCTAAAACATGTAAGGAATGTAAAATAATGTATTTACTGGTTTTTTAATTGCTCATCTTGTGTAACAAACAAGAGCACTTTTTAATAAACATATTAAGATATTGCATGACACAGATGAAATTCCAGTTTTTGCTGCAAAGATTAATTGCTTTCAGGACCTGTTGTCTAGCTTATCTTCTGTTTGTTTTGTGCATCTTTTTGCAGAGTGTGTACTGTATGCTTGTGTCAGGAAAGAAATAGCCAGATATATCTATATTTGAATGAACAGATCTTTAAATCTTGTTCAGTCCCATATAGCTTTTACCAGTGAACAAAATTTCTTCAAACATGGCAACAAATCTTGTCTTCATTTACATGCAGGGGTCCAATACTGTATCCTTTCAAAAGCCAAAGCTCCAGTGATTTCCAGGAAAGCTACATTGAACCATAAGTCCGTGGCAAGTTTGAAGTTTTAAAACCATCCTGTTCCTGGTTTATTCATCAAGGTAGTGTCATAATCCTTTAAAAAGGAATGTGTATTTTCTTCCTGGTGACATAGCAAAAATAGTTCAACTGATATTGCTGAGAGTTTACTAGAAATTGAGACTAAATATGAGAAATTCACCCTAAATGGAACTCTTTTGTATAAAGTTTACAAGGGGATGAACTAGATGCTTAATGAAATGAGATTCAATTTGCAGTGAATGTGGTGTAATTCTGACAGACAAAACAAAGATGTCTTCAGATCAGATTTCTCAGACAGTGTTTGGCTCACAATCGTCTTAAAAATACAGAGCCCAATTCTGCAGAATCTCGGCGCATGAACTGCCATGGAAGGAGTCCTATTCCATGGGAATGCTGCACACAGAGCAGCTACACTGGACTCTGGAAATATGGGTTCAATTCCCACCTCTACTACAGACATGGGTGAAACACTTAGGGTCAGATCCAGCTTCCACTGAACTTAATGGAGAAACTTCAGTCAGGGCCAGATCAGGCCGCAAGTCCCTCTGCGCCTCAGTTCTCTGTCTGTAAAATGTGGGATAATAATACTTTCGTACCTCACCGGCACACCTGTCAAGCTGTCAAGGCCCAAATGTGGGGCACCATTTGAGTCACAAGATGAGAGAGAGAGAGAGAAAAAAAATCATGCAGGAAATATAAATGTGGTGGGATTCGTTCCTTTACTGTACATAACTTTCTATAACCTCAGTTTCATGGTGTGTTATTTCTGATGGAAATAATTTTCAGTAATAAAAGTGAGGACACTAAGTTTTTGTGGAATGATGGTTACTTTGGTACTAAAATGACTCAGAACGATACATGTTTGAGAGGTATGTTCAAAGGAGTGATGTGAGGCTAAAATACATTAGTACGTGTAAGACACTGAAATACTATGGTGATGGAGCCAAAATAGATTGAAGTGTACTTTTTCACAGCTACGGTATGATGTATATTTGTTTGTTCAGTCTAGTCTACACTAGAAAAGATTTGCCAGCATCGTGAAATAAGCTTTTCCAGCAAGAACATTTTTATGCTGTTTCTATACTAGGGCTTTTCATGATCTAGAAATATCATTAAAACAAAGCACACTCCTAACTGACATTACTATACCAGCAAAAGTTTCTTGGGTAGACTGGGCCTTCGTTTGGGATCCTACATACAAGTCTTAATTTTCGGTGAAATCAGTGCTAGTCACATTTAACCACTCTCTACATAAATATATAAACCATGCAGATGTGGTGCTGTGTGGGACAGTGTGGATGGAATGTGCCACTTTTCAAGCACATGCCACATAAATGATTAAAGACCTTTCTAGGTTTGACACCAACCTGCATGCATTCTAGCTCCATAGTGGTGACTGCTGAACAGAGTATACACCATGATAGCCAATGATTAGATAAAGGGTCTAATTTTAAATAAGGCCTCTGTTTTTATGCCTGCAATTAAGTGCTGATAGTTGATGTAATAGATGTCTAACAAGCTGATCATACCTGCATATCAAATACTTAGATATCTAAATAGAAAAGGAGTACTTGTGGCACCTTAGAGACTAACCAATTTATTTGAGCATAAGCTTTCATGTGTGTGTGTGTGGGGGGGAGAAAACCTGGATTTGTGCTGGAAATGGCCCACCTTGATTATCATACACATTGTAAGGAGAGTGATCACTTTAGATAAGCATCTGATGAAGTGAGCTGTAGCTCACGAAAGCTTATGCTCAAATAAATTGGTTAGTCTCTAAGGAGCCACAAGTACTCCTTTTCTTTTTGCGAATACAGACTAACACGGCTGTTACTCTGAAACCAGACATCTAAATGACATGTATTGTCCCCACACATAATGGCAGGCATTAAGATCAGCTTCTTAACAATAGGTTTCAGAGTAACAGCCGTGTTAGTCTGTATTCGCAAAAAGAAAAGGAGTACTTGTGGCACCTTAGAGACTAACCAATTTATTTGAGCATAAGCTTTCTTGGGGGGGGGGGGGGGGAAGAAAACCTGGATTTGTGCTAGAAATGGCCCACCTTGATTATCATACACATTGTAAGGAGAGTGATCATTTTAGATAAGCTATTACCAGCAGGAGAGTGGGGTGGGGGGAGAGAAAACCTTTTGTAGTGATTAACACCCATTTTTTTCATGATTTGTTTGTATAAGAACATCTGTATTTTCCACAGTATGCATCCGATGAAGTGAGCTGTAGCTCACGAAAGCTTATGCTCAAATAAATTGGTTAGTCTCTAAGGTGCCACAAGTACTCCTTTTCTTCTTAACAATTTGATCAAAATATGGGTACAGTCTGTAGAGTAAAATTTTGGACATTGAAAAATCTTTTATCACTACAGATGTTGGATACATAAGCAAAGCCAGTCAACTTGACAAGTCTGGATTTTTTTCCCCTTTTTTTATCTACAATGAAAATGAAATATTTTTGTAAACTGTTATATGTATGTTAATGCTAATGACTGTGTACTTCAGACAAATGTAATATAAGGTACTGTGTAATTTTTCTCTATCTTGTTCACCACCAGATTTGGAATCAGCTGCAACATGTATGGCTGGTACCATGGTACCAAGAAAATATACAGAGAGTTAACAGATTTTGGTATCTTTCATCTCACTGATGTATGTGGGATTTGTCGATATTTATTACCAGTAGCTTTAATGGGAATCAAACACAAATGTCCCACAAAACAATGTGGAAAGAAGAGTCCTTTTATTTTTAGATCAGAGAAATCAGATAGAAATTAATTTGTAAATAAATACATTATATAGATAGTACATACCATAAACTGTGTGTGTGTGTTGCTATATGTAGAGACTATATGTGTATGAATCTCTTCTCTATTCCCAAATCTCTCCTTTTGCTTGAGGTCTTGAGTCCAGCTCTATAAAGTCCATTTGAGCATTGTATGGAAAGGAAGAATCTCCCTTGTGTTAGCAGAATTCCTTTCATCATGGTGCCTGTGAAGGATTGAGGTGCAGTGAAACAATGGCTTCACACTGTCACAATCCCATTGATCTGAAAACCAAAATTGCAGCTGATGATCTACAAGGATATTGTTCTTTCACTTACTAATAGTGATTTGCATAACCTTTGTTTCATTTTTCTAAAATCCAAACCTAATCAAAACTGAAGCTGACAATTGAACTAATGTGCTGAAATTGTGTTAGAAAATAGAGTTGCCTTGTAGTACGCTATAGACATGCATTCTGTTTTTATCCCCCTCCAGTCTTCTTAAATCACATTGTTATCTTTAGTCTTTGAAGTGTAAAAATGCTGGGACATCAAAGAAATGTTGTGATGGTCAAAGAAATTTAGAAAGAGATTATATAATGAATGCTTAACACAGGAGGTTTACTTCACGCTTCAGGAAGGTATCCGTTGTAGCAACTTATAGCTGGAAAACAAGGCATGAAATTGTTTGTAGAAGATTCAGTACATTGAATATTAAATATTTGTGTGTTTGTTGCAAAATTATTCCTGTAATTTAAATTATTATGCAGGTAACTTCACATTTGTTCTTTAGTATTTTTAACAAAAAACAAAACAAAACAAACACGGACAAGAAAACTTTACAACGGAAAACAGTTGGAACAGAATAAGTCTGAGCAAAGAATTTAGGGCCAGATCCTCAGGAGATATAGGGCAGCATAGCCCCCTTAGCCTGAGTGGAGCTTTACACCAGCTGAGGATCTGATCCTTATTGTTAATTACCCTTTTTATCTAAAAGTCAGTGACTTACCGGTTCATGTTTTTATTGTGTGGTAGAGATTGATACATATAGCACTGAAAGAATCCAGTCCATCTGGCTACCTGAAGGTGTCATAAAGATACTTGTGGGTGTGACTCTAGGAGCCACTCGTTGCCAACAGGCAAAAGGTTCACTGTTCTGTAACAGCTACACCTAACACTTTGCTGTCATAGTATTTATCTATAAAGAATGTTGTGTGAAATCTTAAATGAAAGTCAGGACCATGCTGGTCATTAATATCATTATGAAACATATGTACTGATTCTATTTTAAAAGTTATGTCTATATACTGAAAATATGCCCTTATAGTTTGTATTAATATGTTACTCCCCAGAGGAGATGAAACAATGGTTTTGCCAGATGAAGGGAGGTATTTTTCCATTGTCTGTCTATGTTCATATATAGATTAAGCATTCTAAAGCCATTTTGTAAACCGCAACAGAAGCCCTATTTACATGGAGAAGTCAACAGGAAAAACAGGTCAACAGTGGAATGTGAAAGAAACAGAAGAATAGGACGACACCTTGGAGCCAGCACCAGAGGAAGGGGACCTACCTGGAGGGAGAAAACAATGGGTTTGGAGGACTATAAGGAGAAGCAAAAAGACATTTTATTATCCTTCACTGAGGAAGCAAAAAGGACAGTGGTTCTTGCATCCATGAAAGTTGGATCCTGGACATGTGGGTTAGTAACTCTGGAAGGTTGCTTTAGGAGAGAAATTGCTTTAGATAAGGATTTTAGCCTATTAGAGCTAAGTTTAGACTCTAAGGCATGGTCTACACTCAAAAGGTAAGTGGACCCAGTGAAAAATCCATGCCACTGAGCGGTATAGTTGAGCTGACCTAACCTTGGTGTAGACACTGCTTAGCTACCGCCTCTCAGGGAGGTGGATTAACTATGCCAATGGGATAACCACTTCTGTCACTGTAGTGAGCGTCTACACAGAAGCTCTAAGGTGGCTGTATCTGTGCTGCTGCAGCATTTCACATGTAGGCAAGCCCTAAGAAGCGTGTTATGCATTTGTTTCACATGTAACCTGTTGTTTCTATCCTTGCTTACTATCTCTTAACTCTCAATCTTTATAAATAAACTTGTATTTGTTTTCACTGTAGATTCCAGTGTTGTATTGTTATAAAGGACCTGATCCTGAGTTGTACCAGTCAAGCTGTGTGTGCACTATCTCTCTGGGGACAGCTTACCTGGTAAGTACAGTGAGTGTCCAGTGACAGGGGCTGGATACTACAGTGGGGGATGCGTCTGAGGAGTTCGGTGACTGGGATACACTAAGTGTTAACCTGCAAGGCAAAGTAGGAGCTGGCAGAGCTCGGAGGAAAGTGCTTGAGTGGCTGATGGGCTGAAGGGTCCCAAGAAAGACTCTCTCTCCTGGAAGCAGGAGGGTAACTCAGTCCTGGACACTCCGAGAAAGTGTTACAGTGAGTGACTGGAAATATTTGTTGATTGTTCACAGTAGCTGAACATACAAGTTGGGCTTTTTCTTGTTGCCATTGTGGACCAGCACAATAAATATGCTAGAAAAGTATACAGCAAGGTGCTGGGAAGATGAAAGGATATTCCTTAAAGTCAAGTAGACTTTCTATTGCTTCCTAATGGATCTGCATCCTAAACCATCCCTAAATCAAGGAGCTGCCATGTGACATGTTCTAGTGATGGATGAGAAGTAGCAAACATCCAGTATAGCTGACTGTAAAGTGCATTGTATAGGCTATATATTTCAGAGGCATAAAGCAGCACTAAGGTCATCTTAACAGGGCATGAGTATTCATGTCAATAGGGAAATGTTTGGGTGGCACAGAGCTGCTGAAGCAATCCCTTGCTATGCCACTCCCCCTCTCCCAGCCGCTGGTGTGGAGGGCATGGCTCAGGTGTTCCTATGCCCTGACAATGATCAGCTGTTGGAATGGTGCCTTACAACCATGGGTAGCTGGCATAGATTAGAGCAGTCCTGAGGGGGCTTTATTTTATGCAAGGAACTGCCCCAATGACACATTTATGCCAAACAGCCCCTGTATCATGGTGTAGTAAAGGTAGCTTTGCACACACACACCCTCCCCCTCCTACACTTCATAAAATGCATCTCATCCACAGTTCAGGGTCTTGGCCTTAGGTCTTTAACCCTGAAGAAACTGGTTAGTTACCAGGGGAATGTCTCCTGGGAACTGACTAATTTCCAGTTGTGGGGTTGCCACTTGGGGGTGGAGGTGACTACTGTGATGTGGAGGAAGAGAAGGTATTTTGATTTCTGGTAGTGTCTGTTTGGAATACTAGGTGGGAGTAATTCCCTCCTGACCTAACCCAACTTTCCCATACTAGGAACATACACTTCTCCAACCTGTATTGCCAAAGTAATTCAGTTTTCTCCATCAGGCCAGAAACAAGAAGGGGGAAGCATGTCCCTCTCAGAGCTCAGGCCAGTGGGCAGGAACCAGCATGGCTCCTGGATCATGAGCTCGCTAAAGATATGCTGAACTGAAAACCGGCTTGCTGAACATTCTTGTTTACCAGTTGTTAGGGGAAGTCACATCTCACTCTCAAAAATCTAATAGAGTTTTGCAAGTGGTGGAAAATATCTCTCTGCTATTTGCTATTTTCTTCTTTCTCTTCAGCATACCCAATCATAAAAAGAGCCTCTGGTGTAGCAGACTTCTTTCCTGCTCCTGCTTCCTTTTCTTCTAGATCATAGAAACTGCATGGAAACTTTTTAAAGATACCATAATAAAGGCTCAATTTAAATGTATATGCCAAATTAAAAAACATAGTGATGGACCAAAAAGTGCCACTATGGCTGAACAACAAAATAAAAGAAGCAGTAAGAGGCAAAAAGTTATCTTTTAAAAGGTAGAACTTAAATCCTATTGAGGAAAATAGAAAGAAGCATAAATTCTGGCAAGTGAAGTGTAAAAATATAATTAGAAAGGTCAAAAAAGAATTTGAGGAACAGTTAGCCAAAGACTCAGAAAGTAACAGCAAAAGAATTTTTAAATACCTCAGAAGCAGGAAGCCTGCTGGATGATTGAGATGCTAAAGGAGCACTTAAGGACGAGAAGGCCATTGCAGAGAAACTAAATGAATTATTTGCATCATTCTTCATGGCTCAGGATGTGAGGGAGATTCCCAAACCTGAACCATTCTTTTTAGGTGATAAATCTGAGGAACTGTCCCAGATTGAGGTGTCATTAGAGGCAGTTTTGGAACAAATTGATAAATTAAACAGTAATAAGTCACCAGGACCAGATGGTATTCACCCAAGAGTTCAGAAGGAACTCAAATGTGAAATTGCAGAGCTACTATCTGTGGTATGTGAGCTATCATTTAAATCAGCTTCTGTACCAGATGACTGGAGAATAGCTAATGCGACACCAATTTTTAAAAAAGGCTGCAGAGCAGACATGCCAAACCCATGAAAAAAAACCCACAGAAATTGGGCTAGTTTTTGGCTTAATTGGCTTGTGAGTTGCTTGTTGGCTAGTTTTTGGCTTGTTGCTTGTTTGGCTTGTAGCTTGTTGCTTGTTGCTTTTTTTTTTTTGACTGGCTCCCAGCAAGCAGGTGGGGGGTGGGGGAGGGCAAGCAGGGGCAAGAGGTAGGGGGAAAATCAGGGGTGCACAGCGGGCCCACCACAGTCCCAGACTGCACGCTGCGGGGATCTAGTCACATAGAGTGTTGGAATTCTGAGGGATTGGCTTGTTTTGGCCTTGTTTTGAAATGGGATTAGCTTGATTTTTTGGCTTACTGTGAAAGTTGGGGTGCTTATTTTTACCACATGAAAGTTGGCAACTGTGCTCCAGAGGTGATCCCAGCAATTACAGGCCCATAAGCCTAACTTCAGTACCAGGCAAATTGGTTGAAAATATAGTAAAGAACAGAATTATCAGACACATAGATGAACATGATTTGTTGGGGAAGAGTCAACATGGTTTTTGTAAAGGGAAATCATGCCTTACCAATCTACTAGAATTCTTTGAGGGAGTTGACAAGCATGTGGACAAGGGTGAGCCAGTGGATATAGTGTACTTATTTTCAGAAAATCTTTGACAAGGACCCTCACCAAAGGCTCTTAAGAAAAGTAAACTGTCCTGGGATAAGAGGGAAAGTCCACTCATAGATCAATAACTGGTTAAAAGATAGGAAACCAACGGTAGGTATAAATGGTCAGTTTTCAGAATGGAGAGAGGTAAATAGTGGTGTCCCCCAGAGGTCATTACTGGGGTCAGAACTGTTCAACATATTCATAAATGATCTGGAAAGTGAGGTGACAAAATTTGCAGATGATACAAAACTACTCAAGGTAGTTAAGTCGAAAGCAGACTGTGAAGAGTTACAAAGGGATCTCACAAAACTGGGTGACTGGGCAACAAAATGGCAGATGAAATTCAGTGTTGATAAATGCAGAGTAATGCACATTGGAAATGCACAATGGGGTCTAAATTAGCTGATAGAGATTTTGGAGACAATGTGGATAGTTCTCTGACAACATCCACTCAATGTGCAGCAGCAATCAAAAAAGCTAATAGAATGTTGGGAATCATTAGGAAAGGGACAGATAATAAGACAGAAAATATCATATTGTCTCTATATAAATACATGGTATGCCCACATCTTAAATACTGTGTATAGATCTGGTCGCCCCATCTCAAAAAAGTTATATTGAAATTGGAAATGTTATAGAAAAGAGCAACAAAAATGATTAGGGGTATGGCACAGCTTCCTATGAGGAGAGATTAATAAGACTGGGACTTTTAGCTTGAAAAAAAGATTACTAAGGGGGTGATATTATAGAGGTCTAGCAATTCATGACTGGTGTGAGAAGGTAAATAGGAAGTGTTATTTACTCCTTCTCATAACAAAAGAACTAGGGGGTCACCAAATGAAATTAATAGACAGCAGGTTTAAAACAAACAAAAGGAAGTATTTCTTCACACAATGCACAGTCAACCTGTGGAATTCTTTGCCAGAGGATGTTGTGAAGGCCAAGACTATAACAGGGTTCAAAAAAGAACAAGTTAGTTAGGTTCATGGAGAATAGGTTCATCAATGGCTATTAACCGGATGGGCTGAGATGCAAAACCATACTCTGGAGTGTCCCTAGCCTCTCTTTGTCAGAAGCTGGGAATGGGCATCAGGGGATGGGTCACTTGATGGTTACCTGTTCTGTTCATTCCCTCTGAAGCACCTGGTATTGGATACTGTGAGAATACACGATACTGGGCTAGATGGACCATTGTTCTGACCCAGTATAGCCGTTCTTATGTTCTTATCTCTCTCCAAATGCTAATCCAGAAGTGGTAGGACTTCCAGATAACCCAGGGTGGGGGTGGGGGTGTGTGCACTGGCAACTATAACTATTCTCACAGCGGAGAACAATAAGGGAAATACCTCTCTTCTTCTTCCTTGCTCATATTGTGATGATTTCAAAGTGGAGGGGAAAACAAGTTTTTGACTGCTTGTATTGAAAAATTAAAGAGACCCTGTTTCTCTTTTTTCCCTTCATCATCATAATCCTAGGAGCAAACTCATCACTGCTGTAGTATTTTTGACTTCAGTGGAGTTATACCAGGGCTCAATTTGGATATTAGTGCCTATTTGTCCACAAAAAACTACCAGATGGTATAGTTGGAAGTCTGGGCTCAGCGTAAGGTTGGGATAGGACTATCAGTACCAGAGGTGCCTTGTAGATTGGGATCAAATTTGTCAGGAGAAAGGTATATGGGTGAAGAGTGCCTGGCAGCTGCCTGCACTATGTTATATTCTGACAGTTTCTTCTTGCTTTCATGAATTCCTTCCATTGGGCTGGATTCTGATCACTAACATTTTGATCACTACTATTTTGTTCTGAATATATCTATCACAACACCGAGAAACATAATTATGAGGTGTACTGATCATGTCTGCACTACATGAGTGTTCACACAGTACCAACTAAACTCCCAAAGTCCCATTCCAGTTCATTGGATCCTACACTGCTGTGTAAATCCTGGGAAGATTCTTTGCAGACTTCTTCTTCGGTTATTTCAAATAGATTTCAAAGAGATTCTGTCCAGGACTTTACAACTGCTCTTTTTTTTCCTTTCAAAGAAGAGGTTCGATGTCAAATTATTAACTGAGATCACTGCAAATTATAACCAAGACAAAGGAAGTATTTGCAAGATTAAGGCAAGCAGATTTGGCCTTGTTACTTAGAGCTCAGGTTGAATTTTCTCAAATAGTTACTGTTAGCTACTTGCAGCTTTGAGTTACATCAGTTCACTTCAAATCAAATGCATAAAGCCATTTACACATTTTAAATCCTGGGACCTGATTCTCAGATCTGTTACACTGGTTTCATGCTGGCGGCATTGATTTCATACAGAGCAGTGATTCCATTGTAGTTACAATGGGTAAAACTGGTGTAATGAAGTGGACAGCCAGTCTTCAGTTCTCATAATTTTAACTGAGAGTTTTGGTTGGAAGTGGAATACTGGCCTGAAATCTGGTCCAAGTTAGCCTTTGTTTTCCACTCATGATTTCATCATTTATTTTCCATTCAGATGTTCTGCATTAACTTCCACCTCCGTTGGAAAGCAGCTAAGAATTTGCTAAGGAAGCAGCTAAGAGACAGATGGGTTGAACATTTTGTGGTCCTCATGCTTTTAAGTTGTGTGTTTAAACTCTACACTATATGAACAGATATTTGAATCAGCTACTGTACTTATAAACTATAATTTCTAAGACATTCTATAAAGCTCACTCTTTTCTTCCTGGCATCTGAACATCCCACATCCGTATACAAATTGTTTTAAATGTCTCTCATTCTGATGACTGCTAAAGTCTGGTTAAATTATGTTCTGCAAGTTGGCAATACTGCCTTTCTTGTTTATGCTTCCAAATGTACATTTGCTTAGGTGAGAAGTGTTTTTTCACCAGGGTAGTTAATCCTTTATTAGGTACTTCATAAAGTCACAGGCTTTTACAAAGATTCCTGCGATTGCAGTCTGGCTTTTAGAATTCTTTTTGACTAGTTATTGTCTTGCACCATTTTTATTTTTCTTTCCTTGACATTTTTAGATGATTTTTGACATCTGAGAAAATATATACATTCAAAAGATTAGAATGTCACTACCTGGTCTCTCCTCTAGTCAACCACAAGACAGCTAAAAGTGCATTAGAGGAAAAGGAAATTAAAGGTAATGATATAGGATCTCTTTTCTATGCTATTTATTGAACGATCAGGTGAATGTCAATGAGAAAATGCTTTTGCCTTTCTTGTTTGATTTTTGATCAAGTGATTTCCAAGCTGACATTCGCGTCTCCATATTTAAATCTCTTTGCAAATTCAAAAATTGACTGTTTCCCATATGTCAATCCAGGTCAATGAGGGCAATTTACCATTATCTTTCAGTTTTCATTCTTGTGCTAGAAAGGATATTTTCTGTGGTTGTATGAGGTTAGAAAACTTGCGTCAGAATTACTTCTCCAAAGTGCTCCATTTTTGTCTTTTGTTAGACAGCATCAGTATCATAAATAGATGTCTAGAGCAATAACAACAGAAGCAATAACCACTGCTATACTTACTGAAGTCATGGCAGATATCTGTAATCAGGGGAGAAAAAAAGGACAGTGAATTGAACTTCTTGAGGATCAGTCAGTACCAAGATTCTGATATGCCCAAGCCTTGAAGCTTTTTAAAAAGCTTGTTGTTTCAGGCCAGAAGGGACCATTAGATCATTTAGTTTGACCTCCCGGGTGTCACAGACCCTTCAGTTTCACCCAGTTACCCTGTATTGAGCTCACAGGTATACACTTATTCACCTTAAAATGGCACACACATTTCTTCAACCTCTTTTTAATGGACAATCTATTCCTAGGGAAACTAATAAATATACAAATTCTTAATGTGTTTCTATTGAATTCCTGGAGCAAAATGGGCTCCCTCCAGGGAACAAAAGAACACACACCCATTCCCAGAGATAACTAATATAATCAAAGATTATTTATCCCAGTGGAGACAATGTTTGACACGTACATAATATTTAAATATATACATATTGAGTTCAAATCTTTTGGGTCATAGTTGTATTCAAAATTCTTGTTTTCCCTCAATGTCAAATAAACAGCTCTATTTTCACTTGCCTGTTTGTAAGGTGAACAGAAACTGACAGAGATGAGCACACTTTTAAGACAACTCCAGTGCCTTTCCTAAATATCACATAATTACTTATGAACCAAGCCCTTGCTAATTTTTCTCCAACTGTTGTACACAGGAGCTTCTTGATTAATTAGCTTTAGCTTTCAGGTTATTGGTAAAATCCACTTTAATATGTCATAAATATGCAATGTCAACCAGTGATTTCTAACTGACAATTTATACATGTCCTGTAATAATTACAGTATTTCCCACTGCCCATGTGGCTGCTGCTTACTGTCATGATGGTGAGTGTAGTAGAATCATAGACTATCAGGGTTGGAAGGGACCTCAGGAGGTCATCTAGTCCAACCCCCTGCTGACAAGGCCCTGCTCCCTCCTCATGTCCAGGCCACCTGGCCAGTGGCTTGGCATGAGCAACTCTAAGGCTGGTAACTATGATAACAACCTTGCAGAACCTGTCTGTGTGTGTTTGTATGAATGAATGTGTGAATAAATATGAAATTGAATGGAATGTTATAGCTATAACTAACTGCTTACTATGTTTCTTTCTGTATTCACAATAAATGTGGCATTTTGCCTTTTTCCCTTTAATAAGATCCTGATGGTTTTTATTTTATTGGTATAACATCAGCACTTACCATTGATCTCTGGCCTCTCCTTCTCAGATGTGACATCAGGAAAGATGATAAAATAGAAATAGCTAGCTCATTTCATTTTCTTAAAAGTCAAAAATAAGAAGAAGCAGAGAAAAGGGGTAGATGCTGATTTTTGCACTGAATTTATCTATCGTGCCTGCACTCAACTTTCAAACCAGAAGAAACATTTTTTCATTGGTTTGAAAGAGATTCCCTTTTACTGGGGAACCAGTAAAATCTCTGATATTAGGAGAAACTTACAAAGAGAGACCACTATATGCATCCAGAGGAGTTCCATCTCTAAGATCTCTCTCGCTTAGGAGTGTGAACAGTGCTAATTTGGAGATTAAATTAAAGGCACAGAGTAGATAATGTACACCGTTTTCTCCCTTCATGCTCCTTCCCACCCCTGGATGTGTGCACATATCCTGGGTCAGATTCTCTCTCCTTTCCATTAAGGTGAAGGAGGTGCAATGGGACGAGTCTGGCTGTATCTCGCCTGTTGAGAATTCCTTTGGCTGGAAAGAACTCTTTTGTTGGCGTACAGTTGGCACAACCAGTTACTATTCTATGTCACTCTATTGGCCGCAACATAAAGAGCAGGCTGAGAATGAGGTTGGGGTTTGACCAGAGTATACTATGCTCCAGAAATCCCCTAGCTACAGTCCCTTGTAGACTGTTATCAACTGGAAGAGTATAAAACAGCTTGAGCTGCTGTAAATACCATCAGGGCTGATGCAGAACTGGCCAGAGAATGGAGGAGTTGTTATTAGCAGTCTGACAGGGCTCCTCCCCCATGCTGCATGGAGCAGCTTGTGGGATTAGGTGTGTTCTTCCTGGCTTTTTATCTGTGGAAGTTACCACACAGATTTACTTGCACTAAGAGATTTCAAGTTAGGAGCCTTTTGTGCCTTAATGAAAAATAAAATTAGGAGGCTAACACATCACAACTAAGAGAAGTGCTTGAGAATATTGGCAAAAAAATGTAAATTTACAGCCCTGTTAATTAGCAGGTGTTGGTTCAATTGTGATGCAATATGAACTATCAGTACAGCCAGAAATTTACCCCCTGCATGTTGTTGTGATGCAGTAATAGGTTGTGATAGACAGGAATAGGCTGCTAGCTAATTTTTTTTTTCTTTCACAGTTTTTTCATCTAGCATTGTTTAGGCATGCTCTGTGAAGAGAATCAAAATGAAGGGTTTCAAGGAAAGAGTGCTGGTATGTGCCAAGGTAATATGTAATGATAACAGTTTTTGTCTTCTGTATGAAACACATACATTTGTGTTTCCAGATGGAAGTTCTCCTGATATTTGCAAAATGCATCAGATGAGAGAGTCAGATGGAGTAGAAGAGGCCTAACATACCTGCCGCTGTGTATAGAATACTCCAAATCCAGATATAGGATTTATAAGAACTTCAGTAATGCAATCAATCTAATATTAAATGTGTGGTTATATATGTATAGTCTATACTTTTATCTGTCCAGACATGAAGCATATAGTTCTGAGGCTTAGTGCAGTGGTAAACTCAATTACCATTACTATACTTGAGAAGATATGTAATTAAAATCTATTATCCCCCCACTCCTTCCTCTGGGAAAGTGTGGAGTGGGGGGAAAATTAGCTCCCTATGCCAAATTATATCTCCCATCCTCCGGGGCTCGGTGAAGATTTGCATCTCCAGTCTATTTTATATCACGTTTCACACATTCTGACTTTTCTTCATTCACTGGGAAGACATCAACTCATACTGGGTGGGGAAAGAGGGAAGATTGCTTCTGATCAATTCCTCTTTCATTTGCATTCACATCCATATATTATAATGCTTGTTAATTTTATCCTCAGTTTCACTCATTTCAGCATATGGCTCAGTGGCTAAGATACTAAAATGTAATTACTTCCCCTGTTCCCAAGGAGCAATGGAGAAAAGATACATTTTGGGCCTACATGAACACATGAGAACATTTACATCTTTGGACTATTTTTTAAAGGATGCTAACAGTTTGAGAAATGTCACTGCTTGTGGAACCAGAGAGGAGCCATTTAGTATATAGTGAATTGAAAAACTTAAGGGCTGATTCTGTGCAGTCTCCATAACTCCATTGCAATCTGCAGCCCGGATTCTATACTTCTTTGTATCTTGTATAATCATTGACACCTGTGCAAAAGGAGTACAAAATGTATGTAAAATTCTGATCTGGTACCATTTCCTGCCCACTTTGCACAGATATAAATGACTACAAAAGCTGCAAGGCAATGGAGGGAGAATCAGGCCCAGTGTTGGTATTAGCACAAGTGAGAGAAGTAGGCCCTTTAGGTTTTAAATAGGATAAGCAGCAACACTGTGCTAACAATGCCAGCACTAGGATTTAGGAAGGTGATTGGGTCCCATGGCTTGGTACAATATATGTAGTCTCCATATATTTAAAGCTCTGTCTACATTGGTCACAGGGAGTGACATGAGGTGTCATGAGGCAAGGTGTCTATTTATGACAGATGAACAATGTAAGATTTGTGTTGCTCTTGTTGTTTTGTTGTATGCAGCATTCCTAGAAGCATGCAATACTTTTTAGGAATGGTGCCATTTTGCTTTTCTCTTAATAATGATTTCTGTCCACTAGTGCCTCCTTCTGGACAGCAAGGCCGTGCTAACTGATCAGGAGAGAGTTTGCTGAAAATGGATTAATTGGGCCAAATCTCAGTTACACCAAGTGAAAGGGACTTTCACTCCACTCTGGAACTAAAAAGGGGCCATAAAGATGATGGAAACAGCCCATGGAGAATTTGAGAGTACTTCCTCTACAGGCGGCCTCTGGTGTAGAACTGATGTAAAAGGTCCAACACCTGGCATATTGGAGTGGGGCTGGAATGCACAAGACTATGGTTATGCCTTGTCTCCCAGGGCCCCGAGGCCACTCTAAATATGCACTAGGGGCCTAGCAGGGCCCTGTACTGCCCCAGAATATGGGAAGCACAGAGGTGGTTTAAAGCTACATATGCACCCTGACCCTTCATTCCATCCCCAAGTGCAAGGACAGAGTAACTGAGGACTGGGCTCTTTGATGCAAACAGACTAGAAATGTGCAGGAATATCACTTGTCTTTCTGATCTATTTTGAATCAAACTGTTGGATGGTACGGTTGTGTTTTCCTCTAGATTAAGTAGTCAATTTCAGGTCTAAAAGTCTGGATCAGAAACACTTCAAAGTGCAATTTCCCTTTTTATAAATTATGATTTTACTTCTCAACTAGATGCCAGTGACTATTCACATGTATTTCCTTTTTCTGACTAGACTTCTACTACAAAGTGAGACTGAGGGTAGATTAAAACTAAAAGGTCAAAAGCATTTTATATTCCAGAAGAGAATATGCAAGGCTATGAACTTAAAGGCAATAAAAGGAAATTAACAAATGTTAGCAATACTAAATGACAACAATATTCAATGAATGCTAGATCTCTCTTGGTATGTTAAAACAGTAAATATCTGCTGGTGCATTTTCAGATATTTTTGCTCACTATATTAACAATACTAACGTTCTTCTGAGCAATCAGGTTTTAGTCACGGATAGAGCGTAAAGTAGGTTTCGGCTCATATTTCTGGCAATAAAATATCTAGCAGTGCCTGGAATACTTTATTGTAAACTATTGACATTGCTTTGCAGTTTTCCTTATTCATGACAGCTATTGCGATACACTTCATTACCTCATTTAAGCAGAGTTCAACACAATTAATGAGTGATAACAGAAATGCCAGTGTGACATTAGCAAGCTTCACATAGAAGTGCTCTGTACCTATGAGTTCTTGTAGCTCATGAAGAGAATAACATTGAATAACTCTGCTGTGTGGCTCTTAGCAATACACTGTCTCTAGGCCCTACCATCCCTTGTGCACCCATGTACAGAAGAGAGCCCTCACTTTTTGATTGCTAGGCTTCACTTTTTTTTCCTGCTCCACTAATTGTAAATATTATTATTATTTGTATTACAGTTATACGTAGGGTATGTCTACACTGCAAAGATAAACCAGCAGTGGGCCAGTACCAGCCAACCCTTCCATCCCACAGTCCTAGAGTCCAGGTTCCAGCCTGAGCCCGGAAGTCTCCACAGCAATGAAACAACCTCACAGCCTGAGCCACGCAAGCCTGAGTTGGCTGGCATGAGCCAGCCGCAGGTGTCTAGTTGCTTATAGACACACCCTTAGAAGCCCCAGTCATGATCAGATCCCCCAAGTGCTCGGCACTTTACAAACACATAGTAAGCGACAGTACCTGCACCAAAGAGCAGAAAATACAGAAGAAGAGTGGGAGGGGAAACAGGCTCAAAGAGGTGAAGTAACTTATCCAAGGTCCCACAGCAGGTCAATGTCAGAGCTCGGAATCTTCCGGTCTCCTGAATCTCAGTTTGACACCCTATTATTGGACCACACTAACTCCTCATGCTTTCTCTGTGACCCCCTCACACACTCACTTGTCACATATTTCTAAATGGAGATTCTACATGGTCCCAATTCTATAGATTCTGAAAAGGTAGACAGGAAGTAGTTGCTGGGCTACTTCATATTCTCCCTCCAAAAAGCCATGGAGTACGGTAGGGGAATGTAATACTCGCTACCTGATGCTGTTTAAACGTATGCTGCTTACATGACTTTGCAATGTAGGATTCCCCTGTGCAGCCATTCTGGGTTCAACCGTTATGATGGAGAAAGATGCATAAAATTATGCTTCAATGGGTCAAGGGGGACCCGGAAGGTTATTGCTACATGTGGAGAATGGGGTCCTATATAAAGCAAAAACAAAACCTGGAAGCAAAACACCCAAAACAACGCGTTTGGTGGAATTACATATTCATAATGTTGTTTTTGATTTTAAGTAGAACACTTTATTCCGTAGCCAATCCTGCATTGTGTTTAATGTGAAATGGTGCTGCATGTTTGCACAATTCTTTTGCAGGGCAAATTCTTTTGCAGTGCATATCTGTTTTTTTAAAGATATGAAGGAAACATTTTTAGACCGAGTAAGGAACATGTGATATACAACCAAGACATTATGTTACTTCCTTGGAGCACTAACGATAAGAACGTTTGTCCTTTGTGTCTGAGCAACTTGAATCAAATAAAACCTATTATCCAGTCTTCTTCCCCCACCACACACTTCCTGACTCTGTAACCGGTCCTTTACATACAAAGCAACAGCCTCACAGTGCCTGTACACCTCCCTTTCACAATGCCGAGATACGACGATGGCACGAAATAAGAAAAAAATATGTGCAAGCTTCTGTTTATTTCTGGTGCTGGCTTAGGGTACTTAATCTACTGGTGTAGCTTTACATTCTTGCTCTGCTCACTCCTGGTAGGGTATTGGAATAAGGTGTCTTAGTTAGTATGGGCAGCTCGGTATCTGATGCTTCTTTGGACTAAATTCTGCCTTTGGGTGCATGCTGAAGGTTTGCATTGACTTCAAAAGAAATAATGTTTTCATTTTAATGGCTGGGATTTGCCCCTCTTCCCTAAACTGTAACACTACCTTAGTATTTCTATCATACATTTCTGATGTGACATTGGCCTCTTTGATTTGGGAGCATACACAATGGGCCAGGTTGTAAGACTCTTCCTCAAGATGTGTGGTATACTACTCCACAAGTTGTCCCATGGAGATTACTTAGCCTGGTCTCAGAATCTGGCTCTGTGTAATTTTACTTTCTGTGTCTACTATTTTAGAGCTAGACTGCGAACCTCTGACATGCATTGGTGGGCAAGTACTCACATGAGCAATCACATCGACTTTACTGGAACTGTACATGTGAGTAGCTGCTCAGCAATGTAAGTAAGGGGTTCAGAATCAAGTCCTGAAGTGGTGTTATTCTTGTTTTCTGTACTTTGTCCCTGGCAATGTATGTAGGTAGGGAGAAGAATGGCTTTGGTCATGGAGGTCAGGGGAATTCATGAAGGGATTGATAAAGGTTTTTACACCAAATATTTTAACATTTTTTAACCATTTTGCTGTCTATCAATTCTCCACCTTCAATCTTCTTTAAAAAACTACCTTAAAAACAGAAGCTTCTCAGCAAATCTGAAATCTGAAAATTCAAATCCCAAACCACCAAAATAAGATTGATTGGGATGATTCGATGCTCTCAATGCTCGTAGCTCCAATATAAATAAGATTTGTTTATGCTTCTCCTCTTGCGGTGTGGTTCTCAGCTGAGTTGTAGATACTGACTGGCTGTTATCCATTACTCCATACGGAAATGGAGAAAAACTAAATCTTATAATGATCACACTGTGTTTAGGTATAAAGTGCTGAATTATGGAAAAGGGCAGCCCTCCTCTATTTATCTCCACTAAAACTAAAGCAATTCATATTAATCTTTTATTGAAACACACATATAATATTCTCTCTGTGTTACTTATGACAGATACTTTTAATAAAAAAAGGTTTGTGAATATTTTTTAACCATTTCAATGGTTTTTAACCATATTCCTTCTAGGCTCCTAAAAGATTTGCGTCACATTTTTATGAACCCTATAACTAATATCACCAATTTCTCCCTGGTTCCTGGAATCTTTCCATCTGCCTTTTAAGTGGGCTTTTGTTATTCCTGTATGTATGTGTGTATATATATATATATATATATATGTCAGCTGGATCCTCAGCTACTTAGTAACAATTGCCCAATTTTCATCCTCACTTCCTTTTATTGCAAATTGCTTGAGCAGGTGGTTGCCATACAGCTCTCTTCCTTTTACAGAAGTACAGTATAATACATTTGATTGTTTTCAATCTGGTTTTAGATCAGTCCATTGTGCAGGGATTGCTCGAGCTAAGGTCTCCAATGTTTTATTCCTTGCCAACCCCTTCCCCCTGCTAGACTGCTCTCAGTGTCAGGTCTGATTGGTCTGCCTGTCCACTTTTAACACAGGTGACCACACTGTTCTTCTCCATGGCTTTCTTGTGTTCAACTACTTTATTTTCAAAAGGTATGAAGAAATGAAATTGTAGGTTCTTGCTTCCAGTTTTGGACAGCATTTTTTCCATGCTATTTCTCCTTTAATGTGTCCCAGCCACACACCCCACCACCACCTTTCTGTTTGCTCTCCCTCACTTCCCAGGTTCTCTCAGTTGTGAGCCTGAAAACTGCTGATCAAAAGGTTTGACGTTTCAGAACATGTCACATCTGGACAAATTCTTATTCCGACTGTCCTAGCCCTGTCCACGCTAAGCAGAAGTGTGGATATTTGCCGGTAGAAATGTAGACATTTTGCTTCTAAGATAACCAAGTGCAATTGCTTCAGTGCCAAGTAATAGGATTTTTGTATGTGAATTTCTGCTTGTGTAAGGTATTGAATTTATTGGCCAGGAAACTGAAATCTTTCATTTATCCACAGGGTAGGTCTACAGTGCAGGAAGCATCAGTATAAACTTCCCCACATTGCTCTACCAATGTATTTCAGTCATGACTGGAGGAAACCACCTCTGGGGTTCTCCATGCCCATTCGGTACTTGCCTTCTTTACTGATGCTGCTACGGAAAGAGCCAGTAAATGCTAAATATGTCTGTGGCTTTTGTGCTATGACCACAATCCAATTTCCGTAAGATAGAGACCACTGACCTCATTGTACATAGTCCACTAAACAGATGGCAACTGTTTTGATCACTATCCACCTGGGCTGGATTCAAAATGGTAACCAAGCGAATATGCCATCACATTCCTTGAGTCATCTAGTCCTTTACAGACACCTCTCAACCCTCCATCCCCATTTCTATGGTTGTGGGTAAATATATTTTGCATGTTGGCAATACAGTTTATATAATGCAATTCATTTCCGGCCCCATATATTTATTTTGAATGTGAATTTTTCTTTGTTTTAAATCCTATTCAGGAATTGATCAAAAGTGATGATCATAGCAATGTTGTGACCTGTCTTCCCCTTAGCACTTTTAATGGGGAATATTGAAAATCAAAGTACACTAGTGTGTGTGCCGGGGGGAATTGGACGGCCAATCCCCCCAGAAATAATTTTGGCTAAAATTCCCCCCAATCCCTTGAATTTTTTAGATGCTGAGCCAGGGCTGACTTTCTTCCCCGATGTGTTTAATTCTCACTTTATTGTAAGTACTCCACAGCCAAAACCTCTTAGCATTCACCTTCATGCTCTTCAGAAGGAAGGTGTGCAGCACTTTGTAAAAATGAGGCCTTTTAAGGTGACTCAAAAAGGTCAGTTTTAAAAATCTTGCCCTCAGTCTCCATGGCTATCAGTCTGCATTTTTTGTGAGCAGTAAAATCACAAAAAGAAGAACACCTTTCCCTTTCAACTTTCTCCATGTCGGTTTGGCAAACATGATTTTTTACTCTGTGTTTTCTATGGAAGTGAATTTATAAAATGTCTGCTTTAGTTTAATAATAATAATAGCTTCAGCTAACCTACTGTCTTGGATGACCCAATGGACATATGAATACAGATACCCATGTCTGTGAAAGGAATAGCACCACTGTTTGGGCCAGGAGATTGACACAATAAGCAGTTCTGGCATATTCCAGCCAGTAGAGGGCATTGACAGTCAAATACACAAGCCTAAAAGCTCTGGGAATAGTGTTGTTAACTGTGGATGCAGATCCAGCATGGCAGTGAATAGCCTGTTTTTGTAGCGTTGGGAAGAAAATGCCATTTGTGTTATTCATAATTTTGTTTTCATTTTTAACTTGTGCATCTCCGTAGACCCCTGAGAAAAGTTCTGTATGAATGAACTAGTTACATGCAGTAAGAAGCTTCTTTACTACAATAAAATGTACTGTTATGCAGTGTCCTTCACATTATCATAAAGCAATTTACAACAACGGTCAGTGGTAAACCAAAGAGAAATTTTTAAGATGAGATGGGACCAGAGAAAATGACTCAGAGGCTAGGAAGGAGGGGAATAATAGAGGCCCAGATACCATACACAGGAGAAGTGAAACTATGACACCAGCTATGGAGAACTGTGTATGGGAGGTAAGAGAGGAAGCCACAAATTGGATGAGTGTGCAGCGACTATAGGGCTCTAAGGTTCAGTAAAGGAGAAGCAAAATGCAACCTGTTATTCAATAGGTGAAAACAACTCATGGTACTTCAATGTACCTTCCCACCTCAATGCGCTGTTCACGAGGTTCATGGAACTTTAATGCAAATGGAAAAAATTCTGAGAAAACATATTTCAGTGGACGATGGCTGGGTCCCTAACTGAAGAACTACGGTCACAACCCGAGTTAGTGGCAGAGTTAGAATCTTGGCTCCCAGTCTAACCACTAGACACCACTGCTTTCTATAGGTACATCTCTCCAAAATGCCATGTCCCACAATACCATCATAAGAGACGGCTTTGCTGAACTGCTGCTTCCAATAATAACGTAAAACTATGGTGACGTCCACTAGTATCAAGTGCATGTATCTACAGTGGACGGTTGGTGGGGTGGGGGCAGGGGTGCTAGGTGCCAACAATTCAATCCATCTTAATCAAATCATCCTTTCTCTGAAACAAAACATACCCTGCTATAGATTCAAATGACATTAATGATCAATATACATTTTTTGTGACTAAAAGAGATCTGAGGAGATTTTGCCCTAAGAGACTGTTTAGTTGCATAGCCTTTGTTTCCCTATGCAAGCAAGTGACTGTATCACCGAGTAACCTGAGTTGAATAGCCAGTCCTTTTGGTCTTTCAAAGGCTGTGAATACAGTAAGAGTGCTCAACTCTTCTGAAGATATGCAAATGCATGCATTTAAAAGATTTACATTCATCCTTCACAGGCCTCAGAAATATAAATATGAAATATCCAGAACCTTGTCACTTCAGTAATAATTAAGCTGATGGCTTATTATGTTCGATTGCAAATCAATATAGTATCTTTTGGTGCCACTTGAGTTCTTGAGGGTTGGCTTGAGGCCAGCACTAGTTATACAATTGAAGAGCTGCAGCTGCATCTAAAACTTCTCTGCCATTTCCATTCAAAAAGAATAGACTGGTAACAATGGTGGCCAGCCTCTTCATAGTAATTGTGTGCAAGTACACATTTTGAAATACTGTTTTTGTTCAGCAGGTGCTGTTATTTTAGTTTAATTTGAATTTTGAAATGTGGAGGAGAGAAGGGGCCTAATCTTAACAGCATCTAACCTACAGCTGTTCAGAACAGGACAGCAAACAGCATATGTTGCTTAGATGAAAATCATAATTGCTCATTCTTCCTGGCATATTAGCAGACCAGTGCTGAGCCTCTGAAATTATCTAGCATTTTCAGGCTTTTTACTTTACAAAGTAATCTACAATGCTTTGGAAGAACAATTCTAGAACATCTGACTGTAAGTTTTTCCACAAGAAACTACTTTGGATTTTCATCACAAATTACAGTATGGGTAGTTCACACAAGGCAGCGTCAAGCAGCACTGGCCTTTAGATCTAGCATTGTAACACCAATGCAAAGTCTAGTTTATCTTAATCCAGGTTGCTTCTGATATAAGTGTGATGGTTCATTGCTGAAGTTGAGAAAATAATTTGTAAATAACGATTTCTTTGACAAATTTTGCCTTTTTTCCTGTCTGCAGAAAGTCCACAATGAGATCGTGATTTTCTGGAGTGGGTGTGTTGTTCAAAATAGTATGCTGACGTTTTTCACCAGTTTTATTTGTTCTGTGGCTTGCTCTTTGGAATTGGAAAACTGAGATGTGGTGCTTATATATCTTTTAAATGATATCTGTGTATCTTTGAGCATGAGAGGTTAACGTTAGGTTTCCATCTGCATATGCTAGTAAAAGCTTTCTATGCTTTCTAACAGAGAAGAGGTGTGGTCAGTGTCTAAGGGCACCATTTTCAAACCTGTGTGCCCAAAGCCAGGCTCCTAAATTCATATTTAGGCATCTACATAAAAAAATCTGATTTTCAAAGGTGCTGATTAAGGCCCCAGCCCTGAAAAGAACATATTGTGGTACTGGGAATTGGACCTTAAAGTGTGCTATCTCCCCAGATGTGTAGTCTGGAGGAGGGGGCTATAGAAACCTATATTCTGTTATGCAGGGACAGTTGGAACTGTGTTATTGAATACAAATGATGTCTTTCAAGCAACTCAGACCCAGAGTGTTTTCTAAAGACCATACTGCAAAGCTGGGTGAAATTTTTCAGCCAAAACTTTTTTTCACAGAAAAATGCAGGTTCAGGCTGACGAAAACATTTCATGCATTCAGATCAAATTTGCCAAATTGCTTTTGGTTGATTTAAAAAACCAAAACAAAACAGGAAAAAATCTAAATGTTTCATTTTGACATTTTCTAAACACAATGGTTCAATGTTTTTTTATTCCAAATGACTTTTTGTTTAGAAATTAATTTCTTTTTCTTTAATTAAAAACAAAGTAAACTAAGCATTTTATTTTCTTCAACCTGAAACAAAATTGTTTTCAAATTTCAGTTCACTGAAACATTTGAAAAATGTTCATTTTGAGTCAATCTGAAGCAATTAGTTCCCCCATTTTTTGGTACAGCCAGTGAATTGAAAAATCACTTATTTACACAATTCTAATCCCCCAAGGAGTGAATGATCTGGGACTATCCACAGGATGTAAAGTTACATACAAATATAAGTCATTGCAGGATCAGGGCCTGTCAAGGCTGATTCCTCACTCTGGCACTTCGAGTGCAGAAGGTGGGGGCCCGCAAGGATTCTAAAAATGAATACTTGCCACTCCAGGCTTGTATTAAACTCCCAAGGTTACAGCTTCTCTCTGACCTTGGATGGGTAGATGCTGCCACCACCCAAGTGCAAAAAACCCCTTGGCACTCAGGAAGGCGCACTGGGGAATTCCTCCCTTCTGAGGTACCCTAAAGCCCTTTCACCCCACCTTCGGGGAAGAGCTGAGAAAGAAAACAAAGCAAATCAGCTGTTGCCACCAGCTAATTAAACAACATGTGCACAAACCTCTGAGGACACAAAAACCCAATTCTGTTCTTAAAAAAGGTAAATTTTATTAAAAACAAAGAGAAAGAAAATACATCTGGAACTTAAGCTATTGCTAGATTTAAAAAGAGCAAATATAATAATTAAGCATCAAGAATGGTTTTCTTGAGGTCCAGCTTAATGGTTACCATCAAAACAAAAGCATTTGGAGGTTAGCACAGAGGAGTCCACAAGCCAATAAGAAATAAAAGAAATAACCCTAATCGCATCTTCCTAGACATTCCCTAATTTACTTACATATCTGGGGTTTCAGATAAGCAATTCCTAGGTAGGATTTGATGATTTTTCATACCAGGTTTAGCTTCTTACAGCATTGCTGCTCTGTGTCTCCTCTCTCCAGAGAGCAACAACACACAGACAAAGGGAAAGATTTTTTTCCCAATTTTAAAAAGTTCTAGCCCTCCCATTGGCTCTTTTGGTCGGGTGCCCACTCCCTCTCTTTTACCCATGGAATTTTTTAACCCTTTACAGGTAAAGCAAGTAGATAACAGCTACTAGCAGGGATTTTGTAACTGGCTGGCTAGGCGGCCATGAAAGGGAGCTACTCCGCCCCTCACAGTCCCTGCCCCGCCTTCATTTATCACAGGGCCTATGTGAAATCACTGGAAGCTGCATCTGCTCAATGTAGTTATGAAATTCAGACCACTTTTATTTAGGTGCCTAATGTCCTGATCCTGAGCTCAACCTGGGTGGTCCTGTGTGCCTGCCTCTAGATCATTTCAGAATTAGGATCTGAACATGGATTTAGGAGCTTAGCTTTGGTCACCTAAGTTTGAAAAAATTTGGCCTAAGTGAATTCATTCAAAAAGGTGAATGAATATTCATGAAGTATAGACATATTTTGTATTATTTGCCCATTTATAGTCAGGGATTTATGGGAAAATAGAGCAGTTTTTGGAGTTCTGTCAAATCCATCAAATGATTTTTACCCGTGATTTCATTGAGATCAAATCCTGAAAAGGTGAGAGGCATGCGTAAATTCTACTGCTGAGCGAGTCAGCCCCACTGAGGATGTTGGTTTAGAGCTAACCTCTTGGGGGAAACAAAAAATAATACACTTGCAATTCAACACTCAGACAAAACCAGAAAATAAAGTTTATTCATGATCTATTTCCCTGGAAACCCAGGGTCTGCACTGTTAGAAATGTAAAAGGGAAAGCATAGAATACATGTGACAGGCACCATCTGCCTTTGAGGAAATAAATTCTGTAAAAAAAAAAAATCAAGATGCCTTTTTCTTGAAACTCTGCAAGAAACACACAAAGTTAAAATATCGAATTACTAACAGTGGGAGATAGTTTACACAGTCTGCATGTGTCTGTGTTCACTGGACCTTAAAAACTGAAGTATTGACTATTCTGCTTGGACATCAGGGGCCAAACTGTGGCATTTAGATACTGATCAAAAGAGCCTAATGCAGAGGGGAGTCTTCACTATACTTTATGCTGACTCAGCTAATGGGGTTGGCCCATTCTTGGGACTGATGTGAGGGGCCACGTGGCTGGCAGGGTTCTTGCCTCCCCCCTTTGGGGTGCCAGGTGCCTCTGTGGATATACTGGGGAGCTCTCCCTTAAGCACATGTTCTGCAGCTCGAGCAGGCCTTTGTATGTGTTATACAAGTGTGGAAGGCTCTTTGTTTCCTCTGCCTCCCCGACACGATCACGAAAGGGCCTTTCACAATGTGGCCTTAAAGAACTGTAACATGTTTTCATAAAAGAGGGGGTTTGCCCCAGCCTCCTTGGGCAAAAATTTTCCCTATCCACACTGTCATGTGCAGCGTGCTGTACACTGGCATGTGAACATGCTGCACCTCAGAGGTAGCTGTGCTTCAGAGGGTGCTGCATCTATATAGCTATAAAGCACTGTGTGATCCTTCAGGCTGAAAGCTGTGAATTATCTAACTGAGAATGATCCAGGAGTTTGAGATGGCAAAAGGTGCAATTAATACATGCCACCTGTTGAAGTCCAATTCCAACTCTTGTGCTTAGCCTCTGAAATTGATTAGCTATACATTTGCCACAATATGGCATGATAGCAGAGCAGGTATTTCAAGCCCTCCCCACCCCTCCCCTTCCGCCCCCATTACGTTTTTATACAAAATATTTCGGCTTATAGGATCTTCTATTTTTCCTTGTCTTCTAAAAGGCATACGGTCTGTAGTCTTGAAGAAGTCAGTGGGAGTTTTGTGTTCATGAAGGGCCTTTAGGTTCTGATCTTGCACCTATTGAAGTCATTGGGAAATGAAATGAAGCAAAACAAAAAGCCCATCTTTGTAAATAGAGGTTTATAGAGGTATACGTGAGTGGCAACCTCACCCCAAACAACCCAGTTCACTCACGTAGTCAAAATAAAGTTGCTATTCCTGGTTTATTAACAAAAAGATCATTTCAAAATATTCCTTTTCCACCAGGATGAGCAGTTTCACAGAAGGCGGGGTGGTTCAGGCAAACACGGCCACCCTGTTACTAAAGGTACAGGATATGTACTCCCTGGTGCAATTTCAGTTTCAGGGGAACAACATCATTTTGTTCTTCATGAGACTATTTCTAACTCACTGTGTCTGCTATGTTAGTGACTATATTGTGCATCTACCTTAGAAAATTATGGGTGCACTTTAACTGAGGTTTGCAAGGGAACAGCAGACTCGTCAGTGTGTTGGAGGGTGCAGGATACAGGAGCATCAAATATTTAGGTGACCTGAACTACCATAAAGCTGATGGATGCTGCCATTTGAAATGGAGCACTGCCTACAGTATGCTGTGTTTCTGGGATCAACTCTATCTTAGCATAATTATATCACTACTGGGTATGCTGCTTGTAAATGGTATGTTGGCTACATTGTGCTGATGCAAAGAGATTTGGGGCTTTGCGTTACTGTTGATACATGTATGACAGTTTTCCCTGTCTTTTTTCCAAGGAAAGCCTGGCAAATCATAACTAGATACATTGATTTTGGCAATTCAAAATAATGATGGGAGCCAAAGGTTTTAGATATTTATATTGAAGACATATTAACCCCAGTATGTCCTACGTAATTCCAGTAAACATCTTAAACTTTCAAAGTATAATCCAAGATCAACTTGTGTTTTCATTGTCTTCATCTTACCATGGTACTATCGATGTCAAAACAGGTGTGTGTGTGCGCACGCTTTATAGGCAAGGCTGGTAGTGCCACCTATTATTAGACCCCATTTTCAGTTGTTTATAACTTTGGCAGACTTTAACCATTTGCCCTGACATTGTACGTGCTACATGTTGGCCTCAGGCTGAATGTTTTGGGAAAATGTCAGTAAAAATAGTTGATCAATTTCTGTGAATGAGATTATAGAAAGTATGTTGTTTTTCCCCATGTTAAAAATTGTTAGCAACCTTTTTGTTTGAACAGCTCTAATGCCCTCATGCTTTGAAGAAAGGACTTGACATTTGGCTGGGAGGCAGCGTTCATGACAGCAATACCCTTTTGCCATCCCCATAAAAAATCCACTCAAATTTGTCCAAGTTGTTAACTTTTGAAAAATTGCAGTTCACACATGCTCACTTGAGAATTCTGCAGTTTTAACAGCTAAGATGACTCCATTCTCATGGGGCATTCTTGAGCTTCTCACAGCACATGGTCTCTGCTAGGCTCCTTGGGCTTGGCTCCTCAGTTGCAGAAAATAACTAAGTGATGGTCTATCCAAAACCCCTCCAACTCATGCCACCAAAATGAGAAACTCACAGTAAATTGTGCAGATCTGTGATCTTCCTTCTCCAGTATTACATGAGGAATGAAGCAATAGTGATGTTTAAATTATCATTACCAGGCATCTGTATTAACTCCTCACTAAGATAAATGTGACAGGTCCTCACTAGCTATTGTTCCAGACTCTCTGAAGACCCATTTCTGCATTAGTTATACTCTGTTCACATTCCTGAGGTTTCTTCTGCAGCCTTAACAGCTAGAGACTTTCTTATTTTTTATGAATCTGAGATTCAGGAGAACAGGACAGCAGGCTGGGAGAAGTGCCAGCGTACTGTACCATCACGTCCCAGCTCAATCTGAGCCTTGTTTGGCTTGAAATATATATGGCATTAAAGTTTGCACCTTTGTATTTTTAAAATGACCTTTGAGTTGACATATATAGTACCTGGTTACATATGACAGTTGTGGAAACAAACCCAATAAATATCTACTTTTTTCTAATGCAGCTCTGAGGAACAGGAGTTTATAATGGAGTGAGAAATGGATGTTAAATTACATTTTAAATATGACCGAAGAGAAAAGGAACTAAATAAAATGCAGCAAATTGATATTATTTGAATAAAAGTAACATAGTCAATACTGAGTCTACTAAATATGAGGAGTGAGAGCCGAGCCCCAACTCTGGCTCTTTACACTGGATAAAAGGGTTAGGGGGGCATAAAGGGACCTAAAAAGCCACAGGTCCAGTCAGGGGAAGATTTGCCCAAAGCAGCCATAGTGGAGACAGCCATAAGGCTGCCCTCCACAGACCCCCTCACAAGCCCTGGCATACGCAGTGTGCCACCTGTGGGGCTGGATGTGTGAGGGATGTGGACAAAGTGCAGAGCACTGCTGAGACTCCATGCAGTGCTGCTGCCCGTTGGGGAGGCTTCCATAACTCAGACAGCCCCCAGGGCTAAGTAATACCAGGGGTTTCCCCGGCCCCTGTAGTAGGCCAGGATTTGAAGGGGCCTCCAAGCCCCTGTAGCAGTGCAGGGCCTCTCAGGGTACATCTACACTGCAAAAAAAAAAACCCAAAAGAAAAGAAAAAAATCCAACCCACAGCAGTAAGTCACAGAGCCTGGGTCAAATGACGCAGACGCTCAGGGCTTGTGCTAAGGGGCCAAAAATAGAAGTGTACATGTTCAGGCTCTGGCTGGAGCCCAGGCTCCAAGCCTCCACCCACCATTAGGCTTCAGAGCCCAGCTCCAGCCTAAGATCAAACAGCTACACTGCTATGTTTAGCCCCATAGTGTAAGCCCAAGTCAGCTAACCTGGGCTTTGAGACTCGCTGCCTGAGTCTCTTCTTGCAGCGTATGCTCTTAGAGGCATAGTACCGACTCTCACACAAGCTGATTGCTTTTCACATTAAGATAACAAATTATGATTGTGATATTATAATTACTCTGACATGCTGTGTTCATCATTTCATCCTTGATTCCTTTCTGTTCTCTGAATGTGTTATTTTTTTTAAAATATAGTGATAGGTCCAAATCCCAGATCCAAACTCTCCAAAGATGTTGGTGATTTTAGAACCCAGACCTGGATCTGGATCTACATTTCACAGCTGGATCCAACTCATGTAAATGATTGCACTGAAACTGTTTCCTAATACTCCCAAACTTTGGGGACTCAAATTTTGTGACCCAGTACTAATAATGTGACTAAAAGAGATGTCAGGCAAAACCTCTAAGGACAGTAGGATATGAGGGGATGAAAGCTGTAGCTAGAGAATATAGTGGATAGAACAGGATGCTTTTCAAAGAAAAGCCATATTTTAGCTTTAAATATAATGACAGTTAGTCCCGCTAGTAAAGGACAGTGGATGAATAATTTCAGCCAACATTCTAGAAACAGAAGACTGAAGACAGCCCTATTGCAGCCCCAGCGTTGCCACCATTGTGTGTGGATTTCAGTAGTTCTGTACAACAGGGCCAGTCTGCATGCTACAGCTTCCCTTTTCTCGCTCAGTCATTGTCCCTCTCTCCTTCTCTAGCAGAAGTCTCCAGCTGGCCTGGGAGGCTTATCACCTCTATCTGGTTATTAACAGTCCATTTGCTTAAGTACCTATCATAATTACCTTCTGTGGTTCCTCTGAGATACATTCAATTTAAGGAATTTTAGCAAAAGTTCTGGTCTGACTGATGACCAGACAGTCACATATGTGCCACCTGCTAGCAGTTCTTGAGCCAAAAAGAGTTTGGGGAAGATCTATCCCATACTATTCTGTTGTTCAAAAGCTGTGTTTCCTGTCTATCTCTTCTCTTTCCCCATTTTAAATAAATATCCTTTCAGTCCATTTCTTCTTTCCCTGTTAGCACTAGTGCTGGAGTCCAACACAAGCCATTGTGCTTTGTACAACGTACTTAAATCATTGAGTTAAATGCATGGATTATAAACAAAGGCACAATTTGGCCGGTTGTCTTAATTTGGCCCAGAATAGTCTAGCGAGCACTGTCAGTAAATGTTCCTCAAAGACCTCTATTTAAATAAAATCATTATATTATTATTTTACTATGGAGCATAAATTTTAAGGATGATGTGAGATATGACCCTATTTGGTGCCGTGTGATTTTACACCAGCTCACAGAAACTGTTTTCTCACAGGAAACATTATCATCCCACCTTATTTTAGGGTGATGTAACATCATTCTGCACTTTCACCTCCGACATTAGAAGCCTTTATTCTGCAGAGTGGCACAAAGGATTTACTCCTTTAACATAATACGCTATGATCTGAAGATCCTTAGTATGTCACATGACATTTGAATAAATTGGTTTTGCTTCACAGAGGTTTATAAGAATTCTCCTTTCTGTTTCAGTCTCTGAGAGGTCACATCCCCCATTTTATGATGAGTTTCAACCTGAAATCTCCAAGTGAAACTCAGCTGAAATGGTGAATTTCTCCTGGTTTTACATCAAAGCTGTACAACCATGAGTTTCACATAGTTTTTACTAAACCATAAATCAGCCCATGTTTGATCAAAACTGCCACCAAGTTAGCAAAAAATGATTCCTTGAAATTGTAACTTTCACAAACCTGCTCTGAGTTTTTGGATTTGTAACAAAACTAGAAATTATAGATGCACCAGAATTCCAAAGTTTGCATCCAAAGATTGTTTCCCAAAGTTCTGGAATGTTAAGCTCCAGGGTAGTTTGTTTGTTTGTTTGCCTGGCTCATCTGGTTATAGACAGGGACCAGATGTGAAATTAGGATTTACAAATCCAGAAGTGATCTGACCTAGGGTTTTAGTTTGGCCCTTTCTCTACCAAAAATTGGAAAAGTTTCCCATAGTTTTGAGTTGCTTGAAAACATTTTGCACTACTCTAAGTTAATCTAGTGCCCAATTTCTGGAAATTCCTGGCCATGTTCTCTTTAACAACGTAGATTTCTATGTTAAAGAACAAATTGTGTGTGTCTCTGCACGTGTATATGTGTACATACTGTACATTCACTAAAATAAAATCCTATTGACCCCGTTCTCTTATCCAAATCTGTTATATCTCTTGTGAGGCCACAGTAAAGGCCTGATCCAAAGCCCACTAAAATCAATAGAAAGACACCCGTTTACTTCAGTGGACTTTAACTCAGGCCCTAACTCCTCTGATTACCTCAAATCCTATTTATGCAATTTTATTTTCTGCCCCAGGAAACAATATTATTGTGCTGTGTCAGTCTGAATGGACTCTCTTTAAAAAGTCCTGCACGCTCTTCAACTGATATTTTCAATATGTTACTAGATATTTACCTTCCAGATGGGACTCTGACACCACGAAAACTGTCATTATGCTTAAGTTTTTCATTTTGAAAAATATGCCAAATACCATCATTCAAAGTCACCTTAAAAGTATTGTGCCAAAATGCAACTGCACTAGATCTCATCCTCTAACCAACAAAGCCTTATCTCATCACTCATATCTTCAATGTAGCAGTAAAATAAATACAGCACATGGAAAGCAGGTTTTGGACCAAGGGAGAAGGCAATAATACAGCTGTCAGGGCAACTGATGGGTGCCATAAAAATTGCCTTTGACAGGGCATTATATAATTTGCACTTCCTTTGTAAACCTTATGTTGATATTTCCAAAAATAGGAGTTTAAACTGGAAACTGACACAAGTTAAGATGGAGAGGTGTGAACAGCACTGCTATGGCAACATTAAATGTTGGGTATGTAAAGAGGCAGGTAAGACCTCTGTGGATCGTCAAATGCCAAATTAGATATTATAATGAATGGTAATTGGTTAAATTATTAATCATTCTATTGCTTAGCCCACAGTAACTAAATGGCCTTGCAGTTGCTATATAATTACCGGGTGACTGATGATCTGTTTTCTTTCTTTATAGGCTTATAGCAAAGGTGTAAAGTCTAATCTTGTCATAACACGGAAAGAATTGTAGAGTATCTTTGCAAATCAAAGGTCCTCTGAAGTGCTGATTTCCTTGACTCCCATTGATTTAAAGGGGACTTGAAGCTGCTCAATACCTCACAAGGCTGGGCTCCAAGTCACCAGAAAAAAAAAGCAGTGGTGAATTATAATACTGTGCAATAGAAAGTTTGATCTTGTATTTCAGGCATTGGACTAAGACCTAGCGTACGTCTACACACTCAGGAAAGTTAAGACAAACCAACTAAAGGTGTGAAGTCAATGGGTTGTTCACTGTAACTTAATCCTCCTTGGGAGTTACAGCAAACTAATGGTACTTTACTCCTAAATGAGAGCATCCACATGGGGTTTAACACACTTTAACTTATGTGCATTGACATTACACCATTAGGTGATTCACCTTAACATTCCTGAGTATCCCCATGTAGACATGCCCTTCAGAGATCTAGATTCACTTCTTGATTCTGCTGCATATTTCCTATGTGAACTTGATCTCTCTATGCCTCAGTTCCCCATCTGTAGAGTGTACATAATACTTCCTTTTCCCTACGCTTTGTCCAACTTGTCTATTTAAACTGGAAGGCGTAGGGATTATCTCTTTCTATGTATTTGTACAGCAAATACACTTTACTTGTATAATGAGGCCCCTATCTGAGTTGGGGTCTGCTAGGTGGTTCTGCAATAAAAATAATAAGAACATAACATAAGAATGGCCATACTGGGTCAGACCAATGGTCCATCTAGCCCAGTGTCCTGTCTTCTGACAGTAGCCAATGCCAGGTGCTTCAGAGGGCATGAACAGAACAAGCAATCATCGAGTGATCCGCCCCATCAGCTACTCCCAGCTTCTGGCAGTCAGAGCCGAAGGACATCCAGAGTTTGGGGTTGCATCCCTGAGCGTCTTGGCTAATAGCCATTGATGGACCTATCCTCCATGAACTTCCCTAATTCTGTTTTTGAACCCTGTTATAGTTTTGGCTTTCACAATATCCCCTGGCAACAAGTTCCTCAGACTGATTGTGTGATCTGTGAAGAAGTACTTTCTTTTGTTTGTTTTAAACCCAATGCCTGTTAATGTAATTGGGTGATGCCTGGTTCTTGTCTTATGTGAAGGAGTAAATAACAACTTCTTATTCCCTTTCTCCCGCCATTCATGACTTTATAGACCTCCATCACATCCCCCTTAGTCACCTCTTTTCCAAGCTGAACAATCCCAGTCTTTTTAATCTCTTCTCATATGGAAGTTGTTCCATATCCCTAATAATTTTTGTTACCCTTCTCTGTACCTTTTGCAATTCTAATGTATCTTTTTTTTTTGAGATGGTGTCACCAGAACTGCACTCAATATTCAAGGTGTGGGAGTATCCTGGATTTATATATAGTGGCATTATTATATTTTCTGTCCCTTTCCTAATGGTTCCTACCATTTCGTTAGCTTTTTGGACTGCTGCTGCACATTGAGCAGATGTTTCCAGAGAACTATCCACAATGACTCCAACATCTATTTATTGAGTGGTAACAGCTAATTTAGATCCCATCATTTTGTATGTATAGTTGGGATTATGTTTTCCAGTGTGCATTACTTTGCATTTATCAATATTGATAGTACTAATGCTAAGTGCCTTATTCTGCATTTGCTCCTCTAACACTTGTTGATTGTAATATAGTACACCACGTTTAATACTGGACATGGGATGAAAGGCTTGTATGAAATGAGAACTGACACAAAAATTGACAATTAAGTGACTTGGGCATGGTCCTGAATCAGTGGTGAGGTGATGCAATCAAGTGCCAGATCTGTGTAGGCCTTTGAGTTTTAGGGTAACCAGACAGCAAGTGTGAAAAATTGGGACAGGGAGTTGAGGGAAATAGAAGCCTATATAAGAAACAGACCCAAAAATTGGGACTGTCCCTATAAAATCAGGATATCTGGTCACCCTATTGAGTTTACTTGTAAAACAGTATCAAATTTGTGCTTTTTCTAAAAAGGAAAAATTACATGAAAAGGAAAAAAAAATAGACTCTTGAAAAAATTTCCTGAATATGGAGAAGTAAGAATATCCATGGTTAGCTTTAAATGGAGAAACTTCAAAAATCTTTTTTTGTGCTAAACCTGTTTTTGCCTCCAGGGTATCTCACAAATATGCATAAAATAAAAATAGATAAACCAAGACTGTTGACACATACACTTAAGAGTTATTGACGAAGAACCCCAGTTTCAAGATTTCTAGCTTTTAATACTGCTAAGGTAATGTCTGGCATTAAAAAGTAAGTCAAAGCTACTATGCAAAGGTGGTGACTTCTAATAACTGCTTGGTATACCCATACTTTAAAATGGTAACATAGTTCCCTTACTCCTAGTCTCAAAAGGAAACATTTGGAGACTGATAACATGCCCATTCGATGTGAGAAGAAATAGTTTGTTTTTTACATTGCCTAGGAGAATTGAAGCATCAGTTTAATTAAGCAATAAACAATTGCATGAAGTGTTTATTTAAAACAGTGTCTCAAATGCTTCCTTTACAAGCAAAGATATACCCTCTTTTGCCCAAGTTCAGCAAAGTATTGAAACACACAGGACATGTTGACAGTTCCCGGGGATTGACACCGCGATGATCGATGCATGGGGGGTCGATTTAGCGGGTTTAGTGAAGACCCGCTAAATTGACCGCAGATCACTTTCCCGTTGACTCCAGTACTCCACTGGAATGAGGGCACATAGCTGGAATTGCGTAACTTAGGTCGATTTACCCCCGTATCACAGACAAGGTCATAGTTAAGTCCATCACTATTCAGCAAAGCACTTATGCCTATATTAACAAACAGAAACTCAGAGCTATAGTACAATATGTAAATTCTTGATCTTCATTTCTGTTGGAAACAATTTTAAAAAGACACAGCAAGAAGTACTGAACATATGTACTTCATGCTGGTACTTAACTGGTTATGTATATTTGTTTGACAGGATGAGGAACAAGGAGTTCCTTATCCACCCTGCTAATTAAATGTAGTTATAATCAAAATACTTCTAATGCCACAGGCACTTCTTTCATTATATCATCTGATGCAGTGGTGCAGGAAAATATCAAATGACTGAAGTAATCATATTTCAATATGAGAAAGCAGGATATGGTCCACTCAAGATGTGTGATGTCTTAAAGAAAGACAGAACCATTTGAATTAAGTTGTTAGTGTTCATTGTAGCCAAGTTTTGGAAAGAGATTACTCCGAATCAACAGTAAGCAACCCCAGTCCCAATCTGAATCACTATATGTTGTCTGTTGTTAGAGACAATAGGATATCCAGGAGTTAAACCTGACAATAATAAGATAAAATAATATAACAGAAACCTCTTGTCTTCAGCACAAAAATACTACACAAAGACTAAATCAAGCTGATGCCTGATATTAACAAATATGAATATATCTGTTTGATAAGTTAATGGGACTGAAGATCCATCACATTTCAAATTAAAATAATACTTTGCCATACATTTTCAGTTAGCTGGCAGGATTTGCATTTTGCAAATTTCTATTAAGATATAGGACCCTGAAAAGTTCACTTTTGTTTGTTTATCTTTAAAAATCCCAAATCTTTCCAAGGTGGTATCCAACTAGGAAATAAAAAAAAGATATGTAGGTTATATTTTATAACAGACAAACAAAGCATTTTTTTAAAAATACCTTTCTTTCTTGGCCATTAAAGGGTATTTTTGCTATGCAGACCATGAGGCCTTCTTTTACGTTTTACATTTTTTTAAAAATGCAAACTCGTCTTGATTGTCAATATTGTGCATTGCAGACTTTGGAAATCAAAAGATCTGCTTTTCCTGAATGATTCTATTGACTTTTTCCCCCATCTCTAGACTTTCAGAAAGTTGAGAGTATTGATTAAACATCTGGTATTTTGGTAGGTTTCCCATCTCTTTAAAAGAACAGCTCTCAAATGAGTTGAAGACTCCAATGGCACAAAAGAGGAGCTTGCTGTTTCTCATTTTACTTTATAACTGAACAGATTTTTGAAAAAAAAAAAAATTCTTACAGCCAAGTTGTATTTTATATGTATTAAATAACTTCTCCCAATGGTATCTCTTTTCATATGAGATTGTCATGACATTAATCATCTGAATGAGACTAAAAGGGGAAGATTCTTGTTGAAAACATGACAACACTCTAATTTAAATGAAGATGTTAATGGTAACAGTTATTACTGTATTATATAACATAGCAACTCCCAGTTTTGTATAATTTTTAATATTTTTAAAATAAATATAAATGAGGGTATAGAGAGGAGAGAGAGAGAGAAAACCTCTCTTATCCTTCTCCATCAGCAGTTCCATTGCATGAGATGACAGCTCTTTTCCAAGAGGCAGTGTTGGATTGCTTAGCCCTTCAAACCCTCCAAATGGCTGACTATTGCTGGATGACTTACAAAAGGTGTAACCAACCAAAGCCATTTAGAAGTCTCTTGTATGGGTGGAGTGGGCTGTGTTACGTACCGGGGTGAAATCTGTTCCCTATTGAAGACTTCCATTGACATCAATAGGGCCAGAATTTCACTCCAGGCATATAAAGACATTTCAGTTTCTATCATTAGACTGTATTGATACTTTTAGGAGACTCAAAGGAGCTTTCAGTGCTGATGCTGATCCAGCCATTAGAGTGCTTTACAAACCCCTCTGTTGCTGCACTCATCTAGTTATGGCCCAGATTCACTGATTGTGTCATATGATTTGGCTTTTAGGCAATGTTCTGAGTTAGATAACGTAATCTAAGCAAAGAAAATAAGGGCAGGTAGAATCATCTAGTTGATCACCTCACCCCCACAGAATTGTTCTTTATAGGACAGATGTAAGGCTCCGCAGGGCTAGAACCTAGGCCTGCAGAGCAATCAGATAGCTGGCAGCTTCAAGCTGCCACCCAGTGGTAGTTGTAACTAGCTTGCTCTCCACTTCTGATGACCCACTGTGGACATAGACCATGGGAAGTCCTGCCTCAAGAGTTTGACAGACAGCAGCCTCATGCCTCCTGATTGGCTCCCTACCCTATATAAACCCAAGAGGTGGGTCAGGAAGTGTCCAGGCAATATTGTGGTTTTCCTGTAGCTGCTGTTAGTCTCTCCTCCTGAGTTCCTGGCTTTGACCTCAGCTTGATTTGGACTTTGCCTCCTGACTTGAACCCGGAAACCTGACTCAGACTCTGACACTTGGTATTGACCCTGCCCTGGAACTCCCTATGAACTCCTCTGTGGCTCCTAGCCTCAGGTTTGTCCCTGCTCTGACCCTTGGGCCTGACTGCCTATGTTGGGATCCTGACAACAGGGAACATTATGTTTTAGATCATATTCCATCTACCTAGGTTTCTATTCCATGCTCATCACTCTAGTATCATATTCTAGTTCAACTTGGTGCACATTGGTAGGGCAAGGTGAGGAAGTGTGCACTGCTGCTCCCTTACAGTGCTTTTTCTGCAGTTGTCTAGAGAACTGTAGTTTCCAGGGGTGTCAGACTGGGACCTCCCACTGTGCTTTAGTTATTTTCACTTGCCCTGAATGTGCATTATTTCTGGAGCACTGAAGAGCACAGAAATAGCAGGAGGGAAATAAAATGCAGAGGGCAAGTCTTGCTCTGTTACATGTGTAACAATGTAGTTAATTGGTATTTACACTACAGTAACTAAGAGCAGAGATTGGCACACAGTTCAGGAACAAACATTCTATTTTTAAGACAATAGAGCTAATAATTCCCCCAAATCTCTCCAAAAAGTATCATCATGAATGGTCTGGATTTTCTGGTACCTCCCCCACTCTTAGAGCCTCGCTTCACAGCTGCTGCTTCCTCTATCTTCCTCTATCCAGCATAATGAGATCCTTCCCACACCACCACACTCATTAAGTACCTTTCCACATAGTTTAATTCTCCTTCCATCTGGCCTCCCATTAATCTCTGGCCATACCTTCTAGCTGCATGTTACATTTGTTTTCCAGTCCAGTTCTTCTCTTCACCCCAGGCTCAGTTCCCAGCAAAACCCACCTCCTCCTACTTGACTTCCAGCATTCAGGCTGGAACTTGTAAAAAGAAAGGTGGGTCACAGCAGGTTCAAAGATGCCAAGTGTAGCTTGTCTTCAAGAGTGAGATTTACAGGCGCTGTCAAGGTTCCTCCCCCACTCTGAACTCTAGGGTACAGATGTGGGGACCTGCATGAAAAACCTCCTAAGCTTATCTTTACCAGCTTAGGTCAAAACTTCCCCAAGGTACAAAATATTCCACCCTTTTGTCCTTGGATTGGCCGCTACCACCACCAAACAAATACTGGTTACTGGGGAAGAGCTGTTTGGACACGTCTTTCCCCCCAAAATACTTCCCAAAAACCTTGCACCCTACTTCCTGGACAAGGTTTGGTAAAAAGCCTCACCAATTTGCCTAGGTGACTACAGACCCAGACCCTTGGATCTTAAGAACAATGAACAATCCTCCCAACACTTGCACCCTCCCTTTCCTGGGAAATGTTGGATAAAAAGCCTCACCAATTTGCATAGGTGACCACAGACCCAAACCCCTGGATCTGAGAACAATGAAAAAGCATTCAGTTTTCTTACAAGAAGACTTTTAATAAAAATAGAAGTAATTAGAAATAAGAAATCCCCCCTGTAAAATCAGGATGGTAAATACCTTACAGGGTAATTAGATTCAAAACATAGAGAACCCCTCTAGGCAAAAACCTTAAGTTACAAAAAAGATACACAGACAGAAATAGTTATTCTATTCAGCACAATTCTTTTCTCAGCCATTTAAAGAAATCATAATCTAACACATACCTAGCTAGATTACTTACTAAAAGTTCTAAGGCTTCATTCCTGGTCTATCTCCGGCAAAGACAAAATGTAGACAGACAGACAAACCCTTTGTTTCTCTCCCTCCTCCCAGCTTTTGAAAGTATCTTGTCTCCTCATTGGTCATTTTGGTCAGGTGCCAGCGAGGTTACCTTTAGCTTCTTAACCCTTTACAGGTGAGAGGAGATTTCCTCTGGCCAGGAGGGATTTTAAAGGGGTTTACCCAGCAAAACCCACCTCCTCCTACTTGACTTCCAGCATTCAGGCTGGAACTTGTAAAAAGAAAGGTGGGTCACAGCAGGTTCAAAGATGCCAAGTGTAGCTTGTCTTCAAGAGTGAGATTTACAGGCGCAAAGAGTGAGACTTTCCAGGTGCTGGGTTAGGTCATTGCTAAAGACAGGGACTCTCATCTTTGGTGCTTGGTGGCATCCAGTAGTCTAAGACTTCACATCCAACCAGCACTTAATAGTTTGTTTTAAAAGGTACACTGCTTAATATTGCATGTGAAACACTTAAATGTCCTAATTCATGCTAAAGTCTAGGGCATGTGAGAATTCTATCTGCAGTTCGAACCAGTGGATTTTAATAAAAACAACTATTTGCCAGTTGGGACAAAAACCTGGATGGTTGGAGATCCCTGAGGATGTGAATTTGTCCAGTGTGGTTTAACTTTTGATCAAGTCCTGCTCATTTTTTGGGTGAACTCATATTATTTTGACCGTCAACTATTCACACACACAAAAACCCGCTTGTGTAGCCTCCTATCTCCTCTCGGGCACATATAAAACACGGGCCTGTAGTTTCTCTGGTTACCACAGTATACAAGCTTGGAAAGCAGCTTTCCAAGTTCTAAGCCCCGTGCCTGAAGTCCCAGATGTATTGCTGTCTGTTTCAGCGCCTGGATAAAAATATTTTTAATCTTAATTTATTAACTCAAAATGAGTCAGATAAGCTTAGTAATGTGTGTGTGTGGGGGTGAGACAGCATGCTAATCAGTGATTCTCACATCTAGTGAGTGAGACTTGACATGTCTGCAGGTATTCCTCCCAGGGGCATTGCTTAATCTCCCTCTGTTCCAGTGCAGTGCTAGCAACATAAGCTGTTCTGGTGTGTGCTCTAGTGCCTGGGGTCATGAGACTAAATCCATGCTGCAAAGCAGTTTAACTCACTATCTTTTACTTTTTGCCTTTTTTTCAGTCTGACACTATGTTGTGTCGTGATGAAGTAGCCCGGAGAAGCATGTGTGATGACAACAAGGGTAAGTGCTTTATTACAAATGATACTGAAGAGCCAGCACTACTCCCAGGAGCTGCGGAACCAACTGTATTAACTAGAGCTGGTCAAAAAAAAATTAACAAAAAGAGTTTTCTGTCACAAAATGCAGTTTCCTCAAAATAAAAATGTGTCACAGAAAGATGTTCATTTGCACAATATTTTCAATGTGCAAATTATTTCAATAATGCTGAAATATTTCATTCTAATAAGGTACAAATGTTGTGGTGACTTTATCTCTTTGATTTTGTTTTAAACTTAATATTATATTAAAATATTAATTTTCATATTTTATTATAATGTTCTGACATTACTGTAATGTTTCTGAAACAATTATTTTCAGAATTTCCATTTCAGGAGAAATTTTGAATTTTTGACTTTTTTTCTGATTTAGAACAAAAACAAATTTTGAAATGTTGGAATTTCCCATGGAATGGAAATTCTGCCATCCAACCAGCTCTAGTATTAACTCATTAAGTGCTTTCCAATAAAAGATGTTCTTGGATTTGGAACTTGCTTCCCCTCTGTGTCTGCTGGGTTCTAGTTTTGGAGAGCTGATGTTGGAAAACAGCCATATTTTGCCAGGATTATCTGGGAGTATGATGGTTTTGCAGGATAGGGGAGGTTGGAATGGAAGATCTCAGCTGAAAGATTTTGGTGGGAGATTTGTTTCTTTGTAAGAACTATGGGTTTAGTCCTCATTTATTAAATGTTTATATATTTTATTTATTTTGCTGAGAGCATTAGAGTCACAATGAATACACTTAAATTATTACATATAAATGCTTTATACTTTGATTTAGCTGTGCATATTTCAGGAGTGTTGCCTGAATACGAATTTAAACTATTCTGAAACAAAAATTGGTCTGATGTTAGTTATTTGGGCAAGGGAAAAAGGTGTACTGCAGAAAAGGGTTAAGATAGGAACATTGACATCTGCTTCATTACCCAAGCAGCAATTTAGGCACCCAACTCCCTTAGTCTCCTTTGAAAATCCCAACCCTAGATTCCCCATCCCTCATGGCTACTAAAGAAGAGACACTGTAAAAGGGAACCTGTTTGAAATTTATTTGCTAACCTTTAAAATCCTTGTTTTGATTTGACACTCTGGGCAATGATGCTCTAGCTATTTAGAAATATTTCTTATCAATTTTAAACTAAATTGCACTGAGTGCCCGCCCTCTCTGAAATATTACAGCCATTCAAATGTGGCCATTTCTTGTAGCATTAGAAATCTTAAGAATGGGATCTGTATAGTCTAGGCTGGAGATTATTTTCCCAAAACTCCAGGTTTATGTTTATGTATGATTTATGTGCTGTATCTGAAACAAAAGTAAAAGCTGTGGCAAGTGTGGAACCCATATTAGCAAACAGATCACCAAGCAACACTCACAAACAGTGCATCTATTATAATAATGGGATGGGTGAAGAGAGAAGAGATTCAGCAGTAATACAATAATGCTAAGGATGGGCACTCATTTCCTGTTTCTTTAGGGCTGATACAAAGCCCAATGAAGTCTTTCCATTGTCTTCAGTGGGTTTTGCATTAGGCCTTTCTGGAACAAATTGCTGAAAAGCCAAGAGCAAATGTTCCAGAAGATCAAATAATTTTATTCAGTTGACACCCCCTGTGCTTGATGTATTCCAACTCAAATAATCTTCTTTTCAGGATCTTGAGTTCTGGAAAAGGTAAGATGAAAACTATAGTGACTAGACTAGCAGCGAAAGTGAGAGTAGTGAGTCTGATTTAGGCATTTAGAGGAGTGTGGAGGATTATTACTACCAGTGGCTGTTTCTCTTGTTCTCTGAATCTCTCTCACTCCAAAAACTAAATGGATCCTTCAGAAATCTGGCTAGCTACCAAGTACACAATCACACATCTGTGAACCAGATGTCTATAGCATTCCATCCAGCTGTGCTACTGCTGAAACATCTGCAGAATCCCACACATGTTCCTTTGGTCAGGGCATCTCAGGAACACAATCTGTAAGAATGAAAGCCCACAGTACAAGAAGGAACAACATGCATTTTACTAGCTGATTTATTTTGTTTTTGTTGCCACTTTACAATTCTTAACTGACTTTCCAGTAAGCTTGAACCCGGCATTCAGGTCAGGAATTGGTACAAAGAAAGGCACTAGTGTTAGACTTTCCTCCATGGAGACTTGGGTTCAGATTCTGATTAGGTCACAAAAGAAAATGAGTTTGGTCTCCTCCTGATCCTTAGACCTTATCTGTGTCACAAAATCACCACATGACTATACAGTTTAAACACTTGTTATACTGAGTGGAGCCCCAAGTGGGAATTCTGGGACTTCTACTGCAGCAGATTACAACTCCCAAGTAAACCAAAAGTTAGGACACCACTGAGACCCCTACCAGCCCATCAGGATTTAAGAGCTTCCTAAGGAAACAGTAGGAGCCAAAAGGCGATTACAAAATTACTCCAGGGAAATAACCTCAGGCTTTCCTGCTCCTTGTGCATAGGCCTTCAAGGCCTTGAGATCTAGGCTAGTGGTGCCTATGGGAGCTAAGCTTTGAAAAGTGTTCATGCTGGGTAGGAAAGCAGTATTTTGCCTGTGGAAAATATGTCATTATGCTGTTGTGAAAATACTGAGGGGGGAAAGAAAGCTCTTTTTCTTCTGGATCTGGTGGAATCATAACCATTTTTGCCAATGGTGCACAGAACTCTGAGGAAAATATCACTTTTTAGAAATCACCCCTGTAAACTTACAAAAGACCCATTTGCCTCCAGTTACTCAGTAGATGGGTAGCCTGCAAGCAACATCAGTTAATAATTAAGGGCCATATTCATTAATGTGTCCCTAATGATTCCTTTTGAGTAGGAAAGGAAGACACTTTGAGAATTACTGTTTGAGTTGCCAAAACACCGAGAGACTGAGCAAGCTAAAGAGCGTTGTACCTGTGTGATATTAGCATAGGCTTCCCTGGCTAATACTCAGAAGCAAATTCAGGACTGGGTTGTCTTGTTACATAAAAAAATGCAAGCTGTGTCCTTGCTTGCAAGATCCTGTTTTACTTCAAGCTGTCCATTTCTTTGCTGGATTCGACTACAATTGCCCCAGGTGCACGAAGACATGAACAGTATTTGTAGCTCTTTAATTTCTTCTGCCATATGCAGACCTGAACTGTGATTTTATCAGGTGTCTCTCTGTCTTGAGAGATACAGCACTAGCATGTTAGCAAAAAGGAAAGTAAGACTAACAGTTTTTGTCAAGGAGCAGCAATAGGAGAGGTGGTTAGATGCAGATGAATAAAAGTGACTATTTTTTTTTTTACACAGGCAGTGCTCTTTGAGTGTTTTATGTCATGCTTTTTCAATTACATTCATAATTCTACCACACAAAACAGAGCGCTAATTTCATACAACCAGATGCACAGGTACTTTTCTTTAGTGGTAACTGTGCATCTGTCCAAATTTAGCTGGCACATTTTTAATTTAAAAACTGCCGCTCATATTTTCCAAAGTACAGTTACCCTAATAATTCCCAAGCAAATGTTTGCATTTTTATTCATAGGGAAAAAGCACAGTTATAAAATAAAATCTTTCTCCTTGTCTGATGATACACGTATAAAGTTTGCGGACGATACCAAGCTGGGAGGGGTTGCAAGTGCTTTGGAGGATAGGATTAAAATTCAAAATGATCTGGACAAACTGGAGAAATAGTCTGAAGTAAATAAGATGCAATTCAATAAGGACAAATGCACTTCCACTTAGGAAAGAACAATCAGTTGCACACATACAAAATGGGAAATGGGAAATGACTGCCTAGGAAGGAGTACTGTGGAAAGGGATCTGGGGGTCATGGTGGATCACAAGCTAAATATGAGTCAGCAGTGTAACGCTGTTGCAAAAATAAGCAAACATCGTTCTGGGCTGTATTAGCAGGAGTGTTATAAGCAAGACACGAGAAGTAATTCTTCCACTCTACTCCGCGCTGATTAGGCCTCAACTGGAGTATTGTGTCCAGTTGTGGGCGCTACATTTCAGGAAGGATGTGGACAAATTGGAGAGAGTCCAGAGAAGAGCAACAAAAATGATAAAAGGTCAGAAAATATGACCTATGAGGGAAGACTGAAAAAATTGGGTTTGTTTAGTCTGGAGAAGAGAAGACTGAGAGGGGACATAATAACAGTTTTCAAGTACATAAAAGGTGGTTACAAGGAGGAGGGAGAAATGGGTTTAAATTGCAGTGGTTTAGGTTGGACATTAGGAAAATCTTCCTAACTGTCAGAGTGGTTAAGCACGGGAATAAATTGCCTAGGGAGGTTGTAGAATCTCCATCATTGGGGATTTTTAAGAGCAGGTTGGACAAACACCTGTCAGGGATGGTCTAGATAATACTTAGTCCTGCCTTGAGTGCAGGGGACCGGACAAGATGACCTCTCGAGGTCCCTTCCAGTTCTATGATTCTATGATGTCAGTTTTCCACTGTAGGAATCGCTACCTTGCAAAAATTAAGAACATTTGAAAATGTTTCTGTTCACAGAAATGAGTTCAAGCCTTTGATTTTACTAGAGCAAATGATACTGACATACATAGAATCACATTTTGTTATATCTGTTACTGTTACAAAATGATTATATGGATCATGTTATTCAAACACTGTTTTTATACATACAGAAAAAATGTATTCAAGCTATTTTAATCAAACTCTTCTAAAATTATGTTATACTGTGAAAAAAATGCTACTGAGATTAATCATAGATACAGCGTAAGGAAAAGTCAGCATAAAATCCAAGACATTTTACTTCAACTTTTAGTGTCTGCTGATATCAGACCATTTATACAGCAGCACAAACTAATTATTGATTAAAACTCACATGAAATTCTCTGCAGCTTTGATTCATTGTTCTTTCAGTTTATTTCTAATCCTCCCACACCACCCGTCTTAGTAGCATTAGCTGGGTTTCAGACATGTCTTGCATATTTGCCTTTTCTGACATTGCCAAGAACAGAAGATCCTTGTGGTAATAGCAGACATAAACAAGATAAAGCAAGTTTATTTTCTCTAACTTAAATCACAGGCTCTGTTATCTGGACTTCTGAACACAGTTTGCATCCAGATAATAAAGGGAAGCAAGATGAAGCATTTTTGTTTCCATTCCAGGTCTTTTAGTAGCAAATATTTCTCTATAGCAGAAATGTGGTCAAGTTTTTTAACTTACTAGTCACTTCACCTCCAAAAATTCTGGTTGAGTTCTCCTAATAAGTAGCTCAAAGTGTAACAGGTAGCAGCTGTTCTGAGGAAAAAGCTTGTGGTGTCATTCAGAGTGGCTGCTCTTTTCCTTATCTTGACTCTTTCAAAGAAGAAAGTAGTTCTGAGCATAGTTGTGCTCATCTTAGGTGGCCCAACCATCCATTTTAGTTGATAGGACACCGAATGGCTGATTAGATTGTGTGATTGCTTCCATCTAAGAAACTCAGAGCTGGAATTACTTCCACAGTTCTGCTGTCAATAATAAAATGATGTTTTTAGGGGAAATTCATTGTTAAAATGGCTCTGCATCAATCCTTCCTCATTCATTGGTCAGACCTGTGGTAAAAGAAGGGTATATGCATCTGTCTGAGAACAAAGCCAGTGAGTAAATACCTTGTTTTGAGGCAAGCTTCTATAGTTATAAGTTGCACTTACATGGTGCCTTTCATCTAAGAATTTCAAAGTGTAGGTCAAACATAAGTCTCATAAAATCCTATGAGGTAAATACTGTCCCTTTAACGGAGTTGCTTAAGATGAGCCAACCATAGAATGTCAAAGCCAGGAATAGAATCCTCAACAAACAACTAGACAATACTTCCTTCTATGATTACACTAAAATTACCTGAGTGAAATAGCATCCATAAATATCTGTACTGCTTGACCTCAGTGGGGTTTGGCTCAGGTCTGTAATGCTATTCTACAGTTTGAGATACTTATAACTGCACAATTTTTAGTCAATAACATTGTTTGATTTGATGATACTTTAGAAAACTAAAAATGTAAATGAGATTGTTCAAAGAAGAGTATCTGTTGTTGTGTCCTTTTATTGGGGCATATGTTTTCCATATCTTCAGTATTTTTAAAAAATTACAATTAGATTTCTTTTAGCAATTTTAATTTTGATCAAAGTTTTAGACTGATTGCAAAAGGACAGTCTTCCATTGTATACTTACACCAAGAAATGTCATTAAAGCATATTGGGTGAAACTGATCGCTGTGAAGAGAGACCACACATGGTTTATGAACCACTAAGGTCCAATTTAAATTATCCTGATAGGGCTTCAGTGGGACTTAAATGGTTCTTATGCTCTGTGTAGGCCCACTGTACAAGGCTAAATTTCACTCATTGACTTTTTCATAAGAAATGTACCAACTCCAGGTTATGTATGAGTTCTATGGATATGCCTCGGTATTCAGCCAGTCTACTCTGCTAACTGTCCAGAAAGTTTCAGATCAGGTGTGTGCTCTCTCACAGAATGTCCAGTAGATGACATCTAACATGGTGTAGAATGTTATCCTGAATCATGTTGGCTTAGTGATGGCCATTACCACCATATGGCAAGTGGAAGCCTGATTGTAAAAAAAATCAGAAATTGTGAGCAAGGAAGGTGGATTTTTATATCTAAGTATACAGGAAGCGTAAATAGTAATCTGACTTTACAAAGACATGGAATTTGTACTGCAGCAGAATTTCAGTGATGTTTTAGAGACAGTTCACTGTGGGGAGCCACAAACCATGACACAGACTGTTGAGGACTGCAAAATTACTCAGTTTCATGGAGGTCTTCATGCCTTGAACATAGCTGATAAGAACACTGTGGCTTGGCTTGACTGGATTGTATACACCAAATGAATAAATAAATAAAACAAAATACCACAGGGGTTGCCCCCTTATTCCCCAGTATGGGCTACCAGCATCCCAGATTACACAGGTGAGCAGCCTTGGTGGAAATTCTATTCTTTGCCCTGTGCAGATAGATGGACAGGAGTGGGGAATAAGTCGAGGCTTGGCTTGGCCTCCTCCCTTCTCCAGCACAACTGAGCTGGCACAGAGGGGAAAATGATTTTCTACTGGTTATTACAATTGCTCCTGGAACACGGAGGGAATTGTGACTCATAGCATAGGACTGCAGATGTCAGTAAAGTTCTGAATATGTTTAAGTTTTTGCAGGATCAAACCCATTAATAGGAGCTAGAGTCAAGTGAAACCTTTGTGCCCTGTGCTTGGTTACAACAATGTAAAATTTGGAAATGCAGCTTTTATTTATTTATTTTTAATTAAAATTCTCATTGCCATTACCAGGCATAGTATTTTGGCATTTTTCTATTCCACTGTAGTGCAAATATTTCACTTTGATGTTTGATTTTTTTAAATGGCACTTGATTTGAAAAACTAAAAATACCTCACTGAAGAAATATACTTCTCTTCTTACACACAAGATGTTTGAGCCCAAGTTGTTTAGAAGTTGAATATGTTGTTCAATGGGTGGGGGGAGAAAGGCTTATTCTAAGATTACAGTGTTCCTACTAAGGTTCCAAATTACCTATTCAGTTCCAGAATCTTTCCACATTGCTTTCAAGTTTTATCACTATATTTTTCATATCAGTCATATCAGTCACAGTTGCCTTGTTGTTCCCTCCGCCCCACCCCCCGTGCCTTTGACATCTTTTTCAAGGAAAAGCTAGTGGAATTGTGTGAAAGTTTTTCTTTATTGCTGACAACTGCTATTCCTTTGATATGACAGGTGTCTAGGACCTGTACACTACTATGCTTTAATTCAGAACATATATTTGAAAATATGGAATTAATGTCCAGCACTGTCAGAAAAGCAAGAGTGCAGATGAGGATGTTACCAATGAAAGAATAGAATATGTGGCTGTGAAGAAATATAGAGAAAACAAGGATGAGATTGAAGGTTAAAAGAAATAGAAGGAAAGTCATGATGTTCTGAAGAGAAAACGAATATGTCCCCAGAAAACCTATGGCACCTGAAGAGCATGGAAAAAAATAAACTGCCATACCCAAGGTGAATATTGTGGTTCATAAAGAGCATAAACAATTTTAGATATAGCTAGAGAGAGGTGGAAAACAAAGGGGAATAAAAAGGCACTTTCATAGAGCATTAGCAAGAGAAAACAAAGTCTCAAACACTTAAACATTTAGTGGCAGTTACCGTTGCAGTATTATTACTCTCTATTTTATTTTAAGAGTTAGTCTGACCTAATATCTTGGGACCTTTTACCCCCCTGCCTATTCCGAGCTTTAATTTTCAATTGGTATTTTAAATGAGTTAAGTGACTTAAGAAAATTGCTTTCATACACCAGAAGTATATTGGAAATAAAATTTTAAACATCAGTTCATGTTCAAATAGTCAGAGTTAATGCAACTGCAAGGTCTGGAGTTTCCTTTGCTAGTATAGAAAGGGAACTGGGTTTCTTGTTTTGTCCATTCTTGGGCCAAATTCTGGCCTGAGTGAGCCTCACTGACTTCACTTATTTCCCTGGGTTTGCCTATGTACAAATGAGGGGACAAATCCACTGATGCTATGCTGTAACGTTACAACCTGCCCTGAATAAGGGGTGGTGAGCAGTTGCATGATCACAGGAGCAGACCACAGAACAAACTGTAAACCAAAGATGCAACTCCTTCCCTGCCATCCATTTGCTCTGGGAGGGAGGAGAGTATGGGTGGAGACAGGGCTGCTCTTAATCCCCACTATGGTCTGCCTCCTCCCTGCCCACCGGTTGCAGAAGATTAGATTCTATTGGCCAAACAGCCCATGCCCTGTCCTCTCCCCACACAATTAGAGTAAAAAAATCTCAACTGCCCTTACTCAGCCAATCAAAGCACTAAAATATTCCTTCTTTAGGACTCATCTACTCTTTGAAATGGACTGAGATGCTACTCCAGTATAATTATTGTGGAATTCATAGAAGTTAAGACCAGAAGGAGCCATTAGACCATCTAGTCTGATCTTCTGTATATCACAGGCCATTACATTTCACCCCGCTACCCCTGTATTGCACCCAATAACTAGTGTGGGGAGCAGACTCAGAGCAGAACTTCGCCTAACAGGTGAAATCCCTAGCCCATGTTAAGGTAGTTTTTGCAAAACACCACAAATCCTTGTACAAACAGGAGGGGATCAATACATCATTGCCCAGCACCTTGTGTAGTCACTGACAACTGTGCATGGTGTTGCCAACCTTGAGATTTTATATGGAGTGTCATGATATTTGTTGTCAAAGCCATAGTTGCTGGAGTCATGCCATTATGTTTTTGAAACAGGACTACGTTAACACAAACTTTTGGTTTGCACCAGCAGGGCCTGCTCAGGGTAGTTAAAGTGCAACACTTAAGAATGCTCTGTGGTTCACACCCTTGTAGTCTGGACTGTGCCACCATGTAGGCAAGCCATAATTCTTTAATGTATCTCTTTCCAGAAACTCATCTTATTATTTGAATTATCATAGCACCTCAGAGCCCCAGTCAAGGATCAGCACCCCGTATTTGGACAGCTCTATGTCATATGGAGAATGGAGGCAGTATCCACACTTCCAGCACTTATCTGTATCTTTATCTGATGACTCTGGACATTCAGGTTGGAGGACATGCAAAAAAAAAAAAACCAAAAAAAAAAAACCTCTTAGTTTTACTGTTAACTAGACCAAACTCTTCTGACAGCATCAATTACCTGTGTTCTTTCCTGTGTGTATCTGTGTGTGGAGCCTAAGCTGGGGAGGGGCTGAACACTGTATTTATTACTATCAATTAGATTTGGGATTTGTGGTATTAGCAGGGAGCTGTGGGCAGAGCTGCATAACTCGCCTTCTTTTTCCTGTAACAGAGCATCAAATCTGAACCCCTTGAAACTCTGGAGGAGGGGAGGATGCTTTGAATGCACACCCAAACCAGGATTCATATCTCAAAATGAGGCCAAGATCATCTCAGCACCCTGCCTGTTTTACTCAGATTGGCACTGGAGATTTTCATTAGATGTTGGAGAAAAGAAAACCTGCTCCTATTCCCCTCTCCTGGCCACCTGAGAGCAGGGTTTAAAATAGTGGCTATTCTACTTTCTAGTCTCTGTTTCTTAGTGCTCCTATTTCATAAGGGACTGAGTGGATTGGGATTTATTTGTCTACCATCTTTATTTGTCTACACATCTTTAGGGGAAGAGGCTGTTGTATGTATCTTTTAGTATAATACATCTTATAGACTCATAGACTATCATGATGATTCCTTAAGGTCTGACCTCTTGTACATCACAGGCCCCTGAACCTCACCTGACCGCTCCTGCAATATGTCTATAACTTCTGGCTGAGTCACTGAAGTCCTCAAATCTTGAAGATTTCAAGTTACAGAGAATCCAACATTTACTCTAGCTCAAACCACCAAGTGACCTATGCCCCACCCTGAAAAGGAAGGCGAAAACACCCACATCTCTGCCTATCTGGCGGGGGGGAAGGGGGAAATTCCTTCCCAACCCCCAAATATGGGGATCAGTTAGACCCTGAGCATGCAGGCAAGACCCACCAGCCAGACACCTGGGAAAGAATTCTCGGTAGTAACTCAGAGTCCTCCCCATCTAGTCTCCCATTTTTGGGAGTTGGAGCTATTTGCCAATAGCAGGCATAGATTGTAGTCAATCTCCTCATACTGTCCCCTCCATGAATGTATTAAGATCAGATTTAAAGCAAGTGTTTTTTTCCCTACTACTACCCCTGGAAGGCTGTTCCAGAACTTTATTCCCCTAATGTTTAGAAACCTTTGTCTGATTTCAAACCTAAAATTATTGATGGCCAGATTATATCCATTTGTTTTGCACCAACTTTGGCCCTTAACTTAAATAACTCCTCTCCCTCCCTGGTGTTTATCCTTCTGATGTACAGTATTTATAGAGAGCAATTGTATCTCCACTCATCCTTTGTTTTGTTAGGCTAAACAAATCAAACTCCTTAAGTCTCCTCCTCTTCTCTGCTCACCCTAGTAGCCCTTCTCTGCACCTGTTCCAGTTTGGATTTATCTTTCTTAAACATGGGAGACCAGAACTGCACACTGCATTCCAGATGAAGTCTCACCAGTCCCTTACACTTCCCTATCTCTACTGGAAATACCTCACCTGATGCATCCTAAGATTGCCCTACTCTTTGTCACAGCCACATCCCATTGGCAGCTCATAGTCATCCCTGTGATTGACCAGTACACTCAGGTCTTTCTCTTTTTTCTCTAGCTTCCTACTACTATGTTCCCAGATTACAGCAAAAAATTTTGTTGTTAGTCCCTAAGTGCACGACTTTGCACTCTTATATTTCATCCTATTTCTGTTAGTCCAGTTTTCAAGGTCATCCAAATTTTCTTGTATGATATTCTGGTCCTCCTCTGTATTGGCAATACCTCCCAACTTTGTGTCATCTGCAGATTTTATTAGCACATTCCTAGGTTTTGTGACAAGCTCATTAATGAAAATGTTAAATAAGATTGGTCTCAAGACCAGTTCCTGAGGAACTCCACTAGTAACCTTTCTCCAGCCTGACAGTTAACCTTTCAACATGGCCCATTGTTGTCTCCCCTTTAATCAGTTCCTTACCTACCTTACAATTTTCTTATTTATACTCATCATTTCCAATTTAACTAATACTTTCCTTTGTGGAACGATACCAAATGGTTTACTGAAATCCAGCTAGATTAGATCTATTGCATTTCCTTTCTCTCTTTAAAATAAAATATAAATGAAAGGAATCTACTAATATATTTCTCATTATTACAATTTCCTAGGTGTAGAAAAAATTATTCAGACGGCCAAATTATGCATAATGTTTCTCTCCCTTTATTTCTTTTTGCATCTTGTTTATAACATCATGAATATATTTAATTTAATTTTTTCCTCCAGTGTTCTGGTTAGCTGATACCAGCTATCCTAACAAATACAGGTATATTGCATTGTAACACACAGTAGTGTCAGATGGCAGCATGGGCAATATACTGTATCATTATTGTGGCCTGATTCAGCTACAGAACATTTAATTGAATGCAGTGGGACTACTGACATGCTTTTTTTTAGATATGTGCTTATGCAGCTTTCTGATCTGGGTTCTAAATGCAATCATTCTGAACTTCTCCCACAGATGTGAGAGAGATTTTTAGTGGCCACGTTAAGAGAATTACTTTCATAGCCAGCTCTATGTAGTGCTGTGCATAATAACTGTTAGAGTTCACTGACTGGAAGTTCTTCATGTCTAATACATTAGTATGATCCTGCTGTAATCTTATGAGTTTTATTTTAAATTGTGATACATGTTCCTCCTTGTCTTTGCGTCTTTTATTTTTGGCTATGCTGTAGCACTGTGTGATCTGTTAAGATTAACATCATGCCCTTGTAATTCAACATTCTCACTATATGTATGTCATTTTCCTTTAACACATTTGGTAGAAGGGCAAGTTCTACTTTGTAGGGAGCATCGCTTATTCTGAACTGGAGAAATTAATTTATTTGGTCAAAAGTTCTTGGATTTTCGGTCAAGGGCAGAAATTTGTAATTGGTAGGTGAAAAAAAAATTTGCTCTCCCAGTGATACATTTTACTATAATGTCTTCACTTCATAGAATTTTTAATTCTATCTAATTCTATTTATTCTAAAAAAAGGACCACGTGGAGAAAAATACAAAATACATGTCTTAGAAATAAACACAGAGATCCGTCTTTAGTGTAGTCTTTTAAAATATTTGCAAATCATTAATTCATAGATTAGTAGAGTGGTGGTTCAGTGGCTTGTATGAAATGTGTTGAGGGTCTCAGTCTAGTTCTTAGTGGATGTAAGAAGAAAAAGACACACCACAATGAGAATCTTTTGTTAGTAGTCTCAACCGCAAAGCCTCAATGGACTGAAGGGATCTAGAAACTGAACTAAACTCCTTCATCCTAAAGAAATGGTTTTTAATGCCATCAGTCAACCTGAGGCCCCAATACTGCACTGAGATCCAAGCAGAACTCCAATCTCTTCTGTTCAGTTTCTTATATGACCCTCATCACTGTAGTCCCTGGACACCTTCCAGAATTGCATCAGAAGACATGATAGAATTTTTCATGTGGTTCTCTTTTTCTCTTTTCCACTGCCAAATGAAACATTGTTTGTTTGTTTGAAATATAGTTTGATATAGTGTATGTACAACTGTGTTATGTGTTTTATATTAGCAAAAGCAAAGGTTGTAGAAGTGCTCTTTGCACTTGGAGCAGAACATGGTGAGATGTATGGTGGTTGAAATCAGCATCCCCCACAGAGAGCTCTGTGGAGTATTGGGATCTTAGTTCAGAGTTGATAAGACTAATGCACCTTCTCTTGAATGCAATTTTTCTTATTTTTTTCCATTTCCTTCTTACTTCACCTAACAGAGATTTAACTTGGACTTCTGAAGACTTAGGGCTGAGAGATCACCTAAGGCCCCAGTCTTGGAAAGATTTAAACACATGCTTAACTTTAAGCACATGAGTAGTCCTGCTGAAGTGAGTGGGACTACTTGTGCTGAAAGTTAAGTCTTTGCAGAGTTCAAGCCTTCAGTTTGTGTTGTGTTTACCTCAGTATCATCAGTCTTGGGGTATGTCTACACACAAAATTAGGTCGATCTTATAGAAGTCGATTTTTAGAAATCAATTTTATACAGTCGATTGCATATGTCCACACTAAGGGCATTAAGTCGGTGGAGTGCGTCCTCACTACCATGGCTAGCGTCGACTTTCGGAGCGTTGCACTGTGGGTAGCTATCCCACAGTTCCCACAGTCTCCACTGCTCTTTGGAATTCTGGGTTGAGCTCCCATTGCCTGATGGGCCAAAAACATTGTCACGGGTGGTTTGGGGTACATGTCGTCAGTTGCCCATCCCTCCATGAAAGCAACTGCAGACAATCGTTTCATGCCTTTTTTCCGTGCAGACACCATACTGCTGTCAGCATACTGTGCAGTAGGACTGCTAACCATCGTCGTCATCCACCGCTTCCGTTGCAACTCTGCTCTCCTGGTGCCATGAATCCACTTCGCAGGTCCTCTCGTCATTCTGTATAAATATCTGTTCTTGTGGCATCCGTCGTCATCCACCGCTTCTGCTGCAACTCTGCTCTCCTGCAGACACCATACCACAGCAAGCATGGAGCCCGCTCAGCTCACCACTGCTGTTGTGAGCATTGCAAACACCTTGTGCATTATCCTGCAATATGTGCAGATCCTGCAAAAGCAGGCGAGGAGGCGATGACAGCGCAATCATGACAGTGATAAGGACATGGACACAGACTTCTCTCAAAGTACAGGCCCTGGCAATTTGGACATCATGGTGGTAATGGGGCAGGTTCAAGCCGTGGAACGCTGATTCTGGGCCCAGGAAACAAGCACAGACTGGTGGGACCGCAGAGTGTTGCAGGTCTGGGATGATTCCCAGTAGCTGCGAAACTTTTGCACGTGTAAGGGCACTTTCATGGAACTTGTGACTTGCTTTCCCCTGCCCTGAAGTGCAAGAATACCAAGATGAGAGCAGCCCTCACAGTTGAGAAGTGAGTGGCGATAGACCTCTGGAAGCTTGCAACACCAGACAGCTACCGGTCAGTCGGGAATCAATTTGGAGTGGGCAAATCTACTGTGGGGGCTGCTGTGACCCAAGCGGCCAACGCAATCACTGAGCTGCTGCTATCAAGGGTAGTGACTCTGGGAAATGTGCAGGTCATAGGGGAAGGCTTTGCTGCAATGGGGTTCCCTAACTGCGGTGGGGCAATAGACGGAACGCATATCCATATCTTGGGACCGGAGCACCTTGGCAGCCAGTACGTAAACCACAAGGGGTACTTTTCAATGGTGCTGCAAGCACTGGTGGATCACAAGGGACGTTTCACCAACATCAACATGGGATGGCTGGGAAAGGTGCATGACGCTCTCATCTTCAGGAACTCTGGTCTGTTTGAACAGCTGCAGGAAGGAACTTACTTCCCAGACCAAAAAATTACCCCTGGGGATGTTGAAATGCCTATAGTTATCCTTGGGGACCCAGCCTACCTCTTAATGCCGTGGCTCATGAAGCCATACACAGGCACCCTGGACAGTACTAAGGAGCATAAAATATCAGGGTTGGAAGGGACCTCAGGAGGTCATCTAGTCCAACCCCCTGCTCAAAGCAAGACCAATCCCCAGTTTTTGCCCCAGATCCCTAAATGGCCCCCTCAAAGATTGAACTCACAACCCTGGGTTTAGCAAGCCAATGCTCAAACCATTGAGCATCCCACCTCAGGAGGGTTGAGAGGGTATTGGCTCCAGGGTGATGAACAGTTCCTGGCTGCTGGGTATAAGGGATTCTCTGCTTGCCTGCCGTGCGCTATCCTCAACCACCTCCTCCCCATCATCTTCCTCATCCACAAAATCCTCATCCCTGTTGTGTGAGACTCCCCCATTGCAGGTGTCCACGGACAGTGGTGGGGTAGTGGTAGGGGCTCCCCCAGAATTGCATGCAGCTCATCATAGAAGCGGCATGTATGGGGCTCTGACCCGGAGCAACCATTTGCATCCTTTGTTTTTTGGTAGGCTTGCCTCAGCTCCTTAACTTTCACGCGGCACTGCTGTGTGTCCCTGTTGTAGCCTCTGTCCATCGTGCCCTTGGAGATTTTGGCAAATATATTGGCATTTTGTCTTTTGGAACGGAGTTCTGATAGCACGGATTCTTCTCCCCATACAGCAATCAGATCCAGTACTTCCCATTTGGTACATGCTGGAGCTCTTTTGCGATTCTGGGACTCCATGGTCACCTATGCTGATCAGCTCGCCATGCTGGCCACACAGGAAATGAAATTCAAAAGTTCCCAGGGCTTTTCCTGTCTACCTGGCCAGTGCATCTGAGTTGAGAGTGCTGTCCAGAGCGGTCACAATGGAGCACTCTGGGATAGCTCCCAGAGGCCAATACAGTCGAATTGTGTCCACACTACCCCAAATTCGAACCAGATGGTCAATTTTAGTGCTACTCCCCTCACTGGGGAGGAGTACAGAAATTGATTTTAAGAGCCCTTTAAGTCGACAAAACAGGCTTGGTTGTGTGGATGGGTGCAGGGTTAAATCAACCTAACGTTGCTAAATTCGACCTAAACTCGTAGTGTAGACCAGGGCTTGGTTGCACATGAGTTCCTTTGTCAGGAAAAGTGAGGTAGATTGATAAAGGATACATGATAGTGTTTTTGTATTTGGGCAGCTGCACTTAAATTTATTCCAGCCCCCCACCCTCCAAGTTACTTTAAATAGGTGGAGAAATAAACATGACAACAAATCTGGATCTGAGATTAATGAAAGTATTGGTCAGTAGGAGCATCTTTTAAATGGATTCAGTTACATTTGAAAAGGGAGAGAATTAATCTCCAAAATCTGAATTAAACTAAGGAAATGTTAACTTTAAATCAGCTTGTGATGCCCCACATTAATGAGGCAGGCAAGAAGCTAAGTAGGAGTTAATTAAATCAGGTTTATAAAAAAGGAGCTGGTGGCGAGGAGAGGCACAGATGGGAAAAATAGAGTTGACGGCATCCAGTCCTGTCACCAGCTCTGGTAGGAGAAACTGAAGGATTATACTCTGTTTAACAGATACTGTTTAAGTTGTGTCTTTTTTAATTGGCTGAAGCAAGCAGTAGCTACTTGTTGTGTGCAGGGCTTGTCTGGAACCTATACTAAAACTCTAGTTCTGAAATTAAGCTGAGGTGGAGAAATGCTAGGCACAATAGTGTGTCCATGCCTTACAGGTGATGTATTGAAAGTGTGTTTCAACAGAGCCCGGGTAACAACTTTACAAAATTACTTTGTTTATATATATATAAAAAGATACACCTTCTTAAAGGAAGCTCACAGGCCCCACCCAACCTTAAGTCTGCCCCTTCAAATTTGCAAAGGTCAATATAACAAATGACTAGGAGGTAATTAAATCCAGTTTCCTATTCAAAGGATCCACTTGAAACAATCTCCTAATAATTTATTTCAACTTTTGTGTGTATTTTGGCAAAATTTAGAGGACATGTAAAGTAGGTAGTGTATATTTTTGTTTTTGTCTGTTTAAAGATTTAAATTGGTTAAAAATGTACAACTCATATGTCACTATGTTTCTACTGGACTATTTTGGTCAGGGCTTGGAGGTATAACTTAGTAACACAGTGTCCAAAAGAACATGGTGCTCAGACAATAATACAATGTAATAATTTTCATACTAATTTGTTCATTTCAGAAGTTACATACACAGGAGCAGCAAAGTGAGCCTTTGAACAGTAGCCTGTGATTAATAAAGTCAGTTGTGTCTCAAAAGTAGTAATATTTTGCAAGTCAGAAGACTTGGGTATCTCTGTGAACACTGCAATGACAACTTGAGCTAGTTGGGAACTGGAAGTACCATTCTGCAGGAAATTCCGACATTTCAAAAAAATCTTTGTTCCAGATTGGAGTGAAAAGTTAAATTTCCTATGAAACAAAAATGCCCCCAAAATTGATTTGGCACCATTAAAATGTTTTGCTTCAATAGTTTTGGTTTGACTTTATCATTTTGATCCATTTCATTTAGACTTTTATAGTATAGTGAAATAGTAAATCTAATAAAATTAATAGGTCAATATAATATAAAAGTCAAAACAAAATGAATCCAATTTTAGATTTTTCCTTTGAAAAATGTTTTAATTTTGATAAAACTGCATTTTTCAGCAGAAAACTGCTCAGCTGAAAATTTGATCAGCTCTAATAAAATCTTCTGCTTAATGTACATCAACAGTCCATAAAAAACAAGCAAAATGTTAGGATGCATAAAGAATAGAATAGAGAATTCAGAAAATGATTTATATAATTGTTTATATTAAATTAAATCCTCAAATACTGGTCTCAGTTCTGGTCGCTCCATATCAAAAAAGGGAATAGCTGAAATAGAGGCATTCAGAAAAGTTTATAAACACAGAAAATCTTTTGTATGAAGAGAGATTAAAATGATTGTGAGTGTTCTCTTTAGAGAAGGGATACATAACAAAGGACAGGACAGAAGCATAGAAAATAATGAATCTTCTATAGAAGAAAGATGGTGTCATTCTATTTACCCTCTTATAATACAAGAACTAGGGAATGTTAATGCAATTGAAAGGCAGTAAATTTAAAACTGATAAATGGAAATACTGTTTTCACACAACACACAGCTAGCCTGTGGAACTCATTGCCACAGCGTAGCATTGACTATGGAAATTTAGCAGGATTCAAAAAAGGATTGGTCATTTTATATGGATAACAAGAATATGTAGAGTTATAATAGCAAGAATTAAAACCTCCCAAAGACTTGGAGCTGGTATGCCAGTGGATGTATGTCATTGCAGAGGTGCCAGCCATACTATCTCCACCACCTCCCCAGCTCCTAGCTACACAGCAGATGGGAGGGGGTGTTCACTATGGCACACAGGGCATGCAACTCATGTGCTAGTTCCTTGCCTCCTGCCTCCATTGGTTTCTACTGCCTATCTGGCCTGTTACCTTTGCAGATGGGTGGAGGAAAATATTCCCCTATGGGAAGACCAAAAGGGTTAGACACTGATGTCTACATGGTGGGCAAACTTTTTGGCCCGAGGGCCACATCTGGGTGGGGAAATTGCTTGCGGGGCCGGGGCAGGGGGTTGGGGTGCGAGGGCGGAGTGTGGGGTGTGGGAGGAGGTGCGGTGTGCAGGAAGGGGCTCAGGGCAAGGGGTTGGGGCAGAGGAGGGGTGCAGTGTGTATGAGGGGGCTCAGGGAAGGGGGTTAGGGTGCAGGAGGGATGTGGAGTGCAGGAGGGGGCTCAGGTCAGGGGGTTGAGGTGCAGGGTGCAGGAGGGGGCTCAGGGCAGGGGGTTGGGGTGCAGGAGGGGTGCAGGATGCAGCAGGGGGCTCAGGGCAGGGAGTTGGAGTGCAGCTGCTCTTTATTTCCTGTTAAAGAGCAGCTAGGTGAGCTAGCCTGGGATATTTGTCCCACATTTCCTGGTACTTCATGTGAAACCCATTTCAATGACAGGTTTCAGAGTGGTAGCCATGTTAGTCTGTATCAGCAAAAATAACAAGGAGTCCTTGTGGCACCTTAGAGACTAACATAATTATTGGGCATAAGCTTTCATGGGCTAAAACCCACTTCATCAGATGCATGGAGTGAAAAATACAGTAAGAAGAAGTGCTATAATATATATTCTTACTGTATTTTTCACTCCATGCATCTGATGAAGTGGGTTTTAGCCCACAAAAGCCTATGCCCAAATAAATGTGTTGGTCTCCAAGGACTCCTTGTTATTTTTCCATTTCCATTTCAATAAGTGTTCAGAAGGATTTTAGTTTTATAGCTCCTCATAACCTACCCAGTGTAGGAATGACCTTTCTACTACAGATCACCGATCCTCTAGTATGGATTGCTCAGAAAACAAAATAATAGTTGGGGAATTCTTTTGGGTTGCTCTCCAGGCTTTTCCAATTGGATTGCCAATCCTTCCTGTGAGTTAGCATGTTGCTGTGCCCCTGGGTAGGCAGAACAGGCTCTGATCTATGCTGTATCTGCTGGTATAATGCTGATCCAATCTGATGACTTTCTCCAGAGCCATTCTCTGCTCTCACGTTTTCGTTCTTGCTGACATTTGCTTTTCCACCTGCCCTGGACTGGCTGAGGAACTAGTCTCCTTTCCCCCAGTACTTAGATATCTGTCTAGGTCTCCAACAGTTCTAAATACACATTATTTCATGTTAGTTTCTGGAGAGAGCTTCACTGTTGCCTGCTCAGATACAGAATTGCTTGCCAAAAACTGTTTTAAGAGTGTTTCATTTTTCCCCCGAGTGTAGTGTTTCTTACTCACTGTTTCAGACCTTTTTCTCCTCCTGTAGAAGTAGATTTGTAGTAGGTATGACCAGATTTCACAAGTGACTGTACGCATGCTGGTCACTGAAATAGAACACCGTTTTAGGTTCCTTGTCACAGAAACCTTGGAGCAGAGCTTCTTTCCTCTGCCTCACAGTTAGTACCTCTTTTTGTCTCTGCCTTTTTCATTTCTTGCTTGTTCTTCTCTGCGTATATTCTCTTCTTTGTTTTAACTACTGGTCTTAAGAAATCTCAGTGTTTCATGGTTATTTGTGGCTTGGCTTTCTCTCTCTGGTCTTGCATTTCATTCCAGCCACTAAACTAACTGGCAGCTCGCTTCTCACTCTGGGCTCTTAGATACTGCTGCAAGGCAGAAAAACCAGTTCTATCCAGACTATACTGTGAGGGATGAGCTGCATGTAATTACTTCTCCAGTCTGCTAGCAGAAATTTAACATTTTTTGTAACTATATGTATTGTATTGACTGTTAAAGGTGTTTCCAGACTTTTTATAAAGCACCTTACACTATTTCCATAATATTTCACAATACATGATGAAAAATAATAGGTCCATTAAAAATATTTAGTATATTACAATGTTAAAGTGCCTACCCAAGTGACATGAGATGACGTATATCTTACCATGGTAAATCATAATAAAAAAGGTTGACTTAAGACCAGCAACTATACTTGTCTAGAAATGAAAAGCACAAACACCTCCTATCCACACTTGACAGAGACTGTGTATGGATTTTTTTTATTCACACTAAATATCATTGAGCCGCTAGTAGCCATAAATCTCACATGTGAAAACACAAGATAGCTGCTTTTTCCCATAAGCAAAGGCATGTTTGTATTTTTGTTTAATAACAACTTTGATCCCTCTACCATTGGCAATGGTCATTGAGAAATCCTGACATAAAGAAGGTATCTGCAAGATAAAGTTCTACAAGGGATGATTAGCAGCACTTAAGTTTTCTTTTTGTTGAAAGGAAGAATCCCTGATTGAACAGTGCATTGAATGATATGACAAGCAAGTACTTGATCCCTGTCCAGCTGGAAAGGAATTGTATTCATCAGCAGCTTTTTAGCTAAGGATGTCTTTATATTTTCACTCTTTGTTTGAGTCTCTCCAGATCCTCCCTTTACTTCATGTCAGCACTATATAGTAGGTATGCCAAGTGGTTTTGAAATTTAAATTACAGTCTCTTTTTCAGATGTTATTGGAAAGAACATGTAATTTATAACCACGTGTTAGGAGTACAGGATGTTCATGGTTCACTGCCAATTCTTCTTTTGTAAAGTTAATAAAACTTTCATAAAACACTTATACACGTGTATATTTCATGGTAAAGATTTTTTTTATCTCATAGGCTAATGTAAAGATTTATTAAAATAATTTTTTGTTAAGAGGAGTGTCAATAGTTTGCAGCTGAGTGTAATTTTGTATTCCCACGAGATGACAGTCTGACTAAAAATGACAGTAACAGCTTTGTTGATTTAGCACTAAAAATAAAAGGATTCTTTCAAATGATAGAAAGCTCTCATACCCTGAGCGTTCTGAAATACACTTGAGACCCTTAAGTAGAGTTGCAGGGAAATGTTCACCGGCAGTGTGGACACTGGTGAATAAGCCTTAGCATGCTCACTGGCTCTGACCCATTGGGCTCTCACCTAAAAATGAATGTGAAGAATCTAGCCAGTGCACTAACAGAAGAATCCAATGTGTCTGAATATGGGAACCATCAAGGCTATGGATAATGTCATGGAATATTTAGTAGGGGCCAATGCCCACTGAAGGCAGTAAGAGTCTTTCCAGTGATTTCAATGGCCTTGTGACATCATTGTGACTTGATTTTTGTTCTACTGGTGACTATCGGCTTTACTTTAGGAGTGACCAAAAGGGACTATTATCTGAAAGTTGTGCAGGGGCATATGTGAAAAGAGATGATTGTCTTAGTCCAATTGCTGGAAGAAGGCTGTTCACATCACAAAACAGAGTGACAATTGGTAGCTTTGTTGGAAGTCTTGGTGAAGAGGCTGAGGATTAAGTAGCCATGGAGCTGGAACTCTCTCCTCCCTCTAAGTGAGGGAGAGGCACATTGGCAGGACACTGTGGGGGTGTCTACATTGTTCCTGCTATACCATACCTATTCTGTAGATAAACACCTCCCAAGATCTTCCTCCATCTATGATTGGCCATTAAACAGACCAAGAGTATGTTGTATAACTTAGAATACATCTGTGTGCCTTTCTAATTCTGGCTTAAGCACTTTGCAGTTGAATTGTGGAGAAGGCTAGGTAATCTAGTGATATATGTCTGCGTTATTTATGATGACCCGCATCAATCATTTACATCAGTGCAAAGTGATCAGACTTTGCACTGCTGTAAATGACACAGGTCAATGGGAAACTGGCCTTCAGGATAGACAAAGCACTGGAGTTGATAAAAATTAGGAGCACTGTGCTTGTTAGAGAGCAATGTTAATTTTATAGGGCCAGAGTACTGCGCTCTCTGGTCCAGATCCTCAAAGGTATTTAGGCTTCTTACGCCATTGGGAATTAGGCACCTATATACTTTTGAGGATTTAGACCTCTATCCTTATGATAACTGCCCATTCATCCTAAATCTAGCAGTTACTGCTTCCTTTTATATTTAGAAAAACACGCACCATTTATGTGACATCTGTTCAAGATGTGTGCGTCACTGCCAGCCCATCCATAGAACATGATGCATTGCAGTTGCTTGCCTCTGCTTTGTTGGTTTTTGGTTTTTGTTTTGTTTTTTCCTAAAACAAATCTTTCCCAGTTCACAGGTAACAAAGATGGGGAGGGGAAAGGGCTGCACTGGGTAATATTTTGCCCCAAGTGGATGTTTATAAAAAGCAATTGGAGTTGGCAAAGCCAACATTGATTTGTGTATAACAGTAAGATTTGGGGAGAATTAAACATGAAGAAATGTTGATTTGTTGTATTTTTCCATTTTATCCCACATACATGATAAAATAGAAATGTAGGTCCTTAGAGAATAAATTAGTGTGCAAGGAAATAAGGAGAAGATAATTATACTAGGGGAGTTAAATACAAACGGGTTGAAATTAGGATACGTTCATAAGACACTGCTGAGTGACTGCTGCCTCCTGACCCAGATCATAGCAGACTGGTCACAAATGATTTTTAAATAAAATCAGGGTCTTAAAGCTTATTAAATTGGGTTTGTGTAATTCAGCAACTTGTGAACTGAGAAAAAGTGTGAGCATTCTTCAGCTATTTCTTACATTACTATATTTTGAAAACTACCTTCCACAGGGCAAGATGGGACAGTCACTATACTGCCCTGTACTGCAAACATGGTTTCTCAGACTGCTTTGGTTAAAACTGGTCTCCTTGGGATGGAGGGAGGGGCTTAGCTTAGTCCCTGATTGACTTTTGTCACAACATAAAACTATTCCATTATTCAGCAAAAGTTGGCATGTGCTGAAAACTCAGGGCTAGGAAAGCATAGGTGCAAGTAGGTCACAACAGAGGTGCATCTAACAAAGATGTATGGGGAGTCTTATCTAAACTCTGCTCTCACACTTGAAGAAAAGGAGTACTTGTGGCACCTTAGAAACTAACAAATTTATTTGAGCATAAGCTTTCGTGAGCTACAGCTCACTTCATCGGATGCATTCAGTGGAAAATACAGTGGGGAGATTTATATACACAGAGAACATGAAACAATGGGTGTTACCATACACACTGTAATGAGAGTGATCAGGTAAGGTGAGCTATTACCAGCAGACACCCATTGTTTCATGTTCTCTGTGTATATAAATCTCCCCACTGTATTTTCCACTGAATGCATCCGATGAAGTGAGCTGTAGCTCACGAAAGCTTATGCTCAAATAAATTTGTTAGTTTCTAAGGTCCACAGGCCAAGGTGCCACAAGTACTCCTTTTCTTTTTGCGGATACAAACGAACACGGCTGGTACTCTGAAACATCTCACACGTGAGTAAATCTGAAGTAATTCCACTAAAACAAGCAATTGACTTGGGATGGCTCAGGGGAATGCTAATGAGCTACAGAATATTTTCCTTGAGAGTCCTTTGTTCAAATCTGGCCTAAATTAGTGACCACCAAGTCACTGGCATATCTTTCTTAAATGAGTCAGCCTAAATCCCATTCTTAGTGGTATAGATTTCCACATCACAATTTACACTTACCTTAGAACTCTCAGTAGAAGAGACAAGGACTGATTGAGTATGGAGTTTGGAGTACCTTCTGAATTCCAGAGCTTTCTCCATCAGGTTTGTGATAAGGCACCTTGCTAGGGAATTTTGCACTGCATCTTCAGATGTATGCAGTACCTGTTCTTGACTAAACAGTTGTCTTCCAGCCCCAGCATGGTCAGTTCACCATGAACACAGCACTTCCTTAAACAAAACAAAACAAAAAAATGCAATTAGCCAGCCCATTAAAACCTCTGTTAAGCAACCACTTGTGGGAAACACAAAAAGTAAACGATGGTCTTTAAATAAAGGTATGTGAGAATTTTACCCAAAAATCTGAGAAGAGTCCCATAGAATAGTACATCATACTTATTTTACACCCACAACTTACAATAAAAATATGTAATTATTTGTATTCTTATAAAATACTTAAAATACAAATAGAGTGCAAAGGTTTTTATTAAGCATCACAGAGCACCTGTGGCTGTAACTTTGACCCTTCTGTTCTGCTCTAGATATAAAGGTAGGTGAAATAAAAATATAAAGTTTGTGCTTTTACACCAGTGCTCTCAGGTTGTCAGTATAGAAAAAAGGCAATGCACAGAATTAGAGCAGACCAGAAAACAAAGAGGGAAACTGCATTTTTTTCTTATTCTAATTTAAATCAAACAAACATTTTCCAGCCACCTCTCCTGTGCACAGCCCTGTCTGTTTGTACCTTGTGAGCACTGAAATGCAAACCATTATACTGGGTCTCCAAGGAGAAATGGGCTGTTGTACTTGGTATCAGGTTCAGGGAGTCTCTGGGACTGTTGGAGTGAATAAAGGGATGGTTGTTTGGCACATCCGAGGCTGGATTCTCCATTGCTTTGCACTTGATAGGTGTAGTCATTTAAATTTGTATAAAGTGAGGGTAAAGAGGGTATGAAATGCTACTGAATCAGAATGAGATTCACTTGCAACAACGTAAACAACTACAAAATGTGCAAGGCATGGGAGAATCAGGCAAAGTAAGGGACAATATTCAGGCCTAAAGAGTGGGAGGAAAAGGCAAAAAAAAAAAATTGGTATTCATGCACCAGCAGCAAGAATCTTCTCCTTACAATGGGGTCCCCTTACACAGCATATCCTATACCAAGCCTGGAATACAAACAGTGAGGAAATTCTGTTCATAATCTAGAAATCTCTCTTACAAAGAAAACTCTGTACCGAGACAGTAGTTCCCAAGTTACAGATGGAATCTTGTACTACTGCAGTGGGGATTCCTGGTGTTAAGAGCTGATATAAAGAACTGCACAAAGGAATCCATCTGCAGTGTGCACGCATGCACACACACACACACACACAAACACAAGAAGTTTTATTGTTCTTGGAAAACCCAAGAACTAGACTACTGGCAATTTACCAGTGAACTATTTACATATGTACAGCCATAGAGCACTCTTATAAAACCTGACACACACAGGATTATCTGGAGAATCATACTCTGAGAAAAAGAAATGCATGGGCTACAAAATATCCCAAATAAAGTGATGATGACCACATTTTAGGCCACTTTTTCTTGCAACTCATACATCCATAAGTACAGAGCCACTTGCTAGATTACAAGTCATGAGAAGACACCAAGAAAATATTTGAAGATGTCAGACATTGCACAGTCCAATATTGCTGCAACTAAACCAACATCTCTATAGAAAATGAAGCCTTTTGCTGTTGTTCATTTTTCAAGAAGGTTTGAATTGTGGTGAATAGGCTACTACAGATGATTAAGGTTTTATTTTTCCTTTGATAAATATTGTGTCTGTTTATGTAAAGTGAGGGTACCATATGGCTGTTTGCATTCACAGCTTTCATTAGCCGCTTTGTAATGCTCTGACTGATTTCTGGTCATTTGGAACTTGCTTTAGTTTGCCTTCCATCCAGTAGAAGAACATAAAGGACCTGATTGTGCCGCTCTTATAGATTTTTTTCTCCTCCAGAATGTCAGATGGGCTCCTGCATGCACTTTTCGAGATATAAACTCAAGAAGAGCATTAGAAAGTGAAGCTGAGGGGTCACAAGGTAATGACTGCATGTTTAGATGGTTCTACACAGCCCTGTGTATGAGAGTGCTCTCAGTTATGCTACTTGAAGTCAGCAGCTTGAACTGGCCGAGGACCTGGCAGAAAAACATGTGGTCTTCCCTGCTCCCTACTGCCACTATCCTGCCTCCAGCCCATCCCCAAAATGCTCCCTGTGCTGAGGGGGGAGCAGGTGGCAAAGAGATTTCCGCGCTGGCCTTGTGCCATTTGAGGATTTCTATGTGATGAGCAAATGCTCAGATGCCCATTTAGTGTCATTTTCAGACTGCTTTGTGTTGCCTGGGAACCCAGGATTGGAACTCAGAATTGATCCCATTATATTGAAAATACATAGATAACACTGGAACTTAGAATTTAGCAGTTAGAACTATGAGTTTGGGGGGTTTTTTTCAATCCACTTAATGTCATATCTCTTGGATCTGACTCATCAAGATACTTAAGACCAAGTCTATAGATAGTACCACTTATGCGTAAAATAGCAAGTGCCTAATTTTAAGCATGTGAGCAATCCCATTGAAACAATCAGACAGTTTGTGTGCTTAAAGTTAAGTGTGTGCTTACGTACCTTGCTTAATCAGAGCTATAATGAATACAATCACAGCTTATTGCCCACTAGTTATGAATTCAAGAATCTGCACAGATAGAGACTAAAAGAGGAAGCAAACATATTAGGCATCGGGGTGATCTTGTTCATGCTAGTTCAGACCTATATAAATAGTCACCAAAAGTATCTTAAGGTGTTTGGAAAAAAAAATTTGTTATAAAATATATGTTAGAAGATTAAAGCACACACGTAACATTCCTCCCTTCATGTCAAAATGAAATTGATAATTGCCAGTTTTTAACCAGCTCAAAAAAGGCTTTCACAGTTTTCCCTTCGCAGGCGATTACTTATTGTAGCCTTTGATGTTGACATTATTTAACAGAGATTTTTTTGTCTTTATTAATTATTTCAACTTGTTCATTCTGTCTTCAATTTAACAAAGCTTTTGAAAAGGAAACTGTAAACAAATGATATAGGATGGTTTAGTAAGAATGTGAATTGTAATTCTGAGCTAGATTTGCTTATGATGATGGTTTCAAAATATATAAAACATATGGACCACCAGAAATTCAAATGTAATAGTTTTGGTCTTCTGATTTATTATATAATGTAATTTACATTTTATTCACATTTCCCATGTTCTTTTTTTTCCTCTTCCATTTTAATATTTTACTATCTGTGGCAATAGCAAGAATGTGAGCAAAATGTATTCCTCTAATAAGGTCATATCATTCATAGAAAAACATCAAGAAATGCTGAAAGCAAGCTACCAAATGTCATGATTTAGTAGTTTACTAAGAGAACTGGAAATCTTACAATGGAAGGAGAACAGGAAACCTAGTGAGTTTTTCTCCCTGTTTTTATTGGCAGTTGTATACCACAATATAGATACATTTGTAAATTCTTACCCTAAATCTTATTGGGTGGTTATTCTGTTTATAGTACTCAGATGCAACTCCCGTTAATGTTGGTAGAAGTTATAATCTTGTCTCAGGCCTGATTCTGCCTGCTATACTCACCTGGAGTAGTACTATAGCTCACAAATAGTCCTACGAGAAAATAATGGGAACTACAGTGTCCATTAAAAAGCCAAAGGAGTTAGTAAAAGTTATCAGTGCATAACTGTGCAGAAAGAAATATACATTGGGTACCATTACACATGGATATATACCACTTGAAATACCTAAGTTAACTGGCATTTTGCATTCTGAATACAGGAGAATATCACATAAACCAAGATGAACTATCATGTTGAGATGAGCACTCATTTTTAATGACACCCACTATAAAACATTAATACATGATTGAAGATGGTTGGGATTTTTATCCTGCATTCCATCCCCTTACCTCTGAATATTATTTCACTCAACTGTTCACTTTAATATTTAAGGTGATGAACTGAAAATATGCTCTACTCAAATCTATCTGAAAATGTCCTGCTAATTAGCCTCCCAAATTCAGATCAGGTGTTCACTAACACTAACTAATTTGCTGCCCAGCAAAAAATACTAGTGCTGAAATTGTCATCAGGGAAAATGGAGGGGGAAAAGTTGAGAAATCTTTGATCCTCCTTTCAGCCAACCTCTGCTATGTGGGTGAAAGGGAGATCAAACACAAAGAGATGTGCGTTCTATGCTGTGTTATAGGAATCCAATACTCCAAGAATCATTTGTAAGTTAAAATAGGAACTCTGCCAAAGAGACCATGGCTAAGGAAAGGCCATAAGTAATAACACATGCAAAAAAGATGTTTGCTTACCATCCTTGGCTAGTTGACTTCAACCGAAGTTGATATGAAATATCATCACTCAACTTCCATCTGCCTAGAGTATTAGGCTTTTGCCTTCTATAGTTACAGCACTAGTAATATGGTACTACTAGCTGGGTTTATGAAGCCTACCACCTTTTCATGAGGTCATTTATAACCATCCTCATCCCTGGTATCTCCTCTTCTGCTATACTGTTGGTTGTGATTCAGTGCAGGCAACATGGGTAAACAGATCAAGTATGACAGGTTATATTTTCCATCCCCCAGGATCCAGAAGACAGAGAGTTAACTCTTTCCTCATCTCTCCGATAACTCATACCCACCCAGATATAAAGGGACAAGGTAATGAGCTAGGCTGACAGGTACTTTTGGCCTGGTCTATCCACTGTACCACAATAACTGTTGCAGTTAGTGATGTGGGTTTTTTCTGAAATAATTAAAGCTGTACAACCCCCATAGTTTGGATGCAGTTATACCACTGGAATGAAGATTCTCATTCTCATATGGCATAAGCACTTTTATACCTACAGATAACTACATCCACACTAGGAATGTTGTACTGTAACTAAAGCAGTACAAAGTTGTGTGCAGACAAGGCCTTAGATAAATAGACTGAGGATGAACTGGAGCTTACATTAGATAGCTCTTTTTTCCTTATTGAGCTCAGGAGGTGAAAGTGGAAGAACTAGTAGGAAACAGGCTAACCCAAGACCCTTAGAACAAGCCATGAGAGTTTACAAACTGATTTTTGTAGTAGTCTAAGATGGACTTTTTAATTTTCCTGCTTGTTTACAACCCTATTCATTTCTAGTTAAAGCGTTTTCAACTTAATTTCATGAAAAGGAAAAACTGGACGAGAAGCTCCCTCTCAACAGACTTTTGCTAGTGGTCTGCATTAACTGACTCTACTAACTCATGACATCTTCACAAAGAAGGTCCTTTTATCTGCTGCTTTGGAATGAGACTTCTGACCACCACTTAAGCTGTGGCATGTATGTGTTACTGGCTTGATTTTAGTTCTTTTTTGTTGAAAATATTCCTATGGTTGAAAGTCTGATTCAATGGAATCCACCCAACACCAGCCACTGGCAGCCCCCATGCCCCACATCACCACCATCAAAAAAAAATACACTTTCTTACACCTTTAAGAAAAACTCAAATATTGAAACATCTGGATTCATGGATTCAGACAGCTACACACTGCCATGTGTTATCCTTCATCGTTGTCACTATAGTTATACTACCCACCCAGACATAATTTTGTTCCCTTGATTTGTTTTGTAATGAACATAAGAATATTAGAACATAAAAATGGCCATACTGGGTCAGGCCAAAGGTCCATCCAGCCCAGTATCCTGTCTACTGACAGTGGCCAATGCCAGGTGCCCCAGAGGGAGTGAACCTAACAGGTAATGATCAAGTGATCTCTCTCCTGCCATCCATCTCCACCCTCTGAGGCTAGGGCCACCATTCCTTACCCATCCTGGCTAATAGCCATTAATGGACTTAACCTCCATGAATTTATCCAGTTCTCTTTTAAACCCTGTCATAGTCCTAGCCTTCACAACCTCCTCAGGCAAGGATATATTCCGCTGACTATGTCTTGGTGCTCTTATCATATTGTGAAATAGATGTGTAGTAAAGATTTCAAAAGGAATATAGTCTCAGGATATGTTAAGTTACAGTTTGGAGGAGTTCTATACATTTTCTCATAATGTGATGTGTTGGGTACTAGTAAGAACAGAACTGGAATGATTGATCTGTTTGATGTTACGAAATATGTCTGATAAGAGCCTTTTGTAGGTTGCATAATGGGCGTGGATTTATTTTAAATTCAGATTATTACTCTTGGGACCCATGCTTCCCTCTCCAAGTGTCCACTACCTACCTTCTCCCAGACTTCTGCCCCTCTATATTTTCCCTGATACCCCACCCCCTTTCAGGCTTACTCCTTCACAAGCAGCAGGTCAGTTCTTATTTATAATAATTGTAAATGTTGTTCAATATATGTGTGAAAATGGCTTTGTAAATGTGGCTCCGGCCATAGCCATGAATAATGGGAAAAGGGGATGCTAGCTTCAGCATTATCTATGGAGCAGCAGCAGCCAGTGCCCCTCCATAATAGCTGTATTTATAGCCATTCATAAATCCACACTGCACCCACACTGGAAAATCAACATATTTGAAGTTTCTCAAGCAATAGGGCTACATAGCGTGGGGCAAATGACACTTCTGAAAGGATCAGCTGCCCCATCAAAAAAAAAATGAAACAGGCTCTTGCATGCTTAGTTTCATTCCTAACAGTCTGCGCTGACTAAAATTCAACCCTCCAGGCCATCATATTACACTATTGTATGTCATATTGCAGTTACAAAAATGCAAAATATTTCCATTTCCAAGCAACGAGGGCAAACATTTTTCCATGATTTTTCCAGTGGTTCCACATGATAGAATCAGGTCATAATCTGAACCATCTATTCAGTCATTCAGATGTAATTGTGTGTGTGTATGTGTGTGTATCATTTCATAAAAGTCACACACTAACAATGCCTTGCTTTATTATGTGGGTCAGAATAAGCCACTGGTTGGTCTCTTGCTACTGTGCTTTGGTATATGGCAGTGTGAACCTTGGCATATGAAAATCTCATTGTGGTTTTTGTATGATATGAAACTGGTTACTTAAACATCATTGACCAAGGAAAGGAGCAATTATCTGTGGCTTTGACTCAGTTCTGTTCAGCTATAACCATGTAATTAGGAGATAATTATGGCTATGGAATAATTTGATATAAGGATATATAAATATAGATTCTGGATGACTGTCACTACATTAAAAATATGATTACCTGTGGTTTTGTTAGCCTTTTATGAACAACTCTTTCTGTTCAGGAAGTTATATAGCTACCCCTCTATACTATCCAATGACTTGTTTATAGTCTGCTAATTATTTGCTAACATTTTGGAGAAAGAGATTAGCAGATCTTTATCCTGCCATCTTGAAGACAATCTTGGGAATCTCAGTTCCCAGGTCAAGAGATTTCATGATTTCTGGATGTGGTCACTGAGGGGAAGGGCTCTCCACTGAAATTTTGTGCCATCTCAGATGCACTGGAGCTTGTACAAGGAAGTGTCAATTATACCTCCCTGTGTCAATAAGGTCCCAAGAGCTGCAAGGAGGACTTACTTCCAAAGGATGACAGGTGATGTTTCATAAGTCAGCCCATTCCTGGCTACCTTGGTGATACTCCATTGTCAGCTAGCGCTGCCTACTCTCTGGGCTGCTCTGACAGGTCTCTAGTGTAAGGGGACTGTGGTCCCTTTGTATCTTTGCCATCTCACACCCTTTACCTTTCTCTGGCTGTCTTTCCTGGTCTACACCTGTGGATATTCCGTGCAGAAATAAATCTGGCCCTATGACTTGTGCTATCAATCTAGTTGCAGGGAAAAAGGATTTGTGGAGAAGAAAAATATATATTACTTTTCATCCCCAAATCATATTTCAAAACATAATCCATTCACCAGCCCCTGAAGTGCAGCCACCTCTGAGATGACACCCATTAGCTGTCAACAGGGGGCTCACGACAATGAGGGGGAAAATGTGGTGGCCCTGAAATGAAGACAGTGTGTGATTCATATTCCAGTATCTTTAGAGTTTCCTTTATGAAAGCCAAATTGAATGAGGTATTTGACATCATTGTTAGACAGTACACCATAGGCAACTTAGGCATAATACAATAATGCTCAGAATAGTATAATAATGATAAGTAAACTTGGAAAACCTGGATGTTGAGTTCAGGATACCATCTGAGAGTCTGGATGTTTATTGGAATTTTATCCAAATTTCCTAAATGAGCCTTGTTAACCTTGGTAGTTAACAATCACATGTCTCAGTGAACTTTGAGTATTTTTGTAGATACTGAGCCCTATTTTAATAATTATTGTAATTAGCGTATAAGCACAACTGGATTTAATTTTCTAATTAAACAAGTTGTTTGTTCTGGCTCATTGATGCTTCAGTGGCTTTTGAAAGTTGTAATAGAACTTTATCCCAGGCAATTTATCAGCTGAAGAGATGGTTTGGGTAACCCCACTAAGCCATAGGATGACAAAAATCTACAGAAATACAGGGTGGCGTAAGTTATTGCAAAGAAAGGCATTGTTGCTCTTTTCACATATTTATTTTAGATTTAGCCCTACCAGGCCTACAACACCAGGCTATGACAGATGGGATGGGGTGGAGTGGGTATGGATGCTTGCAAGATGTATAAAGTTCTGGTCTGGCAAAGCTCTTCAGCATGTGAGTAGTCTCTTAGATTGTGACTACTTCAAATGGACTACTTATAAACTCTGGAGGACTCTAGTTCAATCCCTTGAGTCAACCAAGATGGCAGCCGTCACATAAGTGGGGGTCACCTGGGGTTCAGATTGCTATGGACCTCAGATGCTTGGGGCAAACTTTCTCTGGCCAGAGGACATATATAACCCACTGTTGAGCATGTGCCATGTGTCTGCCTCTGTCCATTCCACAGAGGATGTGAGTCTGTTACAGCATCTGGCTCTCTAGCTCCAGCTGTAAAAGAGTCATGCTTTTAGCTTCGACGATCCTGGTTCATTCCCTTGTGTGTTGGCTGTTACATACTCATAAGCCTACAGTTACACCTATACTTTTCTGGATTGGGGCCCACATGAATATAAATTACTCTTTGACCTTAGACTCCTTTCTCTGATGCATGGAAGAAATTTCCTTTCTGCAAAATAAAGACACATATTCACTTGCAAACATGATCTTTCGCTAACTGCGAAAGCTCACAAGACTTCATCTAAGAGAGAGGATTATTTTAGCTTCTTTACAAGGCAAGCAGAAAGTCTTTTGCCAGTTTCACTTTGTATGAGAAAGTTTTCTCACAATTCTACTTCTCTTCTCTCTTTTTTTTATTTAAGAAGGCATGCCAGGATTTATGACTGAATAAGCCAAATATAGAACAGACTACTTACATAATATTGAACGTATGCTATAATGTCAGATGTGAGTTAATTTTAGAAAGAGTAATGGAGGGAACCAGACAAAGCAGATCATCGCTCAGCCCTGGATGTGATTAAGCAAACAGGAAGGATTCCATCCCACTCCACCCATGTATTCGGTATAAATTTCCGAACAGACCTATAGCAGAGGAATATAAAACTGACTGCCAAATTAATATAGACAAATGTTGGGTGGTCCTATTTTGCACGACTCATTCAGTGCTTTCATACAGTAAGATTGGTTCTCATCCAAATGAAAGCCTGAAAAATAAATTCATCATCCCTTTATGGAATCTGAAGAATACAATTCAATTAAAAAATACTACAGCCCATTAATGGACCATAGAACTGAGATTAAAACTGGCAGAAATTGGGAAATTCTGAGTTATTGTACATGTTCTAATGACAAGCCCTTAGCTCTTCCCCTTTCTTAGCCAATAGGCAGAGATTATCCCTCAAAACTTTATTTTAAAAATGTGTTAACTTTGTGACTGTAAAGAAATGGTTAAGCGTCAGATTGTGACTCATCCTTACTTCACTTCCCCCATACTGGTGAGCAATAACTGACATAAATAGTCCCACTGAAGTCAGTGGGACTGCTGAGGTTAATAATGGATCACCATTGTGCATGAGGAATCACAATCAGGCCCTAAAATGCTAAGGGATAGATTCTGACTCTCCTTACTCATATTGGGCCTGATCCAAAGCCCATTTCATTCCCCTTCTTCCCCCGTCCCGCCCCCAAAGTACAGGATTTTACAAATCACAATGTTGATTGCTCTCTCAGTGCATGTTGTCTGTATAATGGAGAAATTGGCTATGTTTGAATAAGTAAATATGAATTAAATTTAGGAGTATTGTTGGAAAGAAAAACATTGTGGATCCATCTAACAATAACATAATTAAATATCGTATGAGAAACTGAAAATAGAAAACCTGTTTAGTGACTCTCTGTGGGCAGAAAAGAATAATCATGACCAGATGGATCAATCACTTTCTAAATTTCACTCAGTTGCATTTGCAACCCATGTTGCAGAGTCAGAGCCTTTTGTTAAAATGACAATAGTTATCTAGCCCAGCATTAATCCCAGTTACAACCCCATATGATGGACCTCTAGCCACAGTATTCAAAGTGACTTGGCCATGGAGCATCGATGGTGGGGTCAGAGCTTAGATGCGAGCAGAATTAATTCACTAATCTGAATTAATTGACATTTAATTAGTAGTTAGTGAATGCAAGAAGTCTGAAGAAAAAACAGGTAACACTGAAGATATTAATAAAAAACTGTCCTTCTTCCAATGCTGATGAGGTATCTCCATCACTTTCTTTAAATATGGCAAAGAATCATTATGATTATTGAAAATTTGCACCCATTTCACAATAGACCAGGTTCTGGACAGCACCCTAATAAGGCAAAGATGCTTACCACTTCTTATCCCCTTCCCATTGCTCTGTCCCTCCCACCCTGTCCCACACCTCCATGGGTGCCTGAAAGGCAACAGAGAAGGACTCCCCCTTTCTTTTCATACTGGCTAACAGACCTACCCAACACAGATCAGGGTCTATGCTGTACTCCCTTCAAGTGAGGTGCACTATGGGTTACCTGGCAGTCCCTAGAAGGATTCCTGGATGACTCAGACAATTCTTCCTAGAGATTCCAGCTGCTGCAAAGCCCCTGTGCTCCTCCTCTAACAAGCTTGAGAGTGCATTGGCCCACTTCAGGATTCTTCCCCACAGTGTATTTTCCAGTCTAGCCTAGTTGTAAACTTCCCAAGAGATTTCTACTACAACCCAGTACACCCATTGAGGCTTAACAGTCCTCTTATCTTCCTGGGAACCGCTTGCACTGCAGGGCAAATTCCCACTGAATGTAATTTCCTTTTAAAAAATGAGGTCCTCCTTTCTTTTAGGAGACATAACATTGTAAGACTCACAAAGTGGTAGTTCTCAATGTCAAGGAACTTTTCTTATATTTAGACTTAATTTTCCCTTTACTCGTGTCATCCCATTTTTGCTAGTTATTACCATCTTATCCCCTCATGCCACCCTGTTCATATTTGGTATTCATGCCCTGTTGTACACTGTTAACACGTCCCATATGCCTTTCCCTTGGTAATCATTTAGGAGCAGGTTTGGCCACGCCACATTGTTTAGTACCTTACCCTCAGCAATCCTGTTTCAATCAATGAGACTATCCACGGAGTAGGACAGAGAGAGATTAAGTAACTTGCATAAGGTTACATAGAAATTCTGTGGAAGACCCAGGAACTAAACGCAGATCTTTTGAGTCCCAGTCCAGTGTCTTAACCACCGAAGTATCCATCCTTTCTGTCTCATTGTTATTTCTTGAGCTGAAATGGTTACATTTGCTTACTTTCACAGTGATATTATTACAGAAAGTTATCCTATAGGATGTTGTACCTTAAATCTTGATCAGTTCTATGTTAATATAACTACTTCATGAAATTTATAACACCAATAATTTTAATGTTACATATTTTTACACTGGTTATGCCCTCAAACTCTCAATCACTTGAAAATTTAGTGATTGAAATATTTCAAAAGTCTTTGATTCGGAAGTTATATTGAAGACTATTCAAGTATAAATATGGTGGAGTGATTCAAAATTATTGGAGCACTCCAAATGTTTAAGCATGTTTCAGATAATTATAAATCATTCTACACTGTATATTCAAAACCCCATTCATTTCAGACAGCAGCCCTCTGAAAAATGTTGAGTGCTTCTGTTCAACTCTAGCACTTAGACTACTTAGTTTCATATTATTTGTGAACTTAACAGCATTTTATATTGCAAATCTTGAACAACACTAAATGGACCTAAGATCAAAAGAGAGACTCAAATAATGTGTTTCATTTTGGTTTTCCTCTTCAGAAATTGTACTCCCCAAAAAAGAGGTTTGTCAGTGGGATTGCTAGGGATGAAAAGGTAAATCCTATTACTAGTTTGACTCCTAACAAGTCCCCCCAAAATGCTCATCTGTTCTTAATATAAAGAATCAAAAGAAGAATAACCACATGCTTTTGTGCATTGACCAGGTAGGGCAAAAGTTAGTGGAATTAGCCCAAGACCATACACACATTGTCTTTCTGAAATCGAATTCTAAATCACCCCCATTCTAGCATTACACAACTGTGTTGCTGAGTCTTTGAAAAGTCTGAGGTCAATGAAGGTCTGACAATTTACACCACCTGAGGATCTGCCCCATGCAATCTTCATCAAGAAAAGCTTGTGCAAAGCTTCGAATCTTTGCTATGGTCAAACAGCTGTGAAGCTACTGTATGTTTAGGAAAGCACTACATTGGAGTCCTAGGTGGCTGAATTAGGGGAAAATCCATCTGTCATCTTGAATATAGTGTGTGAGCTACCCCAGATATCATTACTAATGCCATGTCCTGTGCAGGTTGTGGGAGGAGAGACAGAAGAGAAAGGCAAAGGCCATATTGCTCTCCACAAAAAGATAACTTTGTCTCCTGAGATGGGTTAGGTTCTGTTGTTGATGAATTTGTGGATTATTTGTGGCTGGCACCCATACAAACCTAACTTTGTAGTAAGCTGAGCCCTGTGTAATGTCTGTGGAGATCCAAAACAAATACAGTTTTGCCTTAGCATAATTTGTTTTGGTTCAATGAGGTTGCAGACGACAAGCCTAATTTTAGGTTATCCAGATGGAAAAGTTACATGTCACAAACCAGAGGGAGCAGTTCTGTTTGACCTTTCAGATTGAAAGAGTGAGGGGAATGTGCCCATGGGGATATGTCAACCTACATAAAAAAGTTGAAATGGTCTAGTCTTCCAATTCTTTTGCCTGATCCCAAAGTGCAAATAGCAATGAAGAAAAGCAATCTTTGTGAAGGGTAAGTTCAGGATAGAAGGCGACCCAGAGAAAGCTGTGTGCGTGTGTGGAATGCTGGTACATAACAGACTAATTTGTAATGATGAATCAGCCAAGAAAGTGTGGTGATTAGTGATCTTGTTATCTTCAGGATGTCTTATTTTTGCATTATTGTTGCTAGAGAAGAAAAGTGACAGAAAGCAATTTAACTTTGATTTTTTTCTCCATTCTATATTTAAGGGATCTGGAGAATAACAGAACTGTAATAAATAGCAGATAGATATAGATATATCTTAACAGATGAAAAAAAGAAAACTGAAATCTCATAACAAAGGAAATAATGGATAATGACTTTGTTTATATGCCACAAAATAGAAGAGACCTTATATGGTCATTCATCAGCCCATAGGCTGTTTTTGATTAGCAGTGATGCTATCGGAACCTACTGCCAGATATTTGATTAAGCAAAAAGTAACCAAAAAGTCACCACCAATAGACTGGACCTAATATAATTCCATTAAAACCATCGTGCATACACTCAGCAGAGGTCTTAGTGAAGAATTGATCCTATTCCATTGAAGTCAATGAGAGTTCCATCATTGACTTCCATGGGAGTAAGATCAAGCCCTAATTGTCCAGTGCCAGGGATTTTTTCCTCTTTACTTAATTGCATTAAAATGCTGAACACTTCACAGTGTGAAAGCAAAAATGATCACTTCTGCACACTGGATATTCATATTAGTTGATAATACTTGAACATTAATTAACTAAAGTGTCCTCTGCAGATTATCCCTACAATGTTGGTGCGTGGTTAGAAGGCAAAATTCTCCTTATACTGTAAATTAGGAAATGGCTTTAAAAGTCTGAACATAGATGGAACTTTCTAACCGGCTGTCAGTGATGTCATGGCCATGTCAATAACACCCTGTAAGTACAGGGATCTGACTTTCTTTTTTTCTCTTTAGTTTGGTTTATAAATTCCATTTCATAATAACAAAAAGACACTGAAAGGAAAGTTTTCAGTGTTTTGCCTTAGAATACCACCCAAGGCATATAATAATCATCTGGAAATGCACTGCATGTCATGTCTTATTGCTTAGATATTGGCTTGAAAAAGCTGCCTTAGTAGACAGGATGATATAAGTGCTCCATAGGAATGGACTCTGAAGGAAGGGGAAAATACAGCTACATGCTCAGCTTCCATAACAGCAGAATCCAGGCACAGTTCCAATTAAAGCTCAAACATATGGATACAGTGGAACAATAGCCTCTATTTTTTAATGTTGATCACATCATCACACACAAATAGTACCAACTCTGGGACAAGCTCATGAATCTGCAGTGCACATTACCCCAAGTGTTGGACATGTTCAGTGCACAGTTGTGCCTTGTCTTACTTTATGAATATCTCCGAGAGTTTTCCTAGAATCTTTCTCATTTTTCCTTTAGAAAGTAAGCTGAGTTAGGTGAAGGATCTAACTCAGCCTTCTATCTATCTTAGGTACTTTATATGGCTCCATCACTGCAGTATCTGAACCTGTCACCATCTTTAATGTATTTATGCTCACAACATGCTGGTACTATTATCCCCATTTTACAGATGGATAACTAAGGCACAGTGACTTTCCCAACATCACCCAGGAAGTCTGTGGCAGAACAGGGACTTTTGAACCAATGTGTCTCAAGTCTGAGGCTAGTACCCTAACCACTGGACAATCCTGATTCTACAAGGAACTTGATGCCCTCAAGTGATCAAGGCATGGCCTTAAGTGGCAGTGTTAACTTCTGAAGGCTGCAATATTCCAGTGTTGGGGGAAGGGACAAAATGGAAGCATGTCGAGACAAAGGATGGAATAGAGAAGTGTCATCTTTGCGGTATCATTTCCCCCCCCCCCACCTCCTCTCTTGTGAAAGCTCCTCTCTTGTTGCAGTTTGGAATCTGGAGCCCAGAAAGGGGCAGACTCCTGAGAAGCAAGACTTCTGAGGGGATGGCCACTCTGTGGCACTGTATACCACCAGCCCCATAGGAATTCAGTAGGCTTTGGAAAGATTCTGATTGACTGGAATGGTACAGGATCAGGACCTTAATTCTGACTATGCAGCATGAGTTTATCATAGAATCATAGGACTGGAAGGGACCTCAAGAGGCAGTCATGGCAGGACTAAGTATTATCTAGTCCATCCCTTTATATGCTTTCTTCTTCCATGAAGTGTGCAACCAGCAAGGGAAAATGTGAGGGGAAGCCTGCTACATTTGTGTGGGGATGGACAGATCAAACCACATTTTTTCCCAGTAGAAGAATGCAAAGGAAACTCCATAAGTGCAATGATGCCGATTTTCCTAAGCATTTATATAATAGCCTGCATAGTGGACAGGTTGACACTTCGTCCCTTACTCTATCTTATTCCTGGTTTTCCTGCTTTCTTCATCTGTCCACTCTTTTCCCTCATTCAAACCTCCTGCCACCTCACTTCATTTTGTTTTTTCTCCCTCCACATGTACAAACATCCATAATCTTCCTCTTGTAGCCAAACACACCAGCTTCTCAGTTTGCACCTTTTGAAGGAATTGAAGAGTAGGGAGGGCAGCATCCTGCTTCAACTACCTCTGCTTCTAACATAGCCTGCCTTGAAACTAGGTCAGTATCCATGTGCCAGCAGAAGAAGCATCTTATGTGACTTTGGGCACAGATGTCAGACTTGCGCTCCCTGATCTGCAGTATTGGCACCGAAGTGATACTTTGTCATAGTTCTCTTTTCCTCTTAGTATGACAAGTCTCCATGGGAGCCTACTTGCATAATGTTCTCGTTTTTTCTCTACATCGCTGTGCTCTTTTCTTCCATGTCTATTGATATCTAGTACATTGGATATCCATTTTTTCCTGTTAAGATTCCATGTTACCCTTCACTCTGTGATCCACTGTCGTGTACAGTGCATGAGTAGGATCTTTCTCCCATCTTTGGCTCACTGAGCTCATTGCAGAGGATCAGGATTCCAGAAGGACTTTTCTGTTTATGTGTTTCTTGCAAACCCCATAGGGAGAATATATGTATGGGCCATATGCACTTCTTGTGAACAATTCTAATAATAAATTCCCTTGCTCATTTGTCAACTATAATTTTAGCAGGTTAATTAATACATGTATATTCAAATTACTAAATCAATATCTAAATGATGGAAAGAAACCCAGACATGCTTTGTCATTTTTTTTAAGATGCAGTATTACTTGTTTCAAGCAAAGCTGGTGACATTCCAATGTTTTTCTGATAAGCATATTAACCAAGACCAAAGACCATGGGAACAAAAAGAAAATGGTATTGTAGATTATGCAAGAAAGCTATTTGTTTTCATTCCTTTGCAAGATGAGTGGTATTGCAGGATGATATAGACCAGAACTCATTGTTAATGCATTTTTGCTCAGAAGTTCTCAGAATGAAATGGGTCTCTGGAAATTTAGCTTTCAGACAAGGTCAAGGGCAACAAAATGCTTCTGGCCACTGTCCTTCAGCCTAGCAGACTAGTCCATATTTTTCTCATACGCTAGCTGGGAATATGAAAAGAAAAAATTAGCTTCAGCATCCACATTTAAATTCACTCTAAGAAAGTGGACGATTGCAAGTTATATGACATTGGTTAAAAGGGATACAGTCAATTTTAAATCTAGTCCATTTCAGAAACTGAGTTAAAAGAAGCTGCAGATATTACATCTTCCCCTTTGTCCCTCTGCCAAGTTTGTTGTTGTATATGTTGTTTCCTATATTTTTTTCTAAAGTTTTTTTCTCCCTGTTGCTGTGTGAAAGACCCACCCCAAAAAGGAAAACTAATGGATGAATGATCTCGCCACCCCATTGGTATAATAGAAGAGTTTTGCACCTAAAGTCAGAATTCAGCCACTTTTTTTAGCTATAAAGCATACAGTATAATTTCCAAAATTACAGTACTTGCTCTCTGAATATAGAATGTTTTTGAGAATTTACAAGTAAATTGGTTAATTAGTTAAAATTAATTTTAAAATGAATCATTTAAGAAATTTGATTTCAAATTTTTTTGTATCCTAGTGCTCTTAATAACAGAATATTGCAGATCATTCAAACTTCTATAGGTACTTAGTGAAATCTTGTACATAGACTACATTTGAAGAATGTTTTTTAGGATACTTAGTAGCTTCCTTACTGCCATTCTTTATAAATGGAAGTTTTTTCTTCAACTGATGCTGGCAGATAATGTTCTTCTATAGAGGATGCCATGAAGTATTGCCCTCTTTCAAAATGGCTGCCATTGCCTTTATTTTCAAAGGGACTGAGTCTACAGGACTACTTAGCAAAGATGGCCATTTTCAATATGGCTTCTCACTAATCCCAATGTAAATGAAGCCCATTACCCTCAGGAAAGATGGGAATCCCGAGCAGTTTATATAGTCTTAACTGCAACCTGTACTGACACCCCGAGGAAAAGAAAAATGGGGGGAAAACGTAATGTGTGTTTAGATTAAGCTGCAGTTTTAATCAGGGGCTGCAAACATAGTATGCATGGATCATAATTGTATGGTTATTGCATAGCATCACTACTGGGTAGCATTAAATTATTGGGGGGGAGCTTTTAAAGTGTATTTTCATTTGTTTTTCTTTATTTTTTTAATTGAACCTTAACTCTGATTTTCATGTGTTGATAATGCATGTTTGGGGGATGATTACAATATCTGTGTGATGTTTTAAACCATTAATTACTGAGATGTACTCCAGTTTAATATAGTTTTTATCTGAGAATTAAATATACTACCCCATGATTTGCAGCAGACCATACTGAAAATTCAGCTCAGGTGTTGGCTAACTCAGTCATTCAAGACCCCAGAGAGATGTAAAAATGTGAAGGAAGTGTGGTCTGGTGGAGAGGGCACTGGACTGTGAGTCAGAAGACCTGGGTATTATTATCAGCTGTATGATCTTGGGCAAGCCTTTTCTTGTCTCTGTGCATGTTTCCCCTCCCACCTTTTGTCTTTCTTGTTTATTAAATTGTAAGCACGTTGTCCCAGTTTTTGAAAGGTATTTAGGTAGGTATCTAGGGGCCTAAATCTCATTTTCAAAAGAGATTTAGGCACAGAGGGGCCAAAATCGCATTGATAGTTGATGGAATTTAGGGTCCCAAGCGCTTTTCAAAATGAGACAGGCTCTTAAATCAGTTAAGCATCACAAAACTGAGCACAGCGATGCCTAAACACCTTTACAAATCTGAGGCTTTGGGTCAGGGGCAGTCTCTCATTATGTGTTTGTGCATTGCCTAGCATTATGAAGCTCCTAACTCAACTGGAGCTCTAAGAACTACCATAATATAAGTACAGTAATTAATAATAATTATAGATCCATAGTCAGGCCATTATTTGCTTACAGCACAAATAGCAACTGAATCCACACACAAGTAGCACAGTGAGAAACAGGCAAAATCCTTTCTTTTCCCTTCCTCAATAGAGAAGAAAATGTAGTCCAGATATTGCAAGCAGTATCTAGACTGTCTGATATGACTTGCACTTGCTTTGAGTGTCTTGGCTACATAGATATTTATTATGGTTCTAGTGTATAAAGTAGGTTACCTTAAAAGGAGCTATCTCCATTGGCTTGGGAATGTGACTTTCTCTCATAAATTGTTTGAGGGAATCAATAGAACTAAACAGGCTTTATGGAAACCAGCAAAGACCATATGCTGGTCATGTGCCTCAGAGAAAAAAAAAAGTCAATCTGTTAGAAGTGGGAACGCTTTAAATTAAATGCAAGCCAGTATCCAAATAAATCTTAGAGAGCTCAATGCTGGAATCAGGCTGGCATAGTATATTAACTTAACCACTGAAAAATGACTCCTGGTGCAGTCAATGTCTTCAAGGGGAGACTTTACAAAGTATGGGTGGATACCTGCCAAAAAAGCATCCTTCTTACACAAGGAATATATATGTAAAAGACTACTTTTTTGTGGATGTCATTGGAATCCATCAGTTCTAAGTCAAACATCCCATGCTGGCTTAGAGTTAGATTGTTAGTTAGCATTTCTCCATGAGAGAGGCAAAGTGGGTGAGGGAATATTTTTTACTGGACCAAATTCTGTTGGTGAAAGAGGCACGGTTTCAAGCTACACAGAGCTTTTCTTCAGATATGTGGAGCTTGAAAGCTTGTGTTGCTCACCAGCAGAAGTTGGTCCAATAAAAGTTATTCCCTCACCCACCTTGTCTCTCTGACATCCTAGGACCAACAAGGCTACAACAACATTGCAAACACGTATTTTTCCATAGCAGATGAATATAACGTGCTTTCTGCATAAGCTGAGGACCATAGAGTGGGATTCCCTGCAATAAGACACCTTTTGCCAAAAGTAAAGTGCAGATATATTTCCAGCATGTAAAGAGGAAGTTGAATCAAATTGTCTTATTGTTTCCTTATATTCAATATGGTGGATAGTATATTTTGAAGTATTTTGACTCTTTCGTAGTATAAACAAGTATTACGTTTCCTATGGTATATTTTAAGACATGATCAGCATGAAACAGTCATGGAGGAAAATGCACAAAATGAAAGGTATTTATGTCAAGGAAGAGGGGACTAAACATTCAAAAGTGACTATTTTGAATGCTCAAATTGGGGCTAGATTTTCAGAGGCTGGTTGCTCAGAGCTTTCTGATATTAGGTCCCTTTAATGCCCTTCATGTTTGGGCATCCCAAATCACCAGTCAGCTTTGGAAAATCTGTGCCAAAGTATATTTCTTCAGCTATACCATCTTGGATTGTGGTTTTATTAGATCAAGCAGTTAAGCAAAGTCATGCCTGATCGTGTGTGACTGCTGCAGGAGTGAAGAAGTGGAACTGGTGATCAGTTCTGAAGAAATCCTACAGCATGATGTTGAGAAAATCTCTGCTGGGTAAAAGAGAGATTATGTAAGGTCTTGACTCATTTGAAGTCCAGTGGCACTTTATATAGAGGATAGCTATTATTCCTGGTTGTTTGGCTGAATTTCAGAGCGGTATGTACATTTTGTTATGCGTAAATTCCCTGTAGTTTCTCTTTGGTAAGTAAAATTATTTGCGTCTTGACTGTAATTCTTGCTGTGTATGCTGCTATAAAATAGCTGCTGAATTCTACCCTTGAGGTGACTGCACTTTGGAGATTGTCAAGTGTTTCTGGCATGCGGCACTTGTAATGCACTTTGTAATCCGGTGTGGTTGAAAGGTGCCATATAATTGTAAAATTTAATTTCCTTTCAATTACTAGTTGATTACATTTGATGAACTCCAACATTGTTTCCTCCACGCAGATTATGAGTCAACACAGTCAATGAGCTGTGAAATTCTCTCATACACTGAAACAATAGACAATGATTAAAGAACAGCTAATCTGTTCATTACAAACGAATCCCACCGATCATTAGAAAGTGAGGGAATCACATAGCTTCCTACTGCCCATAGGTTTGCCAAGAATAGATTGATGGTTACAGGTAAATATGATCACTGCTTGTTGATATTGTCCCAAAAGGAAATTTCAAAAACTAACAAAAAACATGAATTAAGGAGCTAGAAAACACATGTGTTTTGAGGAGATATATTGTAATGTTGAACAAGACGCAAAGTGTCCATCACGACATTTATGTAGGAAGGTCTTTGACTGGCTAGCTGGAAGAAGGGTACTGCCTCTCTAAATGGGTGGAAAAGAAGGGGAAAGTTGACAGGAATGGACAGGAAGGGCAGGAATTGGAAGCAGTTGGGGCCAGGTCACTAGAAGTCGCTGCACTGCCATTCCTGTTAACTGGAAGAGTGGAAACAGAGAGGCAGTATTTATACACCAAGAAGCCCTGGAAAGGCCCTCTTTTACCAGGATCATGCTGGCATCACCCATGAACATGGCAGCAGAACTGGGTCCCATCTTGATCTGCTGTAGGCATTATGCTAGTTGCTCTTTTCCTTGGGAGGCTGGGAAGGAATATTTTCCTCATTGCCAGAATGGCTGAGGTAGGGTGGGTTTTTCCCCATCCCCACAGCAGGAGTAGATGGGGGTTAAGTTATAACACTGCAATTTAGTACATAACACTTTTGGCAGATGTCCAGTGCAGGTATTCAGTATGGAAAGCTTATGGTTAATGGCTAAAATGGATTTGAAGGAAAGCATCCCTTAGGGGAGCTGGGGAAGGAGGGTTTGGGGATCTTACGTCTCATACAATGGAGAGCCAACCCCCTCCTTTTCCTAACCCTCTTTAAGGGAGCTGAGGAAACTGGTTTGAGGCTCCTACATCTGGAACAGTAGGAAGTTGACCCCATCTCTTTATAGCCTCCTTTCACCTCACACAAGCAAAGAGTGACAGGGTCCCAGAAGCTGGATAGCTGGGAACTGGTTGGGGATTGTGTGGAAATTATTAAGGAAAAGATCATGACCTGCACTGTACAATTTGTTGCCAGGAACTCCCTGAATAAAGTTGCAGCCTACCACATCCATTGTCACCTGTCTTTTTTTCAGCATGGCCGAACAACGTGATCTCTACCACAGATTACATTTACTGTGTGTATGTTCGGTGGCATTGATATATTTAATGTGAATATTTATAACTTACAACTTTCATGGATGATAAAGATTATGCCGAAGTATATTATTGTGGTACCCAGACTTTGCCAGTATTGCATAAACCAGGTAAGTGTTCATCAGTCAACCCACTTATGAGGCACACAGGTTGTTAGGCAGTCTGAGAGCCGGAGAACTAGAAGGAGCTGCGGTATTTGTAAAGATCTACTTTTGGATTCATTACACACACAGTCCTGTGTCGTCTTCACCATGAGAGAACACAGCCGTGATATAACCTGAGGGGGAATGAGAAGATATTTACAGTGAGCACCTGATTCTTGGTCAGCTAACTCCACTTCTTTTTCTTCCTGGGAATAAGGGTGCAATGATGGTTTTGTAGTTCAGCCATTAGCCTGGGACTCTTTCAGAAGATCTGGGTTAGGTGCCCATCTTTGCCCCAGATTGCCTGTGTCATGTTAAGTAAACCACTTAATCTCTCTGTGTCATGGTTCTCCCCTCTCTTAAAAGGGGTAATAATTCCTTTCTCCTACTCCTTGTCTGTTTCAACTATTTAGCTAGCAAACTGTTCAGGGTAGTCACTGTTTCTACAGTGACTAATGCCAGGGGGTGGTAATGTGTGTCAGCTCCTTTTGTTGTTATTGTAATATAAATACTAAGGCATCTGCAGAGTACTGTACTATTTTTGTCCACCAGCGCCCCTGGGGGATAAAGTCAGACCATCTGTGTTTGTAGAAGAAAAAGTACAACGAATTGGTAAGATCATAAGTGTCCTTGTGGGTTATGGTGTTGCTAAGATTATTATTTATTTTTCATTTAATAGGATTTTTAATGATCTAGTTTTCCAATTAACAGGCCAAGTATGAGAGATGGTTTCATGGTTCATGTCCTATTGAATCACCATCTCCAGTGCAGTAAAGGCAAAAGGCGTACTCTGCTTCCAACTAGTTAAGTGAGGGAGATGAAAATAGTGAAAAACATACTATAATGGACATAATCTGTCAGAAGGAGGAGAGTCAATGCGTTGTCATCTCCACTGCTTCCTATCTGGAGGAAACCTATTCCCAGGAACACTATGTTCAGGGGTGTGTGGTGGGACAGAGAAGGGGTACAGCTGGAGGACAACTGCTGTACTTAGCACCCCTACCTCACAACTACTGCCCAGTAAAACTGAACAGATGTGCTTACTGGAATGGACAGTGATCTTTTCAGGATGAATTCCTGTAGGTTCCTGCTATTCATATTCAATCTCTTGAATTGAATCTTGAATTAATTGGGCAAATAATAGGGATTAATTGGGCAAATAATAGGGAGATTGGGGAAAAGCTTTAGCACGAAGTTCTTCAGCAAACTATGAAATTCATTTCTATAACTGGGTGCCCATCTAGAGGAAGCAAAGTGTTTCACTTTCCATTTTCACAAAAGGTTCAGGCCCCAATTTAGAAAAGCACTTACACATGTATTTAAGTCCATTCCTGTTCAGCATAGCATGTAAGCAGGTACTTAAGTCCCCGTGAAGCTTATGCTTCAAGTTAAGCATGTGCTTAATGACCTCAATGAACTAACATTTTACGTGAGATTTTTGAATAGTTTTGTTTCATGTTTGAACTTTAAAGTCCTAGTTTTTAGGGCAGGGTAATGAAAGTTAGCACCACTCTACTTTCCCAGCTGCCAATGAGTTTCCAAGAATTCAGACCTGGAGCTACTCCTGTGAAAAGGTGGTTAACCTTTAGTTTACTTCATAGAAATCAGAGATGTAAAATGTCTGTTAAGTCATCTGTTCCATGCTCCTGCAAGTGCATGATTGCTCCACCTCAGTGGAGAAAGAGGTGGTTAGGGACTATTTAGAAAAGCTGGACGTGCACAAGTCCATGGGGCCGGACGAATTGCATCCGAGAGTGCTAAAGGAATTGGCGGCTGTGATTGCAGAGCCATTGGCCATTATCTTTGAAAACTCGTGGCGAACGGGGGAGGTCCCAGATGACTGGAAAAAGGCTAATGTAGTGCCCATCTTTAAAAAAGGGAAGAAGGAGGATCCTGGGAACTACAGGCCAGTCAGCCTCACCTCAGTCCCCGGAAAAATCATGGAGCAGGTCCTCAAGGAATCAATCCTGAAGCACTTACACGAGAGGAAAGTGATCAGGAACAGTCAGCATGGATTCACCAAGGGTAGGTCATGCCTGACTAATCTAATCGCCTTCTACAATGAGATTACTGATTCTGTGGATGAAGGGAAAGCAGTGGATGTATTGTTTCTTGACTTTAGCAAAGCTTTTGACATGGTCTCCCACAGTATTCTTGTCAGCAAGTTAAAGAAGTATGGGCTGGATGAATGCACTATAAGGTGGGTAGAAAGTTGGCTAGATTGTTGGGCTCAACGGGTAGTGATCAATGGCTCCATGTCTAGTTGGCAGCCGGTGTCAAGTGGAGTGCCCCAGGGGTCGGTCCTGGGGCCGGTTTTATTCAATATCTTCATAAATGATCTGGAGGATGGTGTGGATTGCACCCTCAGCAAATTTGCGGATGATACTAAACTAGGAGGAGTGGTAGATACGCTGGAGGGCAGGGATAGGATACAGAGGGACCTAGACAAATTGGAGGATTGGGCCAAAAGAAACCTGATGAGGTTCAATAAGGATAAGTGCAGGGTCCTGCACTTAGGACGGAAGAACCCAATGCACCGCTACAGACTAGGGAACGAATGATTAGGCAGCAGTTCTGTGGAAAAGGACCTAGGGGTGACAGTGGACGAGAAGCTGGATATGAGTCAGCAGTGTGCCCTTGTTGCCAAGAAGGCCAATGGCATTTTGGGATGTATAAGTAGGGGCATAGCAAGCAGATCGAGGGACGTGATCGTTCCCCTCTATTCGACATTGGTGAGGCCTCATCTGGAGTACTGTGTCCAGTTTTGGGCCCCACACTACAAGAAGGATGTGGATAAATTGGAGAGAGTCCAGCGAAGGGCAACAAAAATGATTAGGGGTCTGGAACACATGACTTATGAGGAGAGGCTTAGGGAACTGGGAATGTTTAGTCTACGGAAGAGAAGAATGAGGGGGGATTTGATAGCTGCTTTCAACTACCTGAGAGGTGGTTCCAGAGAGGATGGTTCTAGACTGTTCTCAGTGGTAGAAGAGGACAGGACAAGGAGTAATGGTCTCAAGTTGCCGTGGGGGAGGTTTAGGTTGGATATTAGGAAAAACTTTTTCACTAGGAGGGTGGTGAAACACTGGAATGCGTTACCTAGGGAGGTGGTAGAATCTCCTTCCTTGGAAGTTTTTAAGGTCAGGCTTGACAAAGCCCTGACTGGGATGATTTGATTGGGGATTGGTCCTGCTTTGAGCAGGGGTTGGACTAGATGACCTCCTGAGGTCCCTTCCAACCCTGATATTCTATGATTCCATGGATCTATATATTCTTTTTAATAGACGACAAGTTAAGTAACGTACTAATTTTTGCTATGAACAGTCTAACACATCTAATTTCTGTAATTTCTACCTATGGTTTTCCTCTTAAAGGTAATTTGTTTCCTTTCAAGTAATTATGAACAGTACATTCTTATTCACATTTAGCCAACGAAAAGACTGATAACTAACTAGTTTGATTCCACTCTTATCAACCTTTTATGGAAATTTGAAGAGAAAACATCACACTGGGGCCTTTAGAGTTACTTTAAGTTGTTTTGAATAAATAACTGAGTCTCTTATCGCTGTTATGATTAGAACAGCTAGACAAAATCCACTGCAATGTGCGATGCATCCATTTTTATGCTAAGACCCACCAAGGTCCTGTCTGTTCCATTTATTCTTATAGTGTTTAATGATATTTTTGCAGAGGTAAGTGAATAATATTTTGGAGATCTGCTTAAAACCTTTATTATATCAGAATAGTATTATTTGAACCAATACTGAGCAGGATCTGGTGTTTGGTGAAATATATTTTAATTAGATGTACCAAATGTTACTCATTCACCATCAATTCATTTAGTAGGTTCATTTTCTATTACCTTTTCCATTTTGCATATTGGAAATGTATTCCTTTCCCAAATGCATTACTTTTTTTTTTTTTTTGGAAACACATTGAGGAACTATATGAGCTTTGAGTGAACAAGAACTTCAGAACCCTTTAGCCACTTAATATGGCCCCGATCTTGTGCAGTGTTTTTCGTGTGGGAGCAGGGGTCTGTCGCATCACAGCAGCTGACAGGATCAGGGTCTAAATTACGATGCAGAATGCAGACTGTTTTGAAATGGTATGTAAAAAAAGCATTAACCAATAGAGTTGGTTGGGAATTTTTCAACAAAACATTTTTTTGTGTGTTGGAAAATGCTAATTTGTTGAATCAAAACTTTTTGAGGAAACATCAGTTTTGATGAAAATTTTGTTGGGAAGGTTTCTGCAGGTCCAGGACGGACTTTCTGGTGAGAGTGCAGCCCAGACTAGCCAAACGGCTTCTGGTTAGGACACTCACATGGGATATGGGAGATCAAGCTTTAAGTTTCTTCTCTACCTGAATTGGAGTCAATCATTCTGTGGTCCAATGACTAGTTTATCCTTTATACAAGGTGGAACAGCTCTAACCAGAGAGACTGACTCTATAACCTTGTAGTTTGGGCACTACTCTCTGGTGTGTTATTTCCTGAAAGGGGCTCAGCTTCCTTTTCCATCAAAAGGAAAACAACTTTCAAAAACTTGACATTTTTTGTAAAGCAGAAATGTTGTTTCTGGGTCAGTCCCACTAACCTGTTTATTTCTTACTTTAGAAAAGTAATACTTGGAACTTACATAGCACCTTTCCTCCAAGGAGCTCAAAATCAGAGTACATTCTAAACATTCAGTAAGGCTCGTAATATTGCTTTGAAAATAAATATCACTGTACCCACCCACTTGACAGACAGGCCAACAGATTCTCAGTGACTAGCCCAAGATCTGACAGCAAGTCTGTGGCAAATCTGGAAATATAACCCAGAGTCTGACTCCCACTCTTCTCACCTAACCACGAGGCCACACACGTTTCTATTGTAATACTTTGCATGTACATATAGTATTTTCTATCAGAAGATGTCAAAGCACCTTACAAACATTGAAAAATTAAGTGCAAAACTCCCACTGTATTCAATAGGGGTGGGATTTTACCATAGGAGACTGGCATATAGTTGTAGACCCCATACTGCAAACCCTTCCTCGCATGAGTATTCTCTCCTGTTGGCTTCAGTGACCTCTATGTGACTTTTCCAAAGTCAGACAGGGTGACTGTGGCAGAGCTGAGAGTCAAATGTAGATCTTCAGACGCCCAATTCTGTATCTTAAAGCAAGGCCATGCTGCTTTGCTTTTATATTATATATTTATTTAGATACATAGTCTTGTACTTCCTTCTTGTTTTAAAATTCTACTGCAACCTGCTACTTTTGTGTACCTGTGATGAAGAACAGGCTACAAGTTCAAACACTGGCCATCCTGAATGATGTTGCAGGTAGAAGGAAGGTAATTAGAATTACAACACAGAGAGAGAGAGATGCATAAACATATTGTCCTTGTCAATAAATTACCAACCGGAATAACTAAACAAGAAAATACACTATATACCTATTTTCCTGTTCTGTGATAAGCAATATGGTGGGAATAATTCTCTGGTACTCGAGCTACATTCTGTGTCTGTGGGATGGTAATGGGTCACACATGAGTGATTTCACAGAATAAAGAGTAAGATTAGATTACTCTTCTTAATAAAGTAACCGTATTTTAGATGAGAACGATTTGTCCATTAATCAAGATTATTTATGTAGTGCCAAGCAGCCGCTTCTTTTTAAATATTCCACATTGAAAATACTGCAGCTTCCACACAAACCTTCTGAGCAAGTGAGTACATAAGTGAGCTTCTGTGTAAGATTTCTTTATCTGTTAATAGAAATATTCCAGCATTGAGTGTTAACCTGAAGCCAAACCTGGCCTTACGTTTACCTCTTTTAACGTGAAACAGGGCCTAAGATATTTCCCATGAAAAATCTGTCAGTATAAAAGAGGAGGGGAAAACATTCTGGAGCACAGTGAATGAAAGATGTGGCTGAGACACTGAACTAGGATTCAGAAAATCTGGATTCTGACCCTGGCACTTTGTCTGATTTTGGGTAGGCTGGGGCCAGATTGTGAACGCTTTAATCATATTGGTAGACCAATTACTCTTTGCATACTCCTATCTGAATAAAAGGGATAATAAAGCTTCAATACCTCCTAATGTTATAAGGATAAATTAATTAATGCATACAGTGCTCAGATGTTAAGGTGAAGAGCACAATAGAAAAGCTTACAGAATAATATATACAATAATGAGAAGTACCATTTCTCTGCAAAAATAATGGTTACATATTTATTGCCTTTCAATTATTCCCATAAAAATGTGTTCAGATTACTAGTATAAACTGAAAAGACAAGGGCCTGATTCTCTACTGCACTCAGTTTCCACTAGGCACAACAAAGATGGAGCAATCTCAGATCTAATTACAAGTCCCTGATTCTTTGCCCCAGTCATGGCCCTGTTGCACATTAGAGCAGCCTGGTTGCTGCTCTAACTTGCTTCAGTTGGCAACTGTCTCTAAGGAGGCATCTGTTAACTGAGCATAGCTGAAATGTAATGTACTCCAGACACTTCTGCTCCCTGCACAATGGTGCACCTGCTGTGTACTCCCTACACTAGGAATATCCCTAGCAAGGAAGGTAGGGCTGGATTAGATCGCCTTTGCATCACAATAGTAACCCAGAGAATCTGAGCTGTTTTTTCTAATACCCATCTGCAAGCTCAGCCTGGGATCTGTGTTCATTTTGGCTGGTTATCATCACCAATAATACAGATTCTGCAACGGGAACATAGTGAACAAGTCTGTTGGTGATGCAGGACTCAAAATAGTCCCGCTCATTCTCTTTTAGCTATACTGGGTCTGCAGAGCTAAGTAAGTTAATCTGTTTATTCACTTCTGAATATTAGTGACATAATACCAGATTTTTTTCAGCATATCTGAAGTCAGTTCAGAAGTGTCCATCAATGGACACCTTCCATTTGGTCCAAAATCTACCAAGGCTTGTCTCATAATAAATTCGGTGTATATGTTAAAAGAGTTTGGGGACAAAATACACACTTGTCTCACACCCTCCCCAGTGGAAAACCATTCACTATCACTTTTTGCTATTCAGTCTATTGTTATCTCTGAAGACCTAGGAGCAGTGAAAAATAGTGAAAATAGTAATAGTAAAAATATTACAACTTCTTTTTATTACTGAAGTAAGCAGCAATGCCTGTGAGTACCCATGGGGAAGAGATCTGTTTATTACAACTATTACTTAATAACTTTTTCAGACCATAACTACATTTAATAATTGTAGATGAAATGCTGGCTTTACATTTTAAAAAAATGTTGACAGAATATTTTTTTTCCACATAGGGAACCTGCTTGCTTACATAATTCTAAATGTATGTAACAGTCCTCTCCCAATCAAAGTTTTGAAGTAGTAACACAGCAGCAATGGTTTACATCATATGCCTTTGGGTACTATCAGTTCTTTATCTCAGGACATAATTGAGATGGTCTACAATTTAAAAAAGGATGCAATCTCTGAAGACTCTAAATTAACCTCTGTCAGTATTGACAGGTAAGTGTCTGTCTGAAGATCTAGGTTTGTCAACAGCTTTGTCATCTCCCCTTAAAAGTTGGTTGCAATGTAGCCAGTCCACCTCCTGTCTCTATTAAACACATGGTAGATTGATGAGAGCTTAATTTCCAACCGGAAAGATAGGTTTAGCTATTATTCCTAATTTGGGTCAGATCTGTAAGTGATGTTCTAGCCAGACTGATATTTCTAGAGGATTTCTTCAGGGATGGCCTTATCAGTCAACTCTTCACTTTTATTTACTTTAGCAGTTGCTTTAAAAAATTCATTCCAACATCTGACTAAAGTCAAGAGAGAGGAGTAAATGTATCTGCTCTATCTCATTAGTTAACAGAGACATACAATGATTTGATATCATTTTCTTGATGTCAGACACTCTGTTATAATTAAGCACAGACCATCATCAATTTTCTGCCAAAGCGACCTGAAAAGTTGAAAGGTCTTTTGTGTTTAATAAAATCCAATCCAATTAAGATGGACATTTTGGGCCAAATATTCTGCTGTTGTAAATAGTCCTAGCGCCATTGAAGTCAATAGAACTTCAGATATTTACATCAACAGAGAATTTGTCCCATTATGTGTATGCCATTTATATTTTAACGACAAAAGCTGCAACTCAGGACTTTCTCCTCAATTACTGCTTTAATGCCACTAGTGAGAGCCAAGGAACTTCTGATGTAACTCATTTAATAAATGAGTGGCTTGCTGTCTTAAAGGAAATAAAATATCCTGACTTTGACCAAAGTCACAAATGTGTCCTGAGAATAGCAGACAGGGTATATTCCCACAGTGAGTTAGATAGGCTGGCGCACTCCTGTCTGAAACACACCAGGAAAGAAACAGCTAATGTTATAAATTACAAGTTTTAAAATCCTATTGTGGAATGTCAAAGGGTGTGTATTTGTGTAGGCCCTGAGTCAGCAAAGCACTTAAGCAAGTGCTTAAGTCTCGTAAAAGTCAATGGGATTTAAATATGCTTTTTGCTACGTAAGGAAGCTTTGCTGAATTAGAGCCTTCATGTCTAGTGTAACAGGGTATCTGAGAGATGGGACAAAGATTTTCCAAAGAGATTAATAATTTGTTTGGTTCCCAATTTGAGACGCCTTGAAAGATTTTCAGAGAATGAGAATTTGAGCTACCTAAAATTGCTAAAAAGAAAAGGAGGACTTGTGGCACCTTAGAGACTAACAAATTTATTTTAGCATAAGCTTTCGTGAGCTACAGCTCACTTCAATTGCTAGTCACTTTCGTATACATACACACACACACACACACATATTTAATCTTTATTTAAAATTTATACTTCTAGTTGTTTGGGAATTTATTATTAGCACTGCACCAGAAGCACAGCTGGTGGAAAGCAACGTGTCTGTACTGACCATGTCTGTACACTGATATACACCAGCTGAGGATCTGTCTTCAAATATCTATTTCTAGCGTAATAGGTGTGCATGATTTTTGGAAGGTGAATTTCTCCCAGAGAATTTCACATATGAGTGCAAATGAGTATTAGCGCACACATTGAGAAATTCTGTGTCTATGTGCCCAATATGTACATGAAAATACTTGCTTATGTGCACAGATCTAGACACGATGGATGCATCTTTTGAAGATGCATTGATTGTCTCCATCCTTGAAAATTTAGTCCATAAAATAGATTAGAAAAAGTCAAAAGCTCTAATGACTGGTTCTAATATTAAACCTAAATGTTAGCTAGATAAGGACCAGCTAAATATATTTGTTTATGCTGTATATACTTTTATTTATGTGGGGTATTTCTGCATTTATGAAGACCATGACATGCGATGAAGGGAGCAAATTACAGTAGGTGTCATAAAGCTAGCGTTGAAGAGAGAAGCTGCCCAACTGCAGAACAAAGTGTGTTGCCAAAATGCTACATCAGGTGAGTAGGTGAACAAAATGTGACTACCTGAAGAGAGGGGCTCAGCCCATGTCTATGGGGAAATGGGATAGGGTAGGTTGGGCAGCCCTCTACTTGTGAGAAATTTTAAAACTCTTTGGTCTCTAATCTAAGAAAACCTAAGTGTTTTAAAAGTCTTGCTAAAGTTAACAAGCAAAACATCATCATGGTTTCAGTTATCAGGTCTGATACTTCCCTTGTAAGCTTTTTTTCCCAGCCATTGCTGTGTTTCACTTGTAATAGCTTCACAGGATTTAGGTGCTGTTTCTACTCCAGTAAATTTTTTCATCACTGAGGGGATATCTTTTTTGAAGCCTCTCTGCAGAGCACCTTGAGTAAAAAATGTTAAAGCACCTAAGTGAGCTAAGAGCATAAGTCCCATTTTGAAAAGTGTCTTTTCACTGATGGCCCGATTTTTAAAGGTTTTTTCAGTGCCTGAAGATGAATATAGACACTTAGTGGGATTCATGAAAGGGCTCGGGCACCTAACTTTCACTGATTTTAATGGGAATTGGATGCCTAGCCACTTCTGAAAATTTAACTAAGTGCATATTTGCATCTTTAGGCACTGAAATACCTCTAAAAGCCTGTCCTTTAGGAGCCGAAATCTCATCAAAAGTCAATATGGGGCTTAGGCTCCAAGCCCAAGTTCACTTAGACACTTCTGAAAATGTTACTCCTTGTCAACTACCAGTGTAGCTGTACTACTGTTTGGAGCTGTGGTAGGAACTCTGGGGTGCATGCCCAGAAGACGTTGTTGTTAACACAACACAACATTATGTGTCCATATGGGGATAAGAGCAAGCCTGCTAAATTCAAATGGGGATGCACTGACTTGTGTTTACTTGACTTAGTTATTGTGAACATAGTTAAGTATAGTCATGGTAATAAGCATAGATAAACCCCAAAGGTAGATAAGGGCAAGCCCTATTAAAGTAACCAAGGCTAAACCTTGATTAGCTAAAATGGTGCAAACCCTGGGGTATCCATGTGCGCACATAGATGAGTACTCTCCATCTACAGCAGTTGCTGACCACCAGTGGCTAAATTGGGGGTATGCCTGAATGTAAACTGGGCCTAAGTAATAAGGAGTATCCTACTGAACGCCTCAGTCTCAGATAAGAGACACTGTCCTTTTAATCTTGCAAAAGGTTTCTTTGTGTGCAAATATTCTCTTTTCCTCAATATATAGCAATAAATATTATTGTGGTAGCTGGCTTCCCCACTAAAATATAGCAGCATTCTTCTGTGGCATATTGGTGAGATACAGCAGGCATGGCAGCTCTCAGAATTTGATTTAAAAGCAATTTTAGTTTAAAAAATTAGTCATTCAAAGAGCAATGATTTTGATGTCATTGCTTTCTTCTTGAAACTTGGTGTCCATAGTGCAACCAGGATTTCAAGGGTGTCCAAGGCCAACTCTGCTCATGTGAATCCAACAACTCATTGTTAACTTTACATGCTGGCATACTTGGCTGTCAAATCACTTTATCCTCATTCCCCACAACCCCAATATCCCTGCACAGGAGAAGTCTTCAGTAGGTTGATTTTTCTGACTACTGTTCTGCTTATAGAGCTCTTTATCTGCTTAGGTGCCTGTTCTTATCCACTGGTCTTTCTTATCATGCTGTAGCTTTTATTAACCACTTAGAAATATGACTGATATACATATGAATTTTAAGACTTTATCTGCTCATTTCCCTCTACCACTAGTGAGCATTATTTTAGATGAAAATGTTACGGCTGCAAGTTTTCACTTTCTCTTTGATTGTCAAACCATCCTACCTTTTGCCTGGCATTGTCTTTGCTGGCCTGTCTAGGCCATCTCCAAAAAGAAAAAGGAGCTGTTGGATGCATGTCATGTTTTCGCCCAGGTAACAAGACTTAAGCAAGGAAAGTTGGCTCCATCCTCACTTTCTGGAGAAACTGCTTATATTTGTGTCTCAAATTCTTGGGACTCTGTGCCAGCAGCTCAATGGCATTTTCCCTTGGGGCAGCATTTATCTTGGTTACTTGAGATTCTAAGTCCATCATCTGTTTTTTTCTGTGGACAAAGTAAATAAATAAATCTTCCTGCTGCTCAGGGTGGGATGTGCGGGCTGCATGTCTGTGGTAAGGAGGGAGTGGAGCTATGGTGTGGGAAGCAGGGATGATACACACACCTGAGGGTATGCAGAAGGAACAGCCCTGCACGCCTCTGAATGCAGGGACAGGGACTGGGATAGATCATTGCAAAGAAAATGTACGAAGGGAAGGCTCCTAGCATGCTGCTCCCAACAGTCCATGCACTTTTGTGGGGGTCATTCACTGCATTTTAGTCGATTTGCAGGACACCTGGAGTTTGAGATAAGTCGCTGATGTTGTTTAAATAAAAATAAATGAATTTGGTCCTAAACAGACACTTCCCCAGAGTATGTCCCTCCTGCTTCTCACATTTTCAGGTTGGCAACGTGTAACAGGCCCGACCACTCCAGCACCAACATGCCTCGTGCAATGTGTGGATCTGGTTGAAAAATGAAAGTTTTTGTGAATTTAAAAATAAGTTGCACATTTTTTGAAACTTCTTGCAAAACTGTTGAAAATTTGCAACCAGCTCTCACAACACATATCCATTCACCGGACATCCATTACATTAAACATGTCCAAAGTTTACCTCAGCATAAAGTGATTCAGAAAAGCAGATGACACAACCCCTTGAAAATGCGCACTTCACTTAGGTGGCCCCATAACCATTGGGAAAGAGTTGTTGATCATTGTGTGGTCGGGGAGCTGCACTCCTTACCCCAAATATTACATATTCCTTTCCACATGGTAAAGCATGTGACATGTAAATCCTTGAAATGACTGTGTATGACACACTTAGTGTGCCTTGTATTCCAGCGTTACAAAGGAATACGTGTTTCTCTGAGAGCTATTTATAGACTTTTCTATGATGCTCATACCTGAGCATTTCACAGTCATATGGGAATTTATCCTCACAGTGGGCTGGATCCTGCTCCTGTTCAATGTAATGGAAAAACTCTCATTGCTTTCACCAATGCGGGATTAAACCCAGTATCCTATGAGATAGGGAATTTATTATCCTCAAAGGAAACTTAGGTAGAGAGATTAAGTGGCTGGATCCAGGTCACACTCAAAGTCTGTGTGTAAGGATCAGAACCCAGATTTCCTTAGCCCCAGTCCATTACCTTAACTAGAAGATCATCCTTCCTTTAAGAGTCAAGTTCTGCTTTTGCATCAGATCTAACATCCCATTTCTAGTACATCTGCTCAAACCTGCATGAACAGGAAAGAGCCCATGAATCCTAATCTAGGCCAATAAATTTGCAACAAGGTTTAATCATGGGGAAACCGGGTTCACTTACATCCTTTCAATTTCCAGAAGCAACAACCCCATACAAACTGATTTTCAAAGAAAAAAAATATAAAAGTTTTAGTTATCGATGGACAAGGAAGAATCAAGTCTTATTTTAGTAGTGACATGGCATAGTTAATTACCAGTCCCCAAAGCAGTTCCATCTGACATAGTATATATGGTGGAAATCCCCAAGCTGTAAGAATTATTGGTCCCACTGGAATGATTTCAAAACCCAAGACAATATTAGTTTTCATTTCTTTTCTCATCCCTTCTGCCTAGTCACAACAGCCAAACAATATATCATACACAAAACACTGAATAGATATTAAGGTTGTGACAAAAATAGACAAAGGCAAGCATATGCACAGTTAAGCAGGACACATACCATGTTCACCAGTATAATGACACAGTAAGTGAGGTGCTTTTAGAAAGAAACGCTGATAATTCCCTTTTTCTTTTCCTTCAGTACTTCTGAGTTTCTTATTTTCAAGGCTATAATGAACTTTTGACCTGTAACAGGATCAACTCTTCTTGAGATAATCCAGTCCTAGTGTAACACCAGATGCACTTGATGCCTATTAGTGTGGTTGGATTGGTTCTTTAAGAAGCAATCAGATCACTGTATAGTCCTGGAAATCTCCATAAAATTCAGATGTGTTAAACTCTCGCAATGTTAGTGTATGTGATTGGTCAGAGCATACCCCTGGATCTGATCACGCCGGAAATCTATGGGAAGCCCAAATGTTGAGTTTAAGAAAATACTCTGTCCTGAAAACTAACACAAGCCTTTTTTAACATTTTGGAAAAATAGTAAACAGTATTCAGGCGAAAAATATATATTTTAAAACTTCATTAAGTCTGTAAAATGCTAGTTTAACATGCACTGGTTTTTGCTCTTTTTCATGTCAGCTAAGACAATGAAAGTAGATGATGACTCAGTTCCACTTTCTCGCTCTCTTGCACTAATATGATGCTGCAGTGTTTGGGTTGCAAGAACATTTCCACTTAAAATAAAAGGTTGTCACCGAAATGTTATAAACACCAATAAAAATGTTTTTAAGAAGTCCTTTATGAAAGGGATTTTTTAGTTTGTTTCAATAGTCATATAATAACTTTTCAAATCTTGCTTTTAAAACATCCAAAGGCAGCACCATTGCAGAGCAAGGCCCCAATCCTGCAAATACTTATGCACATGCTTAATTTTACCGTTGTGTGTTGCCTCATCCGGCTACACACAGTAGTAAAGTTAAGGAGATACATAAGCATTTGCAGGACTTTGGCTTAAGAGCAATGAATCATAATCATCCAAGGGATATGAGGAGATACTTTTTTTTCTTTTTTTTTTCATAAAAGCGTTGTAGTTTTGAAAAGTTTTAAATTTAAAAGTATAGCTTTATGAATTAAGACATATCTATAGTTATAAAAAATCAGCACATGAGAAAATAGCCCACTTAGTGGTGATTAGAGCCAGTCAAAAAATGGAAATGAAAATTTGTGAAAAAAATGAGAAAGTTCTGAAATCATTTTCATTCCATGGATTTTGAATTTTATTATTATTACTATTTATTACTATTTTATTTATTAAAAACATGTATTGGAAGTGTTTAGTTTTGAAATATTCTGTTTATTAATTTTTTCATTTTTTTGGTTTTTCAGCTTTCCCTCCGTACTATCCCTCTCTCCCACCTACCTCTTTTATTCCCTTCGTTTCTCCTTTATTTTCCTTTTTCTGTTTTTCTGCTGGAAAAGGGAGGGATGGGGGAAGGAACAATGGAAAAATATTATTTCCCCACTTTGATGAAAAAACAATAAAAGCAAAACATTTTCTGTGTAAATTTCCAATTTAGAAAAAAATTCCAGTTTTTAACCAAATGTAACTTGGTTCTGAAAATTTCAACTATCTGTACTGCGTATCTTTAGGAAGCAGCAATCTTCTTTAAATGTCTGGATAAAGCACATTTGGTAATTATCACTAGAATTTTTGATTAAATTATCACTTTACTTTTCTGTGTTTCAGTCTTCCCCACTGTAAAATGGGAAAATTGTAGTTCCCTACTACTGAGGGCTTCTATGAAGCTTAAAAATTAATGTCGGTGCTGCAAATCCCATAAATGCCTATACATAAATTGACTGCTGTAGACTGATGCATGAGATCAATGTGAGAGAAGCAATACTGATTTAAAATGGTAGAGTGCAAAACTTCTGTGAAGAATTTCAAAATATACCTTTCATATTCAAGTGTAATTAATATTTGTACTAGAATTTATCTGAGCAGTCTGAACAGAAAGTAATTTCTTATCTGTGTTAACACTCAGTGAACATCATATTCACTTAATGGGAGCACAATGGGATCAGCTGTCTTGTCAAGTAAATCTATAGCATTAACACAGTGTTTTATCCTTATTTCTCAGGCTTCATGCACATAAAATTTTAATATATACAGTTTTCAGCAGAATGTTCTTGTGTCCATCAGTTACAAATGCATGGTTTCATCCATGGAGCAGTGAAGTACCTCAGTACCTTGAAGTTATTGTGCATGGTTGCTTTCTAAATCCATTAAAAAGAGTATGAAAGTTAAAAGGTCTTCTACATAAATTCTGACAATCAGTGGCTGGGATGTGCTTCAGTAGATATTGTTGCTTATGCCATATTCCAGTTTTTTTCCTTGTTCCTGTGCAAGAAAAAGGCCTCTTGTGGAAGCTATTTTTAATAAAGGAACTAAACAATAGTTTTGTGTTCAGACAGTTGAGATGGTCTCAGTGTACTTTGTTTCATCATTATTACTGCTCGCAAGCAGTTCTATAGAGAAGCAGCATTGCCTAGTGAAGAGAGCACTTGACTGGGGGTCAGGGGACTTGGCTTCTGTTCTTGGTTTGCTACTAACCTGCTCTGATCACTAGTCAATCAGTTCCCCTTTCTGTGTGTCTGTTTCCATTACCACCCTTTGCCAATTTAGATAGGAGTGCTTTGAGCTTCTTACTATTAGCTGTACTAGGTGTTTGTACAGCCCGAGCACAATGGGACACTGATCTCATTTGGGGGCCTTTAAGCATAATATTGGAATTGTTTGTTTTCCATTCCACTGAGGAATGTTCATGTATATTTTAAAATGAAGTCATTCCATCCATGTGGACAGATTAGAAAAGATGCTTCAAAGTTAATGTATCCTCTAACAAAGGTATCTGAACCATGTATACATAAACGTAGCCTCCTATCAACCTGGACGAAGCAGTATATTGGTGCCTTCTCCAGTGTAAAATTTTGAAAAATAGTGTATAAGGAGAGAAATTGTTCTTTTGAGATAAAAGGAAACAGGGCAGCTCCTTTTCTTGACATATCATTTCCATTTTGGATTTAGCAACCAATGAACCATTTGAGTATGTAGGGTCAAATTCTAACCTCGAATTTATCATGCAAAACTGCAGCGGATAAAACAGCTAGTGATAGCGAATTATAGACAGGGAATGACTGATTTCCTTTACAGAGGAGGCTGCTGTGGCTGCATTAGTGCTTTACAAACACTCAGGTACACGCGCCTTTAAGAGAAAAGAGGAAGTGTGCAGGAATCAGTGATTGACTATGAAATAACTAAATGACCTTCAGTTAAATTCAGAGTATGTACCCTGGTGATCATCTGGATAGGGTTTCTCATTTTCAGTTTGAGTCCTTCCAAAATGTAAGTTACAGGAAGTTGTGCAGTCAGTGATATGCCTACAGTGTGCAATGGCCAGAGGGAGCACTGTTCTAGCGTGTAAAGAAGATATAACTAATTCCCACATAAAAGAACCCCAGTGAATTAGTTAATCTACATGTGACTGTAATAACATAAAGATCAGTGGATGGGTTTTATGCAGAAGAAGTGGACCACAATGAAGGATCAGTAGGTGCCTCATTTGCTAAAGCAAAGATTTACCAGGAGTGCAGAAAAGGAAGACAGAGGGACTCAGGTAGAATTGGTAGTAAATGTAACTGAGGATGCTTCATAGCCAAGAGAAGAGAAAACCAGGATGGCCAATGAAGAAGTGGTGCTGATATCACAGACAGCTCTTCTCCTGAGCAAAGTCCATTGTAAGAGCCCATTTATTTCATGTCTATATTTAAGGAGAGCCTTAGTCCCTCCCCTCAAGAAGAGACAGCCAACAGGAAATCTGATGACAACTGAGGTTTAATCTGCAAGCCAGTAGTGCATTTGCAAGTATAGGGCAAGAGTGAAATCTTTGATGAACAAAGCTTCTATCAGAAGGAGAAGCTTCCTGGGGTTGCAGTGGATCTGCAGCATGAACATCAGACACCAAAGGGTATTATTATTTTTATTTATTTATGTCTGGCTTTCTAGTTGGTTTAGCTTTCTGATCCCATATACAGTCCATGGGGTGAAACTCCCATTGACTTAAATGGGGCCAGGATTTCACCCAGAGTGTTCATCTCCTACGGATTCAGGACAATTATATTTTTAAGGGCTCTAACAGAATTTAAGCTGTGCACAGATCTTCTGCAGGCCCTCTGCACAGGGCTGAATTTCACCCTTAATTAGCAATAGTAGTGCCTCCCTGAGCTGCCTCAGAACACTGCCAGGTAATTAGCCCTGAAAAACTCAGACCATTGGCTGGCTTGGCAGGCCACTGGGATGGGGGAATATATCAGGGCTTCCTTTGGGAGCACCAAAAGATTTGTGAAATTGATCACAATGCACTACAAATCAATGTGAACACTCAGTGTACTGGACCTGTACTCTCTTGCCCCACTCACTTCCTTCTCATTTTCACCCTGGCATACAGGGCTGTAATTAGACTTAACACTATGAAGTGAAGCAAGTTTTCTGAACCAATCTTGATCCTCTCTCTACAAAAAGATCAATTGGAAAATTAAATACATAGTGTCCTTTCTGATGAGACCAATGGTTTTCGCTGGACTATCTGATTATCTGTTTCAGTACAAACAATATAAAATTCTTAATGAAATGCATTTATTTCAATATGTTGCAAGCCTACATACATTTTATCAATATTATGGATTTCAGTTGTCAGTATACATTAATTTTAATGTCAACTCTCCACTATAATCCCGAATTTTGGACTGAATAGCACTGCATCCCAGCAAATGTACATTATTCTTATTCCAGGATGAATGGCTATTGCAAGCAGTGAGTTGGCTTCAGTTCTCTATTCTTTTCATCAAAGAAGAGCAACTGTCTTTCTTTTCTTTTTTTTTTTTTTCAACACGCCATGTCCCTCAGGTATGTGTTTTAGTAAACACATATTCAAAGGCAAGGCAAGAATAACTACAGTTTTCACTACTGTTATTACATGTCAAGATAATATTCTATAGACAGCTCCTTTTATAGTTGGCTGTGATAAATAACTAAATCTGGATTTATCCTTTTTTAGCTGGGGGGAATTGCCTCACATCTGTTAAAAGATTATCACCTGATTAGAACATCTGAGATCAGAAACACTTTACATCAAGCTCTGGCCCCAACAACTCAAACACTCTGGGCTACATTCACGGAGTATAAAGCCAGCATGCTCACACCGAAGAGCTGATAGGTTCTGAATACTTACATTTTAAGTGCCTAGTGAATAGATGACTGGAATTGTGGATTCTAGGGGAGGCAGGAGAGTGAGAGTGACTGATGAACTTTTGTGTGTGAGAGAGTTTCTGTTCACTGGAGAATGAAAAGCAGATCCAAGATTCTTTTGAAATTTACTGATTTTCCTGAAGTAAGCTATATGCTTTATGCCTTTTTAATGAATCTGATTTTTTTTCCAAGCAGCTACATTCAACTTAATGTTTACTTGCTACTTGAGGAAATATTAGTGGGAATAAATTGTTGCTAGGTTATCATGAAATGCATTCTGTCTCAGTACCACTGCAGTCAACAGTTTCATGTGATAAATGCAAGTGTTTTACAAGGAAAAAAATGTAAACTGTATTATTAACATACACTGTTACAAGAAAGGATATTATGCTCAAAACTGACCCAACTGCAGTATGTGATATCAAGCAGTGTTTAAGGTAATTATACTTAAACTAGAGAGAAGTCTAGAGAAAACACATGGGACTCCAAATCCCACCCTACTCTTTTTTTTTCTTTTCTTTTTTTTTTTTTTTTTGCGGTGATGGTGGGAGACGGGTGGCGAAGAAGAGGGATAGAATTCAGGTCTAGATGGGAGTTTTATAAATGGCTGTTATTGTTATGGTGTGATTAATCAAAATCCCCAATCCTCATTTTGCAGCCTTGTACTATCTGTAACTGAAATGGAATTATCTCAATCAAAGTTCAAAGATGCTGACTTGGTCCTTTAAATAAACAATTATTTATAAATTATGCACATTTCTCTACCTGGCTTAGATCTTCTACTTTGAACAATGACCGGAGTCATTTCACAATAACTTTCCAGTGTGGAAATCTTTCTACTCTGGTGAGGGCAATTATTAGCCTGTGGGAGTACAGGGTTTCATATAAACTGTACAGTTCTAGATAAATATTTCTCATTATCTTTGAAAAATACCTAGAAACGGATTATACGAATCCCTGCACTCCGACTCACGATTGTCCTTGAAATTTTCCATGTGCTCACAACTAGCATGGCTGTTTCAATATAAAGGCATGAGGATCTATTGCTCCAGCTAAAGGACCGAATCCATGAACTCAGAGGTTAGTAGCAGAATAAACCCTTTCCATGGTCCAGTCACTAGGGGAGGAAAAGCACTGAGACTGGTATTAATGTGGATTACTTAAATGTTTGGTATCCTGCTCGGAGTACCAATCACTCAGATCAGAGAGGATGGGCCTATGTTTTGGAAATATAATGTGGTTTATTACACAGGAAGTCTGGGGAGACTTTGTCTCTTTAAACCATTGAAAACGAAATTGGTGAAGAGAAAAATAGGAGAATGTAGAGTGAGAGATGAGAAGAGCTACATGTTGACAGTTTAGCAATAAGGCTAGCTGAAAATTTTCCGTGAAAACTTTTTCTGATGAAAGTTTTGATTTTCAGTTAATCAAAGATTTTCTCAGAAAGTATCTGTTTTCTTATAAAATGTTCAATTTTTCCTCAGAAAAATAAAAACCAAAATTTTGAGGATTTTTTTTTCATTTTCGTATAAATTTTCCACTGGGGCAGGGGGATGGGGAAACCTTTCCAAGTAGCTTGACTCAGGAACTCAGCTTCTTGGTTGCCAGAAGAGTCTGTCCTATCTCGGTGACTCTCTTTCTGCCCCGCCACCCCCCCCAAACATGATACAGTTCTGCAGTGATCTGGAAGCCTACTTTCGCCATCTCCGACTCAAAGAATACTTTTAAGATAACACTGAACAGCACACTGATACACAAATACCCTCCCACCAACAGCACAAGAAGAAGAACTCCACATGGACTCCTGAGGGTCGAAATGACAGTCTGGACCTATACATAGAATGCTTCCGCTGACGTGCACAGGCAGAAATTGTGGAAAAACAACATCGCTTGCCTCATAACCTAAGTCGTGCAGAATGCAATGCCATCCACAGCCTCAGAAACAACCCTGACATTATAATCAACGAGGCTGATAAAGGAGGTGCCTTTGTCATCATGAACAGGTCTGACTACCAAAAGGAGGCTGCCAGACAACTCTCCAATACCAAATTCTACAGGCCACTTTCCTCAGATCCCACTGAGGAATAGACTAAGAAACTGCACCATCTACTCAGGACACTCCCTACACTAACACAGGAACAAATCAACATACCCTTAAAGCCCCGACCGGGGTTATTCTATCTACTACCCAAGATCCACAAACCCGGAAACCCTGGACGCCCCATCATCTCAGGCATTGGCACTCTCACCGAAGGACTGTCCGGATATTTGGACTCTCTACTCAGGCCCTACACCACTAGCACTCCCAGCTATCTCCGTGACACCACTGATTTCCTGAGAAAACTACAATGCATTGGTGATCTTCCAGAAAACACCATCCTAGCCACCATGGATGTAGAGGCTCTCTACACAAACATCCCACACACAGATGGAATACAAGCTGTCAGGAACAGTATCCCTGATGATGCCACAGCGCAACCGGTTGCTGAGCTCTGTAACTTTTATCCTCACGCACAATTATTTCAAATTTGGTGACAATAAATACCTCCAGACCAGTGGCACCACTATGGGCACCCGCATGGCCCCACAATATGCCATGGCTTTTTATGGCTGACCTGGAACAACGCTTCCTCAGCTCTCGTCCACTCACACCCCTTCTCTACCTATGTTACATTGATGACATCTTCATCATCTGAACCCATGGAAAGGAAACCCTGGAAGAATTCCACCATGATTTCAACAGCTTCCGCCCGACCATCAACCTCAGCCTGGACCAATCTACACGGGAAGTCCACTTCCTAGACATCATGGTGCAAATGATTGATGGTCACATTAGCACCACCCTATACCGAAAACCCACCGACCGCTATGCCTACCTTCATGCCTCCAGCTTCTACCCCAGACACACCACACGATCCATTGTCTACAGCCAAGCACTGAGGTACAACCGCATTTGCTCCAACCCTTCAGACAGAGACCAACACCTACAAGATCTTCACCAAGCATTCTCAAAACTACGATAACCACATGAGGAAATAAGGAAACAGATCAACAGAGCCAGACGTGTACCCAGAAGCCTCCTGCTGCAAGACAAGCCCAAGAAAGAAACCAACAGAACTCCACTGGCCATCACATACAGTCTTCAGCTAAAACCTTTCCAATGCATCATCAGTGATCTACAACCCATCCTGGACAACAATCCCTCACTTTCACAGGCCTTGGGAGGCAGGCCAGTCCTCGCCCACAGACAACCTGCCAACCTGAAGCATATTCTCACCAGCAACTACACACCGCACCATAGTAACTCTAACTCAGGAACCAATCCATGCAACAAACCTCGATGCCAACTCTGCCCACATATCTCTGCCTACACCAGCAACACCATCACAGGACCTAACCAGATCAGCCACACTATCACTGGTTCATTCACCTGCACGTCCACCAATTAATATACACCATCATGTGCCAGCAATGCCCCTCTGCTATGTACATCGGGCAAACTGGACAGTCCCTACGTAAAAGGATAAATGGACACAAATCCGATATTAGGAATGGCAATATACAAAAACCTGTAGGAGAACACTTCAACCTCCCTGGACACACAACAGCAGATTTAAAGGTAGCCATCCTGCAGCAAAAAAAACTTCAGGACCAGACTTCAAAGAGAAACTGCTGAGCTTCAGTTCATTTGCAAATTTGACACCATCAGCTCAGGATTAAACAAAGACTGTGAATGGCTAGCCAGTTTCTCCTCCCTTGGTGTGCACACCTCACCTGCTAGAAGAAGTCCTCATCCTCTCTGATTGAACTAACCTCCTTATCCCTAGCCTGATTCTTTCTTACATATTTATACCTGCCTCTGGAAATTTCCACTACATGCATCCGACAAAGTGGGTATTCACCCACGAAAGCTCATGTTCCAATACGTCTGTTAGTCTATAAGGTGACACAGGACTCTTAACCACTTCTGCAGATTTGTTGTTACTGCAAATTCAAACATCTATTTTATTTGAATCTAAATTAAACTGATATATAACAAGGTTCTCCCCCCAACCCGCTAAGCCTTTTTTAAAAACACCCCTACCTGTAGATGATTAAAAAGCAGCAAAACAGACAGTTTCAAACTTTATTTAAAGGATCAACTCATAAAAATTCATCTAATTTTGTGGCAGTGTAGGAAAATTGCTACCTAAATTTGTTTGAGGAAACGGATGAACTGCTAAGCAAAATTGGAGAGAAATTCACATCTCAGACAGGAAAGCAATCAGATATCAAGCAATAATTCCTGTTACATATGCCAAGACAAAGTAAATACACTTGGCACCCCTAGCAAACGTTGCAAGGCATCAGTGACACTGTTACATGTTATTGCAGCTTGAGGTTTGCAGTAGTTTCCATGGCTGCTAGTTCCCATTCTTCATAGGAACCAACCTGAATCTGGAACCACCAGCACAGACGGCAGAAGGCGTATGGGTGGCCCTATTGTACAGGCCTAGCTAATGGTAGCAGCAAAAGCAATTCCTCAAACTAGTGCCCACAAGGAAGAGGAATAATAGTCACAAAGGCCACTCCAGCTCTCAAGCGTAGCTTTAGTAATGGCTTGCAATTTGGAGTGAGGATTCTTATACTCTATTGCCCACACCCACAGAACCACTCCACGTGCCAGGCCTGTTTGTTTAATCTTGGCAGGAACCCAGTCCCATGGTGATAGGTGTGGTGCAAAAATCAGAAGAGAATGCTGCTGGTAGCAGACAATGCCTGATGAAGGAGTGCAAATAGGCCAAAGTCCACAAGACAGGGCTGTTCTCAACTTTTATGAAGAGTGGGCAGCCCTGGCAACTCTGCTTTGCTGTGCGTCCTGCCTCACAAAGGAGACAATGGAGTAGCAAATCATCCGCAAAAGAATAAGGCATCCACACACTCTTTTAGTATAGATCTTCATGGCAAGGGCACATCTAGCTCTTAATGATATTGTTTCGTGTTGCCATGACTTGTAATTTATTACTGCACTATGAAAGGTTACTCTTTACTCAGTATTACTCCCTCAGTATGTCTACACTTACGGCGGCAGGAAGTGTACCCTCACTGCACGACCAGCTAGCATGGGTATAAACAGCAGTGAGGCCCTGCTAGTTCAGTAGAGTGGAGTGCCCTACATGCCTGAATCCTAGGAAAAGTACTCCATATGGGCTCTCTACATGCCCAAGTAGTAGAGTGTAGACTCCTATGTCTACACTGCTATTTTTAGCCATGTAGTGTCCTGCTGCCTCCCCACTGCCAGAGCCTTTCTCAGCCACAGTGAGAGACTCCAGCAGTGGAGAAAGGCTGTGGCAGGGAGAGCCAGCAGGAAGAGGCTCCAGCAGTGAGACTGCTGCCTCCCTGCAGCCAGAGCCTTTCAGTGCCTTGTGCAGCTACCAACCACGGTGAGTGTGGGTGCACCCTTCCTTTCATGGTGGCATATTGCTACACATGCGCTACACGCCGCTGCAAGTGTTGCCATGCTCTTTATGCAGCATTTTGATGCCGTATCTAGTGTGAAAATACAATAAAAATAATTACACAAAATATTGTGTCTCAAGACTGTGAGGCAACCAACAACAGCAAGGAAATTCCAAATTCATGTTATCCCAGATCCTTAACATCTCCTGATGGGTCTGGGTCAAGACCTACAGAGCCTACTGTTGTTCCACAGAGAGAGAGAGAGAGCATCTGCTGCTGTGTGCAATGTCCAGTGAGAGAACCTAAAGCCAGAGAGGTTAATTTTGACATTGAGGCAGATCCTAGTCTCTTTGAAGTCAAGAGCAAAACGTTCATTGACCCCAGTGGGACCAAGATTTGGCCTCCTTGTCCTTGCTTTAGGGTTGCTACCTGCCAAGGTTTTCCCAAGAAAGTCCTTTTTTTTTTTTTGAGGTAGCTGTCCTGGAAAATCTGTAAGGGTGCTCAGTACTCACTACCAGCTATCCAGTTTTATGGGCTCAGGATATTCCTGGATGTCAAGGTTCCTTCCCCACTCTGAACTCTGGGGTACAGATGTGGGGACCTGCATGAAAGACCCCCTAAGGTTATTTTTACCAGCTTAGGTTAAACTTCCCCAAGGTACAAACTGTTTTACCTTATGTCCCTGGACCTTATGCTGCCACCACCAAAGTGTCTAACAAAAATAACAGGGGAAGTGCCCACTTGGAAACGTCTCCCCCAAAAATATCCCCCAAGCACTACACCCCCTTTCCTGGGGAAGGCTTGATAAAAATCCTCACCAATTTGCATAGGTGAACACAGGCCCAAACCCTTGGATCTTAAGAACAATGAAAAAGCAATCAGGCTCTTAAAAGAAGAATTTTAATTAAAGAAAAAGTAAAAGAATCACCTCTGCAAAATCAGGATGGTAAATACCTTATAGGGTAATCAGATTCAAAACATAGAGAATCCCTCTAGGCAAAACCTTAAGTTACAAAAAGACACAAAGACAGGAATATACATTCCATTCAGCACAACTTATTTTATCAACCATTTAAACAAAACAGAATCTAACGCATATCTAGCTAGATTGCTTATTAACCCTTTACAGGAGTTCTGACCTGCATTCCTGCTCTGGTCCCGCCAAAAGCATCACACAGACAGAGAGGACGCTTTGTTTCCCCCCCCTCCAGCTTTGAAAGTATCTTGTCTCCTCATTGGTCATTTTGGTCAGGTGCCAGCGAGGTTACCTTAGCTTCTTAACCCTTTACAGGTGAAAGGATTTAAAGGTGGTTAGCCTTCCCGTTATATTTATGACACTGGATGTCCCAGCTTTTTGTACCTCCAAGATGGCAAATATACCTTGCTCTTTTACTAGTTAGTATAACTTTAACATTAAATCTGTGGAAGGAACAGTGTTGTTGTTTCTTTTGTTTAATAAAAAATGTATATTCAAAACAACTCCTTTTCCCCAACATTCACGCTTGCTTAGCACTTGGATCAGTGTACTACATGTTTAAAATACCATAATGATATCATACAAATAACCCTTCGCCTGCTCTTAAACCTTCAAAATTAAGAATTCAGTCTGAGGAGAATCTGCTACTGGGTTCAATGGCCATTAGTTAAAAATCCTTTATATAGCGAAAAAATTCACTTATATTTACAGACTGATCTATAGATTGTTTATCTACATTTATGAAATATAAGATTATGTACAGTAACTCTCTAAAAGATCCTTCAAAGATCTATTGTAGTCAACCAGGCATATCCATATTTAGAACTTTTTTGTGTGTGTCAAGTCAGAATTAAGGACCTCAGTCCACAGGCATGACTCCCTATGTCAGTGACAGACATAAGTATGACAAAGGCAGTACAATACAATGATAAAGATCCTGGTTTTGGACATCTCATGCATGTGCAGTAAAGGAGTATATACTCATGAAGCACACACATATCTTTCCTAACTTTGAAAGCTAAAATCCTCATAAAGATAAAGTTGCTATGCAAAAGGATTAGCCATTTTTCTAAAGTAAATACCCAGTGTTATTTTTAAGAATTAGAAGTAAACTCTCAGAAGTCCTCCCCTCCCCCATTCTCTGTATGTGAGGTAATAGCCACACACATACCTAGCCCACATGTTCCTTGTGCAACCAGCTGAACATAACATTAAAAGATCCAAAATCTGCATACAGCTGTGTTACAATTTGCACTTGTAAATCCCATTTTCCCAGTGTGCAGATATTAGATTTTTTAAAGTATACATGGAGATATAACTGCAAGAGGTGGGTACATATCCATATGTACACACATGCAGAGGCCTGGAATGGAAAATTTACTCGTTAGTGCCTTTTGAAATGAAAAATAAATCCACAGTATGGCTGATTTTTTTCATTTGAAAAACAAAACATTTTTAGCATTAGTGTAGCTCAAAAAAGCAAAATGTGTAGACTTTGTGGCTTAATTGGGTCTCATCACTTAAATGGTGATCCTCAAACTATTTGTATTTTTCAGATTTAGTAAGAAAATAAATAAACACACTATAATGCCAGGGACAGTGTGCTAAATTTCAGAACCAGAGCCTATTATTATGGTTCAGCAAATGAAAGTAAGCTTACAATGGTAACAGTGGCAAAAGCAAGCACTGCTGTAATAATAATATGCTTTCTGAATCACTCAACAAAGTTGTTGTTAGTTTTTTGGAATATTTAAGTAGACTGGAAATGAAGCTTATTCATCCCCAAATTAAACTATTATGACATTAAATCCTAGAAATTAATCCTATTGATTAGAAGATAGGGATAAGCCATGGTATCAGCCCCCTAATCTCGAAAGGGATGTTTTCATATTTGCAACTCCATTTTAAAGATCAAATGAATGAAACCCTAGAGTCATGCAGAGAGGCTGATCACTTCAAAGGGATTTTTAATTGAAAAATAAACATACATTGAGTCTAATTTGTATAAATTATTGTATCTGATGACGTATGGGGAAAAATGACACTTGTTAAGATAAACCATTTAGCTTCTAGATTTCAGCCACCATGGCCTAAACATTTTTCTGCTCTTACCATCTCTCCCAGTTAAGGAACACAAAGTGCATTATGTATCTATATGGCTGCATATATATGTATATATAATGCACTAAGCATTTAAGATGAGTTTATATTTACAATCCAACTTCAGAGAGTTCTTAAAAAGTAGGTCTACTTGCATTGCTTCTAATTGTGCAGTAGGTGGCAGTAGGTAGTGAAGAATATACAGTTTAAATCCCATCACATTCTTAGGGGAAGCTTTTGAAATAAATAAATAAATAAATGGACAGGCGTTTGCTGACCGTGAGTTATGAATTTATCAAATAGGAAGGAATTGTCAAACAGAATTTGTAAATTGTCATTACTAAACAGAAGCTTTTGCAACGTACTAGGAAAATAAATTAAATGGATAATAAAGTAAAATGAAGACAAGTACAGTATATGTTTGTAATCACAATGTATGTAAGGACATGTATGGCAGCAAATTAAATCTAAGGTAATTCAGGAGAAGGTTCTGCCGGGTGGCTTCGTAAATTGTACTAATGCAGTTTATAAGTAGAAGCAGAAAACTTCCATGCTGAATTCCAGTCTTACCTGTTATTCACTGCACAATTAAATTTTTTTTCAACACAATTATTTTATGAAACCACCTTGAAAATGTTGAAATGAAAAACAATGGGAGGAAAGGGCTCTGATAACATGGTGATGGGTGAGATATAAGAACATAAGCAGCCTACAACAGGATAATAGTACAGGAAGAAAAGCTGGTGACATGCTGGAAGGTCTCTGGCAGAGGCCTGAGTAATGTGTTCCTTGCACATCCAAAGTTAGGAAGTTTTGCATGTATCAGGAATGCAGGCTTAGATTTTTAAAAAATGCCAAAGAAAACCATTTTACATGTAGTTCATTAATTATACTTGTCTTGAAAATCTGTTTTGTACTGATTTGTATAAAAGTGCTCACCTCCCACAATTGGTCCCAGATTTTCGAAAGAGCTTAGCTCTGATTTCTCTATGCAAAGCAGCTAGAATTTTGGAAAGTGCCCAGCGCCCAGTAGCTCCTGTCAAGAATACTTCATGGAGGTCACTAAACAGTAGCTGAGCTCTTTTGAAAAACACTACTAATTTAGGTGGGAGGAGCTGGATGCTGAGCTCTGCTGAGCATGCAACTATAGGGCCTGATTCTGTGGTCATTATGCAAGTAAAACTCCCACTGAAGTCAAGGACTGCAAGGTCTAGCAGTTATTTTGGTTGAGATTTTTCATACAAACTCTATTGTGAAATACTTTACATAATTGAATAATAAGAAATTAATCAAGTTAAATAATAAAAAATGGTCACAATGTTATAAGATTCCATTTATAAAGGGTTAATCAGTACTTAATAGATGTTATGTGCATGTTACATACATGAGCAGCAGTATGTGTTATAGATGGTTATAAGAACATCACTAGAAGGAGTTCTAGATGCTTATAAACCACAGGTGAAATTCTGGCTAGAGTTGGTTGGGAATTTTGTGATTAAACATTATTTTTGTCAAAAAATGCTAATTTGTTGAAACCCAAACTTTTCCCAGACAAATTTCACAGTTGGTTTTGACAAATTTCTTGATTTTATAAAAAATTGGAAGCAAATTTTGAAATTGTTGAAACATTTCATTTCTAAATGTTTGAAATAAAAACTTTGGTTTTCTGTCCAAAATGACTTTTTGCTTAGAAATTTAAGCTTATATCAGTGCAATTTTCTTTTTAATTAAAGTCAATCAAAAGCAAAACAACATGTTTTGAAATTTCAAAACAATACATTTTGATTGACTCAAACTGAATTCATTTTTTAGATTTTGGGTTCATGAAATTTTCAACATTTTTTTATTTTGATTTTAATATGGGGATTTTTTATATCTTGACAATTTTCAATGGCCAGGATTTCACCCCCATGGTTAAAAGCAACCTAGTGACTTGTTGGACTCTATGAAAATTGACTAGCCATTTATTAATAATTTATTATCGCTTAATAACAAATACAGGGAATGATCCTGGAATCAGTAGCACTTTTGCCAGAGCAGGGACTGCAGAATTGGACCCCAAAATACAATATTTTCATTAAAAAACCCATATTGTCCATCTAAACTACAATACAATCTTTGTCTCTACTAAACTGCTGACAGATATGGGCCTGATTCATTATTGCATTATTTCAGTTTTATGCTGGTATAACTCTAAGGATCTCAGAGAAGTTATACGGGTGTAAAACTGAAGTAATACTGTGGTGAATTTGACCCTATATATTTCCCCTACTTTTTGCTGTTCCTTTGTACTGGATAAAACATCATATAACAAACACCATATTGTATTTCTTGCTCCAACAAGAAATTGAATAATAAACACCTCTGTAATAAATCTCCAATCATGCTGAACATATTTTTCAAAACATGTCACTGTTTGTATAAAATGATTCCTGTCCTTGTCTTTTCCTATACTTGTTTACAGTTTTTCTTTTGCCTTTGGAAATATTGAATACTTGTTTTCTGATTAAATTTGTTTTTCTTCCTCTTCACTATAAGTAAAAAGACACCTTTTTGTGAACTGGTATATTTTTAGTTTTTATTTGTAAGATTTTACCCTTGACAGTACTGTACTACAAATCTTAGAATGGACATCCTTGCCCTGAGTAATTTTATTCATTTTTAATTCACATTTTCAGACAGCTAAGACATCTTGAAACCAGCAAACACTTTCACAGATGATTCTAAAAAAGCCTCCAACATTTGGACACACACAAAAAAAGAAATGTCTTTTTTCACCTTTAGCTGCAGTACTGATTACCCTAACCAGTGTAGATTAGGAGCCAAATTTTGTCCCGAGGGGTAACTCCACTGACTTCAAGGATAGACCCCCAAGGATGAATTTGATGCTGTGAGTTTTGCTTTTTCAAATTGGGCATCTGTTTCAACTTCTCAAAATAAGCATCTAAAGATCTGATCCAACTCTCATTGAGGTCAGTAGAAAGATTCCTGCTGACTTCAATAGGCACTGCATCAGGCCATAAATCAGAAAACAGTACAAATATAACATCATCCAGTGACAATACAAGTATAGTAAGTAACCTGACAAAAAAGCAGATCCATTGTATTGGTTATATATTCTTTCCGTGAAAACCTACTGAATTCAAACTGTATTAATAAAATCATTCCAATATATGGTCTATTTGCCTGTCTCACGAATCCTGTAAAGCCACTGAAACTGACAGCCTATGTGTGACAATCTTATTGTAACCAACCCTACCGCAGGATATCACTGCCCTTGTTGTGGTCATTTCTAGGTGTGTGGTTTGGAAATGCTGCTATGGTGCCTCCTGGGAGCTGGATGTCTCATGCCCCCAACCAGACTGCTGCTCCCATAAATCACCTTGGTGACTCAGCAAGAGGGGAGATGTAGTCTGGCAAGGCAGCCCAGCCTATAGAAGAGACTAGGGGCATGAGGCACCCAAGTTAAAAGTCCCATGAAACACAGTGGTGATGTTTCCTCATCTAAATGTTCTATTTTGGCCAATATTATTTGATTTTTCACCAAAAATTGAAATTTTCTGGAGGGAGAAAAAAAATCCAACCAACTCTAATCGCCACAATAGTTCACATTATCCTAACATTGTGGTAGACACAACAGTGGCCACTGAAAAGATCACATACTCCTTTTGTTTTTGTTTTTTGTGATAGAGGGAATTGTTCTGGAATCATTCTGTAAGAATGGGAGGTTCAACAGAGTTCAGTGGGAATTGAGGGAAGGACATTCAGTCAACCCATTTTAGGAAGAGGCTATTTGAGACTTCACTCTTTAATATACCCTATTCAGTGCTTTAGCTGCTAGGGGTTTCCTATGAGTGAACACTGAATTGGGAAGGAAAGGTTTGTGGTACCGGTTCATTTTCACAGCATTGCCAAACTCGCGTGTTCAAAACTCTCAAGAATGGCTTAAAATTGTGAGATTTTTAAAAATAATTTGAGCTCTTTTTCATCTGCCTTCTGGATAGTAAGCCTTAGGGGCCATGCTTTAAGGATTTTTAAGGCTCCATGAGAGCTAGAAACATACTACTATCCAATTTCAGATAGCTTTCTCTAACCTCTGTTTAAAATATAATTAGAATATGGGACACAACGTTTCTTATCACTAATATATGTCAGTCTATTCCTCTTTTTAATACAAATGACAAATGTGCATAGATATTCATCATAGGTGAGTCTGTATATGTTTTTGTTGTCTAGTTATACGACAGGCTCTGTATATAGTTTGGCCCACTTGTGTCTGCCTCAGACTTGTTTAGGGGATAGATTGTGCTTGGTCTTCCTCTTTGCACAGTTGCAATGGACTGCTTCTCTTGTGAGGCACTCCGAACGGATATCCCTGCCCAACTCCTCACTACTCTCTGAAGCATGACTAGCATGCAGAGCAGAATACGCTGACACTTTATTAAAGGGTGTCACTGTGTTCATATTCCCCTATATGCCAGGAAGCTCTGCACCTTCCCTTTCTCTGGGCTGTGCCAAAAGGGCACAAATGAGCCCTTAAAAATTGATTTATTGCCCCAACTACTGGCTTGGCTTCCTACTACCAGTGTTGCAATGAGCTGCTTGCTGTTCCACTCTTGTGCCTGCCTAACTTCAGATGTATGCTGTAGGCCTCCCTGCTTATTCAGCCAGGTACTGTCTTGTATCTATTCTTTTCAAATGCAAACAGACTGAAACAACTTAATTTTTCCTGGAAAAAAACTATGTGATTGGGTGTATATATTTTGAGCTGCTTAATAGTGAATATGAGTAAATAAACAAGGGAAACAATAAATGTAGCTCTCTTGTTTAATTAACATGAAATATCTTTGTGGCATCCATGCACAGATTAGGGCAGAATAAAGTACTTTAGAACATGTGATCTGCCTGTGCCTCTTCCATGGATATCAGTGGGAGTTCTGAAGTGGATGAACTTGAAAGCAAGGTATGACTTTGTTTGTATATGTTTAGACAAATGTGCAACAAGAGTTTAAGAACATTGTGGTGTCGTTAAGGGAGGGGCGGAGTCTAAAAGTTCAAAATTGGCCTAAATGTTTTGCACCTTTTGTACTTTGAGAATCTTCTGCTCCAGCATGTGTAGAAATCTATGTGCAATTTTGAGTATCTCTCTGCCTCCAATAGCTGTGATTTCTTGATCTGCCAGAGATAAGACATGGATCCAGTTCCCTGGTGAGTTAGAATGAGATTGGAACTGAATTTGGCCCTATATCTTCCTCCATGAAGTAGCCTTTAGTATCACTGATCATAGTGAAAGAGTCAGTTTCAGAAGATGGCTCCCAGGACCCAGTCTAGCAGGTGCTGAATGATGGCTGCCAAATTAGGAGTGTGGCACTGATAGAGAAGTGCACTGTCAGAACGGTCTTTGTGAAGGACAATGAGATCTGCAGTTGGAATGCTTTATATAAATAATTATTTATGACAGCGTCTTCCTTTGCACCGTGCTAGAGTAAACATAGATTGGGGCCTGGTAAATGATGCAGAATGCACCACATGAAGGGAGAGTGCATCTTCCTATACCCAGAAAGCCTCTCTAGCCACTCCCACACCGAGATATATTTGTGAATATTTGCATATTCATCAGGAAGAGGATGGGGAGTAGTATAACTGAGACTTGCTATCATGGTAGGTTTTTCCCTTTGCTCCAAGCTTTCCAAAAAGTACAAGATCAGGATTTGAGAGATTATTTTGATTATACAGACAGCCATTCAGATGAAGAGAGGGATTTATTATTACTGATTACTTATTATTCAATAAGCAACCAAAGTGTGCTCAGCACTGCACAGAGATATAAGAGGATGTTGTCCCTTGCTGTGAAGAGCATATAGTATAAAAAGAGGAAGAGTTTGAGGACAGGGATAGAACATATAGGCAAAGAGAGATAGTGAACACAAATCTTGTTAGTTCTATGATTTACTTTATTTTTTTATTTTGATGTAAACTATCTTCAGCTACCCCCACATAGATATTAGTAGCAGCTTTTTAAATAAATTTTTTTAAAAAACTTTGAACAATCCCCAAATGCCCTTCTAGCTACCCATCTATCCCTGAGTTGTTTATTATCCATTGCTAATATGGATTAACAGCATCCCTCTTGCACCCTGCCATCCCTTCCTGTTCCCCCTATCCCCACTCCCAATTCCCCAATCTTGGATTTTTGTCTAAGAGAAGGAAGAATAATATGAAAGTTCCCAAACCCCAGCTGTCTAAAGGTATAGTATTTTCCAGGTACAATTGTGGGTAGGGACAGGGGATTAGCATTAACTCTTTGTTGCTAAAAGTTTTGTATGCCTAACCTAAATGATGTGACCAAGGTCACACAATGTCTTGTGGCAGTGTGGGGAATTGAACCCCATTTCCTATGTACCAGTCCAGTGCCTTAAACAGAAGATAATAAAATTGGCTAAGACTGTGCATTGCATAAAGAAGCAGTTCAAAGCAGCCTAATAAACTAGTAGAGATTTAGCTGTAGTTCAGAGGTTCAGTGGGCCTTATTGTAGCATTGATTTTCAGGCAGAACTGCACAATGAGTTCAGTGGTGGCTGGTATAACTTGTTATGTTGTCTTTTAAAATATCTTCCAATGATCTTCCTGTATGAGACTATACGGTATTGTATATCAGCCAGCTCTAACCTCATCACATGCCTTTAATAACAGCTAGAGGCAGCATGTCTCCTGTACTGCTTTCGATTTCTTGTTGCCACATCTTGTATTTGCCAGCTCATGCCTCACAAAATGGAGGAGGGAAGTGTCCTCCCCAGCGCTTCAGTGATTTTGTTTCTTTTTTCTAACTTTGTCACCCATTGCTTTCAGCGCAATTTCACTTTTGAAAAGGTTTGTATTTTTAATTCTTTGAGAAATATTTAGTAAATAAATATGTTGACCAGAAATCCATAAACCACTTTTGTTCCGTGTCCAATTCAGAAGACTGTACCTCACCCATCTGAGGACCTGTCATAATTAACTGAGAATGCCTTAATTTAATCAAGTCCAGTTCATTAGGCAAACATTTAAATTATTAATTTAAATCTAGGAAGTTCCACAGCATTTATAACAGTAACAAATACTAAAGCATCTTATTTTTAAAGCCCGATTCCTCATGTGCATAGAACTCGAAGTGCTTCTATAGCTACTGTTATTGGACATAAATATCTTTTTCTTTGCCAATGTCTTACCTTAGTGGAGCCTTTTAAAGTACTCTATTCAAAACAGGTTATGAAATGAAAGTATGTCTTGGATTTAAAATTAAGCATACGGGGCCATATTCACCTTGTGATGTCATTCCATTAGCCTGAGTGGAGTTACATCAGGGATGAATTTGGCACAGGAAATTTAATGGTGTAGCATTTCATTCACTTTGCAGAACACTGTCAGGATGCATAGTTACTTTGCATATATGTGGTAATTTAGTATTTTAGCAATTTCTGTTGATTTAGTGTTAAGAAAAATATATTTTTTTCATATGTTGGGCCAAATCCATCCCAGTTTATATTGGCTTCTGCCCACGAAATCCAGAGCCTAGGGCCCCCTACAGCGGTATATCCACTAGGGAAGGTTGTTGCAGTGCAAGATGAATGCAACCTCCCTTCTGGTGAGGGCAATAGAAGGGTCAGCACAGTCCCCAAGTGGACAGTAATGACTAGGGACGGGCATGGCCAAAGTGGTTGGTGAGGGAATGCACTCCACGCACATAGGCTGCTACCTCTGCAGTCAAGGCTCCTGTGGATCTTTTTGTAGAAAATAAGCCCCCGATCCTGCAAGCAGCGTAAATTAAGCTTGAAATCAATGGGGCTCTGTGTAAGTAAAAGGAGGCCTCACACAATGGCACAGCTTGCAGAATTGGGTCCCACAGTTACCCTTTCCTGCTGGAAACCCCCCAGGCAGAATGGTGAAGCCATAACAGCTGTAGCAAAGATGTGCATGCACGTCAGTTCCCTTGAACTTAGTTGCCTAACTGAGATCATTTAAATGCTGAAAAGCAAAACTTCGTTTAATGCAATGATAATATTAATTAAAATAAATCAGGAATGGCAAAAATTAAAGTTCCTGTGGTAATATTAACTCAGCAACAGTGTGCATCACTTATATGTTCTAGAATATTTAACAATTTAAATAGATATTTTAGGAATAGAGTTGAGGGCCAGATTGTTAACCCCTTTGTCACAATGACTAATACCTTATTCTAGAAATAGTCTCAATGAGGTCAATGAGAACAGCTGTGGGAGCAAGTTGTTTCTCAGTGTGGGTAAGGATATTACACTCAGGCCCTCCCTAAGAAACTGGACTAGAAGAAACTACATATATGCAGACTGGGTCTGGGCATATTGGGGCTCATCCTGTATGCCTGTGCAAGGATGTGAGGAGGTGTGAAGCACCCCCTGCACTGGCTGCCCGTGTAATAGGTTGTTGAGTGGAGGGGAGCACACACTCCACAGGGCTGCTATGTCCACTCCCTATGCATGTGGGTGAGAAAGGGTGTCAAGGGGGCAGGCCCTTGATCAGCACTCCAGGTTCACATGCTGTACTAGGTACAGGGCAGGAGGAAACAGAGAGGCAGAACGTGACTAATTCACAAGTTTGATACTTGGGCTCACAGGACCAATTGTAAACAGACAGTCTTGCTGTATGTAACCTTTGCTGTAGGAAATGTATTGTATGCATTCCCTGATATTTTTTTTTTACCTGTGGAATCTTAACATTGCGTTCAAGTGTAGATCTTTACACTCAGTTTTGCTCATCCACTAACTATCATGAGGTAATGTGCAGTCCAATTTCTCTTCTATAAGTTAATTATTTTTTGCAAAAATATATATTTATTTAAAAATATATATTTTCCATCCTTTTTAAAAAATCTAAAACAGCAAGAAAAAATATGGCATGGAGTGCTGTAAGAATCATTAATAATTCTGTGTGGCTTGTATTTTTCTCAGTAGACATGATCTCTTTTGAATATTAAAAAAATATTTATTTAGTAATGAATATTTGACATCTCTTAAAACATAATTTGTGTAGAGTAAATTTGTTGCAAGGTTTTGTTGCAAATGATGTGCAAAACTGGGCCTCTGTTATCATTATTGTATCTGTTGTTGGAAGGAATGTACAATTGTAGCTGAAAGGAGCAATAGAGTAGAATATTGCATTTTGAGCTAAGGTAAAGGATGAGTAAGGGGCAATTTGTAGCTGAGTTGCCCAAAGAACAGACCAGGGAATGGCTTTTGTCTCTGAGAGTCACAATTCCCTCCCTGGTTTCCCTTGTTCTGGGGAGACGTGGTAAGCTACTTACTGCCTTTAGACAGCACCAGTTTATTTCCTCCTTCACCATGGTTCAGCTCCCCAGGGCAGTGAGGTAACAGAGTCAAGGTTCTACCCTTTTCCTACCCTATGCACTTGCCTGCGGAGGTGAGAAGAGGGAGTCAAAGCTATGCAATGCCTGCTCTCCCCCAAGCTCTGCCCAGTGACCAAAGTATCACACCCAGGGGAGAAAAGGAGCACCTTTACTGGCTAAGTGTGAATGGACTCTGGGACTCTGGGTTTTTTTGTTTGTTTGTTTGTTTTTGTTGTTGGTTTGGGGTTGTGTGTGTGGTTGTGCTTTTTCGTTTCGTTTTGTTTTTTGTGGGCAATGCAGTAGAAGTGACTTTTCAGGAGCAATTTGAATGAGAGGAAGGTGGAGCCTTGACAAATAGGTTTTGGAAGGTCACTCCAAGCATTAGATGCAACATAGCAGACAGCACAGCACCTCGTGTGACAGAAGATCAAATGGATATCAAGGCTAACTTCACTGGTGGAGGAAAGCGTGCAGGAGCGAAAGTGACAGGAGACTAGCTAGAAGTATATGGGCCAGCAGGTGAAAGCAATGAAGCTACTCTGATTTACACCAGCTCAGGATCTAGCCCATAAGGAGGGTGATGTGTGAAATCAAATGGCACTGACCTTTGTCCATTCAGTGAAGCCAGCAGGAGAGTCATATGGATTTACTAAATTCTAATTTTTTTCTTTTGTCTGCTTTTCACGGTGTTTTTTTTCCTTTGGTCACAGTACTTCCTAAAAAAAACAGCACAATTATTTTTGACCAAGGAAGCACTTTTAGGCTTGTAGACAAATGACTAATTTCATTTTTCTTTTGCAGTTAAGCACACACAAAAACAAGAATATAGAAATGCAGAAAACATGCAGGGGTTTTATAACGTTTTGTAAGCCTTGTTCTTCAATTAACTGGTTTAGATGATTCTGTTATTGAAAATGAGGCGCAGGCCAGAAAGCTTTCTGTGCGTTCTGTTTTTATCTAAGCTTATATTACTGGTATAATAATGCGCTGGTTTAGACACCCCTTTAATATTTTTAATCCTCTCTGATAAAATTTCTGCCAAAGAAATATAAACAATTAATGAGAAAAAGTGTAGATGAGTTTGGAAAAGGGCAAAATATCACAAAAGTGATACTGGGCATTTATTTTTATTTGCATGGGCCAAACTTCAGGCCCGGTTGACTAAAGTTACATTCCTAAATCCATATAAGTAAAGGTTGCCTGGCATTCAGAAGTGCTGAGCACTCACAAAACCCATTGGAAATCAGTGGCAGCTGCTGTTGCTCAGCACCTTTGAAAAGCAGTCCACTTTGATGTTGGTGCCTAAATATGGCTTTAAGTGTGCAGATTTGAACATTTTGGCCATAGACTTTTAAACATGTTGTTCCATAAAAGTTATTCTGACACTTGCTAGAGTTAGGTAACTGGATTAGAGTCATACGTCTCGTCTGAGATATGTGAAGTTTCTTTACTGGCTCAGAACTGAAATTTCCATGTCCCCCTTATTTTGTAGTATTTCTAAAGCAGTGACAATTCACAAGTGGGAATAATAATCTGAGAATAGTCACATCAGATACAAGTCAATTGTCTCAATTGTACTTTCCACTTTCCATTCTCCTTTATGAGAGTGTGACGAATAGCAGTTACAACTGATTTGTGAATTGTTTTGGGAAGAAAAAACTGCTGAGTTTGGTTCATTATCATAGAACTGGAAGGGACCTCAAGAGGTCATCTGCATTCAAGGTAGGACAAAGTATTATCAGACCACCCCTGACAGGTGTATGACTAATCTGCTGTTAAAAATCTCCAGTGATAGAGACTCCACAACTTCCCATGGCAATTTATTTAAGTGCTTAACCACCTTGACAGGAAGTTTTTCCTGATGTCCAAACTAAACTGCCCTTGCTGCAATATAAGCCCATTTCTTCTTTTCCTATCCTCAGAGGTTAAAGAGAACAATTTTTATCCATCCACCTTGTAACAACCTTTTATGTACTTGAAAACTGTTATAATGTCCCCCCTCAGTCTTCTCTTCTCCAGACTAAACAAACCCAATTTTTTCAATCTTCCTTCATAGGTCATGTTTTCTAGACCAGTGGTTCTGAAAGCCGATCGACCACTTGTTCAGGGAAAGCCCCTGGCGCGCCGGACTGATATGTTTACCTGCCGCGTCCGCAGGTTTGGCCAATTGCGGCTCCCACTGGCCGCAGTTTGCTGCTCCAGGCCAATGGGGGCTGCGGGAAGCGGCGCAGGACAAGGGACATGCTGGCCGCCCTTCCCACAGCCCCCATTGGCCTGGAGCGGCGAACCGTGGCCAGTTGGAGCTGCGATCGGCCGAACCTGCGGACGCGGCAGGTAAACAAACCGGTCCAGTGCACCAGGGGCTTTCCCTGAACAAGCGGCAGACTGGCTTTGAGAACCACTGTTCTAGACCTTTAATTACTCTTGTTGCTCTTCTCTGGACTTTCTCTAATTTGTCCACATCTTTCCTGAAATGTGGCACCCAGAACTGGATGCAATACTCCAGTTGAGGCTTAGTCAATGCGGAGTAGAATGGAAGAATTACTTCTTGGGTCTTTCTTATAACAGTCCTGCTAATACATCCCAGAATGATGTTTGCTCTTTTTTGCAACAGTGTTACACTATTGACTCATCTTTGGCTTGTGATCCACTGTGACCGCCAGATCCCTTTCCACAATATTCCTTCCTAGGAAGTCATTTCCCATTTTGTATGTGTGCAACTGATTATTCCTTCCTAAGTGGAGTACTTTGCATTTGTCCTTATTGAATTTCATCCTATTTACTTCAAACCATTTCTCCAGTTTGTTCAGATCATTTTGAGTTTTAATCCTATCCTCCAAAGCACTTGCAACCTCTCCCAGCTTGGTATCATCCGCAAACTTTATAAATGTAATCTCTATGCCATTATCTAAATAATTGATGAAGATATTGTACACGACCATACCCAGAACTGATCCCTGCAGGACCCCACTTGATATGCCCTTCCAGCTTGACTGTGAACCACTGATAACTACTCTCTGGGAATGGTTTTCTAGCCAGTTATGCACACACCTTAATAGTAGCTCCATCTAGGTTGTATTTCCCTAATTTGTTTATGAGAAGGTCATGCGAGACAGTATCAAAAACCTTACTAAAGTCAAGATATCCCACATCTGCTGCTTCCTCCCCATCCACAAGGCTTATTACCCTGTCAAAGAAAGCTATTAGGTAGGTTGGACATGATTTGTTCTTGACAAATCCATGCTCACTGTTACTTATCACCTTATTATCTTCTAGGTGTCTGCAAATTGATTGCTTAATTATTTGCTCTATTATCTTTCTGAGTACTCAAGTTAAGCTGATTGGTCTGTAATTCCTGGATTGTCCTTATTCCTCTTTTTATAGATTGGCCCTATATTTGCCATTTCCAGTCCTCTGGAATCTTACCCGTCTTCCATGATTTTTCAAAGATAATTGCTAATGGCTCAGCTATCCTCTCAGTCTCCACTACGATTTGTGGAGTCATATTCTTATTTGTGAATATAGTTTGTGAATTCCTAAAGTTGTACAAATTTTAGCATTAACAATTTTTGCCTCTAAATTTGTACTGGAAGTGGTATTCACAATTAATTGTTTTCTTTTAAAATGTTCACTCATCTAATCAGGGAGCAGAAATATTACCAGATGATTTAGCTGACCAACCATATGGCATTAATTATGAACAGTGTATAGGTGAAGCAGTCCATGATATGAAAATTATTATGAAAATTATTTATTCACAATATTCAGTGAATATATATGAACAACGAAGACACTCAGAGAAAATCAGAATCATGATAAGAGACCAAATTTGTAACAAGTATCTCAACTAGCACTATCCTCCATCAAACATAACCTTTTAAAGGGAGATTTTCAAAAGTATCTAAGATGTTTAGGAACAGAGCTCCACTGAAAATCACTGGGACCTGAGCTCCTAAATCCCTGAATGATCTGAAAATCTAACCTTTAATAATATTCCTTTGTTTCAGCTCTTTAAAGAACAATACCAAGAATATAATTTCATAGTCGTCAACATATTTTTTGAACTATGTGGAAAATAATAAGAGTTAATTTAAGTGGTTTGGGGGCCCTTGACTCCTTTAGAGTTTGTCTACACAAAGAAGCTATTGCAAAATAAGGTAGGGTGTGAATTTAAAGGGCAATAGCTATTCTGGACTAGCTCCCCATATGGCACTTACTCTGCACCAAGGGTATGTCTATGCTGGAGCTGGAGGTGTAATCTGTATCTTGGGTAGACATACCCATGCTAGGTGTGACTGAGCCAGTGTGCTAAAAATAGATTGTAGCCACAGCAGCTGAAGTGGTGGGATGGGCTATTTGCCAAGTACACACCTAGGGTTTCAGACAGGAGCATATAGTGGCAGCTAGCCTGTTGCATCACTTGCATCAATGCGGCTACCCTTCTACTTACACTAGCTCAATCAGAGCAAGCCCAGGTATGTCTGCCTGAGTGAGAAATTACACCTCTAACTCCATTGTTGACATACCCTTAGGGGTACACAGGAAAATGTAAGAAACCTGAGGCAGTGAGTCTGAGTCCAGGTCAACTGAGTCCAGGTCAGCTGGTACTACAGGGCTAAAAACAGCAGTGTGGATGTTACAGCTCAGGTTGGAGCTGTACATGTCCCTAAGAATGCCATTTTGTGGTTTAGCTTAATCCACTTCCATATGACTTAAGCTAAACCACTCAAAGGCACTCTTAGAGAGGTTTTAGAGTGTCCACATGGGGAGCTAGTGTGGAATAGCGATTGTGGAATTCCGCAATCACTGTTCTGGGCTGTTTCCAGTTGTAGAAAAGCCCTTAGCCTCCGTTGAAAATCCCAGTCTAAATGTAACATTTCTCTTTAAACCGTTCAGTGCATACTACATGGTAAGTCCATTTTCATACTGCCTTTGTTTCAAAACACTTTGCAAACATTAAATAGACCTCACAAAAATTGTATAGAGTGAATAGTTATTTCATAATATTACACCACTTTTACAGATGAATAAATTGAGTCACAGGGCCATTTATATGGCCTTGCTCATGGTTACACAGCAAGTCACTGTCAATCCCAGGAGTAGAACTAAAGAACCATGGCTCCTAAAACTGTGTCCTAAACAGTAGAGTACAATTTGTCTTCATAAGAAAGCATCATGTTTCGTGAAGGAGTACTACATTAATGTTTCTTCATGTTGCTATATTACTAAGTGCTCACGATGTATTGAATAATGGAATACACCATTGTTGATAATGGATGGCTAAACCACAAGATGTGTCCTGGGGTGGTCTTAATTCTTCACAGGGGACTGTACGGGGGGAAAAAGAAAATCTTTTTTTAAATTAATTTCTACAGTAAAGATCACCTCTTATTTAGTATACCAATATTTTCCTTATGTGGCCACAAAGCTCTCAGTTCTGCTCAGGGGAAAAGCCTTATGCTGAAAAGTAAAGAATCCCAGTTGTTCACATAATGAAAGCGGCGTGCTCCACACTTTGTTTTTGAGTAATTTCTGTAGCAAACTCATGTGAGCCGCATGCCATGCTTGTAGTAATCAAGTCCAAAGTTTGAAATTGACTCACTTGTTTTTCATGGTGACAGGCTAAGGAAAAGGGGTTTTGACTTGATTCAAGCTGCTGCAAGGAAATGAAAAGGATGATTTAAAAACCACAAACACTCGGATGAAAGATTACAGATACTGAACAAAACTGTCCACAGTAAATTGTTGATTGGAGTATCTGTATTAGGTGATGTTTGTAGTCTCTACATGTAGAGCGATGGAAAACACAGATTATGGCAGTGAAAGTAGAACAACAATGGAGTCTGACGCTTTGTTTCCACTTTTCAAAGGCTTTTTTTTTTTTTGATAAGGCCCAGGAAATTGTTAGCGACATGCTGGTGGGAACCTATGGAAAAGAATACACACTATATCAATGGTGCAGTTCTTATCCCAAGAGCTGTGTTGGTGGGTGTGGGAATAGCATGCTTTCAGTGTATGCTGTTGCAATGAGATAGTATTGAGAAACCAGGGCAGCGAACAGTACAGATTCAGTCTAGGGAACTAGGGGCTTTATTCAGCAGTAATGTGTGTAAGGACAGACAATGTAGCACTATATTTGGTTTAACAACAAAGAACTGTAAAAGGATTTGATAGTAAGGGATTGGCAGAAAGCTGAATATGTCTGCAATAAAATAAGGATCTTTTAAAAAGGTATTTAAGTGACATACTTATGACCTAAAAAGAAGGTATTTAAAATTATTCATTATCTCTAATAGACATCATTATTTTACAATGTGTTCATTTAACACAGGAGGAGCACTATTTAATAAAAGCTTCAGGAAGTATGTAATATGCCACAGTAATTTGAGAATAAGATGCAAGCAATTGCATGTGTGGAAAAGCAGATTTAATAATCAGTTAAACCTTAGTATGAATCATATTGACATTTTTGAGATCTACTGATGAAAATTGCTATAAAAGAACTAGGTATTTTTTATTTTTATTTATTATTACTTAGAAGTGAATGAGAGCCCTTAAAACCCTCATAACTCTCTCCTATCCAGGGTTCATGCATACTGTTTTGGTACATAAATTACTGCAAGTTATGGCCCTAACTCAGCAAGATACTTAAGCACATCAGTGATGCTACTCACATGCTTAAAGTTAAACACATGCTTAAGCACATGACTGAACTGGGTCCTATATCAGCTAGGAACAGCAAGCTACTATTTCTACAAAAGAGGAAGACTGTCTTGCTGACAGAAACAGTACTTATATTATTATGCAGTTCGACCACCTAAACCTATGTTCAGGGGGCACTTGTGCCCCAAGTGAAACTTACGTTACTTCGAAAATATGCAGCATGCCACCCTACCGCACCTGGACAAGGCTGTAGGATGTCAAGTGATCATGCATGCCAGTAAAAGTGCTGATGAGGGCAGGGATACAAGTCAGGAAATTTGAAGTGGATATCTCTTCTAACCTTGTGCATGGAGACAAGTCAACCTTCCTCTAGCATAAAACTGGATTGATTTTTAAAAAATCATAAAGAAGTGAAGAACATCTACGGCAAGTTGTGAATGAAAGTAATTATTAATGGCTGGCACTTGATAGATGCTGGAGAGAAGTTTCCATATTTTTTGATTCACCAGGCTAAAAAAGAATAAACAGGATGGTCATATATCTGATATAAGTCAAAAGAGTCTGGCATTCTCTAATCTTGCTGAAAATCAGCGTTGGGCTAAGAGAAGATATTCAGCTAACTCCTTCCACAAAGTGTAACTATTTCTGATCAGAGAAAACTTATAGTATCAATTTGATGGTTTTGTGACCTGCATGTCTTTCACTAGGGAGTGAAGAGAGGCATCTAAATTCATTGCAATATTTTTAAATGCCCTCAGGAATCCCTACGGTTGTATATTGAAGTACAATTATGTGTTCAACATTTTGAATGTTACGTGAATGACTACCACTGTGTCAATATTTTAAATTAATATTGTAGAAAGTGCAAGTTGCATTGTAAATCTATAGACAGTGCATTCCATACTACTTATGTCCCAAATAATATGGCATTGTCCTGATCCAAGGATAACTTTTAGTGACCTTCAGCCAGCATGGCAGAAACTTTAACGCTGAATCATTTGGTTCGTAAGATATATAAAAGCAAGAAATAGAAATGAAGATAAAATCCCCACCATTTCTACACACCAACTTTTAGAAAACAGGATGATAAGATTTGAAAGGCACATGAATATAATAAAATTGTCCTACCTGCAATTGCACATCTAAATGAAAACAAAAGGATATTAACTTAACCATGTTATATCCCACATGCATTCATAAAACATATCTTATAAAGACATTCTAATAATTCCCAGTGAATAGACAGGCTATACCAGGTACGTCATAATGCTATAGTGTCCTGGAGGACATTTGCTGTTCATCTTCATGCACTGAACAGGTTACGTAAAATTCATGGTAAAATTGTTGTTGTATTTTGTTTTGTTCTGTTATTTTTATTTTCATGGGCAAGGTTTAGAGCAAGTAGAGTCGTCTTTGCAACATATTTTCGTCTGTTTCAGTGTAATATTTTTCTTTTTTTTAAAGTGGCTACACTTCAAAGATAATGCAAAATTGGAATTATGAATATCACTGCTTTGTAGTGAATGTATTGCAAGCTTCTTAAATAATTAAATTATGTGAGTTTGGAAAATGGAGTGTAATTAGTCATTAAGGAGAAAACTCTAATGCTGCATAGGGTTTATACACTCCATGCAGAATATCTTTGAGCTTTACAGTGTTTGGGGTAATTTCTAATGCTGATGTGGTACAATCAACCATTATGTACCTTGTAACATAAGCACTAACTTGCTAATAAGCTATCTAACATGTCCAATATTTAATTTTATTGCAATCAATTAGAGTCATTGTGGAATACTGTATTGTGCTTCTGTTTCTGTTTATGTAATCAAAAGTTAGATATAAGGTGACAGATAACAAAACATTATTCAGATTAATATTAAGGTTGTGACACTAACAAAAATCAAGACATTCAAAATTGATGGGACTGGCTGGCTCACGTGCAGTTCCTTTACTTGTAAGTCAGTGATTCAAATTTAAATAGAGTCATTATTGACTGAAAGCTGTCATCATCTAATGGCCATCTAGATATAGAAACAAATGAACTGAACTCTGTCCAATTCCTACTACTCTGATTACCCATCTCAAAAGCCACTTTCCCACTTAGCACTAACTAGCTCTTACCAGGTTAGATTTCTCAACCCAGAGGCCAAGGACTGACTGGAGTTATGAAGACTACACAGCCCTCTCATCCTTGTCACTAGAGATCACGACAGAGGCACATGGATGGTGCACTGTGAAGAAACTTGCACTGCTGCTCCTGGACTGTTCGTTTGAGCTTCTAGTGCTCTCAGTACAGCCATTTCACTAGCTAAATTAAGCAGAGTACATAACTACGTGGTTAACTTAAAGCACCTGTGTAGTCCCTTTGAAATCTATGGGACTACTCACGCACTTAAACTTACTCATGTGCTTAAATACCCTGCAGAATCAGGCCAGACAGCTAATGGCTTGGTTTTTTAAGTAATCTTTAATGGAAGGTTATAAAAAAGGTATTATTTATCTATAAGACTATTTCTTTAGGTAAACATGTTTAAGTCACTATTAAATACACAATATACAATTAGGGTTGGCTGAATAAATACAGAGCGCAGTCAATTTAAAAGTGTGGCTAACCTGAGTACGTTGTAGGAGTTTGCTCTTTGAGTTCCAGAAATCACTTGTCTGAACATCGATACAGGTCTCCAAAATCTCCCCTAAATCCCACATTAACTCCTAGGTTCCCACAAACCACACGGCAGGGATCAAGAACATTTTAGATTGTGTCCTGTGTTTAGACATTTTTTAAAATTTTTTTGTTTGATGTTAGTGTTTCAACATTTGTCACTGTTTCATCTGACTCAGTAGTGAACCACTGACCTGCACAGTGTTAGGGGGCATATGCTTTTGCAAGGAGTTTTGAATGAGATGTAAAACCAGTTATGATCATTAACCATCTGGTTGCACTTCAGCAAGATCCAGGATGAGAAGCCTGGACTTGTGGCCTAAATCAAGATTGGGGTTATTACTTTTATCTACTTTATCTCCTCTTTAAGGACACTAGGTAGTTACTAGGTGAGTGGAAAATTCTGATATGGATTAGAAACTGGACACTTCAGTGGGTCAGCGGGTGGGGGATAGCAGGGAACGTGCTGGTATTTGTATTAAAGCAATGACAGCTTGTATTTTATAGTTACATTATTCCCTGGTTCAAATATTATGTAACACGGTAACCAGAGCCTGTGGAAATCTGTAGTGTGCTGTTCTGTCCCTCCTGCCCAGAAAGCCCTGCCTTCCAAGATGGGGGGTGACCTTTTGCCTCTGCAGACACATCCTTACAGAAGAACAGCCTATTCACCCTGAGGATGAGGGAAGAAAAAAGGTGCCCCATTTTTTCTCTCAATAACCCTCTCCTAGTGAGAATGAATAGCTTAGCTTGGAACACATCACAGTACAAAGTGATTGGGATTAATGTTGCTACTTTTAAAAGATTACTGGTATCCAAAATTCAGACAAAATGTTTGGCTGTATTCAGAAAGAGAGAGAGAGAATAATGCTGAAAATGTCCTAATTCCAATACAGTCATCTATATTGGCTCACCCTCACCATGTATACTCTGATCAGCTTCATTACCTAATCCCAAATAGGATACAGCAGAGACAGAAAAGATCCAGAAAATGGCAATGAAATCAATAAGAGTGGGAAAACTTCCTTACAAGGAGAGATTTTTAAAAATGACAATTGAGAGAGGTCAATAAGAGATAACAAATATCGGTGACACATAAAATAATTTATGGTCTGGAGAAGGTCAACAGAATGCTCCTATTTACCTTTTCTCTTTCTACAGCAACCAGGAGATAATCAATGAAAGGGCAACAAATGTAAAACTGATCAAAGAAAATGTTGTTTTACACAATGCAGAATTAACTTGGGGTCTTGAAGGGAGGGATTACATTGCCTGCATTGCTTAACAGCAGGTTATTTTATTTTTGTTGTGGTATCATTTAAATATTTTTTTTTAAAATCATGTAAGTAACATGTGCTGTGTGTCACAGCGAGTGCTGCATAGTGATTAAAACAGTCTGGAGTCAGCAGTTCGAAGTTCTGTTGGTAGAGTTCTCTTTGGTGAGTCACATAACTTCCCACAGAGTTCAGTTTCCTCCTCTGTAAAATGAGGTACTTCCCCACCCACAAGTGTGTTGCACAGTTTAATTAGGGCATGCTGCAAGGCCTACCTTTCTGCCCTGCCAGCTGAAAAAGTTGGGATCTAATGAGGAATGATGATTTATGGGGGGTGGAGGTTTGGTGGGGTAAGTGCCACCTGTCAGGCTGAATTGGGGTTTCACTTTTTGCTGCAGGTTTTGTTTTGTTGTATTTTTACTTTAAATAATGTCAAATGTGCCCAGAGTAGCAGATGGACTTCTTTTAATGTGTTGTTAAAAATAACTATAATGAATTAATTAATGCTTGTAACTTTCTTAGAGCCTCCAATGGAAGGCACTGTAGAAGTGCATAGCATTATCATTCAAGTATTTATTAATGATTGCATATAAAATGAAAAATCTTTAAACACTTCAAAACAGAGAAATTAAGTTTATTTTTTTCTTAGTGTTTGCAAAAACACACACATTGTAAAATGACTTGTTCTTTTAAATTTATGTTAAACTGGTAGCAAAAAATACACATGGTTACATTCACTGCTGAAGATATGCTCTGTTGATCATCCTTTAGTGCATTTTGAATGATAGTTGGTCTATAGGGACCAGTGAAGACCTCCAATTAATTATTACTGGAGAACATGAAATCATAAACAAAATTCCTTGTAATAAATTTTTAAAATGAGATTGCATGTTTTATTTACAGTACTGGTCCATTTTGGGCTTTAAATCTATGAAAGAAAACAAACATGCTTTTTATCAAACTGAAATAAAAATATCAATAGTATTTCTTTCTTATCAAAGTAGGACACACAATATATAAAGTGGACTTCTAAAACTCTGTGGGGAGAAAAGCCAGGGATCACTGAACTGGAAGAAGAGATTTACTTTTTCCTGTTTGTGGTAAGTGAACGATAAGAATATATAAGCAGTAGGGAAACACCAAATGCTTCAGAGCAATGAGATTACTTTGTAGCTTGTAAAGGTAGCTAATACTGTTTGACTGTGTTTTAGGGGAAGTTTATTTTTTAAAAGTGCTATTCTAAAAAAAAAGTAATTACCAAATTCTTTCGTAGCAGAAATTGATTTCTCTTTGGGTACAATAGCAATAATGCATAGGAGATCCTTCCTAGAGATGATTAGTATTATTACAGTAGTTTTCAGAGGCCACAACTGAGATCAGGGCCCCATTGTGGTAGGTGCTGTACACATGCATAGTAAGAGACCATTCTTACCCCAAAGAGTTTACAATCTAAATAGACAACAGAGACAAAGAATGGGAGAAAGGAAGTATTATTTTCCCCATTTTACAGGTGGGGAACTGTGGCACAGAAAGATTAAATGATTTGCCCAAGAGAGTCTATGGCAGAGCCTGTAATTGAAGCCAGATCTCCAGAGTTGCAGTCCAGTGCATTAACCATAAGACCATCTCCTCTGAGCTAGTCTACAAAGCCATTCCCGTCTCCTTATTTAAACACTTCCTGAAGACCCATTTCTTCCACGACACCAACAGGATGCTAACTGATTAAATCCTCCACCTATTTGTTTTGTTTATCTAAGTGAACATGTCAAAGTGGGGTGAAGAGAGTCAAACATTAAGGTAGAGGAGCATGTGGACACTAGGGATATGTCTACACTACCCGCCACATCGAAGTTATTCATGTAGCTGAAGTTGCGTAACTTAAATCGTTCCCCCACACACACACACACACACACACACACACACACACAGTGTAGACCAGGGCTAGGACTGAATCTTGTGATTGATATGGGGTTAGACAAAGGGGTTGAAGTGGGGAATTAGGAAGGGGAAGATAATGTGTTTATCTTAAATTTTTTTTAAAGGAACTAATAAAACAGGTGGCCATCCTCACCAGATCACTTTGCTTGGGGGAGGAGTGGAAGCTGCAATGTGGGCTCCCCTCACTCTTCCTGCTATGAGACTAGCATGGGGGGAAAGATGATTCCTAATCACAGATCCTGCTCTGAAGATGCACCAGCTTGGCTTTCTCGTCTCACCCCCATTATGAATTAAATGGCTTGCAGAAGAAGTGGTGGGTGGTTCTGGCTGCAGGCAGGGTAACCTTGGGCTCTGTGTGGTGGTTGGGGTCTGTGTTATGTTGGAGATCAGACTAAATGATCTAATGGTCCCTTCTGACCTTACAGTCTGTGTGGTTGTTGTCTTCTCTCACAATAATCATATCAGGCCATGAAGTTCGAGAACAAATTCAGCAACTCATACAGTGTCCAATCTAAAAAGCTTCAATTTCCTTACAATATTACATTCAAAAGTTTGGATAGGCTAAACATTCCACCAAGATTATCAGACTCACATATAATGATGAGGATACAGCTGTTGCAAAACACACAAGATGGAACATTCACCAGGAAAGACAAAGATAATTTAAAAATGATCTAACTGATCACAGATCTAACTGAATACCTTGGCTTCGGAAAGATCTTTCTCATACAGGATCTGAAAGATGCAACAGAGAAGCTTGAATCAAGAAAATCTCCTGGGTGGTATCTCATCAATGGCAATATGATAAAGCACTTTTCCTCTACAAGGATCCAGCCTTTCACAAATCTCTTCCCAAAGCCTTCATCTACATTCAGCTATTTTCACAGTGACCTCTTTTGAGATTTTTGTTCAATTTTAGTCTGGCCTCCTCATCTCCAGGGTTCTGATCAACCTCAAATCAAACTTGATTCCTTTCCTTAATAAGATTTTAATGCCAGTATCATTCCAATATTAAATCTATTTCTTCCTTTTGCCTCTTGGGATGCTCTTCTTTGCTGATTTCAGCACTACAGATTCAAAATCTTTCTCAAGGTTCTTCCATAGGTGTTTGAGAAATACTATTCTCACGCATGTCTGTGAAATAGGACCAGTCAACCTAATAAACCTAATAAAAGTTTCACCTATTTATCAGCTGGGATCTCACTATCTTCCTATTCCAACAAGTGAGTACAGGTTGAGGATCACTTCCAACATCCTCTAAAACATTCCATGTGCAGTTTATGGACATGCTCCTATTCACCAGAGGTACATCTAATGCTATGTTCCAAACGATCTTGGCATATACAAACCTATGAATGACTGGACCAGTTTGTTCCTTTTTCTGGAGTTCCTGCTCTGCTCCTTTCCACAATGTACCCAAAGGTGCTGGAGGTGACTAACGCCTGAATAACTGGATAGCTATTATTCTTCCAAAAACTCTGGGTGCTGTTGGTGCCCAAGTCATAAAGAGATTTCTCCAAGGAGATGCAGTGCTCGGTTGTACCTATCAGGCACACTCCTGTGTGGAGACAGTGTGGAGCCGCACTACCCCAAAGGAAGCACTGGGAAACCAATTGCCTCTGGGAACACAGAGGCAGTGATCCCACGACTGTACCTCTTTATGGGGTACCACTGATTACTCCCTGAGCAGCTGAACAGCTCTCTGCCCCTTCTCACACCTCCTATTGCACACCCAAATAAACAACAGGTAACATCTGGCACTAAAATGGTCAAACTGTTCATGTGCATCCATCCATTGATAGTTTGTCCTCTTGACATTAGTCTCAGTTACTTCTCCATCTTTGCCCTTCTTAAATTAGTATGCATCGCCTGTCTTCCTTGATCTGATACAACAGAATAAAAAAAACATTGAGAGAACTCAGTGGCTCTGAGAATTTCAAGGTAATGGCTAAGTAGACCACCAGTAAGGACTTTAATTTTGTGTTTATATGTTAGTTATCAGAGGGTGGGAAGGAGGCAGACTTTAAATCATTAGGCTACTGCACAGCTAATGTTCACGCTTGATCTCATCACCATTTCCCTCCTCTCCAACTCTTTTACTATTTCCTACTGTTTGCTATACCAACTGTTGTGTCATGTTGTGTCATGACCAACTGTTGTGTCATATCTTAACTCAAATTGTGAGCTCTTTGGGGCACGGTCTGTGTATCTATCTAGTGCAATAGGGCCCAGATCCTGCGAGGGTCTCAAGATGCTATATATAATCCATAATCCATATAATTCATATAATCCATATAATTAATAATAACTGCATACTATGCTATATTACTGTACCTTATGGAGATCTGCAAGGAAATTTGATGGGCATTTCTTGATCCACTGGGATAATCTTAATTTATCCATGGCTTTATTTGGTTCCTGGATGCTTTAAGAAGAAATGGGTTGCTCTTGGCATATTCTTTCTTTCTATATTGAGTGGATCTTTTCTTCATCTGTTTCTGTATCTCTCTAATCCTTACAGTGAAAATGCTATAAAAATCCTTTGTTTACAAAAATGCATGGCAGACTGACAGTGCATGAAAGGTACTGCTGTGTAGGTCCAACCAGAGATGGAAACACTATGATTGGTTCATCTCTCTAGCAAAGGCAACACCCAGGGACATTTCTGCAGATCAAAGGGCCTTGTGTTCATAAATTTGGTTTACTGGCAGTCCCAGTTCAGATTATGAACTGTCACTTTTGTTGCTACTGCTGCCGGTCAAAAATGAGAGAAAGCCATGAGAGTGGGAGAGTTCTTATGGTCCTAACATCAGAGCAATATCCCCAAAGACCAGAAAAATGCCCCAAAGACCTCCAGAGTGAAAAAGCAGATTGTCTTTAAGAAACATGCCCAGCGCTAAGAATAGTATCGGAAAGGAAAACTGTAAAAGGCTGAGGACAGGAGGAACTGAGGCCAACACATATTTCAGTATTTCTTTTAGAAGAGTTACAATATTCTCGTGTAAAGTTATTGTGCCTTTGACAGAATTATTCAGTCGTGGCTGTCTTCTTCTTTTAGCCTTGCATACTGATTGCTGTTGAACAGGAGCCTACAATACAAACTGTGCTAGGACTGATGTCTGATCTACATTTTTAATTGCATTGTTGTCTGTGCCATCTCTTTAACACCCTTATAATTCCAGCAAGAAAGGAGAGAATAAACCAGTCAAATTACCCTAGGTACATGTCCTACAGTGGCCCTTTGTAGTACCTTGGACCAGTCAGAGCTGCAACATGCAGACTCAATTATTTCCTGGTCTTTCTCCAAAAAAACTAATGTATGTCCCCGAACCCTAATATTGAAAGTTAGGGTAATCTCTAGAGTCAGACACCCTAAGAATACTAATCAGCAGAATTTAGCCCTTCACATATGTTGTAATTTGTTTTACATCCTCCTGTGAAAGTTAAAATGAAGAAATATTAAATAAGAAGTGAGCAATTTGCAGTACTCTGGTTCTAAGTGCATCTACCCATGTCTGTGTGCTGTGGGTGGATGAACCTGGATGTGTACAAGGAGACATGACGACACATGGCAATCAGCTAATGTGGATTGAGTTGTCAAGATTAGTATAATTTATTTGCATTATTCTGGTGTTGTCAAGTGAAGCTGTGCAAAAATATTCACCAAAAGTGAAATTCATGACTTAAAACTTTACATTTAAAAAAAAATCCAAACACTACTTTTCTCATCGTAGTTTTGGAAACAATTGCCATTATATAAAAATGATTGTTTTATCATCACTAAGCTCTCACTTGCTTTACTAAAAGTGGGAAAGTTTGCACAGACTGAGTCAGACTATGAACAAATCAAAATTAAGTTGCTTAACAAGATGCAAAAAGGGATTGGACACTTTTCTGGAAATCATGACTATCCAGAATTATCATATGATGAAAAAAAATTTAAAAGGTGTAAGATATTAAATCTCATGCTTCAGGGTTTAAGCCAGTTTCTAACTATTAGAGATCAGGATGAGACCTAATGTACGGGGCAGATTGCTCCACATCTGCTTACTTTAGGGTTCTTATACATTCCTCTACGATATTTGGTACTGGCCATTGTTGGAGACAGGATACTGGACTGATGGACTTTTGGTATAATCCAGTATGGCAATTCCTATTATCTGTGTTCAGATTATTTTTAGTCCCTGGCACATACAGAGGGTATGTGGGACCACACACCTTCTGGTAGTGCCAAAAAGGATTGGTACCCTCTTAGCAGCTGACCAGCTCTGCAGACAGGTGAGGAGGTAAAGGGTGGGGACATGGCATGATCCTTTCCTTTTGGGATGATTTGTGATGGGTGCAACAGTCACTGTGCTTGCTCAGTCCTTTCATAAAAAAGGATTGGCCCCCTGGCATGGTCTTCCCTCTCCCCAAAGTTACACCCAGGCATACAACCAAGGACAATTTAACCAACTCTGAAAAATGACCTGAAGAGTGGACAACATGCCCAATTGAATCCATAATGTGAAACAAGCAAGTTTGTCAGTGCTCCTTTCCAAGCACAGCGCTAATGCTCTTTTCCACATTCTGGTTATGGGACATACAGAGTCTCATCCTTGTGTCTCTGGTGCCTTTGAAACCATCCACCACCAGTTTTCTTGAGACCCTTCCTTCTTTGGCTCCCAAGACACTTTCCTTTCTTGGTTCTCCTCCTGTTTTGCTGACTGCTTATGCAGCGTTACCTTCGGTGGTAGTGGTTCTTCCTCCTGCCTCCCCCTCTCTATAGGTCTTCCCTGGGAATATGTCATCCATGGTCTCTTCTATTTTTGCTTCTACACTTACCCCATAAAATGATAAGAGGTTCCGTACTGTGTCAGACCATGGTCCATCTTGCCTAGTATCCTGTCCCTGACAGGAGCCCATATGAGATCTTGTGGAGGAGTGTACAGATTAGAGCAATTATGGAGTGATCTACCCCATCTTTCACTCTAGGCTTCTGATAGTCAGAGGTTGAGAGTCGCCCTGAGCATAGGGTTGTGGCCCTGATCATCTCGGCTAATAGCAATTGATGGACTATCACCCATGAACTTAGTTGGTTTTTTTAAACCCAGTTATATTTTTGGCCATCACAACATCCCATGGCAATGAGTTCCATCAGTTAGTTATGTGTTGTGTATGGGTGATCTCAGCTGCTCTCTGGTTCTCTGTTATCGTCTGTCTGATGTCCACTGTAAAATCCACCTCTCCACCATGACCGTCCCCTTTTACACAGACTCTCATCTCTTCCTGTCTGTCTGATATTTCTTTGTGGATGTCCTGCCCCTTCTTTAAAACAAAATTGGCAAAAAACAAATTTAGTATTCATCCTCCTAAGCCTTCTCCTCTCCTTGCACTCTCTGTCATAGAGGATAGTTCCACTATCCGCCATGACACTCAAGCCCCAAAGGAATTATCCCTCTGTTCTTTCCCAGGAATCCCTCCGGGAAACCAAGATGCAGCCTCATATTCTGAGCTGAGCCTAAAGACAGAGTCTAGCCTTAAGTCCTTGTTAGTAATAATTATAAAATAGTTAATAACTGCAAGCATACTACTTACTGAATAGCTGCACAAAGGTCAATAGGAGAAAGATCAGAACTGAGCCTCTCTGGTCCTATCTTTGTGGCTCATGAACTTCAGGACAAACTTACAAAGCAGGGTGCAATGGCTGCGTCCACACAAACCCATATTTGCAAGCCAAAAAACACAAGTGGCCATTTGCGTGCATGCATCTGAATCTTCGTGGAGTGACTAAGACCAGGCTGGAGGTTACACGTAGCCTGGCATGCTTTACTGGTCATTTGAAAAGTTGGCACATAAAAGAGACCACACCATATGTGCTAGCCACTGAGGGGCTGGCCACACCCCTAGCTAGCACCTCAGACCCCCTTAATGTCATAGAGTTCTGGCCAGCTGGGATCTCTTCACTCTCCAGAGTGCTAGGTACAGTGCTTGATCTGATGCATGTTTGGAAAGAAGGGGCTCCCTCCACTCTCACCTCCAGCATACCTGCATGGCACAGGAGCGGTTTTGTCCCCTAAGTATCATGGGTGGGATTTTGAAAAGCACTTGGCCTACCTCTTGGGTGTTTTACCAGTGCGTGCATTGGGAGCAGAGTTAGGCCAAGGCTAAGTGCTTTTGAAAATCTCACACTAAGGAATCATGCATCCCTTTATCATTCAGTTTGAAATTATTACTGTAATTTACTTTCAACATTTTTACTGGGGAAAAATGTTAACTATCAGATTATTTCTTTCAAAAATACATTTTAAAAAGTCATGCTTTTTGGGGGGAAGGGAGAAATAAAATGGAAAAAATATTCCTTTGTTGTAAACAGTTGTTTTATAAAAGTAAACAAATAATGAATTCTTGAAGTGCTCAGCCATCACCGTTTGAACGTCTGTGGCAGCATCTGAAAGACAAAAAGGGAAATAATTGATTAGTGGATTTTGTTTGATCTGTTCAGGGATCAAAGGGACAAAAACTGACTGCAGGGATGAAAGGGGGGAGAAATGCTTTCTGTACTGAGTTTGTTATCTGGTTATTCATATGCTCTTATTGTGTGTTAAAGTTGCATGTGCCTGACCCTCTGTCAGCCTGAGGGAGAAAAGTACAGTGTACAGTCATTTTGAAAGGTCCTTATTAATCATAGCTGAAGAATGTCATTTTAAAGTGTATAGATAAGAGCATCCTGGGACTATTTTTCTTCCTGTCCTGAACAGAGCTGACACACAGTTGCCTGTATTCATAATTGTGGGCCCAACTCAGGCCATATAGGCCCCAATCCTACAAAAACATACATGTGCTTGACTTTCAACATGTGAGTAGACTCTGGGTCTTAGCCATCATACCCTGCTGGAATGATCAGACATCTTACAGTGCCCACTAAACACTGTGGGTGTAAAACGGTGCCTGCATTTACTTATACATTATAAGCACTAAAAAAAAAAAAATCCCAGGTTTTGAAAATCTGGCCCCTTGTGTGCATATCTTAGTATGATATATTTATAAAATAATTAAACTGAAAACAATCATAGCTATATCATGCCATTTCCATGTATGATATTTTGGCTTTTGATTGCTTTTTGGTTGTGTTACGTATTATGTGTACACTGTAGTAAGTTACATATTATACCTCTATTGTAATGTAGATATCAAAGTACACTATACTGTACATTATATTATTAAACACATTACACTGATTACCTAGGAAAACAGACATAAATAATATCATGCTTCAGCCTTTAACATGTCTGTTCCTTCCACTTGCCATAATCTGAATCGGTACCAGACATGTGGAGTTATCCTTAGAGCAGAAGGGGTATTGTCTGTCTCCTATTGCTACCATGAAAATGCTATCTTCCAAGTCCACTTTGTTCTCAGCAGTAACAGCTCCTTTATGTTTCCCCTTCAAGTCCAGGTCCCTGAATACTAATCCAGCTAATTGATATGAATCCACATATAGCACATTAGTATTATTGTAGGTAGGAAAATTATGGTATATAGTATATTTTATATTAGGGCTATCCACAGAGGCTAATATCTCGGTTTGTTTTGTGGAGGTTGGGAATTCAGCTACTTGAGAAGCTTCATTCTGGGGGAAAAAACTATATAAGGCCTAAGCTTGGTAGCCCTTTCAGTGAGTTCTCCAGAAGATAAAAATGTGGGGGACTTATTTGGTTCTGGAAGCAAAACAAGCTTCTAATGTTGTCTTGTTGCCTAGTAGCTCAGCCGAGCCGAGCCATGGATGAAAAAAATATAAATTGTGTGTGGAGATCCATGCCTTCATCCTCTGTTCCCTCCTCACGTCTTTCCAAACCTGCAAGATGTAGGGTCTAACCAAGGCCAGCATGTGTCCCTGGTCACTGCCAAGGAGGAAGTTCGCTTTAAACCCCTACAGGTACTGGGACAGACTTCAAGAGAAACAACTTTATTTAAACAAGTGTTTGAGGAGATTAAGAGCACTTCCTGAAAGAGTTAGGGCAGGCAAAGGGCAGAAGACCCATAATGAAAGGGTTGTTTCCTCCTCATTCATTTGGTGTGAAGGGACTTCACGCTCTACCAGGCGGGCTGGAGCACTGCACACTTTGTGTGAGTGGGGTGGAGGGTGACAGTAGGGAATGAAAATGTATGTTGAACAAAAATCAGGTACAATATTTGCCTTCTGAAAATGTAGCAGGAATTAGGTTTTTTTCTTATGAAGGAGGAGTTGCATTGGAACTCTGACTTAAAGAACTGTCCTCCTCTACATACTGCATTATAAGCAGTATTATTAATTATCTAATACTAATATCTTTAGCATTAAAGATGTACAGTAGTTAATAACGTTATCTGAGGGCCTGCACCTACTCCCATTAAAGTTAGTTGCAAAGTTCCAATTGACTTCAATGAGAGCAGGCTCAGGCCCTGAACTAGAAGAAAATTTAAGTGCAGTACTTATAGAGATTATGAATACTCCTCTTCATGCTTACCATGTCATCTCATAGCCATTTTCATGATTTTGTCTCATGTCCATTTACTTACTAAACTAAACTGAGACCAAATGGATGGTTCACCTCTTAAGTAGCTGTGAGAGCTGGTAAAAATATATATATTTCAAAATATTTCAACAAAAAGGGGACACATATGTCAAAGAAATTTTTAAATGAAATGTTCCCCATTTTTGATTAGTTCTTACTGTTCATTTCTCTTTATCCTTTCCTGTTTTTAAAAAAATCTGTCTTTTTTTTTGCAGTGTATTTCTCTGACCCAAGAGAAAACTTTTATTGGCCTGAATATTTCCTAGTTACCAGTTTTGATTCCTGTCTACTCAAAACTTGTATTTACTCTTTCCATATTACTTGGAGAAATAGCCTGTTCCCAGGGAAGTCAACAGAAATTTTATGGGATTGGGCCAAAATATATATAAGAAAGCTTTTAGATGTCTACATATCTCCAGTGTTTTGTTTAAGCTACTCAAGTAGCTACTACAGAAATCAAATAGCTTAGTTTTCTGCATCCCTTTTTGATTTTCAGAAAATCATTCTAGTCCCTCAGTTTAGTGAATTAGTTTTCAAATAACAGCTTTGTACTATAACTACTGAACCCAACTCTACACTGTACTCTTGAAGGATTCATTCAAGTACTCTGCAGTCCTAGTGATCCATTCCCTTCATCTCACATTGCCAGTATCACTTTGGTCCTAGAATAATTTAGACACCATTTGTATTACAAGATTTCCATACATAACATACACACCTGGCATGTTCTGCTTTCTCCCCTTTCCCATTTCTCAGTTGTTGTTTCTTTATTTCACCTTTCCTTCTGACAGGCCTTCAGTGCTCCTCTCAAGACTGGGACACTATCGCTCTCTCTCTCTCTTGACTTTCAAACCTGGTCCATTTTTTCCCTATAATTGTCTCTGTAGTTCCAAATTCACCAATTTCCCTTTCAGTTCTGATACAAATACTCATCCAAACTCATTGACTTCACTATCCCCAGCAATAGTTGTGCAACACATTTAACAAAGATGACACACAATAATTGTTCTTTTAAAAAATTAACTCATTTTAAAGATATTCACTTTCTTTCTACAAGGGGCAATTACTCTGTAACATCCTGCATGACTGTAACATTCTCAGCAATATCACTGTTTATCCAGAACTGTTCATATATTTAGTCATATGATGAAATAATATTGGCCAGGAACAGATCCCAGAGGGAAGTTAGGCAGAGGCCAGCACCACTGAGTTTCTTGTAAAGGCTAAGGCCAAGAATGAAACTTTAAAGAACACTTAGTTTTACATTAACAACCTTTCAACTCCAACACCACTTCTTTTTACGTGGCCTGGCTTCAGTCCTATCGCAAAGCCTAATTTCCATGGGAATTACTAGTGGCCTTGACTTGACACTTTAATTAGGTAAATGCAATATTGAACTTCCGTAATCAGCATGACTAATGTTTTACAGTTGCCTTTCTCAGTACATTTCACTAAAACCAATTCACCAGTCTGTTGTAGTAGCCAGGCAAGGTACTAACAAACTTCAAAAAGACTTTATTTTTTAAAGTGAAAACCTCTTTACCAAGCTGCTGCTGCACCCTCAAAAAGAAAAGGAGGACTTGTGGCACCTTAGAGACTAAGAAATTTATTTGAGCATAAGCTTTCATGAGCTACAGCTCACTTCATCGACTAACATGGCTGCTACTCTGAAGCCTGCACCCTCAGTAGCTCTCCCTCAGCCCCTTCAACTCCTCCCCCCTCCTTCCTGTTTCCTGTCCTTTCAGACTCCCAACAGCCAGTCCTCCCAATTCTAATAATTACAAGCAACATCTAAACACCACATTCCCTCCTCTCTTAAGAAACTCTCCCAATTACAATAAACATTGTTGTTCTAACCACAGGAAAAAATAGGAAACAAGGCACTGTACTGTTGACAGAAATATTACACTAAAACACTATAGATACTACATAACATAGTCTCTAGTCCAGACAGGTGGTCGTCTGGGTCTGACAGGCCGTCTCTCAAGCCCCGGTTCCAGTGCAATGTCTTGTTGTGTTGATACTACGGTGAAGTCATCCAATGCAGACTGGGTGTTGGCATAATCTCCTCTTGGTGCATAGGCAGGTGCAAGATAAGAAGCATTCCATACCCGCCCATCAGAAAGTCGATAGGTGTAAGGTCCCTTCTTTTCTATGATTTTAAGAGGAGCTGTGAATTTACGGTCCCCTTTGCGTAAAATTCCAGGTTTTCATATTCTAACGAAGGAACCGCACTGAAACTTTGGTTCCTTAGCACCCTGCCGCTTGTCTGTGAAAGCCTTATACTTTGCTTGGTTCTGTTCAACTGTTTTTCTCACATCATCCTTGGTTGGGGCCTCAGGTCGTGCCTTTAACAATTCAGCAATGTTCAGTTTAGTATTCATCTGTTTCCCATGCAGTAACTCTGCGGGTGATCTTTGTGTTGTGGCATGTCATGTAGCCAGTATGCTTGCAAAAAATCAGTAGTGAAGGTTATCAACAATCGCCCTTCCAGTTTAGCTGTTTGCAAACTCTCTTTCAAACTTCTGTTAAACCGTTCAATTTCCCCATTGGCTTGAGGGTAGTATAGGGATGACCTTCTGTGTAAAATGTTCATCTCTGCTAGAAAAGTTTCAAACTCCAGGGAAGTAAATTGACTACCATTATCTGAAACCAGTTCTTTGGGGTTACCATCCCTGCTAAAAACTGAAGAGAGGAACTTAAATTACTGTAGCAGAAGAGATTTGCAATGTAAATGCTACCTCAGGCCATTTACTGAAATACCGTTAATGTGATGGCATAACGACAGTTTATTAGAGCAGTATCAAAGGGTCCTACAATGTCAATTGCCACTTTTTCCCATGCAGATTCAGGAAGAGGAACAGGCTGTAATGGAGGGGTACATGTCACTGCTGTCTTATCATGCATTTGGCAAGTGACACAGGATTTTATGACAGGTTTCAGAGTGCTTCAGTTTGAGAGTCCATCCCTGGCCACCAATACAGATCCCATATTCGTTGTTTGGTTTTGACAATTCCTTGATGAGTATCGTGTGCCAGGTGTATGAGTTTTGACTGTAATTATTCTGGCACAAGTAGCCGGTGTGTACCTCCCAGCACACAGCCATTGAGCAAAGAAAGTTTATCCCAAACTCTACAATAAGGCAGCAAAACTGGGTCACGGTTTTTAGGGTTACTGGGTCATCTCTTTGTCAGAAATTCCTGTAGGTTTTGTTGAATTGGACACCCTGAACAAGCAGCTTGAAATTGTTCTCTTGTAACTGCAGTAAGAGTGCTTGTAATAAGCACAACTACTACATCCTCATCCTCCGGTGGACCATCTGGTGAAGGCAAAGGCAGGCGAGAAAGGCAATCAGCTACCACATTTTGGTTTCCAGGCTTATATTCCAGTTCATAATTGAAAGAAAGTAGTCTTGCAGACCATCTAGCAATACGATATCCTGCTCTTCCCAGTCCTTTCATGGTGAGCAACATCGTCAAAGGGCTGTGGTCTGTGCGCAATTTGAATGTGCGGCTCCACAGGTAAGATCTCCATTTTTCAGTTGCCCAGACACAAGCAAGTGCTTCTTTTTCGACTGTAGAATATTTTCTCTCAGCATTCATTAGTGTCTCTGAAGCAAATGCAACAGTCCTCTCTGTATTGTCCTCATGAAGTTGTGTGAGGACAGCCCAAGTCCATAATCAGAAGCATTTGTGGGCAATGCAGGACTGAATAATGCAAGTACTGGACTATGTACAATCAAGTCTTTCACTGTTTCGAAACTAGCTTGTGCATCCGTTGTCCACACTAAGGTTAAACTTCCCCATAGTGATTCTCGTAACGGTTCACTGACAGAAGCATAATTGGGAATGAATTTTGCATACCAGGAGGTAAGACCCAAGAAGGAACGTAAGGTTTGCAAATCTTTTGGAGGAGGAGCATTTGAAATTGCCAGAATATGAGCTGGATCAGGTTTTAGTTCAGCATGTGAAATTGTATGCCCCAGAAAGGAGAGTTCAGTTTTTCTAAATTTGCATTTGGACCTATTGAGCTTGAGGCCTGATTTGCTGATGCAGTTTAGTACAGACCGCAGGTTATTGTCATGCTCCTCCGAAGTATTTCCAAACACGATAATATCATCCAAATAGCACTGAACTCCATGTTGATTCTTCAAAATCAATGACATCATTTTTTGGAAGGCACTTGGGGCTGATGCAAGACCGTATGGAACACGTTTAAAACGGAATAGTCCGTCATGTGTAATAAATGCTGTGCGGTCTCTGCTATCTTCATACAACATAACCTGGTGGTATGCGCACTGCAAATCAAGAGTAGAAAACATATTTGCTCCATGGAGTTCGGCAAATACTTCTTCTATGTGAGGAAGAGGATGGCTGTCAATCACAATAGCTTTATTTGGCTCCCTTAAGTCCACACAAATGTGAATGCCTCCACCCTTCTTCTGCGTCACTACTATAGGTGAAACCCATTCCGAGGAGTTAATCTTTTCAATAATGTCCTCTTGAACAAGTTTTTTAAGTTCCTCTGAAACAGCTTCCCTGACTGAAAATGATAAGCACCGTAATTTCTATCACACAGGCATCACATTATTCTGCATTTTAACTTTATGCAGAAACCCATAAGCACAGCTGAGGTTCTCCTCAACCTGGTGTGTGTACTGCAAGAGTGCTTTGCTGAGGAAGATCAATTCGTCCATTAACTACCCTGAGATTTTAAGTAGCCAATAAATCTCTGCCAAGGATAGGAGGTGCTTTGTGGACAATATAGAACTCTGCAGTTACACAGCAATCACCAAAAGCAACTATTGCTGGCAAGCAGCCACGTACTGGAATATGATTTTTCAAATAGCACACCAAGTGAAGCTTGGGTTCAGTAAGAGGCACATTTTTAAAGTAATGCAAATAGATGGAATCAGGTAGTATAGATACTGCTGAGCCAGTGTCCAACATTAGCTGAATAGAGTGTGATTTGCCTGAGAGTATGGCGGAAATGTTACCGTGCACTTTATTTGTTCTGGAATATGTGCAGTAGTGATTTTGTCCATGCTCAGCACAGTAACATCTGGTATTGTAACTGCATGCACCTGTTGATTGAACTGGCTCCTGCGACATACTTCAGCAAAATGCCCAATGATTGCACTGAGCTACTTTTGCCGGACATCGTGTGTAGCTTGCAAGGTGTTGTGAGGATCCACAGTGAAAGTATGCTTTTACTGTATTTTGAATTTGCTGATTTGGTGGGTTTTCATTAGTTTTACTCTTGTAATTGTTTGTCTGCAGCTATAGTGAACTTTTCTGCAAAGGAGTCACAGCCTGGACTGTGCCTTTTGTATCCATGCTCATTATTTTGGCTTCAGCTGTAGCTGACTCAATCTGGATAGCAATGGTTATTGCTTTTTCTAGTGTAAGTTGTGGTTCTAGAAGTAAACGTTCTCTTACACAAAGCCTGGTTGTTTTCTCAAGGAGCTGGTCTCTAATCATCTCATCTGCCGTATTCCCAAAGTCACAAGTTACAATCAGACTCCTCAGGGAAGCAATATACTGCATTATAGTCTCCCCTGGTTTCTGCTTACGCTGGTAAAATCTGTAGTGATTAGCTACTACATTCACTCTTGGTACAAAAAAGTTCTTTAATGCAGTGAGTGCAGTCTCATATTTATCGTCTGCAAGGGGAAAAGTGTAAAATATATGCTGCCCTTCTGCTCCAAGGCAGTGGATTAGCACTGCATGCTTTCTTACTTCAGAAATCTCCGTAGCATTGCTCCAAGCAGATAATTCTCAAACATATGGATCCAGGCAGTAAAAGCAATTGGAGGCTCACCTGGGCTTTGCAGAAAGGGTGCAGGTGGGATCAAAGGCAGAAGATCCATCCTCGTTGCCAAAATGTTGTAGTAGCCAGGCACTAACAAACTTCAACAGGACTTTATTTTTTAAAGTGAAAACCTCTTTACCAAGCTGCTGCTGCACTCTCAGTAGCTCTCCCTCAGTCAACTCTTCCCCCCTCCTTCCTGTTTCCTGTCCTTTCAGACTCCCAACAGCCAGTGCTCCCAATTCTAATAATTAGAAGCAACATCTAAACACCACACAATCACAATTTATTACCCTTGTCAGCAGTCAAAGCAGACACCAAAGACTGACATAGCAAGGAGAATGAGCTACCTTCTCATTCCCAAAGGTGGTTCCTTGAGGCATGTTGGCTTGGTGATGTGGAGAATTTGTGCTCCACCCACCTATGCATTATTGCCCATCCTGTGGATAATTAGAGAGCATCAGTGTACAGGTCAGTCAACTGGGGCACTATTCACAGACAGTGGTACATTTTAAATGGTTAAAGTATCTGTATTGATAAGATAAAGCGTGATTAAAAAATGTATATAAAGCCCCAGGTTTATTGTGCTCTCAAAAAATGTATAAAACATTTACAAACACCAGCCCCCCCATACTTCTACTATAGGTCAGAGGAGATGCTACCTATACCCCATTGCCAGTCCTTTCCCACTAAATATACAAGTCATTGGGAACACAGTGTTTGTACAGCTTTAGTTTACAGTTTCTCAAAACGGATTGAGCTCATAAAAAGACCAAAAAATGCTCGAATTTAGTCTCAATTTATAACAGTGCCAAGTGGAGTCCTCTCCTTTAGAGCTTCATTCTTGTTTATCCCCAGTTCCTGGAGCAGAGGAATCGCTCTTCCTCTGTGATCAAAGATTTGGGGCTTTGTGGAAATGTTTGTTTATTCCTTCTGAGACAAATCCTCACTCATTCAGTTGTCAGCCAAAAAACTACTCTTGATGCTTATTCTGCATAGGAACTGCCTGAACAGCTGTTTGATGCAGACTGCCAGATCTACTCATAAAACTCTCTGGTAGATGGAAGTCAGAGGAACTTCTAAACTCCCTTGTGCCAGAACACACTCAACATATCTCAAGAGATATTTCCCCATTTTCCCTTCTCAAAAGGCTTCATAAGGGTAAGTAGATGAGATTCAGAGATTTTGCCTGTCTGGTCAAAAGGTCAGGTTAATCCCCCTCTCACTGTAAGCAGGCTTTGCCAATTTTTCTCTGTTTAGTGAATCTCATAACAGTCAAAGCTTCTTGTGCAGCGCTGGCAGCTTGTGAGCCAGATTCTCAGATGGCTTCACTCTGGGGCTTCCCTGACGCTTTGCTGATTTACACCAGCTGCAAATCTCACTTCTCACCTGAAATTTTGGAGGAAGGACAAGAGTGACTCAAGTTCTGATGCAGGGTGAAAGGAAGATTCTCTTTATTCTATCCCTGTATTCCTCTTACCTCTGTAGCAGAACTAGTTGGAAAATGGAAAACATTTTACATCATTTTTCACTCTTCCCTTCCTTCTCTATTTTTCCCATCAGAATTCTATTTTAGTGAGAAATATCCAGTCAGTTCTACTCTGCAGCAACATCATCAGAAGCAAGACTTCAGACAGAACTGAGTGGGAAGGGGAGGGTTCTGTATGTATTTATCTAATCATACACCTTGTCAAGGTTCCTTCCCCACTCTGAACTCTAGGGTACAGATGTGGGGACCTGCATGAAAAAACCCCTAAGCTTATTCTTACCAGGTTAGGTTAAAAACTTCCTCAAGGTACAAACTTTGCCTTGTCCCTGAACCCTATGCTGCCACCACCAAGCGTGTTAAACAAAGAACAGGGAAAGAGCCCACTTGGAGACGTCTTCCCCCCAAAAATATCCCCCAAGCCCTACACCCCCTTTCCTGGGGAAGGCTTGATAAAAATCCTCACCAATTTGCACAGGTGAACACAGACCCAAACCCTTGGATCTTAAGAACAATGAAAAAAGCAATCAGGATCTTAAAAGAAGAATTTTAATTGAAGAAAAAGTAAAAGAATCACCTCTGTAAAATCAGGATGGTAAATACCTTACAGGGTAATCAGATTCAAAACATAGAGAATCCCTCTAGGCAATACCTTAAGTTACAAAAAGACACAAAAACAGGAATATACATTCCATTCAGCACATCTTATTTACCAGCCATTTAAACAAAAGGAAATCTAACGCATTTGTAGCTAGTTTACTTACTAACAAGTTCTAATACTTCATTCCTGTTCTGTTCCCAGCAAAAGCATCACACAGACAGACCCTTTGTCGTCGTCCCCCCCCCGCCTCCAGCTTTGAAAGTATCTTGTCTCCTCATTGGTCATTTTGGTCAGGTGCCAGCGAAGTTATCTTAGCTTCTTAACCCTTTACAGGTGAAAGGGTTTTGCCTCTGGCCAGGAGGGATTTTATAGTTCTGTATACAGAAAGGTGGTTACCCTTCCCTTTATAGTTATGACACACCTAAGCATTGATTCTGTGCTTACATCTGACCCTTTAATCTTTATGTTCTAACTAAAGAACATTAGATAATACTTTAATATCTAACCCTTCTCCTGAGGTGGTCTCACGGCTAAAGCATAGGACTGAGAATCAGGGGACCTGGGCTCTAGTCCTAGCTTTGCTACTGACTTGTTGTGTAATGTTGCACAAATCATTTAATTTCTCCACAATTCAGGTTCTCTGACTGTGAAATAGGGGTAACATTACAACCCACTCCTTCCCCACACCTGCCTTTGTATAGCACTTCTGAGATCTGTGGATGCAAAGTATGCAAAGTGCTACATAAGTATTATTAACTATTAATGTCAAAGCACATCACAAAGATTAAATAATTCTCATATCATCCCTATGGAGTAGGTAAGCATTTTGAGCTCAAATTCACAGACAATAATAAAACATAGGTCTTATATAGCATTTTTCATCAGTAAATCTCAAAGCACTTTGCAAGGGAGGTCAGTATCATTGTCCCCATTTTACGGGTGGGGAAATTGAGACACAGAGAAGGTAATCAACTTGTCAAGGTCACACTTCAAGTCATTGATAGTTCCATGTCTAGAACATAGGACTCCTGATACCCAGTTTGCCCCTGTAACCTACAGATTTTGCTCCCTCCCTAGGGTTGGGAACTTCTTCCCAAAGTAACAAGGTTCTTTCTTTCTTTCCCCCATCCCCAGTCTTTCCTTGCTCCTCATATTTATTTCTATGGGCATTTTATGATTATTTGTAACTGTAAAGTAGCCAAGAGTTTCTGAGCCTTCCATCCACAGGGTCAGAGGGTCCCTATCAGAGTAATGTAACCTTCTGTAGCCACTAGTGATTTATGTTAATATAATCCTGGAACTAACAAGAAATATAAAATCCATGGTGCGTACAGAAAGAAAAGGAGTCATAGGTAAAAGTGTTCTCTTGGAATTTAACATTGCCATATGACACAGGAAAAATAATTGGCCCCTACTTAAAGGTGTGAGTAAAACCTCCTTGCCAGTTGTCCATGGATATTAGCCTAATCCCAGTTGTTCAAAGAGGTGTTAGCATGTACCCTGGGGATTTGATGAAAACGGGAATATATTTTTCCCCCATCCCTCCTCAGCCAAAAAAAAATCCACCCGTTACCTGTGCTATGGTATGTACATCCAGGCACCACTGAATTAAATGTGAGTTGACTGAAAAGAGGGTTCCAGTAGTTTTGTTCTCCAGGCCACTGCAGTGTAATTAGATTCTCTCTCTGGTAGAGAGAAAGATATGACCCAGATCCAGCCCTGAATGCTCTCATTGTACATAGTACCAATAGGGATAGCCGTCTCTTTCTGGATAAATAATTGTTCGCTGTAAGGGAAAGAGGGTTTGGAACCATTTTATGGAGAAAAAGTCAGCTCTTCTTAATTCAGGTTAAAGATCAGTTTCCATTACGAGCCTGGCTTTGTCTCCCTTCTCTCTTAAAATGCTAAATAACAGATTCAAAATTGGTATGTGAGAGCTAAGGCTGAGGTAAACATTTTCTATAATATGTTAAGTAAATCAGATAAGGGGTTAATAAGTTATGGGATGTTAAAAAGATAGACGTTCAGAGTCCAAAAAGTCTTTTATTACAATGTAGCATGAAAATGAAATGTAGGAAGGAAATAAAATATAGTTTACTGGATTCATCTAGCTGATATCTAGGGCACAGGACAAAATTTGAGTTGATTAAACTCTGCTATAAAATTGTTAGTAACATAAACAAGTACTTTATTGACTTTATACTCTATGAAGGGCTAATATATTCTATTTGGATAATAGCATATTGTATTTGATTATACAAATATGTGGAATATGCAGAGCAATAAGACACAGACTCCGCTGTACTCTGGTTAAGGCCAGAGATGGAATACCCTCTGTGAAGCAGAAGTTCATTACTCAAATCTGAACTGAAGTTATTTGTCACTGGACCAAAAATAAAAGTAGCTGCTTTGCACTCTTGACCCAACAGCAGTAGCTTACTGCATACGTTGTTTATTCACTGAAAATATTTATACAGGGGTAGGCGTATGGGAGGGGAGAACTGAAACCTTGTGGTAGAAGAAGGGTAAATCACATTCTTTATCTGAAATATTTGCCAAGCAAGAAAGAGCCAGATTTACTTCATCCTCTCAAGCGGTCCACAGTTCTCCTTCTCAGTCTTCTCCTCCATTCTTCCTTTTTCCTCTAATAAGAATTTAAAATCCACACACCATGTTGGGATACTATTACGAGGGTGTTTCTTTAATCCCTCTTTAGCCATCTGAGACTGGTATTAATGCCATCAGCATACTCCAATCTCATAAGTTCCACACTGTAAAATATACTGTTTTCTTTAAAATGCACATATATTTTACTCTAGATTGCCAAACTCCACCCGAAACATTTCTTATTCAATCTTCAAACAAACATGTAATTTTTCAAACATCACAATGAGCTCCTTATTTCTGAACCCTGTAGAAATCTCAGTAGGATACACAGGAATTTCCCTTTAATTAGGCCTTCTAATAGAAATGTCAAAGGGAGACACAGTTACCTTAAAGCATAACAGAAAATTAACAATTTGTTTAACTACCATATTTCTCCAAAACAGCTTCTTTTTGATGTTGGGAGGCCACGTAAATCAGGCCACATCGCCAGGAAAAGGGGGCAGCTTTGGTGCCACTTTCAAATTGAGTCAAATGGACAAATGTAAGCAAGCTTCTTGCCTCTCTATTTTTTCCTGTGCTTAGCATGAAGCTGTGACTTTTAGGAAGTGGCAACAGTGATATTTTGTGCACATTAAATGCTAGTGCATATTAAATGCAACAGTTCAGCTTCCAAACTGCATGCTTAGATTTCTAATAGAAACGCTTTTCAAGCAATGCACCGGAAATAATTATACAGAAATGTGTATTTAAGAGAAATAATTTAGTACAAAATGAAAAAAACACACAACATCTTGATACATAGCAGCCCCAAATGGATAATTTTAACTTTGCTATTTAAAGTTCAACTGGGATGTTTAAGCAGGGAAGGAAGTCAAAGAGGTTCCAGAATGAGGTTGTTATTACGGCAGTGGTGTCTGTCTTGTTTAAACCCCACTACAAAGACACATTTGTGTTTTATTTCCATCTGTTTGTTATGAGACAGACTATGACACCTTTACACACATTGAGTAGAACCTTTCTTCACAAGTAGCCCATTGACTTCAGTGGGGATACTCAAGGTACAAGGTACTATTCAGTGTGAGTAATGGTGTTGCAATCTATCTCTATGTCCCTATTAACCTTTCCCCCTGGGAATTTCCCTCAATGGCTACCATTGATGCAACTCCACTGGTAGTAGCAATGGAGGGGAAATCTAGCAAAGATAAGGCTACAGATGTCCCCACACACATTAGCTACTGTTTTGTCTAGATCTGCGCATGTTAAATCCCAGTGCTTTGCCTACATGTTTGCGCCCACTGATGGAGCTGCACAGTGGGAAATGTTGAGGGTAGAGATACATAATGTCAACAAGGCTTATGAGTCCAAAGTCAGACTTGGTGTAAGAAAGAAAGGCTCTCTTTAGCTGTGAATGGGTGAAGATGACATGGTGTAAATAGGCTAATGAGATGTTACATTTCATCTGAGAAAGTGAGAGAATCCTTCTGAGAGCAACCATCAATAATACTGATAAGATTTAGTTGTACTGATTATTCTAAATGGAACTTAGAAACATAGATAAAAATAACAATTTTAGGCCTTTACTATGAAAGAAGACATCATAGAAGTGCAAAATAATTTAACGTTCATAGCAGACCACCCTTCAGACACATGTGGCATATTAAATGCAACAGTTAGTAAAATGAACAAGTACTTGTTTATTGCTGTAGGTGCTTGCGTTGGACTCCCCACCCTGTGGCAATGTTTTTGGTTAAAACCTGATCAATAGAATTGGTAACCTAGGATGAAATTAATTTCAGCAAACCTGACACGACAGAAGACATTCAAAGCCATGCCCTTTTGTGGTTGAGCTCATTTCCATCTTCTGGTTTTTCATCATAAACCTTAGTCCTCTCCTTCTCTGGTGACAAATCTAGGTATCTCTTAAATTGTTTTATATCCCTGACTATATTCCCCATTCCTGGTAGCTTGTGACTGCTGTTTATTTTCCTTTACATGAAATCATCTTGATTTAAATCTGTAAAATTCTAGGACTCCCCTACCTGACTTTAAAAAAAGCCACCTGTTTCCAGCTACCTCGTTACTAAAAAATCCAATGAGGTATCTGCCGTTGGAGATCTACCTGTGGCACACAGCCATTGCCAGTTTCCAAAATTAACCAGGAACCGAAAACGTGTTCTTCTTCAAGTTTAAAACACATTTTAAAAAATACTTTATAATCCCCAAATATCGGTCTAATGTGTATGCAGGCTTTAAAATGGCAAATAAATACATTATACAACAAAATAAACACAAGATGCCTGATTCTCACTTACGCTACACCACTCTGGCAAGATAAAGAGACCTTAAAGTATGAGTCAATTACATTTGCATCTATTCTGAGGCCCCTTTACCCTACATAACTGTATAATGGGGGATTAACATGAGAATCAGGGTCTAGAGAGTTTCTTCTGCCTGCCTGCTGTTTTCTGAGATCAGGATCCTGCGTTTTCCCTGATTGTTTGAGGACATCTGGCCATCAAGTGTAGGGAAATGCTGTTGTTTTCCTCATCATCAGTTTTCCTATATTAGCTCTGGTACTTTGACCTTAACATTCAGCATATGCTTGAGGAATCAGCCCCTGTCTGGCTGAAAGGAGGCAGCCTTTTGGGTTGGAGTTCTGTTTTTCTTTCAGTGCCCTCCTCCCCATGGCTTTTTCTTTCCTCCCTTCCTCTAGGCCCTGATCCTGCAACATCTTGCTCATTGGTGCCTCAAGCCACAGTGTATCTACCAGCTCTCGCTATCTACCAGCTCTACCTCTCGCAATCTGCCTCTGGAAGTTACAGGGCTTGGAGTCTTAATATTTGTCCAGTGTTTTGGATCCTTGGATAAAAGATGCTGTATTAGTGCAAACTGTTTCCATTTTACTCAGGGGTGAAAGTAACTTAAGGGACTTACTGATACACAGGGCCGGGGTCCTGAGCAGATGGGCGGGAGGGGGGTCCCCTCGGGTGGAAGGGGCAGGGCCTTTAAATCCCCAAGCCCTTTACATCACTGCCACTACCCTGGGGCTCCAACGGCGATTTAAAGGGCCCAGGGCTCCGGCTGTGGTAGCTCTGGTGGCAGGACTTTGGGTGCTGCCGGGAGCCACAGACACTTTAAATCAGCGCCGGAGCTACCGGCAGCGGGGGCTCTAGCGGCAATTTAAAGGGACCAGGGCTCTGGGCGCTGCCGGGAGCCCTGGGCACTTTAAATCACCGCTGGAGCCCTGGGGCTCCCGGACGCCGCTGCTATCCCGGGGCTCTGGCAGCGATTTAAAGGGCCTGGGGCTCCGGTTGCAGAAGTGCCGGCCAGGAACCCCAGGATGTTTAAATCACCGCTGGAACCCCATAGTAGCTGCACAGTGGCTGGGAGGCCCGGGGCTCTGGTGGTGATTTGAAGGGTCTGGGGCTCCGGCCACTGCCAGGAGCCCAGGGACCTTTTAAATACCTGCCTGGGGAAGCTACCCGCTGCCAATCGGCTGTGTACTGGCTCTTGCCGGTGTGCCGTACCGTACCATACCGGCTTACTTTCACCTCTGATTTTACCCCTTCTTACTTCACTCCAATCCTGCAGGGTTTACCGGCTTCTGGCAGTGTTGTCTAGAGCGGTTCTGATATGAAACAAGACAACTTCTATTGCCAATGTGCTCAAGAAAGATAGAGTGATTTCTCAGATTTCGTAAAAATCAGAGTTTCACAAAGCACAGTTTCAAGTATCTTGCATGATACCTTGTAGTTTTTCCTGTTTCTTTCTATGATGAAAGATATTTTTCCTTATGTCATGTTCATTTGTTGTAATTACCCCTCACTTGACTAAAGCAAAGATGATGGTAATGACCATGCAGAAATTAACAAAGACCCAATTTTTAGAACATCCTCAGAAAGAGGGGGGGAAAGTCAAATACCATTCAAATTTCAGGATTAAGAACAGGAAAAACTTGTGCATAATGTAGGATGCATTCATTTTATTTCTGACCTCATTGGTATAGATCAAAATAATAAAAGCTAGGTAAAGGTCAATTGTTTTACTTTTTCCTTCACACCCATCTCTAAGTAAGCAAAATGTATACATATCTGCTTATATAAACACAAGGTGGTACAATAACATGACCTACATAGTAACAAGAAAACCTGGAAATAACCTATAACTGGAGACAGTAACATAGAATCCCAGGGTTGGAAGGGACCTCAGGTGGTCATCTAGTCCAACCCCCTCCTCAAAGCAGGACCAATCCCCAATTTTTGCCCCAGATCTCAAATGGCCCCCCTCAAGCATTGAACTCACAACCCTGGGTTTAGCGGGCCAATGTGCAAACCACTGAGCTATCCCTTTCCCCTCAGATTGTCATTATATATAAAACACACATGCGGGAAATCTAGAAAATTATCTTAATTATTGTTATATTTTGCTTCAGACATTCATGGCCCAATTTTAAAACTAAGCTTCCATCTTTTTTACCCCTGTAATACATTCATCTTTTTTTCTGGCAGTTCACTGAGGGTGAAAAATTGTGGACACAGTTCACCGTGAGCAAAAATAGTCCCACAAAAATGAAGGTTTGAAAATCAGGCTTCTACATCCATTGATTACCATAAAGCGCAATGTAATATAGTAGGTGAGTGCAGACCATGGTTATAAACGTCAAGGTCTATGGTAGGTACAAAAGCCAATATTATATCCATTAAAGGGGCTTGATTATTTAAAGGCATTTACACTGTTGGTTGTTTTACACAGGTTATTTACACTGTTGATTAAATTGCTTGCAAAGCAGTCAGATTTCCATACACAAGTAGTCTAACAGAAATATTATGCAGCCAGCAATCTGCCAGTTGTCTGTTGACAGAGACAGAGAGTAAGCCACTTACTACTGTTTTTACACAATGAATCATTTTTGTAAAAAATGGAGCAGTCTAATGAAAATTCAAATGTATTGCTTTCCCAAATGTATTGCTTTCAAACAGAAAACCAGCACTTCATATACTCTGTAAATAAGCCTTGTTTGCCATCGTGTATCAGCTAACAAGCAATTTCAGTTTTACATGCAAATTTCAAATAAAATTCTTCAAATGAAAACAGGTAGTTTCATTATGCCTCCATAAACAGACACTTTCAAAATATTTAGACATCTGTATATAATACCGTTTAAACTGTTTGTTCTAAAGCATAAATAGGCATCTCAGTGTTTGAGTTACTGCCTGATATGTTTCTCATTTAAGGAGAAAACATAAAAAATAATTGGAATAACCAGAGCCAGGAACAATGCTTACACAGCATGTCAGCATCTTTTATTGTGTCTTAAAGTAAATGCCACAATTGTTGGATTACTAATCCTCTATTACTAGACATTTTTAACTCTGTACAGAATGAAGCCAAACCAAATGGTATACATAGTGGGTAAAATGCAGCCTGGTGAAGGGGGTACACAGTGTATCTGCAGAATTATGGGCAGATTGGCTATTCAGAAATGTTGGCCTCATTGAATTCAAGATCTCTGTGCCAGACCCATATAAGGCGACACAGAGGTTATTGGCCTTGGTGAGGGGCTGGACAGGAGTCGGGGAGAGAGCATAGGATTGCTAACCTAAGGGAACAAGGAGTCCGGTGGCACCTTAAAGATTTATATGGGCATAAGCTTTCATGGGTAAAAAATCCACTTCTTCAGATGCATGGAGTGAAAATTACAGATGCAGGCATTATATTGACACCTGAAAAGAAGGGAGTTACCTCACAAGTGGAGAACCAGTACTGACAGGGCCAATACAATCAGGTGGATGTAGTCCACTCCCAATAACTGATGAGGCGGAGTCAATTCCAGGAGAGGTAAAGTTGCTTTTGTAGTGAGCCAGCCATTCCTAGTCCCTATTCAAGCCCAAATTAATGGTGTCAAATCTGCAAATGAATTTTAGTCCTGCAGTTTCTTTTTGAAGTCTGTTTCTGAAGTTTTTTTGTTCAAGTTATGGCTACTTTTAAATCTATTATAGAATGTTCAGGAAGATTGAAGTGTTCTCCTACTGGCTTTTTTTTTTTGTATTCCCATTCCTGCTGTCCGATTTGTGTCCATTTATTCTTTATTCTACCTAAGAGAAGGATTCCTAATCCATATATAGCACCGCATTCTTACCACAATGCTCACTATCGTGCCTTATAGCAAGCCCGTCTCTCCCTATTAGCAAAGCCATAGCATAGGCTTGCCTTACAATTTCCTCTTTTATAGCATTATAGAAATTGTTGCTATACTTGCCACTGTCTCTGTGGATAGACTGAGCCCAATCCAGCTAATTAAAGAGAGATGTGCTACACCTGGGCATATATAGGGCTGCTAGTGGGCAGCTGAAGCAGGAAGACCTGAGACAGGCTGAACCCTGGGGAGGGAAAGCCACAATGGAGTGGAGCTAGCTCCAGTGGTGGGTCCCTGGAGCAAGGGACCAGGGAAGCAGCCCTGTGGCCACTGCTCCAGCAAGCGAGCAGAGCTGGCTGAGGCTGGGAGGCTGCCAGGAGCTGGAGTGCCAGAGACCCCTGTGAGGGGTGGCCCTGAAGCCTGGGATCCTGACTGAGTTAAGACGGTATTCTTGTTTGTTTGTTAACCTCTGCTATGAAAATAAACCCCCTTGACTGAAACCGGGTGCGGTCGCGCATGCTCTGGAGCCAGGGAAAAGCGATAACCTTGGTGACAGTCACTAATGTTACTAGCTGATTTTTTTTTAATATTCAATTAATAAACAGTTGTCCAAGGACAATGCGGGATGAATGTCTAAAAATGTGAAAGGCAGATCATGTCATTTTAAGCATAAATACGTACCTGCTGGAAAAGCGCCTAATAATGCAATGCGTGCTACAAGCCACGTGTGTACCACATAGGTAGGTGAAAGTGGGATGGTGTGATGACAGTGCTGAATCAAGTAGACACTTAGAGCTCAATCCACTGAAGTTAAGGGAGAATATTTCCATTTACTTCGTTGGGAGCTGGATGAGGGCATGATTATATGGTAATTGGCAGAAATATTGTAGATCTCAACCATTTTATACATTTATGCAAGACCATAATCAACTTAAATATCACATTTCTGTCTTAAAATTTTTGGCTACTGCGATTACAAGCAATAGTTTTATCTCCTTTTCAGTTTGTTTACTTTGTGCATTTAACAACGCTTTGTGTGTAGTCAGTTCCCACTGTATTGTAAGTTTGTGTTTGTGTGAGTCTTTCACACAGCATCTGGGAAGAGAGAAACATTGAAAAAAATAGGTAAATGTGATTGCAAACCCACAGAAATAGGCACAGGGACTCAAAAATAGTCACATTAGTTGAAACTGCTTTTGATGCAGTGCTAAAAACTGACTAGACTGTAAGTTGACTGTCGCTTTAAAATATAGCAGAACTATCCAACAGTTCGTGTTAATTATACGAGCCTTTTACAAACAGTTTGCTCTAACATTATCATGAGAGACGAAGTCATGGCCCAAAACTTCCATTGAGTTAAAGACAGTCATGATTTCATCAAGTATCTGCAATATTGCATCTTTGTCTTCTTTAGCAACAGAAGGATTAGCTTTGAGGTCTAATCTCTGAGACCCAAGTTCAGCATCACACTTAAGCAGAAGTCCATCCCTATTCAGCAAAGCACTCAAACATTTGTTTAAAGTTAATCACATATTTAAGTGCTTTTCTGAATCAAGGTCCATGTAAGGAATAACTATGCTACCTTGAACAGATTTACATCCTGGGAGGTTGCTGTTGAGACCTTCATTCTTTTAACCCTCATCAATATTTGTGGGGTAATGTTATACCATGCAAGCATGTATGTTGTGATAACTCATGAACAAGTAGCCCTCCAACTATGCTGTTTTAGAACAGAATCACCTAGTGATTCAGTGAAATTCAGTGAATTCAGTGAAAAAAAATTAATTTAGCATGAAAAAACATATTTCTGAATCTAAAAAGAATGTAGGGTGCATATGTACCCCACACATATTGCACTGTTATCCTGAATTTTTAGTAGTTCTATGTACACACTCGCATCTATTGAGAGTATCTTGTATTGTAATAGTTAGCATATGCTAATTGATAATGCATTGTAGGGACAGTGGTTGCTGTATACAGTCACCCTAAAATAGGAGCTATTCCAAGGAGGTTGGTCCCTTCAAATCCGGCTTGTTAGGTATCCTCAACACAGAGTGGACAGGTGCTGGCTCTCTTTGGCTAACACTCTTGAAGGGATTTTCTATCTAGGTATTGTGCTCCAAATGCTGTAGACTCAGGACACTCATGAGAGGATTTTCTGTGTTGCACACTTCGTGATGGCAAACAAACGGGTATGATATTCTGCTTCTGATCTTATTAAACTGATTTGCAACTCAAAATGAATCATGTGATGATGACATATTGGATGATAGTGACTTTCTGCCAGATTGAGTCAAGAGTTGCTCTGAAAAGGAAAACCATGTTTCCATTGACTATTCTTCAAGCTCATCTTCAGACAATGAGTTATAAGACTGGAAGATATATAGTTGGGGTTAACCTTTTCACCAATATTCTGCTTGCTGAAGATATATTCAACGAAAATTTTATGTCCCGGTTGGAACATTCCGACAAAACAAGTCAGCTATACCCAATAAGATGCATCCACATCGCAGCAGAAAAATTTGTCATCAGGGTTTGGTTTCCTATGTTCCAAAGAAGGGCAAGTTGGTAATAATACTATTGACAATGCATCATGACAAGGTTGTAGAAGGAGACAAAAAGAAACCCCCATAATTCTCCACTACAACAACACTAAAAGTGGTGTCAATAATGTGGAACATCTTGCAAGAATGTATTCCTGCAGGCATAAGAGGCGGGGGAGGGATAGCTCAGTGGTTTGAGCATTGACCTGCTAAACCCAAGATTGTGAGTTCAGTCCTTGAGGGGGCCATTTAGGGGGTTCTGGGGCAAAACTGGGGATTGGTCGTGCTTTGAGCAGGGGGTTGGACTAGATGACCTCCTGAGGTCCCTTCCAACCCTGATATTCTATGAAAAAAAATAGGTGGTTCCTTTCTTCCGTACGCTTGATGTTGATGGCATTGCAGTTTGCATCATTTGGGTCAGCAACAGTCCTGCTTGGCACCACGCTTAACCAAAGAAGGCACTTGTTCCTCATCAATCTAAAATAATTACTCGTAGATGCACATATAACGAGACAAATCCTTGATACCGATTATCTCACCATGCCATTCAAAGCAGCATTCTCGTCACTTGGCTACCATCAAAAACCAGCTACCACGGGAGTACCTAGAAAACTCGGCAGTGAACACTTCCATATTTGACCAACGTCAGCTGGCCAGAAGAGCCACAAGCAATGTGGAGACTGCAATGAATTTCTATACACTGACCACTCCACAATAATAGTGATGTGTGGAAATTGCATATAGGCTCACACTGAATGAGACTCCTGCTAATTTTTTCAAGTTGCTTGTTAAATAAAGTTTTTTCACTTAAAACATTAAGGGGTTGTTCTTGGTTTCTGAATGCATTTGGGAGACAAAAGTCCCCCACATCACAGTTAATGTAACTTTTTTCTTGACACCGAGAATGAAGATTAAAATAGGTAAATTGGTAACCAAGCAACTACTTGAAAACTGAGGACCAGTCTGCTTGGAGAGGAGATAAAATCACAGCACTTTTTGTAACAGTAGGGTTTTGCTCTGATCTTCTTAACTAAAGTCTGCCTGCCTGTCTCTCTCTCTTTTCTTCAATGTGTTATGTACTAGTTGACTGTCATTCTTCACCACAGAGGCTACTGTATGTATATAGAGCCAAATCATGTAATATAAAATCTATATGGGCTATTCCATGGAATTTATTCCTGAGTACCAAATTCAAAATATTCATCCTTAGTAGTCCAGACTCTTTCATGAAGAACAGTACTACATAAAAAGCATTTTTTTTATAATTAATAAGTTTGTGGTGAACATCAAGTCTTTTGCAATTTTCCTTCATTTACCAAATGAATAAATAAATTAGGTTTTAATATCCATTTAACTATGAGCTAAAATGTTTCCTGATAACAGCAGTGACATGGCAATATTACTAGTACTGAAATGTATTTTACCATGCTCACTATATCTGTTCTATATTTTGTTGATCAAATATCTCTGCAACTCTTCCTTAGTTACCTAAGACCATTTAGTTAAATTCTTCACATGCACAGTTAATTAGTAATTCTTGACATGGTATTTTGTGATTCTTGTGCTTCTGCTACTAAACAGAGATCTGACGTGAACATTTTAATAGACAGCTCAGTCACTGCCTTTTGCCCTAGTTAACAGTGGAACACTGTGTGGGAGCAATGTACTTCATGCAAGTCAATAGTAATTATTTGATCACAGTGGAGTTATCGCATATCAGCTATGTGTGGGATAAAACAGCATTCTTGGCTGTATTGTTCTATGATCAGATCTCTTATAGGAGTGTAGCTTTTGGAATGTTATTCACAGAATGGCTATTAGCATGGTCTCTCATGGGCTGTCTCACAGTGTCTGTTTTGCTAGGGAATCAGAGCCTGTCCAGTATGATTTTCTTCTATTACACACATGACCTACAGCTCTCACATGTTTTGGTGGCACAGCAGTGCTGAGGCTCACTTGATGATAATTACCATTCAAAATGTTTTGCGATCCCTTCTTTTATCTTCTTTAAAGCACATTATGGCACTACACAAATAATTGAAAATAAGTCAGAATATTTACATGGTAACTGCCAATGAACTATGAAGAAACAAACCTATAAATTGTATTAATTACAAGGATAAATACTTAAGCGCATGTAATGTATACAAAATATCCAGGGATGAATAACCATGGGCATTGTGCTAGGAGGAATACTGTCCTGTGTTGAGGTTAGACTCATAGCTTTTGACGCCAGAAGAGGCCATCATGATCATCTAGTTTCATCTCCTGCACATTGTAGGCCACAGAACGTCACTCATCCTTTCCTGTAACAGGCCCATAATTCTGGCTAGGTTACTGAAGTCCTCAAATCTTGATTTAAGAACTTCAAGTTACAGAGAATCCACCATTTACTCTAGTTCAAATAAGCAAGTGACCTGTGTCCCATGCTGCAGAAGAGGGTGAAAAAAACCCAGGGTCTCTGCCAATCTGACCTGGGAAAAAATTCCTTCCTGACACCAAATATGATGATCAGTTAGACTCTGAGCTGGACAGCTGGGAAAAAAATTCTCTGTAATAACTCATAGACCTTCCCATCTAGTTTCCCATCTACAGTCATGGGAGATATTTGCTAAAAGCAGTCGCAGATAGGCACTCTCATCATACCATACCATCCATACACTTATCAAGCTCAGTCTTGAAACAAGTTAGGTTTTTTACCCCTACTACTCCAGTTGGAAGGATTTTCCAGAACTTCACTCCTCTGAAGATAGAAACCTTCATCTAATTTCTAGCCTAAACTTATAGATGACTAGTTCATATCCATTTGTTCTTGATATTTTATTATTCGAAATATGGATCAAAGCTACCTCTGGATTCAGGATTGATGGACAGGATTCCCAGGCCTGTCAACCTAACAACCATATGCTCCTCTGGCCATGTTCAATCCATCTGCATCCCAGAAGCTTCAGGATAGTGGAAAGCGAGGGGAGTATGTATGACTATAGGTTCCATTATGTAGAATTAAGAACACAGTCATGTGACTCCCAGGATGCACTACAGGGGAGACCATCCTGGGAGATGCAGTCCAGCTAAAGAGCCCAACCGCTAGGAAGGAGAGGGGCATGAAGCATTCAAACTTCAGCTCCCATGTGGCACTGCAGTACTTTAGGCTGATGCTGTTTAATACAGAACTAACCCAGAATGAAACATTTCACTTCAATTTTAGGGAGGGAAAAATTTAAAAAAAATCAGCAAAACTGAAATTTTGCCATGGAACATTCCAGTTATACAGAAACTTCATTGTCCATTGAAAAATCATTTTGACAGAAAATTCCCAACCAGCTCTGTTGAAGACCATATTAAATGACATGCAAACCCCAAAATGAACACTACAAACAGACCAATAGCAAACCAGACAGAAATAGGGAAGGTTTAGAGAGCTGTGGAAAGGCCAAAATAAAAATATATATACATTAAGGTTGAGGGGGCCTCATCCTTAAAAATTTGACATGCCAAGCCAACTCCCTGTATATTATAAGATTTCAAAGTAACTCCTGTTTGCAGTGCATCCCCACCCAACACACATTCTTGCTTTCCTGTACCTGAACCTGTTAGGAAGCAGGAATTGTGCAAACAAATTGACGTGTGCCCAGTGAGGCTCTCCATACATTAATATGTTCTAAACTGAACTCCAATTTTTTTAGAATTCTTACATCACTAGTTTTATATGTATTTATCCGACTGGGATCTCCCAGCACAGAGCCATGCTGCACAAGCTGGGGGAAATAAAAATGGGAGAAGTATCTGGTCGGGCAGGGTTAAACACAGTACAGTGTCCCTTTACTGTGGAGAGGAAAGGGGCTTGTGATGCTGATCTGAAACTTCATTGAACCAAATAAAATTTCAGGCTCTCTCTTTTCCTGTCCATTTCACTATTGCTAGGCAGGCAGAAGGGCAGTATCACATTTTTTGTGATACTGGGAGGGGTGGCACGGATGGTTTTTGTGATACATATCTCCCTTTGAATGGAGACTCCATATGATAGCTGAGAATATAGTCAATTTCCAGTTGAATTGCCTCGCAGTCCTATAAGCATATTTCAGCCAATTTCTGGTGTAGCAGAAACTCAGCTGGGTCTTGAGGTCCACAGTAGCACAAATCTGCTTGGTCCACCTTCATAGCTAACCAGATCTCTCTCTTCAGTAATACATAGAGGAATGACTATTCTCAGAAACATCTCTCTGACATAGATTGCTGGATCTCCTCCACGGCAGTAGAAAGCCACCTTTCTTTTCCATTCTGGTATTTGAAAAATGCTATGTTCTCCAGATGTTGGCTGCCTTTAATAGGGAAACTGAAAACTTGTAACATAGCCCCTTGAAGGAACTGACACACATGACCCACCCCTCCCCGAGACACTAAGAAAATTTTATTTTTTTTAAAACACTATTCCATGTATCTTACCATTAGTAGTGTCTGCTCCTTCCTCATGGTCTGCAAGAGTTGTCTAAGAACTAAGGAGAGTCTAACAGCCACATTCCTGGGATGCTGAAAAATATCAACATTATGGCCTTATACAGCAAAGTTAAGTTACTGAGGTGGATTTCTTGGCTTCTTCCAAAGGAAAAAAATATATAGTGCTTCCCTTGTCTTCGATTTGGCAGCTCCCAAGAGGAAATTCATTCCACCAGGAGGGTAGGAGCAGTACCCAAGAGACAGCAGAGGCAGACAAGAACCCTGGAGGAGCTGCTCATTGGCATGGATAGGAGGAACCAGGAGCAGTTTGAGTCCCTCAGGGCACAGGAAGATTGGGCTCTTCATCAGGAAGAAAGACTATGAACCAGTTCATGAAGCAGGAGGCACACTATAGGGAATGGGAGTATTCCCTAATGAAGGGTCTGATAAAACTGGTGGCCAAATACGTTCATGGCCCACTTGCTTCCATGGCCAATGCACTTGTTCATCAACCACCACCATCTCCTCCTCTTCTGGTTGCTGCCCAGCATGCTATTGAAGCAGAGAGCCCAACACCCTAGGAATGACCAGGAAAAGCCTGCAGGACTCCCACAACCAACACCTCCACCAGCACCCAAAACCCCTCTCAGGGAGATCTCCTTGAGTGTTTAAGAGGGGAACAGTATATCTACAGGAGTTCCTGAACCCACCAAGTGCCTGCCACCTAACCCAGCAGAGGAGACATCCCCATTTGTCCCCAAGAATAATTTTTCACCCCCTTGTCAGGTGGAAGGCAAGGAGACAGGTTCAGAGATATTAACATTTGGCCATTGTTCATGGATTCAGTCCCATTATGTTTGTTTACATTTATTTTTTAAAATATTTTACTTACTTGTTCCATATAGTACTTTTAATAAATATTATAGTTTCCTTGACTTGTGTGTGGATCCTCCTCCTAAGTATGATGAACCTAAGATGTTTTTCAGGTTCAGGGTTGGGCCCCACAATTCATTGCATGAGAATTGGAGTGGTGTAACTGTCAAGTGTCATCATATTGTAAACATGTTTCTGTCTGACCCACCTTTCCACTGTTTCCCATGTTTGTATTCATGAATCTGCCTCTATGGCCTGCTAAGAATTGCAGAATAAGTGAATAATAACATTTTTGGCTCATGTATGCACTTGCCCCTTTCGGTGGGCAAAGTATTTGGGTATGACTGCCACTGATGGCCCCTACACACTTAGGAAATCCCAGCCTCTCAAATCCAGCTATTATTTCTGGAACTTTTCTTATGGCAATCATCCCTGGGTAGATCACAATATTCACTGTCTCACAAACCTGCACAACCAAGGTTTGTAACAAACCTTGTCTGGTGTTACCAGCTTCCACAGGGCAATAGCAACCCACTTCTGCACTTGTATGACTTCCCTGACTCGAGCGTTCTGACATAACAATAACGCTGGTGGGGATGCAGGTATATGCATGTCCACAACGTTATACCCACGTCCATTAAAATGTATGTGGCTAATTACGGCGGGTATAGGGAATATGCACAAGGATGTACACAGCATGTACACTGCATATTGCTGCAGTCATAGACATGGAACTGGCACTTAATTACTGTGCCTAAATATGGTGCTAACTTTTCACAGAACCAGCAAAATAGTAAATGCAGAACTGTCCGCTGAAAGACAGTGAAAACATTTTCACAGTATACAACAACATTTACTTATTCAGCTAATTTTGTAGTCTTGTTTTTAAGAGTCCTTAAAAGTTTCATTCAAAGTTGTGGAATTCAAATAACATACAGAGAAACTGATTGGTGAACTTAAATAATATAAAGTCACATGGGCATCTACACATACGCACATGCTCGCGCACACACACACGGAATTCTGCCTCCATCTCAATCAGTGGGAGTTTTGCTATTGACGTCAATGGAGCCTTGAAGTCAGTGGGAATGGGAAAGCATTCAGGACCGTGCAAGGTGTGGCCTATAGTGAATACATATCTAGTAGATTATCTATTCTAAAATGTTTCTAATAATGTTACTGCTTTTCAGGGAAATACATTTTAGTCATTATCAGGATATCAGACTCCCTTTGTGAATCATCATTAAAATTAATTATTTTGTAAACCCCCCAAATTAATGTAAATCATCTGCCAGAAGAAAAGAGAGTGTACGTGAACCACTTGTGCTTTTGCAACAGAACTCAAACATCTATCTGAACAGCATTTCCATCAATGTAACTGTTCCTTATTTTCTCTGATACATATACCAACATTTCAGCCGGAGTCTACAGGAAAGAATCTCATTTAGAGCTGCCTGAGAACTACTTAATTTACTTTTTAATGAAGTTCATTACTTAAGACTTTACATGGAACAATATTGCTGGGAGCTGGAGCCTGACCCTACTTTGCCTTTTCTTTCTTCACATATTTGCTTTTATCATGCCAGTTTTACTCAAGTGACACTGAAATATGAAGATTTTTCAGATTTTTTTTTTTGGAAGGAGCTTATCAGTTGTAAGACATAGATTTTGAATGTAGGCTTTGATGTAACAGCCCCAGTGCCTTTCTCTTTTATTTGGGGCATTAAGTTCAATCACATATTCAAATGATCTGTTCAGGGCTTTAGCTAGAATTTTTCAAAAACGAAAATAGTGAAGGTGGGTTTTTTTAGGACACTTTCATTGATGTTTCATACTTTTTAGGAATTTGACTCAAGTCCAGCACTATCCTTTTTGTCAACTGCAGTAATTAAGTGTATAGCTGTGGTTGGTGCTCTCATTCCTCTGTAGGTGTTTCAAATGCAAACTGGTTAAGAAAAACAATCAGTCTTGTCAAGAAAAAGTTGCCTTGTGATACAACAGCTGGAAGAATGTTTGGTCTATTTTGTTCTCGACTGAATAAAATCCGGCACTGAAAAAGAACTACAATGAGGAATTCTCTTTCCTGGAAAAATATGGTAAGTCCAACATTGACATTTACTGACCAACGTAATGAAAAGCAAATTACAACAATCTTTGTGACAGCTGTTGTGCTTTATGTAAAATCAGCTGCATAATTTCTTTATGTTTAAGGTGCTGGAAAAACAAAAACAAAATATTTTAGCAGAACCACCATATATGATTCCCGATTAAAGAATACATTTGGCCATTAAACCTTTCAACCAGATTTTTGTGAGCTGTTCACTGAGCACAGTTAACATGATAAGATAGCTGATTCTTTGAAAAAGAAATTTCAAAGCAGATGGAAGAGCTGTGTGAGTCTGGAGATATTCTCTTTCCACTTAAAGCTTTCCAAGCAAACTCAAAGCCTAGCCAGTTTGCCTCCAAAGTCCCCAGTTGGGAAAATACGATCTTTTTTAAAAAAGTCTCCTGGCATTATAGCCAGACAGTTATTTTTTAAACTTAGAAAACATAATCAAACGTCATTTAAATCTTTCATGAAGATAAAAGGAACACAAGGGGAAGTGGAGTAACAGCCAGTAAGTAAAAACCAAAACCAAGGTGGCAATCTAACCACAGAACAGTGGCACTGTTATTATAGTCACCAAAGCCTGAAACACTACAGAAGGATTTACTGCAGTTACTGTTGCTATTGTTGCTGGCAAATGTTTTTGGGCTTGACATTTATTCTCTCATAGTTTTCCATGCCAGACCTTTCCAGTCCTTTTCCATCCCTTGTTATTCCTCCAGACTTCTGAAAATGGCCATATTTATAAAGCTTTTTATATTAAAACAAGAAATAGTTTTAAAAAATAGTTTGATTTTCAAGGGTCAGGTTCCAATAGAGTTACTCGTGTTGAGTAGTATCTTACTCCACAAATAATAGTCTATTGGAAGTCAGTGTGACTGCTCATGATATTAACTGGAGTAAGGGTATCAGAATCTGGCCATGAATGAATGAGACTGGAATAGAGAAAGACTGAAACATGCCAGAGCAAAGAGAAAAATTAGAGATGAGCTAGAGGTAGAACTTTCCACCCCAACTCCCTACCTCAAACTTAGGTGGTTCAGATGAAAACGGAGCATGGACCACAACCACTCCTGATTCTGGTTTTGAAAAACACAAAATCCAAGTAATAACATTTTGCAAAACCAAAACATGACTTCCTCGGCTCATTTCTATTAACAGATAAATATGAAATACAAACAAATATACTGTCATGCCTAACTTAAGGAGGAGAATACATACAACTATTCATTTTTAAAAAGTCAGAAAGCCAGTGATATAGCAAACAGGAGTGAAAGCAATTTTAAAGATAAGATGTAATCACTGTTCCCTCTAAGCTGTGCGCGTGTGTGCGCTCACACAGAACCTAACCCTAAACACGGCGAAATACCACACGTACAAAAATTTGCACAGAAGCACAACAATTTGCACAGAAGAAATGTTTTGCGCACATGGCCTGTCAAAAATTAGAGGGAACATTGGATATAATATATTCAAAAAGTTGGTAATTGAAAACTGCAGGGTTTATTGTTGTTATTGTTTGTAGAATGGGAGTTTTTCTATTACTATACTATCCATTCCAGGTGAGCTGCAGAAGTAGTGCTTTTCCATGTGCTAATATGTTAGTGTTGTTTTTTACTGTCAGAGCTGCAGTGACCACATCTCAACTTTCATTAGTGATTCAATATTTTATTGGAGTTAAAATAAAAGTTGTCCACATTTTGGCAAGAGAATACACAGAGCTTTCAGCCCATTGCTCAAGAATTTGCAGTGACATCAACAGAGAAGGACATAGCAGCTGCAGCTTTTTGGACATCAAAAGTGTCAGCATCAGAAGGAGCAGCAGCCTGAGCAGACTGTACTGATGGCACTTCTTTCTTGCTTTGCCTTGAAAAAACTGTTACTTTCTTTTGGCTGTCCGAGCTCCTCCAGGCCATTTCTGCATACAGTGGTTGCCATTAAAAAGCCACCATGTCGCAACAGTTCTCATACAATGGTACCTGAGTTACCACAGTTATTTCCTATCCTAACTATCAGGCAGGAGTTCTTCAACATTTACATACACATCTTAGTGGTTAACTCTCAAGATCAGGGTCTTATTTAGCATTATTCATTATTAAACCATATTGTTTAAGGTAAAAACAATGTATATCAGCATCTATTTCACTATTAACAAGCATCCATTAATATTTTTAGTTATGAAGTGGTATTTAATTTATCCAACAGTAAGCACATGTTTATATATAAATGGCGAGATTTCGTTTCAAATGCTTACTCTATGTTAAATCTTAGGTAATTGTTAAAATCATATTTATTGCACTATGACTACTGCGTATCTAAGATACTTGTCTTATTTAGTTATTAAATGTTAAATATTTCATCACTTTATTATTATACAATGTCCAGTATTATTAGAGTTGTCTTAAGTCTATATTTAATCTTTATTTAAGACTTTATGTAGGACACAGGGTAAAACTGCCTAAGTGACTGTAAGTGACTTAGGAATCTAAGGGCCATATTTTAAAAGATATTTAGGTGCCTAAAGATCCAGATAGGTGCCTACTATGAATCTCAAAAGTGCCTGACTCCCATTGAAATGAATCATTTTTGAAAATCCCTTTTTCAAAAGTGACTTAGGAATTTAGAAGCCTAAGTCTTATTGATTTTCAAGCATTATCATCAGCTTCTTCTTTAACAGATAGATTCTATATGCCCTTCAATGGTGTTGCATAGGCTGCGGAATAGAATTAAGCCTGTTAACGGTGTGCATTTTGTTGTTGCACGTGCTAAAATATCCAGGATAAAATCTTGGCCCCATTGAAGTGAGTGAGAGCTTTGCCATTAGTATGCAAGCATAGAATGCCTCAACATTTTAAAATAACATTTTGAAAATAGGAAGGGTAATAATTCCAGAATGCTACCATTCAACTGAGAAATTCCTAAGGGCCCTCTTCCATTAATGAGATTTTACCCCTACCACAAGTCCTAAGTGCCTAAATCTTGCCACAGGTACAGCATGAAATGGTAAAGAGCTAAAAGCAGGAGTTCACCAAGTGTACGAATGATTTGCTTGTCACAAATTTGTTACTGCAAAAATCCGGAATGTGTTCATCTGACACAGATGACTACAAAACTAGTTGGCTGACAGTCTAACCTGAAGCTCTCAAGAAAGCTTCTGTGGAAACATGTGTTGCTAGTCTATATAATTCTGACATAATGACCTTACTTGGTGTGAACTGTACTAGGATTGTTACAAATATATTTGTAATAACCAAGATTTCTCACATGTGTGTGTGTGTTAATTCTTTGTGACCCCCCACAAATGAGGGCTGAAGAAGTAATGTATGAGGAATGAGGATGATTCTTGGGGATCTCTGACTGTGATTAATAGGATGTCAGGAATGTTTGTGACACCTTCTTAGTCTATAACTATGTCTCTTTTCTTCTGGGACGCTCAGCTATTTGTTATCTGCATAAAATGTTGGCTCAGTTTACTGATTAAATGTGGCAAAAAAAATGATAAAGGTAAAAATACCACAGTCAAAAATGTTTGTTTGCAGGTCTGTTTTTGATTTATGTTTTGTCAAATAATTATTAGATTAATGTGGTAGCGAGTGCGTTACAAGTAAATTCTTTATGCAACTGATGGACTCCCATTTTTAGCCACTTCCAATTTGAAAAGTTAAGCGTTTCTAAATCTTCTGGCAGAGGCTAACTGCAAGGCTGCAATTATGAATATAAAGAGTGTTTTTGTATTATTCAATGCCCGTCCAAACTCACCTATTAGAAAATCAGAAAGAGAAAGGGGCTATAATAAGCCTTAGGCTTAGTGTTCAAGTCTTTCCCCAATGAAAGTCTTTCAGTCTCTTTAAAAAAATAAAGCAGAGACAGAAATAAAACAAAAGCAGATCTGTAGTGCTGCAGAACATCTCAAAAACCTCGCTTCATTGCTTTATTAAAGTTCTGAACAGGTTCAATACAAAGGGTTTCCTTGCCCTTTCTGAGATGAATAAGCCTTTCACAATCTGTTTAGTAAGTGGAAAGGGGGAAGGGTAGTTAATGTACAACAACAGCAGCAACAACAATGCAAGAAAGATTCTATTCATGGGGGGCGGGGGGAGGGTGGAAGAGACTTGAGGGATTGATGAGGTTTTAGTTCAGAATTCAAGAGAGTGCTCTAACCAGGTCCAGACCTATCTTGTAGCTTGAAAGCTTTTTTGAGTCTCCAGCGAATTGATGTAGTTTGGGACCTAAAACTTACTTGCAGCTAATGCAATTACAAAGAGCCTTAAAATGAGAGTTGGTAACATATTTTAGTACTTATTGTATTTTTCTCTTCATCTAGTTTAATTTTTCTATGTCTAAGACAATTCCATGAAGAATAGCATACACGTATTCAGTCCTGCCTCGCAAAAATGTTAGGGGAATAGTACCTGGCTGACCTTTTTCTTACCTGCTTTAAAGACACAAAAATCTGACGCAAATATCACATTTGCACTAACCAAATCAACACTAAATGCTCTGTGAAGTGGATTAAATGTGTTTTTGTAGCTGAATACAGCTTTCTTTGAGTTCCTTTTTGGGGCACGTTGCCTTTGGCTACACTGAGCATACGTTTTACATTTGCCAGAGTATTTTGTGATTCTGAAGTTCCTTGTGAAGACAGTATCTAGTCTGTCTGTTTCTAAGCAAACAGAAAATAAAAAGCCAGCACACAGTTCTTTAAACAAGGAATTTGACCCACCACCACCTTAGGAACAGAGATAAATTGCATGGAATTGGCAGCTAAGGTAAATTTTTTGTGAAATTCAGAACATGAATATAAGAGTTCAACAAGATAATAATAGACCATTTTACTTCCTCAAATACTGTGGAAACACTAATTAACTAATCTTACAACACTTTGGTAAAGTACAGTTCCACCCTGGAAAATTACTTTAGGAAAATAGCATTGTGGGGTTCCACATTCATTGTGTCTTGCTGATTCCTGTTGTGTTGCATGAGCAGAGGCATACAACAAATCCTGGCTAGGGTAAAATAGGAACAGGTATATCAAGGTACATTACCCACAGAGGAAGTGACTCCCTGCCTAACTCATCACTGTCCAGGACTTCAGAACTTCCTGTACTTGCACAGAGTCAGAGAGAGAGGCACAAAGGAAGTTCGTAGGAAGGGTAGGCAATATACAGTCACTTCAATTTCTGAATCAAATGGGCTCTTCTTAATGTTTTTTTTTTTAAGAACTATGAGACCAGTAAACTTGCCCTTCTCTTAGACATACATTCCTGTGCATTATGCACCTGTGTGTTCTGTGGAATCTGGGACTGTCAAGCATGGTATTTCTAAGCCAACTTTGTAGAAACAGGTTAATTAATCATGGCAATTTGCAATCCTGTTGTTTGAACTATACGGCAGGTAGCATAGTAGCAGGCCGTACACAGAAGTGTGATTGCTGCCAATGTTGCTACTTATTCTGCACTGCTAGGACACCAAGGAAAAGCTATCTGCTATTTGTATGAGATGACCTGGACTTAGTAAGCTGGTGACATGGTTAAAAACACACCATTCATTGTTAATTTCTTTACGTGTTTCTCTGGACTAGGCTGCACAGTGCTAATGGCCGGCACAATGCAATATGACATAACACTATTGTTGTGGTCTAAAAGAAGCTTTAAAGCATACCATTGTCACATTGTCTTTCTGCTATCGATTGCTTTCTAATAACCTAATAACACTCCCAAACCACATCTCTTACCAGTGTAGATACTAATATGTCCACACTACCTACAAACTTTGTATCTGTTTGGCATCAACAAACATTATTATATATTTCATTACTCTGGCACTTTCCAGTTAGAAAATCACAACCCTAATGTTAACTTTTTATAACACCATAGATGCTGCTAGTATAATTACACAGAGGGCCTCTCATTTCACAAGTTAACCATAACCAAATTATTTTATTTTACTAATTCAATTGACTAATTATTGTGATTTTCATTGTCAAGCTCTTACCTTTGTGATAAGCACCTACTTTTTTTAGTTTAATTTCAATCCTGTGTTATAAACATATTTGTGATTCTTATCATGAATTATATTTATATTGTTTTTTCCTGCATCAAGAAACATAACGCTGTCTTTTCATTCTATGACATTACATTCAGAAACACTGTGCCCTTTAGCCTAACAGGATACTAAACTATATTGAAATGTATAGAATTGATTACAGAGATGGAAGAATTTATTTCAGAAAATTTTAAACCAGTGCAAAGTTTGTGGATTCAGAACTTTTGTTGGATGGACACATTTTTTGAGGTTAAAATTTCATTAAAATGTAATTTATTGGGAAGCAATTTAGACCATTCAAGAAATGAGTAGCAATTTAGATCCGTCTGACCCTAGACCTAGCTTAACCTTCATTCTCATTCTTATGCAAAGTCAATGAGACTTGTTAGTGGAGTAAGGTACTACTCAATGACTGACAGATACATTGTGTTTTAAGGATCTGCCCGAGCAAATTTTGAATTCACTTTCTGCAAACTTGCTTTGTAGTGAAATTCAGTCATTTGATTGATCACGGGAAGCGGCGTTCAAAGGAAGGGTGAACATGACCAACAGTGAATTCATTTAAAAATTCACATGAAACATTTTGGAAAAATTTTGCATTATTTACCCAGTGCTAAAAGATTCTAATTTTACTATGTCTAATTCACAGAGGAGTTTCATGGTACTAGAGAGGATATTACGCAGAGCTGCTTGAGAAGGCCTGAAGTAAACTAGTTAATTATCATAGTATAATACATTTTAATACGTTGTGTTGTGTTTTCTTGTGGCTCTACTGTTGCATGTTAGCTCAAGTCCAGGCAACTTTTCTCAGCGCTGTCCCTATATATTGTCCATGTCCTGCTGCATGTTTATTTAGTATTTTGTTAAGGACTGAATCCTACAAGCCACTGAAAGAAGCTTGGGAGTCAAAGCACCAGCACTCAACATTTCCTCAGAGCCCGTGCAGGGTGGCTTCTGCATAATACAGAGAAATGAACATGACACTCAGCAATTGGGAGAACACCTCTACCCTTGCCCTAAACTGAGCACTGGTGAGTTAGCGATTCAAAGGGCATGATAGGAGGCAATGTAAGATTTTGAGAAGGAACAGAGGTTTAGGTATAGTTCAGTAAATGCAGATGGTGTGCCCAGAATTTGCAGATGCTCTTGCTGCAAACCAGAAGCAGTGCACTCAAGGGTGTTTAAGAGCTGCACTTGAAATAGAGAACAAGAGGAGCCATGAGGACCACACACTGATACAGGAATGTGTCCGATGAGTATAAGAAAATGGCATTTCTTACAGTCAGCTGCTCAGTGCCTCATGACCTAAAATATTGTAATTTTCAAATGGAAGCTTGGTAAGCATCTTTTACCACCTAGCCCATTTATTTTTAGTCCATGGAATTTCATGTTGTTATTTAGAGGCACTATTTTCATGCCACTTTCTTTAAGGTGATACCAGCATTTCAATCCTTTAAGTATGTCTCACACATGTGCATCGCTCCCAATGACAGTAAGTGCAGTATTTATAACTCTGTAAGAAAAATGTTTCTCTGGGCTAAAAATTGGTCAAATTGCTAAAAAAGCAAATGGTCAAACCAGGAACATATTTTTAAAAATGTTAAACATGTCTGGCCATTTACATGAAAAGAGCTTAAAAATATGTTCTGATGTCTTTCGACTTTTTCCTCTCCTTTCTTTTTCTGAATTCCACAACTCTCAATGCTTCTGTTTGTCAAAATGAAACCTATAATAGGACTGAGTCTCCATTGTCTTGCACATGCTGTAGTCATTTATATGTGCACAAAGTGAAGGAAAAATGGGTGTGACGTGTTGCCAGATCAGGATAATGCAAAGTTTGAAAATAGATATATACACAAAATACAAGACTGGGGAGAATCAGACCAGTCATCTTAACTGTGGATTTTTCTGGAGGCCATTTTGTTTGAGGAGTTAAATGCTTAGCCTCATAAATATATAAATAAAATTTACCAGTCAACATCGAAATTCAACTAGCTTATCCTTTACCATAACAATTATTAATAATAAAAAACTAATGATTTATTACTCACCCATAGAAAAAGGAACACCTGTCATGGGCAAGTCGAATTTTGGAAGATTGTGGTTGAGTTATTTCCTAAATCTACGGGGAGTGCTTTGTACAAAACCCAGTGTAAGCAAGAACTTTTTTATCGTGATTTTTATGCTACTAACTTAGCATGTATGCAAGGCAGCCAAATTGACACAATAAACTTAATAATAGAAACGTGCTCTAACTCCAAATGTAAACTGACTACCAAAAAAGAATCATGAAATTATAAAACAGACAAAAATAGGAAACAAAATTAATAAGTGAACAGGGAATCCAGAGCAGAGTGAATTAACCTTGCTGTTTTACTCTATGTTCTACTAGAATCTTCAAAACAGTATTTTTGGCAGTATCCAGTGGGCAACAGTGGCTGTTATTAAGTAGGCTAACCACCTTTAAATCCCTCCTGGCCAGAGGAAAAACCCTTTCACCTGTAAAGGGTTAAGAAGCTAAAGATAACCTCTCTGACACCTGACTAAAATGACCAATGAGGAGACAAGATACTTTCAAAGCTGGGGGGGGGAACAAAGGGTTCTGTCTGTCTGTGTGGTTTTTTTTTGCCGGGACCAGAGCAGCAATGCAGGTCAGAACTCCTGTAAAGGGCTAATAAGAAATCTAGTTAGATATGCGTTAGATTCTGTTTTGTTTAAATGGCTGATAAAATAAGTTGTGCTGAATGGAATGTATATTCCTGTTTTTGTGTCTTTTTGTAACTTAAGGTTTTGCCTAGAGGGATTCTCTATGTTTTGAATCTGATTACCCTGTAAGGTATTTACCATCCTGATTACAGAGGTGATTCTTTTACTTTTTCTTCAATTAAAATTCTTTTTTTAAGAACCTGATTGCTTTTTCATTGTTCTTAAGATCCAAGGGTTTGGGTCTGTGTTCACCTGTGCAAATTGGTGAGGATTTTTATCAAGCCTTCCCCAGGAAAGGGGGTGTAGGGCTTGGGAGGATTTTTGGGGGAAAGACGTTTCCAAGCGGGCTCTTTTCCTGTTATATATTTGTTAGACGCTTGGTGGTGGCAGCAATAAAGTCCAGGGGCAAAAGGTAAAATAGTTTGTACCTTGGGGAAGTTTTAACCTAAGCTGGTATAAAAATAAGCTTAGGGGGGTTTTCATGCAGGTCCCCACATCTGTACCCTAGAGTTCAGAGTGGGGAAGGAACCTTGACAATCCAGTGGGCAACAGTGGCTGTTATTAAGCATGACAATGTAATTTTCCATTAAGAAACCATACTTGCTTATTTCTTGACAGAGTACCATCGAGTTCCCTAATAAAATGGTTTTAATCAAATGTTTGTGAATATTTTCAGAATGTGACAAATGATAGTGTGATGCAAAAGGAACAAAGAGGAAGAAATGTTACTTGAAAGAAGTGCAAAGAAACTTCACCATGGGGGAAATCTTGCCCCATAAAAGTCTCCACATGGAGTTTTGCTGTTCACTTCAATGCAGTGAGGATTTCACCCAATATTTTGATCCTAAAATAATTAAGGGATGTATCTTTGCAACACTGACACAGTGCTAAAGGGAGGGCAATACTGAAGTGTTCAGTGAATTGTTTGTCACATGGCCATTCTAAAGACTGTGTTGTCAGCGGATGTAGTAAACAGAATTGGCATTTAAATTAAACATGAAAGGCCAGATCCTGAGCCGGCAGACCTAACCTTGGCCTAACTCACCAACTGAGGATTACCCTAGTTTCCATACTCAGGCGAAACTCCCATTGAGTTCACAGTCAGTGGGAGCAGTTGCAAAGCAATGGGAGACCACTCCAATCTGGCCCACTGCCTGTTGTCACTCAGCAAAAAGATATTATAGTTGCTGCCCCATTTCAAGACTTTGTTGTTGCTATCGCTATCTTATTGCTCCAGGTTGACCCTCTAAACCAGCCAAATCACATGATGAGGAATTTCCAAGGGCACCAACACCTTTGTCATTTCTGAAGATGAAACCAGACTCCTTGCCCAGCTCCAAACCTTCATACCCTGACCTGCTGTGTGTCTGTGTATAAGTTTTAAATGGGTGTGGGACTGTCTGTGTGTTGCGCTTTCCCTCCCTAGCTTCACTCCATAAGCCAAAGATGGCTGCCATGGTACCTCTGTGAAATTGTGAATGTGTCAGACTTTTGAGCTATGTATGGATTTTGCAAGCCGATCTGTGAAACATTTTGGGTTCTTGCAATTTCACAGACACGTAAGTTCTAAAAGGTTAAAAAAGAAAAAAAATATAAAATGAACTGGCAAAAAAATAATACATGACTTCATGAAAGATTTTTCAGCCATTTTGCCCAGCTCTAACTATTGGATCTGGTTGGAAAATGGATTTTTTTTTTCCATGAAAATTTGACAAAATCAAAAACCAAAATTATTGTAATTTAAATTTCGCACAGAAAATTTCAAGTTTTTCATCAAAAACCTGAAAACGTCCTGCTTTTCATTTTCTGACGAAAAAGCAAACTTTTTTGAGGAAAGCAGATAGTTTCTGTGAAATTTTTCATTTTGCCAAAACCCCAGATTTTTTTCCAGAAAAAACTTGGAGCAGAATATTTTGTATGAGCCCCACTAAATATCTCAATGAAATACTTTTGGGGAAGAAGTTAGCAGAATAAAACAACAAGTGCCCTGTTCATTACATCAGCAGCTGATTTTTCGAGGCACTCATGCTTGCTCCATTAAGTTGAGCAATGGAAATGATGGATCTGCTGACTCAAGCGGGTTAATGTTGACAATGAACAATTATTATTTTTGACAAGAATACCAAAGGGTTTCAAGATGACTGTTCTAACTGAAAGCAGATTATGAGCTGAGTTTTATTACTAACTGTCAAGCATAGCTGTCAGGCATATAAAAGTGTGATATAAAGGAAGATCATTTTATTATAGTAGGAGACAAAGCAGAGATCGAATGATGACCTTTCTTGTGGTAGTTTTTTCAATTACCCACAGGAAGAAAGAGGCAGAGCCCCCAGCATCTTAAAAAGGGAGATGAGGGGAGAAAACATCCGGAAGAGGACATTTCCCTCCAGATAGAAAACAGTGACAGCACATAGCACAATGTGATCTTAATGAAGTCAGGATTTGTGTTTGGCTGTGGGTGCTAATGTTTGACTTCAGTGTCTTTTCTTGTTGATACAGTAGGATACGAGGGGGTGATGGGACCCTCTCATTAGCCTCCTAGGGAGTAGTTCTCAGGGACTGAGATAATCACAAATGCAAATGATGTTTTAAAGTGGGCTTTAGTGGGGCTGGCTTTCCCATGGTCTGTCAGTACATGTTGTGAAACAAACTTACCTTGATGTTAGAGCTGTTGGTCTTTGTTAGGGCTACCTGAAGGACCACAATACTGCAGATAGAGGTGGAAAATGAGAATAGAGCATTGAGTCTGTGCTTCTTGCTACTTTCTGGTCAACTGTGTTAACAGCTCGACAGGTTCCAACTACCACAGGAAATAGTGTCATAGAATCATAGGGTTAGAGGGGACCACAAGGGTCACCTAGTCTAACCCCCTGCCAACATGCAGGGTTTGCTGTGTCTAAACCATTCAAGACAGATAGTTATTCAGCCTTCTTTTGAAAACCTCCAGTGAAGGAGCTTCCACAACCTCCCTAGGCAGTCCGTTCCATTGTCCTACAGTTCTTACAGTTCAGAAGTTTTTTCTAAGATTTAATCTAAATCTGCTATGCTGTCATTTGAACACATTGCTTCTTGTCCTTCCCCCTGTAGCTAGAGAGAACAACTTGTCTCTATCTTTCTTATGGCAGCCTTTCAAGTATTTGAAGTCCGCTATCATGTCCCCCCTTAATCTCCTCTTTTCCAAACGAAACATACCCAGTTCGTTCAGCTTTTGCTCATATGGTTTGCATTCTATCCCTTTGATCATCTTTGTTGCTCGCCTCTGGATCTTTTCCAGTTTCTCTACATCCTTTCTATTAATTGGTGACTAAAATTGGGTGTCCTTTCCTTTGTAGCAGGGACCAGCTTCCTCTTTGGCATCTCTTAAAGGCATCATAATCTATGTAATAGGGGATTCATCACATTTGTAGATTAACCAAAGAGCAGTTCTGATCTTAAATCCCAGATCTAAAGGCCTGGGAAGTTTGAGTCTAGACCCTAACTTCACTGCTGACCTCTACCTGAATAATGGGCAGAAGCAGAATGCTGGAGCAGAACAATCCTAAATTTTACTGAAGTTAAGATTCAGATCTGAACTTTGCTACCTGCCCATCCTAACTGTACACAAGAGGGAAGACAGCTATGTCCTTAGCTGAATGAATCTGGAGAAAGTAAACAATTCTGAAGGCAAAACAGTGCAGCATGGCATGGAGTGCAGCAAGGAGCCAAAGGCTGGTTCTGCAGAGATATTCAGGACCTTACTGTATCTGTCATGTCATACTAGCTGCTGACACTTCCTGATTCATATCCACTACCCTGCCAGGGAACATAATCTTGTTTCCCTGAAAAGGTTTTTCTCCATTGATAAAATAAGTTATGACCCTGTTTCTATTGACTGGGCAGTCCTGTGGAAAGCTTCAGTTGGGCCTACACTTTGAAAGCAAAGGGTAAAATCCTGGTACTTACCCCCATTGACTTCAGTGGGCCAGGATTTCACCTAAAGTCACCAAATAAAAGGAAAAAAGGAAAGCAAATAAAATGACTTCCTAGCCCAGCAAGCAGACACAAGGAAGCTTTTAGAAACTGTGTGGCTCAGCAGAGCACAGTGAAAGAGTTCAAGTGCACATTAGCTTCAGCCGACTATCTTATTTCCCTCACAGACAAGACTTTTTAAACAAGGACTGATTTTATTAAAAAAATGAAATGAGGTGTCAGATGAGAAAATAACAGAAAATAATAGCAGGAACGGACAGAAGAGAAAAAGGGAGGCAAAAGGGGAGGTGAATTAGTGCAAAGATTAAGAGAATTTTGAAAGTTTTATGTTCTTTTTTTAGTCCTTCCTTCACCTCACACTATCTTCTTTGCACTTCTTTCAAGTAACATTTCTTCCTCTTTGTTCCTTTTGCATCACACTACCCCAGAACTCAGCTGAGCCACCAGGCAAAGCACTTATACTAGACGTGGCTATTTTGGCTGGTGAAGTATTGGCATATATGTTGCATGGAAATGTCTTGCAACATATCAACCATCTGTTACACCCTCCTTGTTTGGGGGGCGAGTTTTCCATACATTTATGTATTTAATTTGAAGAATATGTAAAGAACCGTTTCATGGAATTGCTGACATTTCTGACGTTTTACAAGGGAACTTCCCAATTATGCATAGAGAAAATGAATAGCCAAAATAAACAAAGGAAAGGAAGACAGTGTATAAATGGTACATTTATATTGAATTTGTGCCTTTGCAAAAATGTCAAAATTACTGCAGTGTGAGCTGAAGGTGCCTGTCTGATGCCAGCCTTCCTGTTAATTTTTCTGGAGAAAATCACTGCACTTTCACAAAGGTTTTTTTTTTTAATTGCGTGCTCAGGAAAACTTCCGTTTGTCGATCTGAATTCATAAAAGATCGGCTTTAAGTTTACATGCTGTTGTAGCTCTTGGAGAATTTGTTGTCTGCGTGTGTACGTAATCTCATCGCATGCATGTACCGCTGGTGGAATTCTGACTGTCTTGACTGACCCACACACAGCACTCAGTGCTCTGCTGTGTCTAGTCTCAACGGGGTGCAACAGAGTTGGGGAGCTGCAAAGGAGTCAGTTGCATCTCCCCTATCCTGAGGGCAGCCAAGGCCAGTTCAGCCCCCAGCATAATTTAGAAATGCTTCACTAACACTCTCAAGGATATCCTGGTGCAATGGACTTCATGGGGCCACCTGCCTGCCGGGAATGACTGAAACACAGCATGCTCCAGCCACTTTTCCTCCTGCCCCGGCCTGGCTTCTGTGCAGGGGGCATATGTAGGGCCAGCCTCCCGGGCTTTACACCATCCCAGGATACTTCACACACATAAGGGTTCCCCCTATAACAGCTCAAAGGGCTTGAGAGTAAGTCTACAATATGTGCAAGCTTGGAGAGAAATATCACTAGACTCTTTGCCCAAAGAAGTGAGCTGTAGCTCACGAAAGCTTATGCTCAAATAAATTTGTTGGTCTCTAAGGTGCCACAAGTCCTCCTTTTCTTTTTGAGATGATTACAGTTGAACAGCAGTCAAGAATTCATAATACCTCTTGCTGCTTTTTTTTTTTGTCCGTGATCATTTGCTAATCAGTCTATCTTTAAATTGTATGCTGAATTTTGCCTCCATTTCACTCTTGCAAATGATGGTCAGCTTTGTCCCCTCTCTTGTCCTCAGTCCATGAGAGCCATGTAAAGGTGTATTGCCTAATCTAAAATGTGCAGTGTAAACACTTTTGCAACAATAAGAAGTTGTGTTAAAATGCAATACTGGCAGAAGGGGTAAAAGTTTTCTGAAAGGAATAAACTGATTCTGAAGAGTAAATTTAAAGCTTTGCATTCCTTCTCATTTCAGAACTCACCCATGTATCTGATTATTCTTTGAGACAAAGGATGCTGCTGCATGGAATGCCTTTGCATTTGGCTGCATGTCATTAGTAATGATAGAAAGCAGAGCACATGCTGTTCACCAGTGTGCTGTAGATACAGGGCTTTTGGATTATGACACAGAAGATGGTCAGATATTGTTGCTTCTTGCCAGTTGGCACTGGAGTTGTTTGTCACAGGCCTGAAGGACACATATGACAACCTGTCTGGGAGATCCTGTTGAACAATATATTTTCAATGTTGCTGATAACTTTTTCCAAAAGATCAAAATTAATGCATGTAGGAGGAAGACAGGGAGCAGAGAGGCAGCAGGAGGTTCAGAGACTTCACACAGATAGTTCCGCCTTCTGATCCCCAGGATCTATGGGTGAACGCTGTGCCTCATTCCATGGCGTGGTGGGGTTATCTCCTTTAATAAAAAATTTGAGAGAAAATCCTCAAGGAAAAACTTTATAGTCTTCCTTTACACACTATCAGAGATTTTACCTCATAAGGCGATGATAAGGCCCTTAATAAAGATATCAGCTTTTGCTGATAATAATGTCCTCTTCCTCCCTCTCAGCTCATATATGTGTGTGGGTACACACACACAAACTTTCTGAGGAAAGTCATGGTATATAGGGGAAATTATGTGACTAATTAAGCAAAGAATAGTATATACTCCAGCAGACGGAATACATCTTTTTATTTAATGCAGTTTTTTTGGGGTCATTTTTTTTTAACCACCAACTTGCTGCAATTAGGAGGTTGTTGGAGAGATATCAATTGAGATTTGGGGACTGCTTTCTGAAGATGTTTTGAATTAACAACTAATTGGTAGCTTTCTTTGATAACTGTTTTATTGTTGGGTTCAGCTAGATGAAAATCGACCACAAAGGGAACTCAATTTTGTTTGTCATTAATTTTAACTCTGTTTCACAGATGATTTACATATATGATATTTTCCCAATTTTTTTTGTACCACTCTTGAACTCCAGCTAGCAGCAGTTGGACTGATGTAGTGTCATTTTCCATGTATTTATATTACTTAAAATATCCTGTGTTACATTAAGATGGGTTTGTACAAAAGGGTGAAAAAAGCAGTAAGAAGACCAAAATGGGAGTTCTTGCAATTTATGACAGACTAGGAAATGAGTGGCCCTGAGGACTACATTTATTTCATCACTTTCATCCCAAGTTATGCTTGAGCATTGTGGTCAAAGGAAAGCAGACATACACGATGGGTATGTAGCTGTACTTTTGGGGAAGACATTGTACATGTACCACATAAATTAAAAATAATAAATTTGGTGCTGAATCTGCAAACCCTTGTTCATCTGAATTGTGCCATTGCCTAGGACTCTCTCCTGTAAATAAGGAACTGCAGGATCAAGCCTATGAATCATGTGAGTTAGGACTGGCAGGATGGAACTCTCAGAGGCAGCAGAGAGGACATCTCACTAATGATAATGCAAAGAGACCTGGGCATACGGCACCTGATTCAAAGCCCACAGAAAGACTCCCATTGACTTCAATGAGCTTTGGACCAGGCACATGGGAAGTAAGAGAAAACAGCCTTTTTGGCGGGTTTAGACTCTTACAGGAGGGCACATTTGATATTTGTCTGGAATTAATAAAAGAAGTGATTAGCACAGACAAAAGCAGGTGTGTATGGGGTCAGTTGCTGTAGAAAAATGAACATTCAGATATTTTTGTTCGGGATTTGAGTTTGTGTGGCCAGCCATTCAGCAGTGGACTGAGTATTCAGAACTGATTTCTTCCTTTCAGGCTGCAGCTGAATTGCAGTTCTATTTAGCAGAGAAGAGAGGGTTAGCATCTTGATGGAGAACACCATTTGTGCACTGGTGTCGGGAATCTGGGCCACTCTGTTGTAATTCATTTAGGAGTACAATAGAATTCACTTATGTGGTACCTTGATAAACAATACAGTCAGTGATCCCTACTTCAAATACTTAATAACCCTGCAACCACAGGGGTGCTCCACTTCTCTGGGCCCTTCGGTGGAACCATATAGCCTGAGCATACCACTCGTGTGGAAAAATTGACAGGGGAACTGATACAGTGCACTGCATTTCACTCATCAGTGAATACATGGCACACCTAAGCTATTTATGTGACCTGTTGGGTGCTGTCTGCAAGCCAGTTTATAATTGTGATTTTGTGTCATTAACTTCCTAGTTTACAAGCCACTGCTTCACTTTAGGTTGCTTCCCTGCTGTATTTTGGTTGTTTAAATTGTAGTTCTACTCCAAAAAGTATCGATGTAAAAATGTAATCTTCTCACTTAACAGATGTGCCTCAGAAATGTATTCAGAGTCATAGGCATTGCTGACTGGGGTGACTCAGATATGTTTTTAGTTCTTTTTGGCTTTGATTGCACACCTAAGAGAATGAGCTGGGTTCTGTTACTTCATGTATCATCAGTGGAATTGCACAATCGCTTACTAATATCCAGTCAGTAACACGTTTGCAATGGAAGGACTGGAGTTGTACAAATGCCACTGACAGCATCATTTGGATCACAGGACACTTTTTCTCTGGTGAGGCTGTGCAAGAAGGAAAGAATCCAGCTTGACCCAGATCCCAGTTGAATCTGCAGCTCGGGCAGTTAGACAATAAATCTTTTAAGTTGAAAACTGAGCAGATATGTTTTAGAAATTGCTGAGAGGCAATAACCACGGATTACTCCCATGCCATGTTCACAGCCACTTTTCAGAGATGAACTGTTAATTAAATGGTAAGCTTCTATTATATATATTTTAATACATTTCAAACTTTTGTAAAATAGATATTTTTAACAGTCATTCATTAAAGTAAATGTTTCCCGGGGGAAAAAGTGCCTTTGATAATTGGGGTGATTATGTAAATTGTTTGCAGTGAAACTTGGAGTTAAGCAAAGCTCATCTGGTTTTGAGTTGCCATATAAACTCGAACTGAGGACCTTGTTTTTTTGAAAATGTTGCCAGTGTTACATATATAACTGTGCTCATTTAATGTACCAATCATAGTAGTATCTAAGGGTCATGTGCACAGTTAAGAAAAGTAATATTTTGTCTCAAAGGACCATACATACAATATTCCTGTTGTTTTCATCACTTTCTGAGGAGATTGTCACAGTTCAGGGGAGCTGCATCTCTGTTCCCTTTCTGTGGTGCCTCAAGGGTGTCCATTCTAGGCTCCTGGCTCCTCAACTGTCACCTCTGTTGGGTGGAGATACACGTCTCTCTGGGGTTTTTCCAGGTTGCACGTTTCATACTGTGATATCCCCAGCAAGCCAGACTGCCTAAATAGGTCAGCATCTGTGCTTTGCTTTTTCTCCAAAGACTATGAACAGCTGTTACAGTCACCAGGCACAAGCTCTTTATAAGCAAGCACATTTGTTCTTAAGGTGAAAGTATTACAAACAAACAAACCAATAAAGGTTTCTATATGCATGGTAAAAGCTTACAAGAGGTCATCCATCGGTAGGCCAAAGTCCTTCCCACACCTTCTGGGAAGGATTGCCCCTCCCTACCCCCACCTTGGATAGAAGGTTTGCTGGATCAAAAAAAAGGGCCCCGAGTCAGTTTAAACTCAGGCTAACTCAAAAGTCCTTTCATTGTCCAGATTCAACTAGTATAGAAAATCTCCAGGTGGTGGTATGTCTCTGGAGATGTTACAACCTATGTGAATTTGCCTTATCACCTCCCCTTCCTTGGCCCCCACACTATTCTTAGTTCCTAGAGGAACTGTGGTCACCCTCCTCCCTGGAATTACATGCAATCCCTGGCATACAATGATACATAAACATAATACAGGAAATTGCTCTATCTGTCACAGGGGTCATTTGTTCCTAGGCAAAGACCATGAAGCTAGTCTGTAGTTGTCATTATTGATGGAGAGTTTAACTAAACAAAGGTGCACGGCATTGTTCCCCCATTTGGCAAAAAAATATGGGATCATCCTGATCTGTGGTGATAGGGAGTTCCAGAGCTGAGGAAGCGCCATGCAAACACCCAGCTCCCAAGAGTTTATCTTGTGGGCTATCACCCACACCATCCCTGTTAATCACACTGCCCCATGGAGAAAAAAGAGGCCTCTCAGATCACCAGCCTACTGAGGGTGATAAAGGTTTTCACCAAAAGGCCTCTTTTAAAGAGCAGAGTGACTAGCTATGATAAGAAATAGTACATAATAATAGCTATAAAGAACAAAAGGCACTTCTGAATAATACTTCTATCAAGTGTTTAAAAGATTAAGATTTAGGGCAAAAGTCTGAATCTCGTGTCCATGTTAACAACCTGAACAGGGTTAATTAGGCCATTACTTTATAATTAAACTTCTTTAATTGTTTAAAGAAAAGCTTGGATTCTGGAGTCCAGTTCAGGGAAAAGGGTAAATTTCTGGCGTGCATGGGACCATGCATGCAGGTTACGGTTCCGCATTCTCATAGTTCGACATATAGGCTGAAACTTGAACAAGGGAGAATGGATTAAGTCCCTTGGAACTCCAAAGTAGAGACCACTCAGGGAAGAGGAGTAAGTGCCCATCATGACCTTTGAGGGCCTGACTGTGAGGAATGAGCAACGCCTTCACACTGTGACTATCTAGGTTTTGTCACTAAAATTATCATTTCCACAGCACTAGCACAATAACTTTGTATGAAGCTTCACTGAGAGGGTCTAGGGTGTTGACAGAGGTCAGTGTCTACTGGGTTCAGCTTGCTGTCGTGTTTGTTTCCACCACGGTGTGCCAGTTAAGCAGACTGTAGTCTATTGTTGCATAAGGATACAAAATAGCAGGTAAACACAGTGTGTAGAAACTGTAGTGAAACCAGAGCTTTTTTTTCAACCCATTTATCAAAGCACATATTAAGGCAGGTAAAATAATAATAAATCTTGAGCAAAAAAAAAGAGTATTTTAATAAATAAAGGATTTTTTTAAAAAAAATCAACGCAGATGTGCTGGATTTTTGCCTCCTCTTGTTTTAACCCATGAGTGATACATAGGCTGGAGTTTAAAGACTCAAAACTCCTTATAGTAATTGATTCTCGGGGGCTATTAGCTTAAATGTAAATGCTTAACATAGATATTGTGAAGGTGGGTTTTAGAAAGGAGACACCTAATTTGTCAGCAATACAAGACAGTCTGTTCATACAGTAGGTTAGAAAAGTGAAGAATGTTAGAAATCAGAGATTCACAAAAGCCTCCCAGAATTGGCTGTGAATGGAGTCTCCCATTGTGAGTAATTATAAGAAACACACTGGGTAAGCGCCTGTGATGGATTGAAATATCAGAGCTGCTCCTTTAGTTCAACAGGCAGAGCACTTACCTGTGATGCTATTTTCTGAAGGGTCTACATGGGTTAGGCACCTAATTCCTCGAGCCTTTCAATGGGAGTTGGGCACCTAACTGCCTTAGGTGCTTTTGAAAATCCCTCCACCAATTTCTAGTCTTACAATCAACTTCTGCTTGTGAACAGATTATACTGGAGATTCTGTCAAGGTTGGCCGGTCAAAAGTTTAACCTGCCTTTTTTTCCCCCTATCAGCAAAGATAATCACCAAAGGTCACCCATAAGTCTTATGGGGCCTCAACAGGCAAAGTCCTTCCAATCTTTTCTTTCTGCAGATGATCACAGTTATCTTTTTTCCAATTATGTTATTTCTTAAGGAAATAAAAACATGAAAGAAAAATATACCAGTCAGGAGGTCCACACTCATAAACAACCCTACAATAATAAACCAATGTGCACACCTGAATAGGGGGGAAAAAACCAAATTGACATCAAAACGAGATTTCAATTTCCGTCTTCCAGTGATTTATTGTCCAGCACATCAAAGACCAAGGAGATTTTTTAAGTTCTGAAAAGCAAAAACCATAGGGGGTATCCCTTTAATTGGCCCCAAATGCCTGTTTGTTGAAGAAGGTGTATAACGGCCTCTCCTGGTGACTATGAATGATCCTCCGACTCATCATGGATTGTTAGATAGGAGGTGCTGCTTGATAAAATACTACATCAATGTTTAAAAATTGTTCCAATTAAAGTGAAACAAACAAAACATCACAGCTGCAGGTGATAATTCACATAAGGTATATTAAACATTAGAACTGTTGCAGTCTTCACAAGTGATTGTGAAAAGGCCTGTTATTATACTCAGTGAATAGTGCTCAGGCTTATGAGAGCTTTTTTAATTCAACTGATTTATTTCCATTTTTGTTCTTTAAATATGTACCGCAGCAGCCCACTGTCTGCTGCACTATGTTTTTTCCATTCGAGCACAGTTGTTTCCCCACTTCCCGCCCACTGTCATTTTTTTAAATTGTGGCTGCTACACAAGTGTCCACTATTGATTTATTTACTAACTTAAGACCTGAGCCTGCAGTCATCGCACAAGGCAATTGTGGCTTTAGCCCATGGAGACGTGACGGGTGAAAGGACAACACAGCAGTTAGAGCCCACAGAAGGTTTCTGGATGACTCGTCCACAGTATTGCCAGTCCCAGATGTTCCAAAACTCATGAGTCAGTCTTTCCCCAAATAATGAGATTGGATTAAATGTATGAGATATTAAAACTAATAAAATTAGGGTTCTCTATTTGCTTTGAGCTCTTAGAATTCATGTTTTCAAGCTGTTCTCTGCAACCATCAGCACGAGATTTTTTTTTTTTTAGTGAAACTTGAGATTCTCACACAATCACATGCCTCCAGAGGTCAGTACTTTTGGCAAACACTACATATTTTGAAGGTCATGATAAAATCATTAGAGTTGGTAACACTGTATCTAGAATTCTTCTTAGTGTTCTGGGGAGTGTACACTGGAGATCTTTTAAAAGTATGGAGTAAGTGTTTTCTCCTTTGTGCTGAGTCCTGGTTCCATCACCACCCTCCGTCCAGTGGCTAGTTCCACCACCAGCGTGGAGCAGCCCACATTAGTGTGATTGTGACTGGCCTTTTCACAAGAGGGTAGGAGGGGAAAAGGCCATTATAAATCATTTCTCCAACTTACACACTAATTCAGAGTCATCCATGATAAGGACCACAAGCAAAATCCCTGTTGATTTCAGAGTGCATTTGCTTGAGTAAGGACTGCAAGATCAAACTCAGACTTAGGAACCACTTTTACTGCCTCAGTCACTAGAGGTTACTGGGAAGTGTCAGTTCCCCAGCAACTAACGCATTCTCGCCTGCTGCTGTTTAATGGAAATGTGAGAAGCCGAAGGAATCTGGGGTTCTCAATTTCTTTCAGATCCTTTCAAAAAAAAAAGAAAAAAGCCAGATGTTTCACAAAACATTTTAAGAACTTTATTTAAAAAACATTTTCTTTTTAAATGGAATTTACACCGAATACAATTAAACATGTTTTTCTAACTAAACACACTAGTTTATATCTTGTGGCAGGGAAAATAAATATGTAAAAATAAAAACAAGCTGAGACTCAGAGCTAACTGCTCATGAGTTGGCTTGAGCTGGATCTGCTGCTGGAGCGTCACTCACTCTCTCCTTCTGTAATCTCAGACCTTTCTCTGCTGCCAAATCCACTCTTCCAGAATCACCTTGACGTAGAGGGACTAATAGGGTAATTTAGTCTTTATACTCCATTCATTGCTTGGCTTATTTTTAGAGACAACCACCAAGAGCTTAGTTTAGGTTGGGTTTCTGCCCTCTGTGGAACAATTTATGTTGCATTCGCTCCCAGAAGAGTAATCAAATGATAGCATTTTTTGGATACAATTGATCAGGGTGGGATTTATTCCATAGTCTAAAGGGGAACGTCTCTGAAGCCCACTTCCAAGTGTCTCTCCATCCTCAAGTGTCTCCCCCCACTGGCAGTCAGTGTTTTGAGGACAATACTAGGGGAATTCCCACCAGAAGACTTGCAGGAGAACTTGAAAGAGAAGACTAATGTCTTGTTTCGTGGTGTGGATGCTGCTCCAATTCTGAGAAGTATATCCCAAAATTCCACTTTGAAGTCTCAATCCCACTTGCCCTCTGTTCATTCTCAAATCGAGCATCCATCATACACACTCTTAGTCATGAGCTAATATGGTGGAAGCCCATGTGTAGATTATAAAAACAGAATCTTCAATGCAGGCGTTCCTCATAGCATGACACAGCCATCCCGTACGCAAGGACATTGGGTGACAACTGTGACTTGTATCATTTTGTATACAAGAAGCCAGACTGGTTTTGTACATTTCATTATGAGCTTCTTCGGAGACACAGTCTTAAACAGTGCAGAAAAGAAGTCGTATAAAATAAGATGTACAAAGCAATCTAACCTTCCTTTGCACTCAAAAGTCCTTTTCTTTTTTATTCTATTTTCAACCGTAGTAATAGCTCTATTTCTTAAACCAAAGATAGTTTTACTTTTCTTGTTCTCACATAAACATGTTGCACAGTAAGTAGACTTAGCTGTGGATCCTAATGTGCATCATGATAATAATGAACAAGTACAGTGGAAAGTTTCTGATGAAGTCAACATGCTCTTGTGTTGGCTTGAGTCAAATTACAAACATCAGCTGATTCTCAATTCCTAGTGTAAGGTTGGATTCAGATGGCACTGTGCTCAATTTATTGAGGTTCAGTCTCAGATGTCTGCAACTCTACATTATGCCACAAGTATCATTTATCTCAGTTAGACAGTACAAAAACTGTCTGTGTTTATCATAAAGCTTATAATGGAAACAAGTTCAAGTACAACTGAAGATTCAAATATGCCCTTTCTTTATAAGGTTCTTTAACAGAACACTTTCATGGAAAACTGCTATATTTTACCTTAGTTCCAAACAGTATTGTACTGCCCGCATTATAACAAACTTCTTTATACTTGGCTCATAAGATGGTGATATGAAGATGATGGACTACAGATATACATGTAGTTTTACATTTCCACTTCCTTGTCAATAACTTTTTAGCTTATTTGCATTCGTGTTGTCTCTCTGTACAACCATCTCTAGTACAAAGCTGACACTTTCTTTGATTGGATTCTATTGTGCTGTCATGCCTGGTTTACAACATAATAATCTCATGGACACTTACAATTATGAACGTCTTATGAGTATTCACGAACACGTTAAAGATGTTCAGGTGGCAAATTAGCTGCGCATCTCAACAATCTGCACTTACAGTAAATATCCTGCTTTTAGAGAAGTAGCTATCCTCTAAAAGTCAGTAGTTGTTTTGGAAGCACTTTGTCACATTTATGAAGAACTGCGTCACGTTTATGGCACATAGTGTCATGATAAGTTGTCTAAAGTGCCTGTTAGCTTCTCTCACAAACTGAACAAAAATGTACACCAGAAGATAAGCTCATATAGTAACATTAGGTGTTCAGAGGCTGCCTTTTTTTTTCTTTTCCCCAAGACTTGAGCTATATCTTTCAACTTTCCTCCCTTGCCCTGTTTCATTACAGCAGTGCAATTCAGTAGAAAAGGGCCCATTTTAATTTTGCACTATGAAAAGTTATAGATAAAGACATTTTAAAAAGTCAATAACTTTTAACAGCTTTTTTAAAAAAAATAAAAGGAATGCAGCTGTTCTAACATAGGAGATACTGATTAGTTCTTTTTTTCATACAAACCACAAAGAGGTAAAAGAATTTGTATTATTTTAACTACTCATTCATATTTAATACGAATTCCAACTATGTATTCATATTATTTCTTTGGGCACCTTCAAAATGCCAGCAGGTATCTGAGTAACTTGAACTAATGGTGGTCTATGTCAGGTGCTGAAAGAAATAACCTGAAAATGACTTTTTGCATCTACTTATCATGTAGTCATGTTTCATAGCTAAGAAGAAAAAAGAAACCCAGAAATATAAGAAGTGAGAAGAGGAGCAAAGTGAAAATGTAAACATTTTGGCTAAGGATTTTTGTCTATCATACTTTTTCTGTCAGCTCCTTCTCATACCTATTCTGGTTCTGCCAAAAGAGATATGATGTGTTCAGTACAAAGAGTAATGGAAACTCACATACAATAGGGCAGCATTTCCCAAAGGGTGGGCCAGTTCTCCCTGGGCTGTGTGAAAAGGCCTCTCAATTGGTATTTCAGCATTCCTTTTTTAAAAAAAGTCACTCTCTAAATGTTATGGTTGCAAAGAAAACCTTGCAAGTGTGACCCATCTGTAACCAATGCAGAAATGCCTGCCTGAGTTTGCAGACAGCTTGATAAAGCTCTGAGGTGTGAACGGTTCCAGCCATTCAAAGGTGTTAGCTCTGAAACCAATGATGATACTTTCCTTAGCAACAACGTTGCCTATTTCACTGCTCATCAAAACATATAGGAAATGAGAGAAAGTTACTTTCGGATGAATGTCTACACAACCTAGTCTGAGTGACCACTCATTTTGGGTGGTCTTGTAAGAATTTGTGGCAAGTTTTATAAGGTACCAAGATTGACTTCATTGTCCTGAAGATGAGTTCCATTTTCTAAAGTTTGGAAAATGCTGCACAAGGGCCTCTCCTGCACAGCTGCTAGTCCATGAACCATTCCCAGGCTACATAGTAGAGAGACTGCTCCCTAATGTGAAGGGATACTACACATGCCAGAATTCTCCATATAATACTGCTTTGAGCATTATATGATCTAGATGGTACATGGTATGAGTCCCAAATATGAGTCACGGATTCTTCCTGACTAATTCCCATAAGCTTTACTTTCTCTGAGCAGCTCTGTATTGGCTGTATTGGAGATGGTATTTTTGGTTGGTAGCCTCTCTCATGACCTTTCCACTGGCTAGACTGGCTCCCTGTCCAGCCAGCATCTGCGCATATTTAAGGCTTGTGCTCTTTGAGGTGACCTCACATAATTTCTTCCAGTAAGGACACATGGAGCTGTGAATCCTGAGCGCACAAGTCTGTTCAGCTGGCATTTGCTAATGAGAGAGCCAATGACTAATTTTGGGAGCAATCCCAAAAGATATTTTCCAGCAAGTCTTTTACCTAAGTAAATTAATAAACAAAATCAGCTTCGCTCCCTCTACTGCTGAAGGAGAAACAATAAAGAAAGATTTATTATGTAGGAAGACTTTTAGGTCTAGCTTGTGAGTAACAAAGACTGCAACACAAACAATTGGAGTTTAAATGATGCTTTATTCAAGCTTTCTCCTCTGCCCTCTCTACTAACCCACTTCTGTGCCCTCTGTGCATCTTATTGATAGGCACCTGTCTCCCTATTAACACCTTGTTAAAGCACACACCTGCTGTGGTTTTACTTAATCCCAGTCCACTACAACCATTAACCCCCTACATTTCATTATGAGGCACTCACCACAATAGCAGCACTGAGCAGAGCTCATTAACTGGTCGCACAGCCACGGAAAATTGGTTTTGTAGGGGTGTCTCCTTTCGATTCAGATTCCTTCTTTAAATAATTAATTTGTATTAAATATTTTCCTAGAAAAAAATACATTAATGCCCATGCATTAAATCCAGCTGAAACAGCACAATGTTCAGACAGAACAGATTAATACAGAGCCTTGCGATACATATTTACAAATGGGAAGAAGGGCAGTCTTTCAATGAAACCCCAGAACTAGGGCTCAGGAGACATGGATTCTATTCTGGGATTTGTCACACCGTTGCAGGGGGATGTGGGCAAGTCGAGTAATCTATCTTTGCCTCAGTTTCCTCCTCTAAAAAAATCAATGTATGTGCTCAGACTGTAATTAGTACTATAACACGCATGCATAATAATAAGGGAGAATGTACAAAGGAAAGCGTTAGATTTTACAGCACTAACTACAGGGAAATAGAGACAAGAAGGAGCAAGGTTCATCTATACCATCACAACAGAAAATTGGCATGAGCATCTGATAATATTAATATAGGGTTCAGATGCCAAATTGTTGTTGCAACTCTTCAGCAGCTTCATCTCACCATGATCTTTTCAAAAATAATTATATCTTGATGTCATTTGATTTGGAAGAAGAGTTGGACAGGGCATAGAGATTTGCCCATGTACTCTAATCCACCATTTGATCATCATTCCCCCACATCTGCCTCTCAGGTGATTAGGAGCCCTCATCTTGCTTCAGATCAGGAATGCATCTCTTTGGTATATAGCTACATAAAACCATCTAATGATCTTTTTTGAGAAAATCTTTCAAGAAGGAATATAATACAGGACAGAGTAAGCTGCATCCATAAATATGATCTGTGATTTGCTGCAAACTAGATTAAATAGTCACATCAGTCCACAAATCAGCTCTGCAATTTTCTTATTCAAAGCCCTTGCAGATGGGTAATTTGCTATGTAATTGCTTTTTCATTGCCCCTTTTTCATGGAATATTGCTTTCTTTGGTCAAGCCACAGAAGACACTAGTAAAAAGAAAAGGAGTACTTGTGGCACCTTAGAGACTAACATGTTGCACTTGCACATTTCACAATGCGCATTTCATGCAGAGATATAACCTGTTGAACATGTGCAACAGGACTGACTGTATGAGAAGCTCAGAAGACCCAGGATTTTAATTGTTAACATTAGTAGTGCTTACTCCTAAATTTAGCCTCCAGGTTAGGTATACTTTGTGTTTTTAAGACTCTAACCTTGCCTTCGTGAAAGAAAAAGGTGTGTTTTGGATACCTTAGCTGATATGTTAACACATGTTGGAATTCTAGTATAGACAAGGCAGCTATAGTATTTTTAACATGTGTTAACTGCTTGAAGTAAATCCTAGTGGAGAGCCTGCATTTTACCTTGACCATCCAGCATGTGTTAAAACTATGACTGCGTTGTCTATATTAAAATGGAACATGTTATTTAATATATGTTAAAATACACCCTTTTCCCTTGTGTGGACGTGCCAATATGCCTTGATGCCATGATTCCCTCTTTAAAATAGTGTTCTAACACCAAAACCCCTCATCATCCACCATCCTTCTCATGACTGATACTTGTGTTGCAAATGAGCCTGTGTATTAAAATAAACGCATCTCTGATGACTTATTGGTGTTGTTCCTTTCTCTCCACCTGCTAATCTAGGAGTGTATCTGATATTCCTGAAAAGACCATATATATTCATATGCAGCGTAAAGTCCAGCTAATGAGGTGTTTATATAAAGAGTAAAAAGCCATTCCTCATTCACTGAGGAGAAATGACAGTAGATTGGATTCAATAAGGAAAACTTACCACATAAACATAGGTCAGCTGCTCTTTAGTCTCATGATCATGGTCTAGATAAATACATGAAAAATCCAACAAGGAACACAAAACCAGAGACGGGGGTTTTCCTTTAAACAAACTAGGATGAAGCTCACGAGAAAGGTTTCCAGCACACCATGTCAATCCATTCTAACATGCATCTGGAAGAGAAGAAAATGGAGGAAAATAGCTGAGATAACACATTTATTAACTATTCTGAGTACAGGGAAAATGCTGCAGTTCCTCACCTAGGGACTCACCTAATGGCCATTGAAGTCAATGGAAAGGCTCCCATTGATTTCAATGGACTGTGGACAGAGCTCTCAGAGTGGCAACAGGTGCTATATGCCATTGTGTGGTAATTCTTACTAAACATTAACTTTTAAGAGCAATCATGTCTACATACCTTCCCCATACATTAGTATTATTATTTGAACTTTTAGATTACTGCAGCACCTAAGAGTCACAATCAGATTGTGCCCCATAGGCACTGTACAACTATATAATAAATGACAGTCCCTGCTCCCAATGAGCTTAAACATAGGGCTTGACTCTCCATGCCACTGCTTCTTTGGTGTCACTCTGATGGTGTAAAGAGGTCACACAGGGAGCAGAATTACCCCAAGGGAAACCCTCCTCTCTCCTCCATCCCGGACACTGGTGTAGAGCCAGCAGAATGGTCTCCTTCCCAGCCTTCAGAGTATCGAGGTAGAGGTAGGGAGGACATGTGGGTAGACCACATTGCCTACTAGTTGTTCTCTTGTATCATGACTACTCGGGGGCAATGGGCAGATCAAGTGCAATTTAGAGCCTTGAGGCTGCTCTCATTTCCACTGGGTGCGAGGCAGGTATATTAATGCCAGATTAAACAAGATCCTGAGAACTCTCACCTCCCATTTAATTCAGAAGAAGTTGATGACGTTCACAGGATCAGGCTTTTAAAACATGCTCGTACTGTAAAATTGCTAATTGTAACCAAATATACTTTACATTTTTAGAGTAGGGAAAATTATGCCTCTGTTTAAATTGGGAATTTTTGTATTTGTTTACTGATCCCATAAATTTCTATTTTCACACTTTGTCATCGTGAGACTCAACGGTAATTCTGTGTGTGTACGTTAAATATATTTAGCTCATGAATTTATTAAAATGAGTCCATCCATATATTTTCACATACTGTAGTTAAAGTTCCATATAATGCCCATGATTTAGCAGAGCATGGCTTTAAAAGAAAACGTGCTCATATTCAAGGGAAAATAAAGAGTTAATAGTTTAGGAATTGTTATTCTTTTCTACATATTTCCATAAAAATTGTCCCAATGAAAAAGCTAATAGACCAATAGCAATGAAGACACTTACATATGTAAATATGTTCCAGTGAAAGAGTTAAAGTGCTTTATAATATAAATTTGCTTTCAGTGCCAATATAATTAGATTGTAACAAGCAAACCCCTGCAACATAACAGTGAAAATTTGAAAATTTGATTCTGCCTGGCAAACAACCAAGTCCCTGCGTGTGCACAAACCTGACATTAATAAGCTACAAGAGATTACATGATTTAGAAAAGAAGCACTTGGTGTTACAAAATCAAATAATAGATCTCTAGGCTATAATTAGGAGAATTGGGATTCAACAATGAAGTCATAATAATGTAATTTAGCTGTAAGTAACAGAGCCATGGAGTCACATTAGGAGGTGTGATCACATCTTTCAGCAAAGCTCTGCTGTGCAGACTTATTGCTGCTCAGTTTAGTCTAGTTCACAGCAACCTGTTGGCACAAAGCTTAGGCTGACAGCCTCTTGTTCTCTGGGGGCAGTATGGCAAAGTGCCACCCATGCATTTTATTTCAGTCTTGTGACTTTTAAGTCAAAACAATAAAATTATATATACTGAGTACAGAGTTGCTTGCGAATATTTGGATAAATTACTGCACAGCGTGGCTTTAGGGGTCGTTTAAGAACAAATATAAAAAACAAAACAAAAGCAAAATAAACAGTTAAAGCAGTGTGTTAGGCTTCTACTAGGCTTACGAACATCTAGTTATTCCATCTGGGTATTTTTGTTTTGTTTTCTGTTTTTTAAGAAATTTTCTGTTATTAAGAAATCAGACAAAACAGCTCCAGGTTATGAGCACTTTACAAACTGTGGGCCTGATTCTCCATTCCCCTATACTTTTTGCAATCATTTACCCCATGTTATCCACCCATTTTGCACTGGCATAAATGATGACACAAGGTGCAGGACATCAGAGGATCAGGCCCACATAACAATCATATCTCCTAATCCTGAAACCCCAGCACCATCTGCACACATCTTTAGAGTGTTTCACACCACAGAGCAACATGATCCCATAATTTAGGACAGGAAGTGAAGGCTAGCCTATCCAGCTGAAATGCAGGGGAAGTTTAGATAGGCAGCTTGCATTACCCAAATGGGCATTTGGCCCATATGCCAAACTTAACACTCCAACTCTTGCCAAAAGTCTCATTGTATGGAAATTCAGGCTACCCAAACTTGTGCCATAAAGAGTTACTTCAATATGGCACTACACCTTTTTGAGGCTGATGGCACGAGTCTCTCTCTCTTCATCCATACACTGCAAAGCACATCCTATTAGTGTTCCTTGGGCCTGTTACTAACTTCAGGCTATTTGGTAAATTTTAGCCAACTCTGTTTCTTTGGCTTATATTATATGCGTGTTGTAACTAATAAACTAAATAAACCACATTCATTTTCTGAGTTCCCTATGCAGTTGCTGGTACCTCATTACAAGTAAAGCACTATCTACTCATTTGCTGGTTATTGCCTGGTTAACTATGACGCATACAACAGGTGAGATGCCAAGTTATTTTAATTTCCCTTACAGGATACTTATTTTATAACTTTGAGTCTAGATCAGAAGTGTGACTTCCCCAAAGCTCAAGAGTGCTTAACTCTCCAGGGTTTTACTTTTGGGTTCATTATAGATATTGGGAGTCAGACACTAATTTTGCATCCCGATTAATCCAAACAACTGTGAATTTTGGGCAAAGATTTTTTTTTGTGGGAGCTCATTTCTCCTTCTGATTTCAAAAGCTGCTGCTGCCTCTGAGTCCAATAACACTTCCATCTTTTCCCCAAACTTTGGCAAAGTTCACAAACTTCTGCCTTCTGATCCCACTCAGAGTTCTTATGTAAAATTGTCAGTACAAAGGCTGTTTTTTTAACCAGATACAAATTGTTTATTTCACCTGTAGTTCTTGTTAACTCTGTTTCATATTTAATTGTATTTTCATCTAATTACCATTCATTTTATTAGAGCTTTGGGGTTTTGTCAGCTTTTGTTTTGATAACATTTTGATTTGTTTCAAACTGCCCCTTTGTTTCATTTTCTTTCCCAATCATTTTGATTTATGGTCCTTGCCTCCTAATTCTTTTATGTTTTAAATTATCTGTTTGTTTTATTTCCTTTATTTGCATAGTACTTACTTTTCATGACCTTTTTGTTGCTGCAGCTGCTGTTGATTCTGGACTGCTGACTTTTTCTCCTGCTCACCAGCCAGCAGGCACAAAGTGAAAGTAAAACAAGTCCCTGAGAAGACAGGGGTCCAATCACAAAATCCTTTCTAATGTGTATTTTAATTATTTCTTTTTATTATTCTTTAATGACACAAAGTCAATGAAGTGTCTTTGAGTAGAAGTTAAAGTGATTTTTTAAAAAGAAACATACTGTAGTAACTCTGTATCTAGAGTAGGTTATTGAGGGTCTTTTAAAGAATACATGTGAGTGACTTGATTTAGGGTTGTCTAATCCACTAGTGATCCTTCTGAGGTTAAAGAAGTTTACTGCTGATGCTAATATGGGAATAATAAATCTCAGAGCTGTTTCTGGAGGCTCTTAGACACAGAGGACAGAGACAATTATTAGTGGACCGTCTCGCTGCCGATGTGAAATCTTTTCTCATTGTATGTCTAAAAATGAATAATTTTGCATCAAGTGACGTTTTACACATCAAGCGTCTGAACAACATTCAGCCTTTCATTAGGGATCACCATATAACCTTGGCATCTGATATCTCATTATCACATCGGTGCTGTTCTAGTTTCCTAACAAATTCATGGATTGTACATCTTTTCGGAGCAGTCTCTCATATAGTCTGTTAATGAAATGATAACCTAATACCATAACTGTGCTCATGTCTTCTCCTTTGAGACCCAAATTTACCTTTGGTTCACAAAAGCTGGTATTAGCTGAGGGTTTGCCTGCTAAAATTACTGACACCCAGAAGCAATGAATCATGAAATTGATGACATACTTCTTACTGGAGAAATTAACCTTACATAGGTTAAAACTACTCTCACTATTGTTTGTACTTTGCCAGGATATAAGAAGGGTGTGTATCAAATCAACTCTCTTTATTAAAACAAACCTTGAAATATCCATGTGAATTTGCAACCAACTGTTGAAGTCTGCAGCAGCACATTCATTAATCATACGCTGCTGAGGTGCTTCCTTCCAGAAAATAAATTTAGTCATTGCTTCTGCCAATGGCAGAGGTGTGTGTGTGTGTGTATACCATTCCAGAAAAAAAATGCACAAGCAGCCCAAAACAAAACAGCCTCCTCTCCATCTTGTTTGCAAGATATGCATATCCCACAGAACAAAACTTGAACACTGTTCAAACAGAAAAGTGTATAATTTAGCCAAAGGGCAGCAGTAACTTAGATGCCAGCAAGTTACATGGTTTTACATAATTCTCAAAGCAGAAAGATGTGCCACATTCCAATACTGCACACATATTTTAATGTAAAACTGAACATTTCCCTCACGTATTCAGGCTTTTAAATACATTTCATTTTAGGTGTCCCCAATATTAAGATGATCTGGTTTTCTTCCTCCCTTAACATAAGCTGTCAGAAACCAAAATAATATGAAGACACAATTTCCTTTCCCTTCTTCATTGTTCCATTTATAAGAATGGCTTGAGGAAGTTCTCTGACAGCTGCAGGAGAAGGGTCTGCAGTCAACCTGCTGATTTTACCCACACGGGGTTGGTTTGTTCCATGTGGTGTTCTCCCATGGCTACTATGTGCTGGATATCAGATACTGCTAAATGATACTTTTTTTAAATAAGTGTATCCACTAGATCAGTGTTTCCCAAACTTGGGACACTGCTTGTTCAGGGAAAGCCCCTGCTGGGCCGGGCTGGTTTGCTTCCCGCAGCCCCCATTGGCCTGCAGCGGCGAACCGCGGCCAGTGGGAGTCGCGATCGGCCAAACCTGTGGATGCGGCAGGTAAACAAACCGGCCCAGCCCGCCAGGGGCTTTCCCTGAACAAGCGGCGTCCCAAGTTTGGGAAACACTGCACTAGGTAATGCCTTAGCTGTAACCATCCATGCTGGGTTACATTTTCAGGGACAGTTGCTCAGGTGGTGTAAATCAGTGTAACCCCACTGACATCAGTGCAGTTATGCTGATTTACACCAGCTGAGGCTCTGGCCCTCATGGTTCATCATGGAGATAGAGCTGTTTGATTATTGGTTAGAAGACCAGACACAGAACCAAGGTGACCGTGCTCTTTCTCAAGTTCTACCATAGACTTGGCAAACCTCAGTCACTGTTCCCCAGTAGATATGCCCGTGTATAAACATGGCATTTATCTGTCCTGGTAAGAGACAGAATGTTTGTAAAGCTCTAAAACTGTAAGACTCCAGTCCAAATGCAAGGCACATTTCTGTAGCAATGTATAGCATATACATAAAGAAAAGAACACCCACCACCACTCTACCAAAAGAAAACGTTACATTGCCCACACACTTCTCCACGGGGGGGAGAAAAAAAGAGAGTGACCAAACCACACGTGACAGATGTTAGTCATGTCATTGAATGCACTACTGGACGATAGATTCTATGGTGATGAGGAAGGTATAAAACCCTATATGGAACTGAATAATTGTACGTGGAAATTTTTGTTACACTGTGAATAGGAAGCACAAGCCTTAATCCCCATGTATCATACTGCAAAGCCAACAGAATGGCCACCAGAATATACAGTAATCACTGTGAAATTATTGGAGTTTTGCAGGGTTGGAAGGGGGCATAAGAATCTAGTCACACAGAGCTAGAGAATAATCTTTTATTGGCTTTTGTAGATCAGTCTTGTTTCATTGACACGGCCAGTGCGCGCGCTCTCAGGGCCGAGTCCAAAACCCATTCAAGTCAGAAGGTTCTTTCTATTGGGCTCTGGATGAGGCCTTTATTCAGCACTATGCCAGTCACACCCAGGCTGTCTGACTTCTGGGCTCAAGTGTTTTGTTGCCACTGGCTAGTTTGTGTCCGCACTGCTGCTGTGTATTAAATCCTGATCCTGTTTCAGTGCTGGATTGTTTCATGGCTAGTGCTGCCACTCTGATTCTGGTACTGCTTGCTCGGTTCTGTCTTGCACTGCGCCGCTGGATGCTGTCTTGCTTTTGTTAATCCTCAGCCTGCCTGAATTCTGATCCTGCCCTCTGCTGTTTTGTTTTACACTGGCTGCCTTATGCTGTTCTCCTGCCATGCCATCTACAATATTACTGGAGCGTGAGCGCTCATCTCTCACTCTCTCCAGGTTCCATGACTCACTCTTACATGATTTTCACAATTCGTCTCTATTTCATTATCAGGTAGGTGACACTGTTACTGGAGGCTAAATACTCAGATTCTGGGGGCTATTGCTGCTGATGTCATATTTTTCTTTTTATTCACATCATCCTAGCAGAAGAGGTAACTGCTCTGTTTGGCCGGGCTCATATCCTCCAGGTCTTTTTGTCCAACATTCAGTTTATAAACTAATCACATCACCTGTCCTCTTCATCAACTGAACAATGGGTACAGTATATGTTGAGTGAAACATACATATACTAATTCAAACAAATGACGTGATGGTAGATTAATAGCCAGATCCTTCCACCCTTACTCACATTTCATAGTATCTTACTCCACAAGTAGCACACTGAAGAAAACTGGATTGCTCACAGCAATTGAAATGAGTAAAGGTGGAAGAAACTGCCCTGGGGCGGGGGGGATGGGGGAGGGGAGAGGGAGATTTTCAGAAATGCTCAGCATCTTTTCATGTACCTACATAGGGGGCAGGATTCTGAAAAGCACTCAGTACCAAGTAGCTCCCACTGTGACACCTATGGCTTGATTTTCGGGAGAACGCAGCATAATCTGCTACCGGGGAGCAGAGCTCTTTGGAAAATCCCACCCGAGTTGAGAGCGTATTACCCAGCCGCAGTTGGGAGTGCTGAGCTCTTTTGAAAAATCTGGCTTTAGTGACCCAGGAAAAAGAGAGGCACCCTTTACCATTCTTCAACTTAGCCTTGAGTCTCCAGCTTTTTAGTTGGTGGGGCTGCTCCATACCTAATTTCCGGACTGAGTTGGGAGCGACACTTCACCCAAGCAATGAAACTGGTGAAATCTACCTTTCTGCTAAGTTCAGAAACAGACAAGATGTTTTATAAAACAAAGCCCTGAAGAGGATTGAGATGTACACTGTGTAACAGAGAAGTACTTGAAATGCCCTCAGGCACTCTCTGTGCAGCCAGTGCCATGGCTAGAAATTGCTAAACACATAAACTAGAGCACATAGGGTTTCAAGACAAAAAGTCACAGTTACATCGTGTAGTGGGAAGTTCTGATGACCAGCTGGTCTACTAGTCAGCTCATGGGTTTATGGTTTCTGCCAAGGGCCCCAGCTGCAGCCTCAATCATTCCCGCATGCTTCTATTATTCCTCCAGAGTCTAGTCAATACAGAGAGCTGGAGATGGGGCAAGGTGGAGGGGTCCCAGCCTAAGGCCCTAGGGAGTCATCAAAGGTGTCCACCCCAGTTACTGAGCTACCCCAAATTATGTTTCCTTCCAGATAGGGTGACCAGATTGCAAGTGTGAAAAATCGGGACGGGGGGAATAGGAGCCCATATAAAAAAAATCCCCAAATATCGGCACTGTCCCTATAAAATCAGGACATCTGGTCACCATACCTCCAGATCACTTCCTACCACTCTGGAGCTCCTCAATTTGGGGTGGAGATCATTGTCTTAGCAGACTCTCCTCAGTCTCTTAGTGTATGTCTGCACGGCAATTAAACCCCCACAGCTGGGGCTGAGGCTACGGTGCTGTAAAATGGTAGTGTAGATGTTCAGGATCAAGCTGGAGCCTGATCTCTGGGATCTCCTGAGGGTCCCAGAGCCCAGGCTCCAGCCTTAGCCAGAATGTCTACACTGCAATTTTACAGCCCCACAGCCCAAGCCCCAGTCAGCTGACGCAGGCCAGCCACAGGTGTTTAATTGCCATGCAGACATACCCTTTGTGTCCTGTTTGGTCAATCAACCAAAAGAGGTGGGGGAAGGTGGGGAATCCAAGTTCCTGCTGCTAGACCAGCTTCACACCGCTGCTGGGACTCCTGGCACAGCTCTCTGCATCAGCCTGGCTTCCTGGTGCCATATGCAGCACATGCCCCTTCTCCTGGGCTACCAATGTCCTTTTAAACTGTTCTTCTGCTGAAAACAGTGAAGCTGTTACGTGGCTGGGCCTCCCTAAGCTCTATTGCTCTAGTCCCTCTCATGTTTCAGTGTGGGAGCCTGTAAACCCTGTCACATGTATTTAAACCCCAGGAGTAACAAGCAGCCTTCTGGGCATCATTCTTTGTGGCCAGCATCTGGGTTTTTGATGCCCTCTTACTTTGCAAAAGCCAAAAGTTTATTCAGTCTCATTGTGTGAGGCCTTGTGGTGCAAGTGCATATAAGGTGGGTCATCTGTTTCCTGAGCACACTTAGCCTGGGGCATAAGTCTATTAATATAGCAGATTGAAACCATCCTGATCCAGACTTTATAAATTCCTGGCTGTAGAGCAAGGCAGGCATAAATCAGAGCCACGTGTGTCATCTTTTAAGAATATCTGTGTATTATGAGAGCGACGTCTCAGTTGGGTAATTCTAATGTCACCCCCTATAGGGCATCTTCCATTTGTAGACACTGTGAATGGAGAAGCATGAGTTCTTATTCCACACTAGTTAGGCGGCTGCTAAAGCACACATTTTGAGTTCTCTGGGGAAAGAGTCCCAGCAACTTTTGGCTATAGACTCAGCTGAGTTGGGGAACTGCACAACCACAGCAATAATAATGGTGGTAGTTCACTGTGACTTCAGTTGACCCTAACAGTGTGTGGACAGGGATTGCCTCATTCCAACCCCCTGCTAGGGAAACCATATTTCCCAAAGAGAAAACAGGACACCACATGGGGATAGCCCAAGCCTTCCCCCCATCACACACCTCAGGTGGGGCTGGCCCCAGCTGCACGCCCAAGCCCTCTTTCCCCTGCAGGACTGATGTCACTGAGCCCTGCCTGCCGCTGGGGTTGGCATCGCTGGGGTTGGCATCGCTGCTGGCTTGAGCCCTGCCTGGTCCCCCACATGAGCTCTGCGTCCCACCCTGTGCGGGGCTGGCGTCACCGCTTGACACTCCCACCCTCCCACCCCCAGCATGTTCCTCCACACCCCACCTTTTTGACAAAAATGGGCATTTGTCCAGCTTGCTCTTGCTGACTTGATCAGTTGTCAAGAGCAAATGAGACAAATGCCCACTTTTGCCAAAAAAGTCGGGCTGGCCAGGACAGAACTTAAAAAAGGGGACTGTCCCTGCCAAAATGGGATGTATGGTCACCTACTCCTGTGGGCGCATGCGCACACGCACACACACACACACACTCACTCTCACTCAATCTGGCCCTATAGAAAGCCAGGTTTACGAAGTTTCAGGAGGAAACCCATGTTTCCAGCCACTGTCCATTTCTCTCCTACTGCGAATAGTCCTTGTCTAGACCCAAATTTAACATATTTTTATTTAGTGCTTTAGAAACAGCTCATCACTGCCCAACATGCCATCTTTTGACCCCCTTGGCTGAATGCATGACTTGGTCTGGTGGATTTACATATTTTTAAAATAAAAAAATGTTGACAAAGCTATGGCCTAAAAATGGACTGTCACTGACCCAAAGAAAAGTGGTCTGGGCCTTAAGGAGGCCCAGGAGAGCTGTTATGCCCAGGGGATACATGAAGCAGCAGTGTGTGTGTGCGTGTGTGTGTGTGTGGGTGTGTAGGTGTCAGTATAGCCAACTACAGTATTTAACTGCTGATCTTCTTAGTAGACAGATCCAACCAGTGCAGCCCAATATACCTGCACCAGAAAACACATTCCAAAGACATAAGGCGTCACATTTTATATAGCAGATAATTAATACATAGACTCACTGGGACCACAGATTGAAACCACAGCAGGAAGTCCTTTCGGGTGTCTCATGGATCCAGAAGAATTATTGAGAATTACTATTGAGAATTAGTTCCCCTGAAATTCCTCCTCTAGCCTCAAAGGACAACTGTAGCAGGTTACCCATCTTTTTTTACCTCCTTCCTATCTTCATGATTAATCCACCTTGTGCACATCTGGTTTATTCAGTGATTATTATTTGTTATTTTTTCAAGTGCCCAAAAGCATGCCAGGCTTCTCACATGTGACTACGTGGCGGCTACTGGGTCCTTTACTGCTGCATAAACACAACTCAGAATCTGGTCCTAAAGGCCTAAGGGCAACTCTCGCTAGTCAGTCATAAGACTTCACTGATTTCAGTGGGAGTGGATCAAGCCCTAAATGCCTCACTCCTCATTCTTGGTCTCTCGTATCTCTGGCAGTCTATCTGCTTCAAAATAAACACACCTCCTGTAACCCAGTTATACAGTCCAAAGTAAAGCTCTACACGCAAAAGCACCTACTGCATATGGCAAAGCGCCTCTGTAAATCTCAGTATGGACGCACTGCTCTACCCCACTCTTTTTCAGAATGGTAATTACTTCAGTTTTCAAAATACTCGTAAAACTGCCATATGACGAACTGAGCTACTATACCATTAGTCAAAAGTAATTTTATGTATAAATTATTTAAATTTAATCTCTGATTATCTCTCCATCGGCACAATGTTTTTCTGCACAGGATAATTCTTTTCTTTTTTCGGGAATTGCAGCATGATCAATAAATGAATAAAGACTCATAGCAGCGTATTTCACCACTTCTGCTGTGACGCATTCCTGTCAGAAAACTTGGAAATCACAATAGTCCCAGTGGCCCTACTGTTCTGCATTAAAAATAACTAAAGGCGCTGCTTGCATTTTTTTCAAAACATGAAATACCTCAGATGAGATACAAAATCATTCAACAGAGCTTACAAGTGTTCGACATTAGCTCTTTCCATAGCGTTGCTTCCACGAGGAGGACTTATCGCAGACGCTTTAATATTTTGTAAACCCCGTTTTCAGATTTAAATTCATGACAGGTAGCTTGCTTGCGTAAAGCAAAGATGCAAAAATAAAGTTTAAACAGCCATACACTACTACTACTATCATTTAGCTGAAGTGACACACAGCATGACTACAAAATTTGCTGTAATACAGTAATTGAGAAGCAAATTCACCCTGCTGTACTGATGAAAAAAGTAAAAGTATTTATTTGAGCATTTAATAGCTCATTAAATATGTATCGGCCTGATTTTCAGAGGTGCTGAGCATCCACAAAGCCTAGTGGAAACTGTGGGAGCGAGAGGTACGCAGCAGCTCTGAAAATCAGATCATGTACACACAGCAATAGCTATCACAGTGGAAATGGACAGAAATGTCTCTCTCTCGCAGCCAACCAGATTATGGCTGTCTCTGGGTTTTTGTGGGGGAAGATCATAAGAGTCCCTCCCTCATCTAGGGTTGATCCTGCAAATACAAAAGCATGTGCACAATTTATGCACAAGTAGTTGCGCTGAGCTCAGTAGGCTTGGGCTGGGGTCGCTGGTCACCTGAGCCCTGCCTACACCCCGTGCAAGGCTGGGGCTGGCGTCACTACTCGCCCGAGCCCTGCCTGGCCCCCACCTGAGCTCTGCCTACTGTCCTGCGTGGGGCTGGCATCGCCACTTGCCCCTCCTGCACGTTCCTCTGCACCCCCCTTTTTTGACCAAAGTGAACGTTTGTCCCACTTGTTCTTGGGCTTAAAAAAGGGACTGTCCTGGCCAAAACGGGACAGAGGGTCACACGACCCAGAAGGTGACAGTGCCCTGGAGGACACAGTGCACCTATTTACAAAAACATATCCTGTGGTGCATGCATTTGCCTCAGGATCCCCTGAGGCAGCGTTTGCCTTTTCCCTGGGCAATTGTCATGCCTCCTGACATCCTCCCCCACCCCCATTTAGACTCCCTCCTGACATCCTCTCTCCCTCCTGACATCCTCCCCCACCCCCACCCTCCTGTGCCATCCTTACTGCAACAGTGTGCAGAATCCAAACACATCAAGCGGCTGAAAATGAAGGCATCTACCGTTAAGATTTCCCTGGTTCAGTCTGAACAAAGAAAACCATTATTTATCACCAACGTATGCCCCCTAAACTGCACCCCTCATCCTTTCTTTTTTTTTAAAATGTATATTAATTCTGGAGCAAGTATCTGTGTTCAGGAAAGATTAGGACCTGGTCACTTAGGAAAGCATAGTCTTCTTTTCTCCTAAAACACAGTAGGTGGCTTTAATGCACAGCTAGTTGATGAATTCACAACAAATAACTTATTGAATGACTTTTTTATTTCCTGTTCATGAATTGTCTGGCTACAAAATGCTTCAGTTTATCTGTCACTCTTCAGCAAACAAATCTTGGCCTGCAGATCATTATTTAAGTCGTTCAGTGAGGGACCAGATACAATACCATATGATTTAACTCAGCAGCACCACACAGATTTTGACTGTACAAGACAAAATTCACTTTCAGGACCCAGTTATGTAACTCACACTGAGTAGTACCTTAACACGCAGATAGTGTCATTGCTATCAGTGAGATAGTATATGTGGTAAGAATAGTACAAATCAGTGACTATTCAAACTAAAAATTCAGCTTGGTGAGCATCTGGAATAGTAATGCACTTGAACGTTCATAGGACGCAGTGTGAGAAGATTGCAAAGAAGTTAGAATCAGGTTTTGTTTTTGAAGCTGAATGAATATTCGTGGACATAGTTCTTTCCATTATTCACACAAATCGCCTACAGGGAGAGTTCCTTCTTCCCATAACCTGACCAGAGACTCTAAGAATTAGTTTGATTCTGTCTGTATTACAGCTCTTTCGTGAGTCTTTCTTAAGTAGGGATGCCTATTGTGTCAAATTAAACTTATTTCTCTGAGGAGCTCAATCTAGGCTTGAATCCTGGTGCCTGAAGTTCTGTATAAAGAGGATTTGGGTTATTTCCCCCCAATATTAGGCCATAGGACACATACACCGGTGTTCCCTTAACAGGACTTTCATTTGTAAGATTTCTGTTGAAAGTTCAAAAATACAAAGACAGAGTGACGGACAAAAGGCATAGCATTCTGTGGGATTCAGAACCAGCCTGCCGTGTTTGTTGTGTTGTGCTCAGGCACCTGTTGAGATGCTTTCATTGAACACGGGTCTGTTCTGCAGAGGACATGCTTGCTCCTTATTATGTCTATGAAATAATTCTAGTCATGGAACTCTTTTTTCTTACCATTCTTTCCCTCCTCCACTAGAACACGCTGCATCATTGTTGTGAAGTTGTTCATGACTACTAGACCGCTGGCATTGATGTCATGTTTATTTTTAGAATGAGACAGCAATTGGTTTTATTTTAAACATACAAAGAATGACAGACTCTGCAAACAAATAGGTCCACATTCACAAAGGATATCACACTAAGAAAGCAGTAGGAGTTAGGTGCCAAAGTACCTATATGAATCTGGGCCATGGTATCAGATTTATGGGCCTATCAACTTTTGTTATGTGACACGAAGCTTTTGTCCACATCGCTCTGATGCATGCTGCAGCTCTCTTACGATTCTAGGTTTTTGTTAGGTGTGAGGTACCAGACTGAGAGTCCTGTAGACCAAACATTTACCAAGATGACCCACCAACTGTATTTTGTCTTTTTTGCAACCTACATATATATGCACCCTCCACCCCAGTACCACAACCTTAATCCTGGCCTGATGTGGAGTGGAAGCCCAAGGGTGGGGGGAGCTGGGGGTTGGCAGCTTGTGTCCCACAGGGCTGGGCCCAGCTCCCCACTCCTGGTATTGTGACCTGGCACATGGGGTCTAAGCACCACTCAAATTAGGCCCAGACTCCCGTCTCTCATGACAGAGGAGCAGCTGGGCCGAATTTGAGTGAGTGGTGTTGCTGCGACCTGGCTCACATGGTGATGGTGCCATTCAAGTTTGACCCAACTGAAATGGTGGCTGTGTGCCAAGTGACAACACCCAGAATGATGAGCTGGGCCCAGACCTGCAGCACAGCAGATGCCACTTTTGGGTGAGTGTGGGGCAGGCTCACTCTCCAATACACAGCTCTAGCACCTCCCCTCTGCACTGGGCTGGGAGAAGCATGTTTGCCAGGGCCCTGCAACTTACTGATGGGTGAGGACCCACTACTTGGGAAACACTGCTGTAGGCTGAGTTCATTTCACTATTTAACTACAGAACAGCCACCGCAGAGCAAGCAGTGGTACAAGTCCTTCAATCCTGTCCTCGAGCGATGACCTCTAGGGATGAAACTGTAGTTCATGATAGCCCTGCTTGTGTGGACCATAAACCAAGGCCCCTTGGATTTAAAGGCATGCACTTCTACTACTTCAGCTAGAGGACTGGCTTAGTTCAGAGGCAGTAGCAGATTGATAAACCACTTTATGTGGTCTAGCCATTAGGGAGGGACAAAGATGCATATTGGGTTCATGTGGATTATACAGTCTTTGGCCTCATTATTGACACTGTCATCAAAGACACTTTAACTTCATCTGAGATGTGTGTGTCGTAAGGTGGATACTTAGAGCTGAACTAGGGTCAAAAGCTACTGAAAAAGGTGTCATCTTTTGGTTGCACCCCACTCCAGCCACATTCAAATCAGCAACGTAGGTATGAAAGACTGCATAACCTATTGGTTACTCTCTGAATCATCCTGTCTTCCACTTATTTATATTGATTAAAATATTCTAATCAACAGTCTCTAAGTCATGTACAAAATGAGTAATTAGCAAAATGCTCATGGTATTGGCCAGAAAAAGGATTGTCCCATGCATCGGCTCCAGACACCCTCTTGAAACTCTTTATATACAAGGAATGCAATGATGATAGATTCCTATGTGTGGTCCCAAGAGCCATCTGCCTATGAGCTATATCACAGAAGTGATAGATGAGTATATTCAAAGCACTGGGAGTATCAAGTTTTATATCTAAGATATCCAAGAATCTCTGATTTTAAGAGTATCTTCTCTACTTTTCAAAAGAGGACTCCATAGAAAAGAAGACAAACAAGACATCAACATTCCCCAAACTAATATTTTCAAGTTTTAAAAGTGAACATGAATGAACAGCTGTGATGTGTGCAAGACAGCCGGGCACTTGCCTGACACTAATGAACAGAGTTCCCAATAACATTTATTTCCTGCACTGCATATAGCCATTGAGAGCTAATACAGTAATGGTGGGCCAGTGGCATAAATTAAAAACTAAAGATGTACAGCTTTCAGTCTCCCTTTCCTTCTGTCACTTATTTTGTACTGTATGAATGAGATATTACTTTCCTGTTTCTCTGAGATGTTGGTTCACTAGGGCAGCGTGAGCAGACTCAATTTCACTGAAAGTAATGGAGTGAGATTATCCAGAATTATTTCCAGTGGGCTGAATTTGTGCATCCCTTCTGTTATGAGAATATAAGTAAACAGCTAAATACCTTTACTGAAAGCTGAGAATCTTAATACAAGTCACCTCTTCATTTTTTCTTGATCAGGATAGCATTTTGTTTTTAAAACATGCTCAATTAACTCATCCAGCATTTGGTCCAGTCAGAAACAGTTGATTTAAGTGAGATAAACTGGGCATCTGTTTGGAAAAAAATGATTATCCAAAATATGCCTTTCATCATCATAAAATGAACTGTGCTCTCTCCACATTTAAAAACATATGTCACTAAACAGCATATTTTCCTTTGAAAGCAGAAAGAGTAGAAAATAATAAATTTGAGACTGAACCAAGAAGGAACTGAGAGGAAACTAAGTAACCAGTGTGTTACTGGTTTAATGTACTGGAACCGGAACTTGACATTTTTCAGAAGATTACCACCTTTGTCAAGATGGAATATAAATTGTATTGAATTAGAGCAACTTAAACCCAACAAAAAACCCAAACACTGCAGCATGTGTGTGTGTGGGTTTGTACTTGTGCTAATAAAATACAGGTTGAACCTCTCTAGTCCGGCACCCGCAGGACCTGACTGGTGCTGAACCAGAGAATTTTCCAAATCACGGGAGGTCAATGTAGAGTGCCAGTGGGTCTCCATAGGTGCGGGAAGTAGGGGTGTGGGGGTTGCTGCAGCACTCCCAGGCTTTGTGCTCAGCGTAGCTGGACCACCCCGGGGGCCCTGCTGCCACCCAGGGTCCCGGCCACCGGCCCCCCGCCCAGGGGCTCCAATGCTGGACCTAGGTCCTCCCTATCCCTCTCAGAGCTTGAACGCCATGAATCAGCTGTTTGCAGCGTTCCGGAAGCTCTGGGAGGGAGGAGAAGGAGTTGGTAAGCACGGGGCTGCCAGCGCATGAGAGGCACAGGGGGAGGGGAGCCTGGGGGGAGCTTGGCACCGGTGGATGCTCCGCACCCACTAATTTTTCCCCATGGGTGCTCCAGCTCCGGAGCACCCATGGAGTCAGTGCCTATGCCAGACCATGGGTGTTGCCATACCAGGAAGTGCCGGATTAGAGAGGTTCAACCTGCACTACTGTACATAGCCACTGGTTTGGTTTAGGAAAGGAATAAAATCAGCTCCATTTACAAAAGTTTGGGTTTTTTTAAATAAAGTATGTGTAAAAATTAGAGATCTGTTTAAAAAGTAAGAGGTAATGTTCATAGCAGAGAAGAATACAAGGCAATAAATGGCTTTTGCAGGTGATGAAACACTGAAGAGATGCTGTAGCAATCCATAACCTCTGAAGCTGTTTATTGCAAGTGTATGGCAATGCTGTGGACATCATTGCTATGTTGCCGGAAAAAGAGTTAAGAAGAAACAACCAATCACAGTACTAGGAAGGAAACAAGAGGGGTGTTTGGGGTTTGAAATGGGGTTTGAAAGTTCAAAGCTGCTATCGTCTCAGGTTGATATCACATTAGCTGATTAATCTGTCAATCAAAGTACTGTTATAGGTAAACATTGTCAACTGGGCCTCACGCCGGCCGCCACCTGTGTGGGCACATACATGGGTCTATAATATGTAGGTGCAGACATCTGTATGTGCTGTGAACTGGTGCTGAACTTTTTCAAGTGCACTTGTAGGTGCTGATAGCCAGAAAGCGCAACTTTGCGAGCATATAAGTGGAAGTCAGGGGCTGACTATTTAGCCCAAAATTGTGAACTGTACTTTGAGGGCGTGTACTGTGTTTGAATCTGAATACTTATAGTGCCAAAAAGAACCCATTGCCTGTTGTGAAAAGATATTTTATTTTTCAGAATGGTTAAATTCTTCACTCACAGAATAAAATATATCCTCATATATACATGTGCATAATGCATCCATGAGGACTGCACAGAACTCCACTGAAGCTCATGCGCTATCCAAACTGCCCATTTGCAAGTAATAAAGGAAAATTTGTGAATAACCTGTGGTAACATATGAACAGTTCTTCTAATTTGAGTAACACAGATGCAGCATGTGCCAATTTAGAAACTACATAAAGCCAAAAAGCTTTCAGAACCAATTCAACTCTTTTGTGAAGTCATGGAAATGCTTTAGTTTTAGATGTAGCATAGCAATGTACTGTGTATAAAGAGGAATGGGAGCTAACCAAACTATCAGGAAAGCAGACATGAAGAAAGTTTCCTAATGTTCTTCATACAATCCAGATTCAGAAATGCTAAGGGAAAAAAGAAAGAAAGGAAGGATATAATAATAGACTTACATTCAACCAAATAAAATCATTTTGATATGACTGAAGAGAAACAGTGAGCAAAAAATGCCCTTGGGTCCACAGTCTGTTTATCCACTGCATATTATACCTTTTCATCACAATTACCTAAATATTTGTATTTCTGTAATGTATGGAATTCATTACATAGTTTTGCAATGAAATTATCACACTGTGGCTGGGACATCTGCACCCTGTCATATATCATTCTATTCATTTCTAGTTAATTTAATCCTAATATCTGCCTACATGACAAGACAGATGTTCAGCTATACTGTAACTTCCATAGTTTTCTGCCTTGAAGAAACTTTAAGCCATTGAAAGAAATGACGCCTTTCAAACAGACATTTTATGGTTTTGCAAAGTACATGTTTGAGCATTTTGTTTTTGTTTAGCTAGCTTGTACCATAAAATAGCCATTTCTAAGATTAACTCCTAAAATTAATTGATCTGAACATCCTTCATCTAATTTACACTGAATCTTTTCTTTAGAGACATATGCTGCATTTGGGAACATATCAACTGTTGTAATTAAATTAACCCAGAACTCTCCTGTTTTGTGAACAGCCTAGAGAATATTCAGTGGTGATACTAGTGAACCTTGCACTTAAACTGTCTCCATACGTACGTTATACTGCACGACCGTCTTTTGATAAAAAGCTTATATGGAAAAACAGCATGCCTGTACACAACTGGATTGCCAATTTTCTTCCCTAACAATCAAGAGGTGATAATTTCCTATACGGTTAGCAGTTGTCCTTAGTATTGGCATGTCAAATGAATGAATGTGCAACTCAATAGCAGATTTTTCTATTTGTGCCCAAAAGGTATTTATTAGCAGCAACGTCACATCATCTCACTCAGTCTGTTATTAATTGTATATTTGGTACCTAGCAAGATACCAATGTAGAAAAAAAGTGCAGTGGTTACAAATCTAAGACATCAATGTAGTAAGACACTTCTTCATCTCGTGTCCTTCCACCACAATCATAGGTTTTTCCAGTGTCTGTAGCCCTGGCAAGACCTTTGCCGGTGCACAGTTTGTCCAGAAGCCAGCAGACCAACAGATATTCCATGATTTGTGTTTTACCGCAGCCACATAGCCCCACCTCTACATATTGAATTTTGAGCTGCCAACTCTTGTTTGGAATTTAAACACTACCAGGTTGACAAAACCTTCTACATGCCTGCAGGAAGGCACTGTCAATATGCATTTTGATGTCCTTATCAAGTATTTCAAGGTGTATGCACCACATTTTCAGATGTGTAGCCAGCAGTGATATTTAAAGAGGTTCCATTGCAGGAAGCTTTTCCTCTATTTGCGAGGGCTGATTGCTATGGTGTATCCATGTAGTGCATGTCTGGTATCTTCAACCTGTCGTAATCATTCAATTTTGCTTGTGATCACTCTCCTGACACCTGGTGGAGCGATTCTAGGAAGCACATACAAGCTGTTCACATTCACTGATTTTAGACATCCTGTGATGTAGTGGCAGCTATCTTTCAGCACAGGGTCTAGCTGAACTTTCCCACACTGGGCATGAGTATTTGGCCATTGAAGGGCAAAGTGCAAGTGCAGTGGCTTTTGGTGTTGCTAGGTTCATCCCCCATTTTGAATTTGTAAGTTTCCTAAGTATGTTGTTCCATGTGGTAACTTTGCCTGTTGTCTTCTCCGCATGTGCCTTGAAGAAGAATGTGTAGTCTAGCATCGCTCCAAGGTAAACAGGATTCCAAGAGTCAGCAAGTGAAACCCGATTCCAGATGATGTTGAGTTGTCTACTGGTCTCACGATTCCAAAGACAGAAGAGACTCATTTGCGTTTTGACTGGGTTGGTATGCAACTGGTTCTCAGTGTAATAGACTGAGGGCCCAGGCAGTGTCAATGTTAGCATAACTTCAATCTGGGCAAGATCCTTGACTTGGGCAGCAATTCATAGGTTGTCAGTATAGATAAAACTTCTTGTGCCCAGATAGATCCATTGATCATGTATGAAGATGTTGAAAAGTACTGGGGAAAATATGGTCCCATGTGGTAGGCTGTTTTTCTGTTGTAGCCATCAGCTCTGCCTTGCACATAGTTCAGCATAAAAACATTGGTTCTCTAATAGAGATTGTATCAGTTGTATTAAGTGGTGATCTTTTCTCATGTTGTATATTTTAGTGAAGAGCTTTTGGTGATTACCTGTGTCATATGTTGCTGATGGGTCAACAAACACAACACCTGTTATCATACCCTTTTCAAAGCCATCTTTGATGTAGTGAGTGATGGTCAGCACTTGACTGGTGCATGACTTGCCTGGGTGGAATCCTACTTCCTCTGGGTTTAGGTACTTTTCAACAAGTGGTCATGAAGATTAGGATGAGACATTCATACAGTTTGTAGAGGTGATATAGCAGTAATACAGGACAATTATTTGTCACACTTGTCTTCAAGGAAAGCATCCCAGTATGCAAAAGAAGACTTGTGTGATGGACATCGCAAGTAGTTTTCATTTCTACTGGTAGCTCTGTGCTGTAGGCCTCATTGTGCAACACTTATTCATGTAACTAATTGCACTGAAGTCATGTGAGTGACTTTGCAGGATAGGGCTCTATAACTGAATGGGCCAAATTTTCCTCTAAGTAACACTTATGAAATGCCATGTGACTGAGGACAATATTTGAGATTGTACAGGTTCAAATTTTTGTTGCGTGAGGTTTCTAGATATATGGACTTTGTCTATTCTGGAGAGAAGATAAAAATCTTTCTAAATTATATTCTTGACATTACATTAAAAATCATGAGGTCACAAAATAAATCTTGTGGTAACATTTTGGCACCTAATGGACAATAGTTTGCACCTCTCAACTAGCACACCATTTGGCATAATTCAGTAATGTTGGTCAATCTTTATTGCAAGGAAGCCCAGGATTCGAACAGCAAGGATGTTGCAGGTCAGTATTATATTACATGGCATGAGCTGTGCTGCAAACTTTACATGTTTTCAGCGCAGACTGAGGACTCTAGCTGGTGCTACTAATCTCTAATGCTCATTCTCAAACAAAATTCCACCAGAATACATTAGTAGCAATTAAATAAATAACATCCTATGCAAAAGGCAGCACATTTAAGTGCACTTACTGAACAGTTTGGGTAAGTGGGCATTCACCAAAACACACTCTCCCTTGTGCTTTATTATAGTGTTAACTATTTTCCAAGGTCTTGAAAGTAAATACAGTATTAAATTCCATGACTGCATGTACTGTAGGCTTCCAGATAAACCCCAAGCAAATTATATTCCAGCTGCTGAGCTGGATAACAGCTATAGATTACATAATAGACACCTAAACAGAGACAAAAATACATTGATTTTGAATATTAATTAACTGAAAACAACAACAGCTTTTCCAGTATCTGGATGATACCATCTATGAGGGGAAATTGTCCAGTTCATTTCTAAGCACCTTTGGCAGCTGCAGGTTTGAGGGGGAACAGATCTGAAATCACTTCTGGGACCCGGCTTCCCATGGGGTAGCACACTGTAACTTGCCAAGCCACTGGACTGGCTTTTTGTAGTGTTTTCAGACTGGAGCCTCCACAGTATTCCTACTTAGATAAAATGTTTAAGAATATTAATAGCATTGTAGCTTTTCAGAAATAAGGCAACCTTCTGACTGTCTTCCTTTCTGCTGGGACCCATTCCTTGCAGTTAAACCCTTTTCCAGTTGTTTTCCACATTTCCAAAGAGTTTGAAATTTTATGGGGCTTTTAATTGCCCCATTCTTCCACTCAGGGTATTTTCTTAGTTTGTCTTTACTCCTGGTATCATGTGCTGTTCAGTGATTACGGTGCCTTCAAGAGCTCTGCTTTTGCAGTGTTCAGTTTCACTGCCTTTGCACAGCAAGAGCTTTCACCATCCCTCCCAGACTCTTTGTCTGGGAAGCTCAGCCCTTAAAGGCACAGTCCCTAATACCACAGCTGTGCTTTGAATTGGTCAGCAATTCAAAAGGACAAAAATCCTGAATATAGGTAATTTTTTGGTATCTTTACAGTGAATAATTTTGCATACAGTTCCCTACCATGGTCTCCATTAGAAAAGTCCTCATTTGCCAACAGTTACCAACTAGTTCTGAGTATTTCCATACACTTAGAATAGGAACTAACTTTGGTATCTCTTGACAAATGTTGGGTCTGATTTTTCATTCCTTGCTTATCCAAAACTCTGATTTAAGGTAATGGGAGTTTTGACTATGCAGGCATTGGCCTTTGGCTTTATAACAGTGATGACTATAGGTAAGGTATCAAAAGTAAAACTTCAATAGCAGTTTTATTGTCAAGCAGTAATCACACATCTCAGTTTTTGATTATATCTCCCCATTGGAAAAACATAAGGGGATGACTATAACAGGAACTAAATTAAATTTCAATCCAGAATGGCTGAACACTGGCATTACGCCGAATACATCTGAAAGGTTTTACATTTCTAATACGGAATGGATTTATGTGGGCAGTAGGCCTAACACTCTTGGGAGATATAAAACAATAGCCTAGGCCCTGGGACCTTTTGTGGCGCTGTAGGGTTATTTGTCTATTTAAATGTATTTGTCCAGACTATATACTTTAAACCCTTAAAGAACTGAAAGTTCCTGTCTAAGGCTACTTCTTAGGACTCCCCAAAAGGACCCAGGAGGACAGTTGAGCTGTTTCATGACAACATGTAACAAGATGGTTAAATTAGAAACATATGTGTTGAAGAAAAAGGGTGACAGAGACTTGGTTATAGCTAGACATCAAGTGGAAGATTAAATTAGTGAATTAGGATAATGAGTTTATAGGAAGGACAGGAAAATTAAAAAGAGATAACACTGCAGAATCTGCACAGGGACCTTCAAGTAGGAAAGGTAACAGTTCATTCAGTTGGGTGGTCCGACTTGCAAATTAGAGCCTACGTACTGAATAATGCTAAGTTTTTTTTATTTTCTACGCAGTTCAGGAATTTTAAAGGATTATGCTAGATTTGGGATTTTTTGTAGGGGTGGTTTATATATGTTGCTGTATTGTTTTATTTTGGTGGCAAAGATGGTACCTGGTATTGAGTCTGTTTAAATAAACCAGGCATCGCAATTATTGAGGTCCAGCTGAATTGGAGGTTGTGACAATTCTGAGCTTTAAGCGAGTTTTAGGATCTGAACAGCTGTTTAGCCAGGGCCAAGAGCCTTTATAAGGCATGTTGGAAAAGTGCTGCTTTAGTTTTAGATGGCAGTTGTCTCTACCTGAGTTATTCCTTGCAGACAGTGCAGTGTTTTGCCTTCAGTACTGTCGAAGATGAAAAAAGTTTGCAGTGTTTCAAAGTTACAAAGTGAGTCAAAAACATTTTTATTCCTTAATCCTTAATTGCTTTTGTTCCTGTGCCTGTTTCAGAAGAGGTTTGAAGTATGTTTAGATTTGCAACTATTTACTGGAGTTGCTTTTATACGTAGACTGAAAAGGGAAAGTTTGGTTTCAAGGGACACAAGCAAATATATGAATTGCTTTAGTCATCTTCAATTAATTTCTGTACAGAGAGCACTGGACTCCTAAACTTAACTCTGGATGAGGTACTAAGAGAAACAAATCAGTGTGGTCATTAAAAAAGGTAATTTGCAATCATGTTTCTCAGAGTTCACAGGGGTCTTTTCTTTTCAAACAACTTTATAATATAATTGTGTTTTTCCTGAAATCTGTGTTGTTTTATTCTTTCATGCATGCTTTATAGTTTGTGTACCGTGCCTGAGCTAGGAACCTAAAAGTATAAACTCCTGAATCCCATTCCTAACCTGTAATTGATTCATTGCGTGATATGAGCAAGACGCTTAGGCCCAGATCTCCAAAAGTTTTTAGGCACCTAATTTCCATTAATTTCAGTGGAAGCTAGGTGCTTAAATGCCTTTGAACATCTAGGCCTTAGCTTCTATTTGACTCAGTTTACCCATCGGGTAACACTGATGTTTCTTACCTGCTTCACACAGGTGGTGAGATTAAATTAAACAATGTTTGCAATATAGTTTGAGATCGTCATAAGCAAGGTATTAAGGGCCTGATTTTCAACAGTATGTAAGCACTTAAAGATGCAAATAGGTACCTAGTGGGATTTTCAAAAACACTGAGGTGTCTAACTCCCACAATGGGAGTCAGCTGCCTGAGTATTTTGAAAATCCCTCTGGGTGCCTATCTGCATCTGTAGGTGCCTAAATGCCTTTGAAAATCTGGTCCTAAGTGCATATAATATATTTTAAGCAAATACACAAACAATTAAAAGGACAGTGTCAAAATGGCATGAATGTTCCAAATATACTACCAAGTTTCTGGAGTTTCACTGGTATAAACACAGAGTGAAACAGAGAAGTGATTTTGACCAGTGATATTTAAAGTTCTCGTTCAACCTTCTTAATTCTGTTGTTTCAGCACTGAATAATTAAAACAAAAACTCATTATTTAGTGTAAATCCCACAGGATAAGCAAATCTGAGTGCAGCCACACCATTTAGATTTTTAACTGTTCAATGGAAAAATAATCACAGATGTAAAGTGTGGAGCACATTTTCTACTATAATCTGCAACCATGAAGGGTCCTATATAATTTGACAGTGTTCGTTTAAATGTCTATATGTTACAGCCATGCATAATAGCCTTTGGGCCTTGTTCGTTAAGGTGCTAGAAACTCTTTAATCTAACTGAAGTCAATGAGAACTGAGGGCCCAATCCTGTGAAGACGATCCATTAACAATTGTAAATAAATTAAATCCAGCAAGTTTACAACTAAAGCCATGAGAAATCTTTGTCATGAACCTCATTGGGTTTCAAGCTTTGTTCTCTGCAATGCAACCCAGGGATTCTTGAACCTGAGACCAGATTCAAGTGAACCTGAGCTGATAGATGGTTTTGATATGAAAATATGTGAAGCACATGGTTATAAACGTTTCCATGCCAGGCCAGCTGTAAGTTAGATTGAAAGTTCCTCACCGCAGAGAGTTTGTCTTTGTAAGAGTTTGTAAAGCACATAGGACTATGCAGCCCCAACAGTGACTAGAACTTTTAGATGCTTTAGCAATATGAATACTCAATGATGATGATCATAATGCAACAATTTTGGTTGAGCTTCTTTTTGATTTGTTCAAAACTGAAAGTGAAGTGAAATTCAGGTGTCGATTGAAGAAAAAGTTCACATGGCTACAAATCAAAATTCTTAAGCTTTGCACAGATCTCCATAAAACAACAAACAGAAGTAGAGAGACTAAAAAACCCATAGGGCCTGTTCTACAGCAAATCAGCCAGTCAACTACTGACTGGCCCATAGAAACTACCTGGAACTATGGCGCGATGGGCTGGAGCTGCAGGTACGGAGGTACTATTCCTTATTACCAAGGGAAAGAACCCTTTCTCTGTGAAAGCTGTGGAATAGTGAAGTAAGCACTCCCTACTTGCTCTTGGCCAGTGAAGAAGTCTGTGACTATCTTTAGCCAAACAAATATAGCAGTTGAGCTCTTGGAATCACACTGAGTGACTCCACAGATATAGTTTCTCTCCTGGGTGATCAATAAGCCAAGGAAGAGTTTTCAGTTTGGCCATGGCCCAAAGTTACGGTAACCTGCCTCAATGACAGCAAGTTTCCATTAGTTATCCAGAAATAAGGGGGGAAAGGCACTATGAAACCTCAAAATGTTAATTTCCATCTCTCTGGGTGGGACTGGGCGTGAGAAAGCCGGTGACTATGGGCAAGAAGGAGGATTTCCCAGTCACTTGGGGACCCCCACAATAAAACAGCACTCTTGAATGTGCCTGGCTAGTGCCTGAGTGTGCAAGCCACTCAGAAAAGAATGGACAAGAGCAGGCCAACCACAGAGGGCATGCTGCACTCTCCAAAGGAGTGGTGCAGTTGGCAAGCTCTGCCTGCAAACCAGGAGCTCCAGGAAACATTGTACTCAAGGTGGGCCTGTATTTTCATGTCATAATCTAGCCCTGAAAGTGAAACTCTATATTATTCTATCCCTCTCTACAAGCCCAAAATATGAATGAGGGCTGCCATGGTACTTTTCATCAAATTCTGAATGTGCACACTTTCAAAAATGCAAAATTTTGAGCTCTGGGAAGTGGAGTTAACAAACTAATCAGTGGAAAAGAACCGGGCCTTAGCATTTCATGCTCATGAAGTTTAAATGACTACCCACAAAATGACAGTGCCCCTAAAACCTGAAGTTTCCACACCAGCAACACAAACCATTCTTTCTCTGTCTTCATATTTAAGTCATTAGGGAACTTTGAATGCATCAATTTGTTGCTTTGATAGCACAGTGTAGCTGTTAAATTTATTTAGTTTACACTTGGTTATTAAAATCAACTGGCTCTCTTTTCCTGTCCTTTGAGGGAGCTCATGGTGTAATGGGCAAAATGTCAGTAATAATTAAGAAATATAGTGGTATAAACCCCAAAAGAAGAAATATATTTTTATAAATAACTCCCAGTGGAAAACCATAAGAAATGATACACTTGGTCTCAAAATGCTTAGGGCCCTCTCTAAATAGATCATATTGCTATATTTTTTTCAAATGTGCATGACTCAAGGTGCACATTCTGCTTGCAACTTATAAAAAAGATATAGCAGTTATGCGGGAGATAGGGAAATATAATGTGCAGTGAATTTAGGTGCCCAACAAAGGACTTACCACTCAGTCAATCATCTTACTCCTTGTTTAACTACACTGTAATACAATGAATGTCACTTTTTTTTTTCCTAATAGGCCAAAGCATCATTTTGTTTTGCTGGCCTTGTGCGTATTACCTTCCTCACTTCTTTCCCTTTGCATTTCCCTTTGTTTGGACCCCTTGGATTAGATTTTTTTTTCTTTTGCCTTTCTTTCTGCTGCACAGAGCCCCAATCTTTTCAGTGGGTGTACTTCATACATGAATATTCTTAACAAGTAGTAATATGAATGAAATAGCCAATCATCTTTTGGCATATCAACTACAGGTGCAGTAGTTATAACAATACCTTGTGTGTCTTCTGATCTGAAGATATTGCCATTTATTAGCTAGAATGAGTGAATCTGTTTCGCTTACCTTCAAACCAACTCCCCATCATGTGTTAAACGTTGACTGAAGCCCAAACACTACTGGGTACAAGTTTCTCTGAGGAAACAATGAAAAAGAGGAGCAGAGGAAAGTGGAGAGATCCAGTAAAAACTGAAGTGAAAAGCAGAATAGCGAATGTGTAAAAAGGCACAAAGATGGGAAGAAGAGAGAATTTCTAAAGAAAAAATTTAATATATTAAATATTCCACATTAATATAGGACACTCACCTTTTGCCAGACAGCTTTTGCTTCTGCGGGGTGATGTGCTCTCCTGGATATGTAGCAGAAGCTTCCTTTAATTAGAAAAAAAGTTTTGGTAACACTAAGCATCCTTGGGAAAAAAGGCAAGGATTTAAATCACAGGGAAAAAGTTTCAGTTTGAACTAATTATACAATATTTGGAAACTTGAAAAGTAGTTTGTGAGGATCTCAGAACCTCAAACTCCAAGAAATCAGTCCATTTATCATTATTATACATTACCATAGGAATAACTAACCATTATACACATGACGTTGCCTTCGACCCTTAAGTAAACACTATATTATCCTACAGTAATGGCCCAATGTACGACAGCACGCCGTAGTCTTACTACAGTATTGTAAGTAATACATGATAAAGCATATGCCTCTCAAGAGACTCAGATGAAATCTTTTCACGGAATAAGACTTTGCACTTTGGCAGCACTTTCTATGCATCTCAAAGCAGTTTAGCAGCATCATTTAAACCTCACGACCCCATTTTTTTAGATTGGGATACTGAAGTAAAAGAAGTTTAAGGAACTTACCCAAGGTTACATAAGAAATCCATAGCAACATGGAATTAAAACCCAGCTCTTTTGAAGCTCAGTCTCATGAATGAGCCACAAGACTATCCATCTTCCCTAGAAACAAATAGTTAATTTGGTCAAGTGAGGATTTTTTTTGTTCTGATAACAAAGCTCTGAGTGTACAAGAAGTGCAATAAAACAACACAAACTAGCAATGCTGACTTGCTGTTTATGGCACTTATTATAACACACTTTAAAGTAGAACAGGCAACACAAAAGGTTGAAAGCCACATATTCAGGAACAAACTTGGTGTCCTTCAGACAACGAAGGTCAGAGCACATAATGGAGTAGTCACACTCAACCTCCTCGGGGAGATGCATTTGATACACCACGTTTTGGTGCTATTTGCTTGCCCGTCATGGAGTTATACTAAATACTGTTGTGAAGCTGCCTTTTGCCCAGCTTCCAAATGGGAGATAAAATACTGATGACTGTAATCACAAAGATGACTACAGAAATCATCTATTCCATGCAGTGTCCCTCTTATTAACAAAGAGCGCAAGTTACCGGGGACTCGGGAGCCTCGTCTGAAACGAATTCTATTTTAAATTAATCTTCTGCCCCAAGAGATATTCTGTGCTATTGGAAAGTGACCAAGTAAAAATCCTGGAATAGAGCCCCCACATTAAGAAGGTAGACAGGTGAATAAAAACAGACCAGCATACACTAGCAATTTTGTATAAATGGAACTCAAAGAAAATACATTAGAAAATACATTACTAGTTCCACCGGTCAATAACTCTTTAAAATACAGTTGGTCTCAATGCTGGCATGTACAAATATAAAGCACAAATGTCATGTCATGATCAGTTTTGCTCCCTAACCTCAGGGTTTTGATTAACAACAAATTAAACACATTACATTATTGCTATTGGCAACATTTTGCTTTTTGATCTAATGGTGGGTTTCAGCATAGTATTTTGCATCCCCTACATGTAAGCCAAAATTTTTAAAAGTAACGAGGGATTTGATTACCTCATTTTTTGGATGCCCATCCAGAAACATATTTTAAAAATAAGGCCCCTTTAAGGTGTCTCCAGTCGGGCACCCAAAATTTAAGGTATCCAAAATTACTCGCCAATTTTGAAAATCTTGGCCAATGTGTCACTAGAAGGTCTGTCCATGGAGGAAGAACGGAACTGAAGCTGATATCTATTGTGAAAATCTGAGATCTGAGAACTGATTTCCTATATCTGGTGTTACATTGGTGGCAGCATGGCCCCATATGTTGTGCCTATGATAAACTGCACGGTTCTTATTGGGATTGTGAATCATTCCTATAAATGATAAAAGTGATATATAACAGAGACTACAGTACATCTCACTGAGGCATGGTATCAGTGGTGGATTAATGCATGGACCCACAGGGCTCATGTGCAGGGAACCTGGCCAATTTGGGGGCCCTTGCAGGAATGCCTGAACCTGTGTAGAAGTGCGGGGGGGCCACCGGCACTGGAACTGTGGTCCCTCCCCCTGCTTCTCCTCTTCCCTCATGGCTCCCCGCTACTCCTCCTCTTTGCCCCAAGGCCCCACTCTCTAGCCAAGCCACAAGCCAGAGCTGGACCATGGTAACAGCCTCCCAGGTAGCCCAGGCTGCTGTGGAGAGCCCTGGACTCTCCACCTGCCCTCGCCGGGGCACCACAGTGCCCAAGAGCAGACCTGGCAAATATTCCCCCCCACCCCCAAGGCGTACCACCCAGGGCAGGTGGAGGGTCCAGTTCTCCCCACAGCAGCCTGGGCTCCCTGGGTGTCTCTTACTATGGCCTGGCTCTGGTTTCTGGCCTGGCCAGGGGGCAGGGCCTCAGCAGGAAGAGGAGGAGCAGGGGTGGGGCCTCAGGGGGAAGAGGAGGAGCAAGGGCCCCATGGCGAGGGGGTTTAAGGCCCACATCAGCCCCCTTCTGGAAAGAGGCTGGTGCTCTTAGTAGGGGCTGCGCCACAAAGCACAGCCCCTCCCGCCACCACTCCGCACCTGCCTGAAGCTACTACACCCATGTTAAAAAGTGGGCTGGCATGGCTCTTCCGCATTTAAAAGTCAGGGGGGCATGGCGCCCCTGGCTCTCCCAGTGCGGAGCCCCGGGGCCCCCGGGTGTGGGGGTCCTAAATGTTCCTTGTGCCCAGGGTCCCAGTAAATCTTAATCTGCCTCTGTGTGATATTGCATATTCAAACAGACTTTTCAAATATATCACTTGAAAACTACTATACATGGGATTCTTTAGACAAATTGAACTTGAAGATCATGAAGAAGTCAATGTGAGTTTTGCCCAAGTCAGGATTGCAGGATTTAGCCCATACAATTAAAAAATCTTATTGCAATCTCACTTGCACTTGTATTAACCAGACATAAGCCCACGGAACTGAAAGGAGTTGCACCAATATAAAGCTGGTATAACTGAAAAAGAGTATCTAGCCCTAAGTTTTTTGGCTTACTGTCTGTGGCCTGTCTTAGGAGCACATATTAACTCTACCCAAACTGGCACTGAGAGCTAGAAAAAACAACATTGAAATTTAGTGATTTGACTGAACTTTACGGGTGGTTGTCTGCCTCTTTTGGCCCCTTATAGCAAAATGCTGACAGTATCAGAAGGACCATGGCAGTCAGAGCAGAGATTTAAAAATTGGCTATATATGTAAGGAGAGCATAAATGATAGGAGGAACCATTTAATTCTTCAGCAATTTAATGAAAACAGACTACCCTCACACAGATCCCACCTGGGGATGAAAGTTGTTTTGCTCAACCTTCCCACTATTCCTCCCAGTCCTACTTTAGAGGTATATTGTTCTACAGAGGTGGGATAGGCATAAAGCTGTGTTGAGGATGTTACTAGCCCTGACCAGGATGCAAGCACAAGTATAACATCATTCCTGTTGGCTGTCCAGACCTTCTTCTGCCCTATTCCCTTCACACACTTAAAGGAAGGAGGGTTAAACTTAGGGAGAAATGCTCTTAGGAGAGAAGTCAGAGCTGTATTTATAGATAAATTTAGTGGTATAAGCAACAGAGGAAAATCCTAGTCTCTGTGCACAAGATCACTGCATGGAGTTGAGGGAAAGAAGTCATTCTTTCACCAGCTCATGGAGTAGCATCAGAGCATCAGGACAGCAGTGTCCATTCAAATCTGAGGCAGTCCCTCTTGTATGGAGAGGGAATGGCTGGTGGATCCATGGATCCCCTTGATCCACCCTCTCTGTCCCTTCCCCTCCCCCTCCCCCCCCCCCCCCGCCAATATTTCCTGCATTTTTATGAGGAGGAAGATTCCACTGAGCTGTCCTCCATGACATTCAGTTGCTACAGGCCCCTTCACAAGCCCCCAAATCCCACCCCTTCCTCCACTCTACACAGTAGAATTATACTGGCTCCCCTGCCTTAAGGGCTTTTCAGGCCCTCAGAGTACTAGGATTTCTTCTCAGCTTGAACTAACAACTCTTTGCCACTATGATTGTTGACTCATCCCTTCACCTTTCTTAGGCACATAAACTGAGTACCATACAATTTACAGGAGGTGGGTTGTTCAGCTCAACCCTTAAAGAGCAAAGCAAAGATACTATAGTGCTTTTTGTAAGAACAGGGCTTTTCCTGGAGGATTTAGCTAAAATTTCCCCCTACCTCTTGTGTTTTGTGGCCCTGATTCAGAAAAACACTTAAGCATATGCTTAACTTCAAACATGTGCGTAAGCCATTGACTTTATGATCTTTAGGAGGACATAAACATGTGTTAAAGTTGAGCACCTGATGAATAGGGATGGATTTAGGCACATGCTTAGAAACGTTTTGCTGAATAGGCCTTCAGTAGGACTTAAGCATCTACTTAAAGCTAAGCACATGCTTATGTGGTTTACTGAATTGGAGCCTGTGCTGTGTGTCAGTTGTGTGCCATGACTCATCCCAGAAGTGATTGTGTTTTAGCAGTGGTGGACATATATCCCAGACCGTAGTACATGAAGTTCAGGAAGTGCACTGGGAATAAACAGAATGAAAGCCACCGTGTCAATATAAATTACTGTGAAAATTTTAAAAAAAAAAAACTTCACCACACAACTCTAATCTGGGCATTACAAAACAAATATTGTAATGATACAAGAATTTCTTAAAGAAATAAGTTAACAATTTAGTTTAAAAGATAAAGTCACTGCATTAGATTCAGGACAGATACATGCTGCCTACACCTTAGCCTGGAGTCTCAGCTGATGCATATTGAAAAAAAATATTTATCAGGTCTAGGTTGTTTTTCCAGTGCTCAGAGAAACTGAGACATGAAAATGGAATTTTTAGCCAGTAACTCATACATTTAGATTCCTGGTTTTTAGGTTTTGGAAAAAATGCACCTAGTTGTTTTCTTATTACAGTACTGCTGGTTTTGTTCACCGGTCCATGTTTTCCTTGGAATGTAGTGAAGTGGAATGTTTTAAATTATGGGGTTTTACTTTTTGCCATCCAATGTCTACTAAATAAGTCCATCATCTAATTCTAAAATTGTGAAGCAGCAAAGATACACTTGTAGCCAACAAGGCATGCATTTTTATTCCAGGAAAGTGCACTTCTGTTCTAAATTTACTGCAAAAGCTACAGAGACAAAAGAAAGGCTCATTGCCAAATTGCTTCTTTATACTGATACTCTAGGGCTTTTCAAATACCCTAGCTAAATACTGTAGATTACTGAGAAGTTTTACTTTAGGACTATAATCGATAGTATCAGTTGCTAAGCAGTAAATTGAAACTGTGGAACAAATGAAGGCATTAGATACTTTCACAAATATTAATCAAAGTTACATTTTAGACTTCAGTTATAAACAGTTTTTGAAATATGAGCCATAAATTAGATTAAAGGGTTATGGCTATAATCCCTGCCACTGCAACCCACTGCATATTTCCCCCACACACACACACACACAAGTATCACCATTGTCTGCTGCCTGGATCTGCTGTACAGATCATGTTCTGATAGCCAAGTTAACAGTGTATTGCCCCAAGAGGGTTGGATTTGGAATTTAGTTTGCATACGCATTTTAGTATTGGAATTATAATCTGAAATTTATTTGAAGCTCTGGAGCCTTTTCCCACAAGATTCTTTATCTTCAGCAGAGGAAGTCTGGCCTTGTAGTTAAGACACTGACGAGGACTAAGGAAATGTGGGTCCAGTTTCCAACCCTGTTGCACAAATGGGAACAACACAATCTTTTTGTACATCGGTTCCTCATCTCTAAAATGGGCATAATACTACTCGACTTTTTTTCTCCTACCCTTTTTCTCTATTTAGATTGTATGCTATTTGGGGAAGGGACTGCCCCTTATTATGTATATGTACAATGCCTAACACGATGGGGGTCCCAATCTTAGTTGAGCCTCTAGTGCTACTGTGATGAAAACAATAATAATTCCTTTTTCCTACTTAACAAGCAAAATACACACACACACACCCTACTCTTTCCAATAAGCCAAGGATCACACTGCCTGATATCATCTGTCCTTCCAAAGGGGCAGGAGAGTGGGTGAAGGCTTAGCATCCTACTCTTATGCTTCTACATCTTCAGGAGAAGGACACCTGACAGACCCATTGTGCCTAATTTAGATTTGAGGCCACCCATCCATCTTTCCTAATAGCAGCCAGCCGGCTATCACCCATCTCTGATTCCTCAGGTTGCCACCTACTACGACTACTACACCCACCTACTTTGGAGATGGCCAGAAATACTGAGAACAGTCTTATCAATGTATATTAGCACTTCTGGCCAGAGCCAGAAAAAAAATGTATTTGAACAAAATAGGTTCCATTCTGGTGTGATTCTAAAAATCTTGGCCACATTTAGGAATATTACCTTAATCATCCTTACTCATAATGCTTACGCTGAAAAATTTGTAGGAACAGTACAGCTCCCCGATTTTCAGCCACACAGATCTGGCATAAGTTAAAGCTGCAGGGGAGCCCTAAGTGTACAGAGGTGTCTTATGGGTAAAGAAAATGTTCATGTTCTTCTCTGCCATTGGCATTGATAGGGGCTGAATTTCAAGGAGGATTTATTATTGTTGCACCATTTCGGAAATGGTGCAAGTGGGGAAATCTCCAGGTGGATATAATGGTCTCCTGATCAAACAAGATGTTACTGACACATGTGGATTTGCTTTCTCGTCACAGGAAAATCAACCTAGCAAACTTCTTTCCTACCCCGAGTCCTTTTGAAAACTTAAAGTATGAGGGGGGGTTGTCCTGGTAGCCGTAGACTGGCACACAGGCCTTGTTTTAAGAAGCTGTTGAATATTCCCCTACACCATCCTCTCTGCCTTCCCCACAGGCAAGAACTTCTGACCAGTACTGGAATAACAACATTCCCCAGTGTTAGTTTCATGTTTCTGTTATACACTTATCAGGCTGTTTCTATTATATACTTTATTGCCAAACCCCAGCATTCAAAAATCATGACTCAGGCCCCCAAACTCATGAGATTGTCTTAAAAATCATGAACTCTTACAAAATAATATTTTTTAGGCAGGTTTTAACTTTAGTTTTTTAGCCTTTTGAGAAAAGCTGCCTCTCTGCAAATTGTGTGTGATCATTCCAGGATCAAAATTCAAACTGAAATGCACATGCAAAAATGAGAACCCTCGTCGCTGGAGGCTCACTAGGGGGACTCCTTTGGTCCTATCCTAACCTCTGGAATGGAGGACCAGCCATCCCAACCTTCTCCACCCTCCTCCCTTTTAAATCCCCTCCCTGTCTCCCTTTCTCACAAATCTGCCTCCTCCCCCACTCACATTCCCCTTCCATTTCCCCTCTGGCATCCCTATTCCCCTGCACCTTCCTCAGTCTCCTCCTGATGCTCTTCAGTCAGCCTCCTACACTCCATATTCCCCTGACACCGCTCAGCCTCCCTCCTGCATGCCACTTTCCCCAGCAGCCTGCTCAGTCACGCTTGGCCCCCAACATTCTTATTAATCATTTCCGGCTGTCTCTTGTTTAGCACATTCCCCTGTCCAGCCGCCTAAACATCGAGTTCAGGATGTGCACTTCTTCCCTGAAGACAGCCTGGTTTCAGCCTCTGAAAACAGTGGGAGGTGGCAGCCATCTTTACTAGATGCAGCCCTATTTCCACATGCAAAATCTGTAGAGAATGACAGCTGTCTTGGCTGAGGGCAGTGTGGCATTAGCTTTATTAAAAGTAATGGGAGATGGCAGGATTTTGAACAAGGGTAATGTTAAAAGTTTTGAAGCTAGAAATTTGAGATCATGTGAGACTTAAAAAAAAATCTAATGACATTTGTGATAAAATCAGAAGAGTTGACAACACTGTATGTAAAGAAAGCCAATCATAATCCTATTCTGCTGAAAGTCACATTTCAGATGTGTCCGTGGAATTAATTGTTGAAAGATGGCTAGGACTACAGAATGGCCTAACTTCCTACATTTATAACTTTTCTTTTTCTCTTTTAACTTTCTTCCATAGTCTTTGGTAAATCTAGAACGCATTGTATCGCTTCTGTACATATTACAACATTTCCTAGTCACATTATGGTTGTGGGAAGATATTAACTATTTTATACAGCTCAGACTGTATAGTAGCATTTCTGAATCATTTTCTGGTTTAGCAGACTATATCCTTTTAACATAGACTTTATCTTGTAATAAATGTATCTTTGTTTCTCATGAGAGCGAGGTTTTGGGTCACACTTTTTTTGTGTTCACATCCTATGACAGCATTTACTATAGTGGTACTTTGCGTAGTATCTAAAAATATGGAAAGCTAAATTGGAAAGTTAGTAGCTCCTTTTCAATAGTGCTTCAGCAGGTGACATTCCTCTGAAAGCAAATTATGGAATGAAGATGCATGTGGATAGGCAACAGCCAAAGCCTTTGATCCTACACTATGAACCAGGCTTGTAGATGACTGCACCTCTGCTGAGCCCTACTGACTTCAATAAGCACATTGGTTCCCAGTGCAGGATTGGAGCCTATGGAAGAAAAGGTGTAATGTTCAGGGTAATTGGTTGTACTCACAATACCAGCAGTAGCATCTCTTAAGATTCCTTTATGTGTGGGTGGGTGTATATATATAGGTATGTATGTACACACACACATATACATTTATACACACATATTATGTATTATATACTGTATACACATACACACACACATATATACACACACACACACTTCTGGTAAAAAAAATTTCAGTTCTTGCTAAAAATGTTTGGTTTTTAGTTTATGAAGAAATTTTATTTTACTAAAAAATCTATTTGTTTAACTGAAAATGGCTTTTTTATTTTTCAGTTTCATTTGTTAATGAAAATCCAAAAAAAAAATCACTGGAAATTTTGAAAAAAACCTGATTTTCTCCCTAAAATTTTGTGAAAAATAATTGGTATTTTTTTGGCCAGCTCTAGTCACAAGGAAATTTGCTCTAATGTACATGAAGGCCTCGGGCTCACCTCCTCAAAGAGTATATTTACAAATCACAGTCACTTCTGCCCCAAACCTATTTTAAAACTAACAAAAGAATTCAAAATCTTAACTGCAACAGTCCAAGCCTGTTGATGAATAGCCTTTTTGGACTATCCCTATCCTATTCCTAGTCCCTATTCCCATCCCAGGAAATAGCCATCATTCAACCTTGCTTGAGTTATTTGCCTGATAGTTTTGCTTCCACTAACACACTCCCATTGTCCTTTTTTCCCCATACACATCTTGCACATTTTTGCACTAGTTGGGCAGCTCTCCTTTGCCACATTTCTGCCCCATTACTCAGTGCACCCCCTGTTTCACAGTCAGCTCAGATATTATCTGCAACTTACCTGAAAGTTCACTGTTTGAAATCCCAGCTATTAGATGGTCTCTTATGCATTCTACCTTACTGCAACCAGTGTCACAATGCTCTGCTTGTTCATTTAGGCATTGTAGAAAGGCTTCCATGCTTTTTTCAGGCCTCTGTGCCCTTTGCTAAAAACACTTCCATCCATGAAATAAATTCCTTTTTGTGATGAAATAGAAGTACTCAAGTACCAATGAAAGAAATTGACACACGAATACCTTTAGCTTCATTCCCCATTGCATAACTTAATGAAGTGACCTATACTTTGCCACTGATTGTGTGAAGTTTTGTTGTGGCTCAGAATCGGGTGAAGTGCTCCTTCTACTGGGGCCATTTGACAGAGTTATCAGGCCTAAAGTCCTGTGGAGAGCTGAATTTCAATATTTTCTTTTCATCTTATTTCTGCTGGTTGAGGCCAGTTCTGATACCATGTCAGGAGACACTAGTAAAGAGTCACAAAAAGGATCACATTACTCTGACATTGAACAAGGTTATTTCTTCATTGTCAAGCTTCTGTCTAGAACCTTTCCCAGCCCCCTCTAGCCAGGGTTCCTACTAGAGAATAAAATAAATAGCATAGATATCTTCACATAAGCCCTTACTCTGATCAGCAGAAAATGCTTTCTCCCTTTGGTGAGTTATCACACTCCTCCCTTCTCCCTGCTTCCCTCCCCTCCCCCCTTCCTCCCCCAACTCAAATAGCTGAGCTCTTTAAAAATTAAAATATTTTTTTCAGTCTCTCCTAAGCTGAGATCTTTTCCTGGCAAGATGAAGGGTGAAGTCAATTTTTATAGCCAAGTTACCAAACAAACTAAAAATATATGAGTTTATAATGGAAAACCTGACCCAATCTTAAATATAATGGAGCAAACGTGCTGCTATAATAATTTCTCTTACGCACACTGAAACTAAGTAATGTTAATTGTTAATCAAAAGTGAAACACCCATTTGAAAAACTTTTCAGAGAGATGTACACATGTAATTTCCTGCCACTATGTATTGTTGTATTTCAATACTGCCATTCGATGACTACAACACTTATAGTAGTGTAACTGTGAGGAAATTATTCAGAGACCGTACATACAACACACAATATACAAAACTCAACAAAGTGAGCTAATCAGTTGTGCAGTCTTCCTTTGTTTGTGAGTGCACTCTCCTCCTGATGTCTATGGATTTTTTCCCCACCCCCCAAGAATTCCATATTAACATGTATCAGAGGGGTAGCCATGTTAGTCTGGATCTGTAAAACCAGCAAAGAGTCCTGTGACACCTTATAAACTAACAGACATATGGGAGCATAAGCTTTCGTGGCAGAATACCCACTTCGTCGGGGTATTCACCCACGAAAGCTTATGCTCCAATATGTCTGTTAGTCTATAAGGTGCCACAGGACTCTTTGCCGCTTTTACATATTAACATTAGCGGCTGTGCTTTATTTTGAGCACTTGAGTGACCTGATTTAGAAAATGAGCACCAAAGTCAATGACAGTCTGAAGACACTGTGCTGAAGAGCAGCTAAAGAATACAGCTTTTAAAACACACAATGGGACAAAGTCATGGCTGGTGAAAATCCATTGATTTCAGTGAAGTTACACTAGCGATTAACTTGGTCCATTTTGTTTCCAATGGTTTTCCCCCCCTCTAATGGTGCACTCTTAAGTAATGGATTCAATACATTTATTATATTTCCCTCTTTCAGGCTATATGTATTTACCTGGAAAAATCACCATGATAAGTGATTGCTCTTTTCTAAATTATCTAGGTAGAGTATGTGAAAAATCCATGCATCATGTGAAAACCTTAGTTAAGGAAATCTATAACCCAGACTCTAAATTGTCCACAGGTGTGGTACATAGTCAAAGCAGTAAAATTACAGTCCTAAATTTGTCTCATGTCATATTGTTTTATTTTCTTATTTTGATCTTTGTCTTCAGTATGGAATAAAGTACCATTTTCTGTTCTCATTACAACTTTAAGGTTACCAAAAGCATGAATCAACGGTATGCTCCTTTCAGTCCTCATTATAGCCTTTGACATGAGAACGAGTTTTTGCAGAACTGAATGTCGGCAACGTTCTGATTCTCATTGAATATTCTTATTAATCCATTCTTAGGACAAAGATTATAATGAGAAAGAATTGTAATGAGAAATACAGCTATTAATTATTTTATTTCTCATGGCAATGTTGGGGTTATAACAAGAATGGAAATCGCTCTTTTTTTGTTCTTACATTCTCAAGATTTTTACAAGGATAGAAAAATATTCAGAATTAATTTATTCTTGTAATAAAACTGTAATAAGATGGTAACCCCCCCCCACATTAATTCATTCTTCTGATAGGTATAAAGGCCCAATCCTGTGAACTCCCATAAGTGTGAACAGAAGCTGAGGACACAGCTTCTTGCAGAATAGGGCCCTGAGGTTTTATCAGCTATCAAAAACACAAAATGAATTGTCACAGAAAATTTTAGCGCTAAAAATAAATAGAAAACACTATAGTTTAAAGATTATAGCCAGGTGAAAATGTCATAAAACATGTCAGATGCCATATATTTGCCCTACAATGCTCTTTCTGGGCTCAACAGCCATAAATATATTTCATCTCAGCATGAATGTCACATTTGGTTCACATTTTAGTTTGTCAGCTGTCAGCGAGCATTTAGAGTGTTTCTGGTCACAGGAGTAATTCTGGTTTCTAAATGGAGGGGATGCATTATGGAATCTAAGAGTTCAGGGTTAACTTTAGAGATGGTGAGACTTGCCACAATCAGTTTTGGGCTCAATCCAGAATAAAGTATATGTATCTTTCAGGGATAGGACCACTCTTGAAGGTATATAGGCTTGGCGCACACCAACTGTCAGCCTTCTGAGCAACGGGGAAAGAAAGAAAAAACATCTTCTGTAGGAGGACAGCTCCAGGCCTTTTCCATTCCACAACTTCCTCTACAGAATATGGTCCTCTTCTCTCCTTGCCAAACAACTGTTATCTCCCCTTAGGGGAGGAGGGGATGGAGAACAAGGGGCTTCCTACTTGGTCCTCTGCTTTTTATTTTAAATATAAATATAAAATGTCATAAATATAAAGGGAAGGCTAACCACCTTTACATCCCTCCTGGCCAGAGGAAAAACCCTTTCACCTGTAAAGGGTTAAGAACCTAAGATAACCGCACTGGCACCTGACTAAAATGACCAATAAGGAGACAAGATACTTTCAAAGCTGGCGGCGGGGGGGTGGGGGGTGGGCGGGAACAAAGGGTCCTCTCTGTCTGTGTGATGCTTTTGCCAGGACCAGAGCAGGAATGCAGGTCAGAACTCCTGTAAAGAGTTAATAAGCAATCTAGTTAGATATGTGTTAGATTCTGTTTTGTTTAAATGGCTGATAAAATAAGTTGTGCTGAATGGAATGTATATTCCTGTTTTTGTGTCTTTTTGTAACTTAAGGTTTTGCCTAGAGGGATTCTCTATGTTTTGAATCTGATTACCCTGTAAGGTATTTACCATCCTGATTTTACAGAGGTGATTCTTTTACTTTTTCTGAAATTAAAATTCTTCTTTTAAGAGCCTGATTGCTTTTTCATTGTTCTTAAGATCCAAGGGTTTGGGTCTGTGTTCACCTATGCAAATTGGTGAGGATTTTTATCAAGCCTTCCGCAGGAAAGGGGGTGTAGGGCTTGGGGGGATTTGGGGGGGAAAGACATTTCCAAGTGGGCTCTTTCTCTGTTCTTTGTGTAACACTTTGGTGGTGGCAGCTTTTAACCTAAGCTGGTAAGAATAAGCTTAGGGGGTCTTTCATGCAGGTCCCCACATCTGTACCCTAGAGTTCAGAGTGGGGAAGGAACCTTGACAGACCCATAACATTGTTTCAGTGTGGAGGCTGCTGAAGGAGTCTAGTCCCTGTTCCCTCATCACTGGTGTGGGGGAGGTTGTATGAGTCAAGAACACCTCCTTCCTCCCCAATCACTTTTTTGTGGAAAAATCTGAAGATAGGAACCCCCTTCACACCCTGTCTGAGTTGTGAACTCTGAACATTAGAGGAGATTATTGTTTACAACCTGCTTAGAAAAACATGACCCACGCTTCACACACAATGTGCTTGTTTCCCAGTTTTACAACACTAGGCATCTTTCTATTTATGCCAGATGGAATGAGGTCTACAGTAGCTAGTCTCAAAATAATGAACTTTGTTAATTTCAGTGTATACCATTACTGATGGGAAGTGATAAAGTGTCACAAAATGTAATATGTATGCAGTGGCATAATGTGATGATGCATGTGACAAACGCAACACATTGCCAATGTGATAATCACCTTCCAGGCAAATACCTGCTTAGCCTTTTACTGGTCCCACAGGCAAAACTCCTATTGCCTTCACTAGGATATATGTGTATGTGAAGGACACAGTATAGGATCCAGGAATAGCTAAACCAATAAAAATACTTATTTCTATATATCTGCAAAATACAAGTATTTAATGATAAATGCCAGTCCGCTCATATCCAGCTAGCAGTTAGAGCTGAGAGATATGGTATAGAAATTACAAGCTGCTTTCCCTAGAATGCCTTTGTTAAATTGGATCCTTGACTCTCCTTCAGACACTGATTTAGTCATATTACCAAAGAATCCCCCACACTTTCCTATTTGTGAACAACACAGTGTTCATGCAAATATTATGCAGTTAGTTTACTTGAGTTGTGCAATAAGGCGTTTCTAGTGCAAATAGAAACATGACATACTTTGTAAAACCCTTTAGAGATGAAGAGTGCCTTAGAAGTGCTAAGTATTCTTAACCTATCTGAACTCAGAACCCCTCCCTCCTCTAAAATAAGTGCCAAGCAATGATGTAATGAGTCACATAGCTGAATAAAATACAAGTAGGTAACCCACTCTGCAGACCTCAGGTGACAGTTTCTTTAATCCCAGAGTCAGGTAATCTCCCTGGCATTAGGTTGGTGTTTTTTTTGTTTGTTTGGGTTTTTCTTGTTTTGTTTTTTTAAAGAAATGTGAAGTCACTGGTTTCATCACTGTTTATCTTGGGAAAGGAACACACCAGCTATCAGATGGTAAGTTCTAACATCTAAGCCTAAGCTCTGGTAAAGACATCATGCCAGAAAAATAAATGAAGCAGACATTGCAAAGAAACTATAAAATTAGGATTTTTTTAAAAAGCTTTCCAAGATTCTGGCCTTCCTTCAATGTTTCCCCATTCAAGCTGGGGAAACAAATCACCAAAAATTCATTTGAAATTTGTTAAAGTCATTTTACTTACATTTTCTCAGTTGCACCATCAGACTTCAATGAAGACCCTTGTCCTACATTAAGTGAGCAGGTAGGTGTCCATGTCTACACAGAATACCAGCACAGTTTTCACTTCAGGATCAGGACCTAAGTAGCAAGCTTCAGGAAATAGGTTGGCCTTGTAGTGAAGGCACTGGATGGGAGTCAAGACATTTGGGTTCCATTCCTGGCTCTGGCACAGACTTACTGTGTGACTTTGGGTAAGTCACATAGGCATCCACTCAGCTAAGCATGCGCTTAACATTGTTAACTTTAAGTATGTGTTTATGTACAGTGACAAAGAATAGAAAATCGTGTCTTTAAATGCTTTGCTCAGTTAGGCCACAATTCTCGGGGCCTGTCCAATGTCCACTGAACTCAATGGAAGTCTCTCCTTTAATTTCAGGGGGCATTGATTGGGCCATCTGTGCCTTAGTTCCCCATCTGTAAAATGGGGAAAATACTAATTTTTCTTTCTTAATTTTTGTCTGCCTTGACTATTAGGACTGTAAATTTCACAAGACGGGGATTTTGTCTCACTAGGGTATGTGCAGCATCTAGCACAGTACAGTCCTCATCTCAGTTGGGGGCTCTAAGTGCTATTGTGATAACAATAATAATAATAAAACAATAATAATTAGTTAGATAAAAAAGAATAAACAAGAAATAACCGTTGAATCTTTAAATAATTTTACTTTGACTCCATTCATGGCCATTTGGTGTTATTTTCATGACAATTCTAGCAAGCTAGTTGACTGACTTGATGTTCATCCAGCTAATTTGGAATTTTAGCCAATTCCCACTGAAATGAATGAAAGCCTTCAAGGCACCTTAAGCATATATTACAATATATTTGCAGTATTTCAAATTCCTTATCATCAGTAATCACAGTGGAAACCTGATTCTAAGAATTTCTCTCATCCAGTGAGGAAACAGAAGTCTACCATGTGACCCACATGATCAAAACAGCTCAAATGTCCAAATTTGAGTGTTGAATACTTGCAATGAACTGCTCACAAACAAGCTACAGAACAAGAATTATTTGCAGAGGTTACTTAATGGCTAATACATTCAAGAAAATTACATTTCAAGACCAGCAAAAGTGACAAGATTCATAGAATAAATTACTTGTAATGGACAACTCGCACTGCTTGCATCCACTCCACACATTTTTCACGATCTCTCCAGTTCTGAACACTGACTATGGTCAGCGAGCCAAATTCATCCCTGGAATTACTCCATTGACTACAATATTAAGGGACTTCTGTGGAGATACACCAAGGATGAATTTAGTCCCAGTATCTTTTCATATCCTCTATACTTAGTAAAAGTATCATGTGAAAGCATTAAGCAAAGTGCTTTCTCGCAGTATTGTAGAACTAACTAGGATGGACCAGAAGAAGGCAAAGAAAGTCACTGGGGAGGATGCAAAGGAAAAATTGGGACAGGTAAAATCTTAGAAAGAGTAGCAAGAACAGAAGCCAAAAGAAGATGAGAAACTTTTTTGTTTAGAAGAAAAGTGGTGTTTTAAATACAGATTTCAAACGAGAAATTAAAATTTAAACACTGTAAGTGCCTCAGAGAGTCAGGCTCAAAAGTAGTCCCTTAATGGGACTCCAGCACAGCCTTTATTATTTAATGTGAAGAAGGAAAGGATTTGTCATTAAAGTTTAAAAATAATCAAAATAAAAATCCTTTTTGTTTTTGTGGGCTGACACTGTTATTAAGTACCATTGGGTGTCTACGAACCGGGAGTCATTTCTTGTGTGTGACAGAAGTCCGATCCAAATCCAAAGTTAAGCTACTTTTGGCCTTTTTGATGCCTATAATTTTTGGATCAATTACACTGGACTATATATCTGAGCGATTTGCTCTCTTAGCTGCACTTCTCAATTACAGCCTTCACACCTATAATCTGTACACTAGCTGCTGTGGACTTGCTGGTTCTGGAATTCAATATAGCAATGATATTTGAGGTAATTGAATTAAAATGGGGTCAATTGGAAGAGCCCGGGCTCTGGGTAGCATAACAAACCCAGTTAACCCATAATACTAAACATTCTTGTATTAGGGCTTGTCTACATGGTGAGTGAGGGCGCGACAAGCCAGGGTGTAAATCTACAGCACACTAGCTTGCCACACACCAGCTGGCCGTGGGGACCCTGCTATGGCACACTAAGAGTTCCACAGTGCAGTGTGACATAGTGCTGTTGATTAGTCCTTAGATTGTCACACTCACTGCAAAGGCCTGGGGCAATACCTGAATCAATGTACACTCTTTCCATCACCATCTTCCAATGGGGCTGCTCTGGCCCCTGAAGGATCCCCTACAGGAGTATTGAGGAAGGCTGCCATTTCCCATTTCCCTTCCTTGCGCTCTTCCTGAGATTTAATCTGGGCCAGAATAAATACAGTGGGTGAAATTATTATAATATAGGAACAATATGTCCAATCATAAAGGAGAAGTGAAGTCAAGTGGGGGGGTCTGCCAGGGTCTGCCAGGGTAAGGACCTTAGGAATTAGCCCTTAAAGATGAAGACCTAGCCCTCCAGCACCCAAGTGGTTATTTAGTGGGTGCCTCATAAAATAGTTCTACAAGTCCTGTAACCATTCCTATGATAGTAATTATTAGTAAGTGAAAATAAAACATTGGCCAGAGTGCTTAATCCCTACACAAGTTTTAATATGTTGCTTTGATGAGTGTCGGTATTTTCCAACAACAAAATTGTGCATTTCTCTCATTATGGGTGGAACTATTCTCACAACATTGCTACTTACTTTGATGAGGAAAAGTTGTTTGAAAATTAAATCTGTGAGTAAATCTACTGTGGTGTACACAGTTCATAGCTCTCATAAATTTAGCACACAGGAATTTATTTCAGCAGCTACAGCTTTCAGTAGTTCATCAGTTTTGTTTTGCATGAATGTAATTTACCTTTCAACCACCAACGTCTTACAGTACAGGTCTTGTATTTAAACAAAACTGGTACTGTAACAGTACTCACATCATGCTTCTGAGGGTGAAAAAACCTGATGTTTTTTCCAAACTTTTCCAAGCAGTTAAACTGAAATGTAAATGTATCTTTCTGTACATTTTTAAAGCAATGTTAACATTTTGGTAGTACAAGGCTAGTAAAATTATACCTATGATCATACAACTGCTATTATTTATTAATATAATGATGGATAAGCTTTTTCTTTTCTTTTTTTAACCCCAGGAGAAGGAAGGGACATTGAAACACTGTGGCATTGTATTTCATGATCTCAGTTCTAAAGGGAAAAGACATTTTGTGGCCTAATATGAAGTAAATCATTGAAATTCAAAGATGATCTTGTCAGCCAGAGATGGCCGGCGGGGGTGGGTGGGTGGGAATATTTCAGTTTACACAAATGCAGAGGACTGGATCTCAGTTTGGTTATATCAACAGGCTTGCAGAAGGGCGGACCCACCAATGGAAATTTTGCCTTACTTTGGTATATAGAATTTGGACAGATTTCTGCCAAGAGTGTTTAAGTCTTTTTGTTATAAAATATAGGATCCAATCCAGATTCCATTAAAGTTAAAAGGATTTTTGGCATAGATTTCAGTGAAAGTAGCCTAGGGTTCCTAAGCATGACAGCAGAGATGAGGGAGAAGCCATCCGACTGTACAGTAACTCCCCACTTAACATCCTCTCACTTAGTATTGTTTCGATCTTACGTCCCTGCTCAATTACAGAACATGCTCCATTTAAAGCTGTGCAGTGCTTTGCTATAACGTCGTTCGGCTGCCTGCTTTGTCCACAGCTGGCAGCCCCCCTATCTGCTCCCTTACGCTCCCCAACCCCCCACCCCAGCGCCTCCTGCTAGCCAGCAGACCCCGCAGATCAGCACCTTCCCCCTCCTCCCCCCCCCCGCCTCCTGCCCATGGCAATCAGCTGGCTTGCAGTGTTCAGGAGGGAGGGGGGAGGAGAAAGGACGCGGCACACCTTCCCCCTCCCTCCCCTGCCTGCCACAATCAGCTGGCTTGCGGTGTTCAGGAGGCAGGGAAGGGAGGGGGAGTCTGCGCGCCCTGTCCTTGCTCCTCCCCCCTCCCTCCTGCACGCCGCAAGCCAGCTGATTGCTGCGAGCAGGAGGCTGGGAGGGAGGGGGGAGGAGCAAGGATGCAGCGTGTGGAGTAAAGGGGGAGGAGGCGGGGAAGAAGAGGGGGATTAAGAGTGGAGGCTTGGGGGAAGGGATGGAGTGGGTGGGCCCAGGGTTGAGCCCCCCGGCCCTGATGCTTGCAGAGTAGGGGAAGCTGCTGCTGCTGGTGCTTAACATGCTTCTTCTAGCCTACAGCACCTTCAGCCTCCTTGCCTGCCTCGTTGTCTGCAGTGCCAGTGGGCTGTGCCTGTGTGGGGTAAGGCAGGGGCACCTCCCAACTATAGTATAGTACTGTACTATATGGCAAAAAAAATTCCCTGGAACCTAACCCCCCCATTTACATTCATTCTTATGGGGAAACTGGATTCGCTTAACATCGTTTCACTTAAAGTCACATTTTTCAGGAACATAACTACAATGTTAAGTGAGGATTTACTGTATATATATACAGTACAATAATTCCATCCCAAATACTATATGAGCTTCAGGGGTGCGTTTCTTGATGCATTTTGCTTTCCTGACTCCTTTTTGTTTACAATAACTGATTTATACTATAGTTGGTGTTACATCTTTCTATTTACTATAATTGATTGGGGGAGGTTTAGATTGGATATTAGGAAAAACTTTTTCACTAAGAGGGTGGTGAAACACTGGAATGCGTTACCTAGGGAGGTGGTAGAATCTCCTTCCTTAGAGGTTTTTAAGGTCAGGCTTGACAAAGCCCTGGCTGGGATGATTTAACTGGGAATTGGTCCTGCTTCGAGCAGGGGGTTGGACTAGATGACCTTCTGGGGTCCCTTCCAACCCTGATATTCTATGATTCTATGATTCTATGATTTACTCTGCTCTGTAGTTTATACCAACCATGGAATACTGTCAAAATAGAGTAAATCATATCACTTTATATGGTATTTTACAAGCAGGAAAACTATTCAGGTAAACTGATAGGAATGGGAGCTAAAGCCCTGTGTTGTGATTTCTAGCACCGTTACTGGGGTTGCCAAAGAACCTGAAGTTCAAAATGAATTCCAAACAGCTCCCATGGATTCTTAAAATTTTAGTAAAATAGGAAGCCAAACTTTTGACAGCTTTATTAGCACACATAATTCAAAATAAGCTGTGATATGTTTTTTAATACTTCAAGGCTATCTTTTAATGTCAACTTAATTCCCTGTAAGATATTATTAGACTTCCTAAAGAGTCAAACGTCAATGCTAGTGAGTAGCTAGACTGATATTTTTGCAAGAATGAAGTGGGTATCTGTTAGCTGGATTAGAAGTTATTTCTCTAATTCACATTCCAGTAATGCATGCCCATTCCCAGTGTCTTCTTAAGATGCTTAGCTTCTCCAGTGATCATGGTCATATAAGTATCAAGGTAAGTAGGTATGGAATAGAAAGACAGACAAGATTACATCATTGGGGCTTAACATAAAATATGTGTAGCTAATCCTTGTTACATTATTGAGATTCCCTTTATGCAGCATTCTCTTCTACATGTATATCTCCCAAGAATTTCATTTTGAAATGTATTGCAAATACCACCTATTACCCTCCCATATTATCTCTACCACACAAGTATCCATTGATTTAAAAAAAATAAATAAAGTAGCTCACAAATGTGATCACAATAGGAACAATATGGTAATGTGAAAAATAATACGAAAAATGTTTTATTATGACAACAACTACACTTAGCAAGTTAAAAATATCCCTGTTTCATCATAGACTAGTAGGAAAATCTGTCAACTGTCTTGCACTTACCAAAAGTATCCTTTTGTAGAACCTGGACTTATAGCAAGGATAAGAGTCTTAGAAAGGAGAAAATATTTGGACATTTTTCCTTTTACATCATTAAAAGGTTATTAAATTGCCACAATGCCAGTATTGAAGTAATCACCAGAAAAAAAAATTCTTTAAGGGAGTAAAACACCTTGACAAGCAAAATGTATAAACCTGTTACAAGACATATAGGGTCATTCTTAGCCAAATGCAAGGCAAAAGCCTTTTAAGAGAGCACTTTTCCTGCTATCTTGCAGAATGGTGCAACTAGGCTGGGTCAATGCAGGTTGATGAGGGCAGAACAGTTAGCTACACCTGTTCCCTAACTAACCTTTCAACCAAAGTTCCATTGGTGAGAGGGGACTGTTCCAATTAATATTGTTTGGAGACTGCCAGCCACTGACTCCTCCACTCCCATTGTAAATGCCCTATGATTTCTGGGACAGTGCTAGAGTTCATTAATATAACTTGATTAATTATAGTACATTTTACAGGATGCTGAGTCATAATGTAACATATTGCTCAATGCATGAAAATGTGACAAAATGTGGTTTTAGGATGTTGGCAAAACATAGTGAATAATTAAAGAATGCCAGACAGTCACTGCGGAAGGAAGATATTATTTACAGATTTGTCAATAAATTTGTTCATCTACAGATTGCAGAAATGGTGCCAAACATTCTTTTCGTTTGATAGAATTTTGCTTTTTTGTCATAAACCAGAATTGTATTTGACGTCTCTACGCTGTTCTAAGTAAGCAATACTTGCTACAGATGCCCAACAGCCAAAACTGGTTTTAGGAGAGCCACAGTCTGTTTCGAGTGCCACAGCCTCCCTCAGTCTTTCTGAGGGGTTTAGATATTATCGGGGTGTAAAAGCTGTAGCTTGGAATAAAGGCACCAAGCAAAAAAACATAATTTGACCAAAAATGCAGCAGCTTGGGAACTCAGCAACACAGACCACAAAGAGCACAATGCTGTACTGGCTCTCTATGCCATCCCCTTTGGGCAAAGAGGCCATAAAGCTGACATGCTCCACCACTGAGGATTTAGCTGACCCTATCAGCCCTCCACATAGGTCCCAGAATAGGGACCATATGAGAAGCATGGAAAGATCACTGCCATATCCAGCAGCCTCCAGCCCCCATATCAGTCCCTGTGGGATATTGACAGCCAGTTGCAAATTCAAGCTGCTCTGATTTGTGCCAGAGCCAAACTGACCCCCCAACCATCCCCAGAATCAGCATACAGGGAAGCATAAAGGTGGCACAGAGTCCTCTTTTCTCACATCCCTTCAGCATTGCATTGACTGGAACATAGCCAGTCTCAAGCATCAGGTCCTATATAAGCCACAGAGCCACGTGCAAACATGGTGTATTAACTAGAGTTGACCTAAAGTTTTCCATCAAAACACTTTTCTGATGGAAAACTCAAGTTTTACTGGAATAACATTTTCAGAGAAAGAACCTGCTTTTCTCAAAAACCCTTGGGTTTTTTCATCAAAAAACCTGAAAATTGGAATAGCAAAAATGTTTCAGTTTTTGGCTGATAATTTTTCATTTGCCAGCAGTTTCTGGCTTTTATATAAAAGCACAAAATTTTCTGCTGATAATTGCAAAAAAGAAAAACACATAATTTTCTTCAAAATTTTCCATAGGTTAAAAACACGACATTTTCCAACTAGCTCTGGGATTGACTCTTTCTTTACTGTTTCTCCCAGCCATACAAGTCTCAGTTATATCACAAGTCTTTGTGAATTTTATAATAATGGATCTTCATAGGGGCTATGAATGTCCAAGTACAGAGAAAAATAGCAGGATTTTGTACTCATAGTCCACATACAAAATGCATTGATGCGAAGCAATGTGTTTTAAATTGTAGGCATGATATTTGACATTCTACTTGTGCATGTGCCACCTTCATAATTCAAAATGGACTGAAAGCTGAACTGGTGTCTGTGCCTTTATGAGGCCCAGTCTCCGTGGAAATCCTGACCAGTCCACACAAGAGATCCACTTCCTGGACACTACGGTGCTAATAAGCGATGGTCAGATAAACACCACCCTATACCGGAAACCTACTGAACACTATGCCTACCTACATGCCTCCAGCTTTCATCCAGACCACACCACATGACCCATGGCCTACAGCCAAGCTCTATGATACAACCGCATTTGCTCCAACCCCTCAGACAGAGACAAACACCTACAAGATCTCTATCAAGCATTCTTACAACTACAATACCCACCTGCTGAAGTGAAGAAACAGATTGACAGAGCCAGAAGAGTCCCAGAAGTTACCTACTACAGGACAGGCCCAACAAAGAAAATAACAGAACGCCACTAGCCATCACCTTCAGCCCCAACTAAAACCTCTCCAACCTATCCTGAAGGATGACCCATCACTCTCACAGATCTTGGGAGACAGGCCAGTCCTTGCTTACAGACAGTCCCCCAACCTGAAGCAAATACTCACCAGCAACCACACACCACACAATAAAAACATTAACCCAGGAACCTATCCTTGCAACAAAGCCCGTTGCCCACTCTGTCCGCATATCTATTCAAGGGACACCATCTTAGGACCTAATCACATCAGCCACATCATCAGGGGTTCATTCACCTGCACATCTACCAATGTGATATATGCCATCATGTGCCAGCAATGCCCCTCTGCCATGTACATTGGCCAAACTGGACAGTCTCTACGTAAAAGAATAAATGGACACAAATTAGACGTCAAGAATTATAACATTCAAAAACCAGTCAGAGAACACTTCAATCTCTTTGGTCACTCGATTACAGACCTAAAAGTGGCAATTCTTCAACAAAAAAACTTCAAAACAGATTCCAATGAGAGACTGCTGAACTGGAATTAATTTGCAAACAGGATACAATAATAAAGACTGGGAGTGGATGGGTCATTACACAAAGTAAAACTACTTCCCCATGTTTATTTCTCTCCCCCCCCCCCATTCCTTAGACGTTCTTGTCAGCTGCTGGAAATGGCCCACCTTGATTATCACTCCAAAAGGTTTTTTTCCCCCCACTCTCCGGCTGGTAATAGCTCACCTTACCTGATCACTCTCGTTACAGTGTGTATGGTAACACCCATTGTTTCATGTTCTCTGTGTATATAAATCTCCCCACTGTATTTTCCACTGAATGAATCCAATGAAGTGAGCTGTAGCTCACGAAAGCTTATGCTCAAATAAATTTGTTAGTCTTTAAGGTGCCACAAGTCCTCCTTTTCTTTTTGCATCATAGCAATGAAGGGCCTGCAAGGTGGGACTAGACTATGCGACCGAGAAGCCCTATGTGATGGCGTTCCACAGTCATGAAGAGGAGCAAAATTAGGGCCATGAGGTTTTGCACAACGTGCAAAGTAAATGGGTTTAAAAGGTTACCAGATCACAATGGCAGCAGTTTACATCACGTTTGAATGGATGTAATTGACCACACAAGGTGCAAAGCAATGGTGAACCAAAATCAGGATGGTGCCATTCTCAGGGAACAGTATCCCATATCTGGCACTCCTTCAACAGCTTACAGAACCCAGAAGTCGCCAACTGCTTTAAAGTCCTTGAATCATATGTTTGAGGTGACAGGATTCCTTCAATTCATCCTACTGTGCTTCAGAACAATTTTGTGGAGCAAAGCCCTTGCACACAAGCTTTGCTGCAGTTCTCAGTGGTAATCTAGGTGTGTTTCCTCATCCCCAAAGTAGTTTTTTCACAAGACTTTCATGTGTGTGTGTGTGAGAGAGAGAGAGAGAGTGAGAGTGAGAACGAAAGGCCATACTGGATCAGACCAGCGGTCCCTCTAGCCCAGTATCCTGTCTTCTGACAGTAGCCAGTGCCCGATGCTTCAAAGGGAATAAATGGAACAGGGCAATTACTGAGTGATCCATCGCCTGTCATGCACTCCCAGCATCTGGCAGTCAAAGGTTTAGGGTCATCCAGAACATGGAGTTGCATGCCTGATCATCTTGGCTAATAGCCATTGATGGACCTATCCTCCATGAACATATCTAATTCTTTTTGAACCCAGTTATACTTTTGGGCTTCACAACATCCCCTGGCAATATGGTCCACAGGATGACTGTGTGTTGTGTGAAGAAATACTTCCTTTTGTTTATTTTAAACCTGCTGCTTACTAATTTCATTGGGTGACCCCAGGTTCTTGTGCTATAAGAAGGGGTAAATAACACTTCCTTATTCACTTTCTCCACACCATTCATGATTTTATAGCCCGCTATCATATCCCCCCTTAGTCATCTCTTTTCTAAGATGAATAGTCACAGTCGTTTAAATCTCTCCTCATATGAAGCTGTTCTATAACCTTAATCATTGTTGAGAATACAAAGCACAAACTGATCCCAGCATGCACATTTGACCTAAAATCTGGCTACCAGCATAATTAATTCTTTAGTGAATCCTCACAGCTTTCTTATGGAATTACAGTTTTGTAATCAGGAACTTATGTGGTTTATCCCTAAATAATTTCTGTGAAATACAGTAAGGACTATTTCAGGCTTCATTATCTTCCTGAGCAAGAATAAACATTGACCATCATTAGTGAAAGGCCTGGATGTTACTCCATGAAAATGTTTTTAAAACATAAAGAATTTCTTTACATTTTTCTAGCAAAGTAAGTTACAAATAAAATCCATCAGTTTTTTTGTTTCTTTGTTTGTTTAACTGAAATTCAGTAAAAACAGAGGCTGAAAAAGGTATTAGATTCCACTCCATTTCTTACAGTTTAGACGCAAGACCACAAATTTAAATAATTATGGTTGCATTTAGAAAACATGCATACAGGCAAGCTCACTTACTAAATCTACATGTAAGATCAATATCTGGCTCATTATTTATTGCTTTGATTTTTTGCACTTTTTTCTTTTAACACAATACAAATGGTAACAAAATTGTGTATTAAATGACATAAATACTATTCTTAAAGTTATCAGAGGCATATAGCACATAAAGTAATTGCCTTAAAGGCATTTTTCTTGAGCAATTTAAAAGGATTACCTCTCTTTAAAAATGTGATATTCCAAATGAAGCTTATTTGTTTAAAGTTCTATTTAAAATTAAACTATATTTGTGTGCACAAATACACTATAAGGGGGCTAAAATCTGGCAAATAAATCCCAGTGTATTCCGAGAAGCGGAAATTATCCATTCCTGTATTATGATTAACAGTTAAAATCCATTCTCTACTGCTCCCCATGTTTCAGAAAGAACAGAAGCTTTTGTTTTCCTGACAAAAAGAAAAAGCCACATCTCTCTTTACAGTGAATGCATTAGAATAGAATGGGGGGCAAGGGGCTTCCACTCTGTCGTCACAAAGCCATAGAAATTTGGATTAAAAGCACCCATGACAGACCAAAGGATAAGTTAAATCCATGAGCTATGTTTATGAGAACATCAGCAATAACGGGAATATGGTTGATTAAAATATATTTTGCTGAGATATGTATTAACTTGTGTGGTGCGCTGTAAATGTGGATTAAAATATGTAACAAGTAGTTGCACTGAGTCACAAGTGCATAAACTTTAAATTGCCTTTTAAAAGATTGTCACATAAGAAAGATTTTAAGGGCCTGATCTAAGTCTTTATGTTGCCTTGAATGGGAGCTGGGACAGGCTCTAAATGAATGGGATCCTGATAAAATGCCATCATTTCAATAAGGAACATGATCCTAATATCACCCTATTCCGGGCAACAAGATCTCTGGTTTACAGAGTGCCTGATGGTGCATGGATCTAATGTCAGTGTTTCAGAACCTGCCATTCAGTTCAACTGTGTACCACAAAACTAAACTTGCCCAGAGGACTATGGAGAATTTTTCAAATCTAAGAGAAAAAAAAAAAAAAACAAAATTCAATCGCTTCTGAAAGAGTCAGACAGCATGAGAGCAAGCCTACTTCCCCAAGTGAAGAAAAAGCTATTGTGGGGGTCTCTTGGCACCAACAAAGAAGAGGTCTTTTTCTTTTTCTTTTTTTAACTGATTCATTTCACATTTTTATTTAGGCTTCACACTTTTCCTAGGGCCTCTGGGCTCCTGTCCAGGCCAAGATACTCCATGATTGACTTTGATTTTCTGAGGTAAATGATCTGTTGCTTTCGGACCAGTGAAAGGAGGGGTGGGGAGGGAGGCGGCTCAGTATGGCCTCGATTTGGCTTCTGCCTCCCTGACATTGTACACACTAATGCAATGTGAAGTAGGACGTCTAAATAGCCTGTCAAACTTTTTTGATGTTAGCGAACCCACAGATGGGATTCATTTCCACACTGTTCGAAAAACGTAAACGATACAAGGACATTAAAGAGCATTAAACTACTTGATGACATTTTGGTCACATTAATGAAAAGTGGCATTTATAAACTAAGGAAAAAAATAAGGGGAAGCGAAGGGAAGCGAGAAGTGGGAGAGGAATTAAAATCAATCAAAACCCCAAAGGGACTTGGGCAGTCTCTGGACATTATCAAAGAAATTAGGACTTTAAAATGAAATAAATCCCAAAATGAACTTTGTATGTGTGCATCTGTATGAAAAGGCCCCTGGTGGGCCAGTGAGTCCTGAGGAAACAGATGAGCTGCTCAGTTAGGGGCACATTGTGACACATTTACTCATGTTGAACAGTATCTTCCTCCACAAGGAATCCCATTGAAGTCAGTGAATAAGGTATCCAAATCCAGCCCTCAGTATCAGTCCCTGCTCAGCTAGGGCCTGATCCAGGCCCTATCAAAATCTATGGAAAGACTCCCAAATGGCGTCGGTGGGCCGTTCAGTATTGGTTCTACCGTACAAGTCAAAAGAGACGATAACTCAGAGCAACAAAATATCATGTGCCGCAAAGTTTTCAGGCCCAGTCATGCTGCATTTACAACCCATTAGGATTATTCAGATGAGTAAAACGGCAGGACTGGGCCCTGCCTGTGTAACTACCAGGTAGGGGCATACATTTGCCGGGTTGCCTGCTAGGGCAGCAGAGGCCCTGGACCCGGCTGTGCCAGGACCCCAGTTTTGCAGGGAAGAAGTCGACAGGAGACAAGCTGTTCTGGCTATACTACTGCCACGAGCAGCAGCGGAAGCGTATTTTTTCGAGCATTTGTGGTCACATTAATTGCTAATGACAAAGGCAACCTTCACTCTGTGTGGTTTCCTGCCTATATTTGGATCCTTTACAAGGCCTCCCTTTCCCCTTACCCCTCCCTCCCCCGGCTTCCCACCCCCACCCCCGGTCCCTGATAGGAAATGCAATCTGAGATGTGCGAAAAAACAGTGCGCATATTGTCGTTTAATTGGCCCCTCGCTCGGGCGCATCGGGCCTCAGCGCGTGTGCTGTAGGGTGTCTGCTCCACAACAGGAAAGAATAAACCCAGACTCAAATCATAGGAAATTCATCAAATATGCTTCTTAGAGTTCTGTCTTTCAAGGTCTGTTTCCCTGCCATATGATCTCTATAAACCAAATTACTGCTGGCCTGAGTACAAGACTGGAGGCGCCTGGGGCTAACATATAATGAATGCCAAATGCATGTGACAATAGACTGATCATGGAGAAGAATGGAAATTTTTTAAGTAGTTCTTTTATTTCGTTTATAAAAAGCTAACTGACTACACTTAATACATTTAAAAGGAGCCAATCATTTCCCTTCAGTTCCAGACCTGTGTAACAAACCTTTTATATCAACCCCATTAAATTGGTAGGACATAAGATCCTTTGGCATGAGACTGAATAGGGTATAAACTAAAAATAAAATAACATAAAAAATACAAAGCTCATTTTAGGTTGGGAGGAAAAGATACATTATTGAATTAGTTCTATTTTTCCTTATGTAAGTCTTTGTAAAAAGATTGTTCCCTTTACTAAATGCAACAAGAGGCTATATGCCCTTCTGCTGGAATTCATCATCTCAGAACTGCTGGACTGTGAAAGAAAGAAAGAAAGAAAGAAAGAAAGAAAGAAAGAAAGAAAGAAAGAAAGAAAGGATAGATTAATGTGTGATGAATTATTTTGTTAATTTGTGCGATAAACTGTCAACCTGAATTTTTTTTTTAACCCTGTGTTTGCCAATTATTTTAAATAACCTAACAACTTCAAGCGTTGCTATTGCAGGATCACAGGAAATGTAAAATTTCCCAAAGAAAAAATATTACCCTCTCAACTATATGCAGAAAGGTAATTAATATTGCTTTTTAGGTTTTAGAAAATATTGCACTTAGAACTGCAAGTCAACTAGCGGACCATCTATAACCTATAACTGCTTCCATATTCACAGACATCAGCAATCTCACAGTTACAAAAAAGTAATAATACGTTCATATTAATGGATCATAGTTTGTCCTTTGGGGAGTATATTTTTAAAGGACCAAAGCAGCAATAATAGTTACTTTAAAATCTCTAACTGCTGTAATTGTTTTATATGAATTACAATGCTAGTAGTAATTAATGATGAATGTTTTGTATATGGTAAGTATTTTATTAATATAGCCAAAGAAAAAAATAGCCTGCTTTTTAAGTTGTCATTAAAAAAAGAAGTTGCAGTGTGAAGGTTTGGAACCGGTTAAATACAAGATTATTTTAACCACATTTCAGTGAGGACATGAAATATAGCCCATGAGGTCATGCAATTCAGCAGAAGGCTTATTTTCCCCTCTCCATAGGGTTTTTTTTTCTTTTTTTTTAGGTTAGAAAGAAACAAAAGCAAAATGTCAGGAATACCTCTTTTGACATATTTTAATCAAAATATCCATTCGGGATACAAAGTGTATCCCTCATGAACCCTGTTGAAAGCACCTGTAGACGTGCTAACATGCAACCCTCCTGCTCCAGTTGAAAAGTGGTGGGTGTGCTAGATGCACGAGGAATGCACAAAGAGCCTCAATCATTGCGCCTGAAAGTTGTTCCATGAGGCCAGACCCCTGCGCCTGTGTGGAGAAATTTACAGGATTGGGGCCGTAATTTGAAAAACTAGGAATGGTACAGAGTTTATTATCACATTGCAAAGCAGCTTGACAGTGCTTTAGGTAAGCGTATGATAGCATTTGTTATGTGGGCCAGATTGCGTGCTCATGTCAGTGTAAATGAGGAATAATAACTTCACTGAAGTCAATGGCATGTGAGAGGGGCCAGAATCATTATTTGCAGAGGTTTTTTAGACACTGTTATGCAATATGCTTTGTGCTAAAGTCTGGCCTGTGAGTTAGCACAGGAAATTTTTTAATTTTTCCTAAAAATATTTTGTCTCTATTTTCAAGTTACACAAGTGTGAAGATCAATTCAAATTCAGTTTCAGGCACTCGCTCACTCTCACATAACTAACTGGGAAAAAATAATAAAACCCAGAAAGGCATTAGTTTGTAAAGAATTTTTGTCAAATATTTAATTTTGGAGAATGATTTTTCTACATATGCACCACACAGCATGGATGCCAAAAAATATGGATGCCAAAATATGCATTTACATGAAAGACTAATGGTTCTGGTGTAGTAGCCATTACAGTCTTTTGTGCCAAAAATTCACTTTTTTCATATGACAGTTTAACATCAACAAATAATACATTTGTTTAAAAAAATACTAGATTTATAGTTATGGTATATGATATTCCTTAATGTAGCAAGAGAGTAATATCTTATGATGGACAGTTATATGCAAGCTGGTTTGAGTTCATACACCTAGCAGTCTACCATTTGTACAGCTTTGTGTCTTTTTCCCAAAGCGCTTGTCTAGTCTATTTGGAAATGTTAATGCTTAAAGCTTCTGTTGCTGTCTCTGGTAGTATGTTCTGTGCATTAATTACCCTCTGTATGAAGACATTTCGCTTAAGCTCCCTTAGTGCCTGACCACATAGCTTCAGTTTATGATGTCTTGTTTTTAGCCTGCTATCCTTCTGAACAGATTTATGTAGACATTGACCCCCCAGTCTCCCAGCTTTAGAATAGTTCAAGATTCAAACCATTTCTGCATCTGGCCACTATCTTTAGTGCAATGAACCTAAGCCCATACCTATGAAGGTTGAAGATTCAGAAGTCTGGAGCTTTTATGCAAATGAGCCAGCAAACTTAAGTGGCATATTGAATGAACAGGCATTTCATTATTCACTTAAATATCCAGATAAGAGAATGTACTACTGTCAAGGATGAAGCATGGAGCCTTCTGGTTGCTCCATAACCTGGACTCGGTGGAAGACTGTAACAAGGTTGCAGGGATGCCACCCACCCTGTTTAGTGAATGGGAGACTTGATTGGATCTGCAAGGTGCTGGACAGATCAGTATGAAAGGGTGAGTGAAAGCAGGAGTAAGCCCCCCATCCCCATGTGCGCTTTGCTACCCATTGGCCAGCCAGAGAAAATGGAAGCCGATTAGCTCCCTGCTCCCCACCATCATTAATTTAAACCCTTTCCCAAGTATTGACCGGATCACCTTTATGTGCATGTTTGTTGATGCCCTCAAAGAATTCTAATAGACTGGTGAGTCATGACTTCCCCTTACAAAAACCATGTTGCCTCCTCCTGCTTCTAATGTACTTAACAAAATTTACTATTGTTTTTGCATCTTTAGCAAGTTTCTTCTCAGATTCTTTCTTGGCTGCCTTATTATACTTTTACATTTTACTTGCCAGAGTTTGTGCTCCTTCCTATTTTCCTCGTTTGGAGTGGACTTCCAAATTTAAAGAAATCCTTTTAAATCTTACTCTCCACTTTGCTTTATCATACGCTAAATTGGGTTCCAATCCCTTGCTCTGCCAGAGACTTCCTGTGTGTCTTGGGGCTAGATACACAAAGGGGTCTGACACTCAGCACTGTAATGCCTAACTTAAGGTGCCCTGCCTAAAGTAATTGGACCAAAAAGAGAGACTGGGAGAATGATTCTATAGCCCAGTGGTCAGAGAGAGGGAGAGTTCAGGTTTTGGTCCCTGTTGCAATATTTAATATTTAAGTATTCCAGACAAACTGGCACAGTTTCCACAGGAGAGAATACCCTATAGTCCTGGGTTTAGAGGAGTCAGGTAGGAGACATGAGTTCAAGTTACTACTCAGACTCAGGCAGAGTGGGGACTTCAACCAAGGGCTCCCATATCCTGGATGAATGCGCTAACCCCTGGGCTATGATGGGAGAAGCAGCACAAACCATTTTTCCAAGAAAGGGCTGATCTGGCTTAGGCACCTAACTCCAGGAGTGAGTTCATGGCTGTAAATGCCAAGCAAAGAGAGGCACCTCCCTCCAGCCCAGAGTTAGGTACCTAAGTCTCTTTGAGTATTTCCTCAGTTTTTCCTATTTGTTACCTTAGGCAGCTCCTTGCTCAGTTTGCTGGGTTTCGTGGATCCCGTTCTTACGTCCCTAGTCTCCTACAGTAGCGAATTCCACTAGGTAGCAGGGTACCTAGAGTTAGGTGTCATAATGCTGAATCTAAGGCCCCTTTGTGGACCTGGCCCCTAGCCAAGAAGAGTTGGCCAGTTGCTCAGGAAACTAACACGGGCATCACCAGACTACATCTTCCAGTACCTGGTGAATACCTTTCCCACTGTGTATTACATCTGATTATTATGGAACAGCATTACAGGGGTGGCAAATCAACACACTGCTCCTATAAAATTCTTGACTTCTCTGTCTTAATTTAATTGTTGTGATTTTCAGTGTATGGCTGTGGGTACATCTCTAGTGAAATCACTGGCATGAGTGAAGAGCTAGCTTGCTCGAATAACAATAGCAGTGAAGCCATGGCACCATGGGCAGCAGCAGGAGCTGTACAGGCCTGCCCAGACACTGGGTATATTACTCAAGCAGCTAGCCTATGCTGCCACAACTTCACTGTTACTATTATTGGAGCTAGCGAGAGCAAAGCATGCTCGGGTATGTCTACATGGGCTGCAGTCGCACCTCCGATTACACTGTAGACAGACCCTGTGGGTTTTTTTGCAGAAGGATTTCCCCAGCAGCAATGAAATGGAGACAGAGGGGCATCACACTCTTGTATTTATCGTTCCTCTCTAGCCAGAAACACAAAAGTAAACTATTTTGCGAAAGAAAGAAAGAAAATGAAATGGAGGACTTTGCAGGAAAAATTCTCTATATTCTGTTTAATGTTATCTGTACTGTAGTAAAGTTGAGGCCCCAACTGAGACTGGCGTGCTGTTGTGATAGGTGCTTTAGACCTACCTAGTAAGAGACAGTCCCTGCGTGACAGAACTTATGGTCTACATTGATAAAACAAACAAAGCATTTAAAAGCATTTTAAGAAAACAAATTGAAAAAAACAAACAACAACAACAACAACAACAACATAGGGCCAAATTTGTGTGCACAGATACAGTATCGACACATACACAAAAGCTCATTATGGATAGGTATCTTTCCTGAATGGTGCGTTCATTAACTTGGATTTTACATATTTAGAAAAATTGATATTCATGTAAAACCCACACTACCTCACCAGAATAGATCTAAAAGACAAATGTATAATATAACACACACACACCCTTTCCATCATGTATTATGTCTTACATATTAATCAAATCTTCCTGCTCTCAAATCACAGGCACCTGTTGCTTCAACTAAAGATGAAGCCTATTTTGGTTTAACAGCATCAGGGCTTACAAAACACAGTGCCCAGAAAATTTGTTCTTCATTCAAAGAGTAAGTGCTGTAAGCCTGGAGAGGATACATACATAACATAGAAGCTGAACCCTGCTTTAAGTGCAAAATTGAAACACAACCGTAACTATACAGCTGCAACCAAAGCCTCAAAAATATATTGACTAATCATACAATATTACTAGTAAACGTCAAAAGAGAAGATTGCTGGTACATTTATTAATTTACAGTCAGTGCCCTTGAACAAGATTCAACATTTCAATAAGGTTCAATAAGGATAAGTGCAGGGTCCTGCACTTAGGATGGAAGAATCCAATGCACCGCTACAGACTAGGGACTGAATGGCTAGCAGCAGTTCTGCGGAAAAGGACCTAGGGGTGACAGTGGACGAGAAGCTGGATATGAGTCAACAGTGTGCCCTTGTTGCCAAGAAGGCCAATGGCATTTTGGGATGTATAAGTAGGGGCATAGCGAGCAGATCGAGGGATGTGATCGTTCCCCTCTATTCGACACTGGTGAGGCCTCATCTGGAGTACTGTGTCCAGTTTTGGGCCCCACACTACAAGAAGGATGTGGATAAATTGGAGAGAGTCCAGCGAAGGGCAACAAAAATGATTAGGGGTCTAGAGCACATGACTTATGAAGAGAGGCTGAGGGAGCTGGGATTGTTTAGTCTGCAGAAGAGAAGAATGAGGGGGGATTTGATAGCTGCTTTCAACTACCTGAAAGGGGGTTCCAAAGAGGATGGCTCTAGACTGTTCTCAATGGTAGCAGATGACAGAACGAGGAGTAATGGTCTCAAGTTGCAATGGGGGAGGTTTAGATTGGATATTAGGAGAAACTTTTTCACTAAGAGGGTGGTGAAACACTGGAATGCGTTACCTAGGGAGGTGGTAGAATCTCCTTCCTTAGAGGTTTTTAAGGTCAGGCTTGACAAAGCCCTGGCTGGGATGATTTAACTGGGAATTGGTCCTGCTTCGAGCAGGGGGTTGGACTAGATGACCTTCTGGGGTCCCTTCCAACCCTGATATTCTATGATTCTATGATTTAGTCACCAGCGGGATAAATGAGTTATTGTAGTTATTTCCTATCATAAGTGTATGGGAAAATGTGTGGTCTGTCAGGTACTATTTTCCACTAGGTGAGAAAAGTTAGCAAATGTTAACATTTGAATGACAACCACTGAAACAACAGCTACTGTATAAGAACATGACAGAAATCCACGAAGCAAAGAATATGCAAAAAAAAAAAAAGAAAGAAAGAAGAAAAAGAAAAGTCTCCATGCAATGTGAAGTTAAAGGGTTACACAAAGAACCTACTGAGAGTCAACAAATACTGCAAGAGAGCCAAAGAACATAGTCAGTTGAACATGTGTGTGTCTTGTTTATGCAAGCTTTTTCAGGGACTGTTTTTCATAAAAGAAGTGCAGTACTGTTTAAACATATAAATACAATTAGGAAGGCTCAGTCACTGTGTTTCTGAGGGTATGTCTTGGCGGCAGTATGATCAGGAATTTAGGCTGCTACTGAAGGAGGAATCATTCCTGTCCTGGGGCAAATTAGATTTAGATCTCCTACTGGAGTTGATGACTTCATTTTAGCCAGCTTTTTTTCCCCTTCCTCCTGTACACAACGGGACATCTGTAAACTGCTGTGTTTGGAGCTGGCGTTCTCAGCTCTTTTACACATTATGAGTGAAAGTATAAATATCAGTGTATTAGATATGAATGTAACCATAGTGGTCATAGTTGTAAAGCAAGCAAATGGAAATACTGTAGTAGTCAAGGTTAGATAGTTGTATAGTGTAGTTGTAGCCATGTTGGTCCTAGAATATTAGAGCAACATTTGAGGTAGTAGAGGTAATATCTTTTATTGGACCAACTTCTGTTGGTGAGCGAAACGAGCTTACCCAAGAGTGTAAGCTCGAAAGCTTGTCTTTCTCACCAACAGAAGAAGCTGGTCCAATAAAAGATATTAGCTCACCCGCCTTGTCTCTCGAAGGTAAAATGGTGTCTGAGAATTAAAAAAAAAAGTCTCCAAAGAAAACTGATGCTACCTACAGTAGAATTCATGTTATGTGACTGATCTTCAATCAAAGAAAATGTAGCAAAAATAACAGTCATAGAAGATATCACTATTTACCTTGCAAGCTCTTCAGAGCAAGGACTGACTTTTCGTTGTGTGTGGGCACACTCCTCAGAACTAGGGTAACCAGATGTCCTGATTTTAAGGGACAGTCCCAATATTCGGGTCTTTTTTTATATATAGGTGCCTATTACCCCTCAGTCCCTGTCCCAGTTTTTCATACTTTCTATCTGGTCACCCTGCTCAGAACGGTGGGGGCCCGATCCCTCCTGGGGCCTATAGACGCTACTGTAATGCAAATAAAAAGTTAAATTATAACAACAACTTTTAGAGAGGAGGCTTTTCTCAGTACATCTCCTCCTTTTAACATCCACAAAACATTTTTTCCACCTGAATATTTGCCTAATCATTTTTAAAACTATTGATATGGGTTTCTGCTGTTACTCATCATATACCTCTTCAAAGCACATATTAAATATGCTGGGTGAAATCCTGGCCCAACTGAAGTCAATGGGAGTTTTGTCATCAATTCCAATGGGGCCAGGATTCCATCCTTGGTTGTTAAATTCAGTCAGAAACCATAGACTTTTATTGTGCAACATCCAGTTTCATCCAACCACTGAAGAGCTTGGGGAAGGGGCAGGATCAGTTTCCAGGTGAATTTTGAGACTTGATGGAGTACTCTTCAATCAATTGTCAAGGCTTGCCCCCTTGGGCAACTGGCTCATTGGCATTCTTCACCTCGAAAATGTCTTTTGTTTTTAAATATAAACCAAAGTCTTTGGACCAAATTTTGCTTCCAATGAACTTTGTAAATTTAAAGTAACTCTATTTACAATAGTGTAACTGAAAGCAGGACTGCATCCTTTGGCTTTACTCTTATCTTTGGGCTTTTGTTTGAAGGATGCTTGCACAGATTAGAATGCTGAAAACTGGAATCGGACACCTCTCTATTTTCCATTCTTAATCCCTCAAATGACCTGTACAAAAATAAATGAAACACTCTGTAAAGAAGACTATATCAATCCAGTAAATTTACTGGTGTGTTTAAAACATATATGCACACAGTATGCACTGACCCCTCTTTATAAGAGCAGGCCTTCGAGATATAGCTGCATGCATGTCTGAAAATAGCTGGGCCATTTTCAAACTTTCCTCTTCTGAATTTGAGAATCTCAGCCTTAAAGATGTCCCACCACAGTTTGTCTGGCCCCGGGGAAAGACTAGCTATTTTATGCAGCGGCCAAATCAGTTAGTGATTTCATAGACTCTTCCCATCCAGTAGTGTCATATGTATAGCTGGAGGAGGCCACCCACATGGTCCAGTGTTGTGGTCTGGTTGCTCTGTAGGAAAAAAAAAAAGAGTATAAAGTCAGCTTTTTGGCTTCTGCCAATTCATCCAGATGATTTCAATTTGTTAGGATTCCATTTGAATGGTCAGCATTACTTTGACAAAGCTGTGCCAATAGGCAACTCTGTTTCTTCGGCAGCCTTTAAGCACTTCAGTATATTTTGGGAGTAGGCAGAGATACAGCTATCTGTTTTACAATCCATTACCCAGATGGCTTCCTAACTGTAGGTCCATTAGGCAACTCCCAAATATGCAAGTGTTTATTTTGTGGCTTTTACACAATAAACACTTTCCTGATCTGGGGATTCAACTGACTGAGTAAAGGAAAGATTATGACAATATCCCTACCTTAGAGGGCCATACATTGAGTTCATTTTTAAGTGGAATCTAGATTACTGCAAATTACAGTAACACATTGCAGGGAACTTGTTCATTAGTAGTCAAATCAGTAAGTGCCAAAAAATTGACCCTACAGCTTTTACAGTCATCTCCAAGGTACTTAAATTGTGTGTGGAGGGTAATATTACCAGGGAGGTTGTTTTCTTTTTTAACCAGTGTTTGGCAACTGTGACTTTGAGCATGAAAAGACCTCAAGACTCTATGAGATTATCTACTGATCACAAAAAAGACTTAAACATTTAAAATGTGATGCAGTTTTATTATGCAGTAAAAGAGAGGAAATAGTCTTGGCACTTATTATGATGTTCCTGGTGTTCAGTAAGTTAACCATCAGCATGAGTCCAACCTCATATTGGCAAGAATCTCATGTTCTCAGAGTTTCCATCTACTAGCTGCCATTTCATTAGGGGGATGGTGTGTGGAGAACAAATGGGTTCTCTTTCCAGACATTCAGACTGTTGTATAGATTGTTAAATCATCAGAGAAATTAAGTGTTTTGAGGCAATGCGGGACTCACACAATGCACCACATGACATATAAGACTTATTTCACAGTGAAGTACTGCATGTACTTGGAAAAGCAAATAGAATTGCTGATATAACTGATTAACTCATTACCTTCAGCAAAAATTCTGATTTTTGGAAACAGATGCAAATAAGCACCCAGTATTAGTTCCCAGTTTCCTATTCACAGTGGGCAGCTAATGACTTTGGATTTGCCATAAAATTTTGTGCCATCTCTTCCATCAAAACATTCAGGAATTACGTATAGAGAGGGAGTTGTTTTCACAATGAAATATAATCCACAAAATAAGTGTCTGGACCAAGAGAAAGACCATTTCATGGCATTTCAGTTCCAATGGTCAGGGGGAAAAAGCCACTAGTTAATGGCTTCCCAGCTGGTAGGCACACACATTCTTTCCTGATTTTTAGTAAATTTATGGGCTTCCTGAGCCAACCAAGAATCTTATATTTACAGAACTGCTAAATTCTCAAAACATTTTATAGACCTAACAGTGAATTGATACTCTAAGGAAGTTAATAAAAGTCTGATGCATAATATGAATAGCGGTTTTTCCAGTAATGTTCCTTCATTGAATAGTATTCATGCATCCATACAACCTCAGACTATTCGCTTGTCAGTTTTATAAGATAAAGTCGGACTTTGTCAGTAATTGGATGGAAGACCTCTAAGGAGAACCTGGCTGCTGCAGGTATTAGCGCAGATGAAAGAGTAGATGGCACTTCTCCTTCTAACAGTAGTGAGCCACAGTCTTAGCGTAGCGCTAAGAGGCAATTTGGGGATAGTGGTTCTGAATAAAACTGGAAACTGAGGCTCCTGACTGTGTATGATCTTTAAATCTCCAGTGGCATTTTCCCTGATTGTTTGGATCTTGGGAATCCATTGGTTTCAGGGGCTGGACTCCTGTCACTTCCAGAAGATGAGGGTAGAGGATTAAACCATGCATATCTACACAACATGGAAAAAAATCATAGGAAACTTCTCAGGTACAAAGTTAAGAGTTTTCTGTCCCCAGCATGAGAATAGCCAATGTAGAGGACAATAGGACCTTAGGTAACAAACCCTCATATTTGTAGTAAGCATTATTATCCCCCTTTTACAGATGGAAAAACTGAGATATGTGTGTTAAGCAATTTACCCAAGGCCATAGACAGATCTTGTCAGATCAGGTAACAGAACTCAGGAGCTCCAAGCACCCGTTAGCTCTGCTTAGACCATTTCCTCTAAGGGCCAGATCCTGCAAGGTGCTGAGCACTTTAGAGTTCCATTGACTTCAATGGGAGTGGAGGGTGCTCAGCATCTCTCGGGAGTCATTTGCAGGATCTTGTCCTATGCTAATATAAAACAGTTCAGTGAAAATGACAAAAGAGTCGTGTTCCTGTTCCTGACAACAGGCAACTTCAGCTCGTTTCTGTAGCAAAGACAGGTTTGCTCAATCGGTTATTGATGGTAAGTGCACTCACCTCGTTATTTAGTAGCTGCACAGCAAAACATACTTGAGGCAAGATAATTTGGGGAAAATCTGGGAAATAAAAATGTCCTTGGTTCTATTCCACCCCAGTGTACATCTGAGGGTGCCTATTTTTATTTACTTTTTAATGCAATTTAAACTCTTAAAAGAAATCTGAACATACAATATCAAAATTCCAGGATACTGGTCAATTCAATCTAAAATTTAGTCTTCTGAATACTTGTCATGTATGTAACTGTTTACCTGTTCCAAACCATAAAAGACCACGCAAAATCTGGAGGAGCTGACCAAAAAAATTACATAGGAATTCCCGTCTCCAAATCTGAAAAATAAGTTTGAGAAATATTTTTACACAAGTTAAAGCTTACAGTGCACCACTATCGGTTCAGGAATAGTTTGGGAAATGAGCTAGCAACTAAGAATTGCATCCTTAGGGACAGAGGGCTCCCTCTCTGCCTGCACTGACCCTCCTCCGCCATCTTTGAACCACTTTTTGTCAGTGGACAGCTGGGTCAGTGGACTCCTCCACCTGTTTGCTCTTCCTCCCCCGAAGGCAGAGATTTCTGTGTTTCCAGATATACAGGCAGCAATAGTTTTAGCACACAGACCAACAGGATTCATCTCATTGCAGTTGCCAGTAAATATCACATGCATTATTTAAGCGGGAGAAGAAGGAAACCAATATAGTTTAAGGTATGTACTCTTAATCTAACAAAGACCAGTGCCCTGACTTCAGCAACGAGGTGAAGCTGCTAAATCAATGACCTCAAAGAGGCTGGTGACTTGATATCACCCAAGCAATCTCCATCCTTTGACAAAAGTAAAGTTAGAGTTTCTTCTGCTCTCCCTTTCCTTTGCTTGGGGGAGTTCCCCTTTCCCCCGCCACTTCACTGCTTGGTGAAATGAGGATTCGTCAAGCAGGAGTATCTGAAGCAGGAGAATCTGAAGCAGGAAGGAGCAGATGGTTGGCTGGGGAGTGGAAGCCCAGCAGACAGTGCTTCACTGGAACTTGAGAGAGGAATTGTACAGGAAAACTCAATTAAGAACCATTCTCAGAAAGGAGAAGGGATAATGAATGAATAAAGAATGCTTGAAAAAAAAGGGATAGGAATCACAGGCAAATGCAGAATTTAGAAGATGATATTCAGATGTATAAAATTTTACCCACAACTAAATTAAAATATTGTCATAATAATCTTAGTCTATTCTGCATACAGAACATCTCACAGTGAAATGTGCATACAAAGCTAGTTTCTCTTGAATTTTATGTGCGACTGTTCATGGCTTTGTTAGCAGCACTGTATATTTGGAATTGACTGAAAAAACTCTGCGTGATTTTTTGCCGGATACAAGTCATATGCCTTGAATGAGGATTAGTTGGATAACTCATAAGCCCTTCAGGGAAAATATGTTGTACAGGCTACTCGTCGTAAGTGGGGATTCATATCAAATCCCACGGGAAGTCATGCACTGCAGTATTTGTTTTTATTTCATTTTACATTTAGTGGCAGTTTATATTGTTCTTCCACTTTGCGGTTGTTAAATAAATAGACATTGCAGCATGATAGATTTTTCAGCCCCTGTAACAATGTCACGTGCTGGCCATGGGATAGCATTATTGATGATAGTTATTGTCCAGTAGGTTTCATGAAACTGTTTATGGCATAAACACAAATTCATCCTCTGGAACCGCTTCTCTAATATCATGTATAAACTGTTTGCCACTGCCATCACCCAGTTGTAGCTTAAAGGGTGGTGTTCTAATCCTCAGATGTTCTTCAGTCTCATCTTTCTTTCCTTTAACCTGAAGATTTGCCCTATCTATTCACATTCTCCTCCACTGTAGGATACTGCTCAGTTTACACTGTGTCTGTCCAACTGCTGACTACTTTTCTGATGCTTTGTCCTGTCAGACCCCTTTCTGCACTTTTTCAGGGCCCGATTCTCCTCTCACTTCCCCTTCCCTTTTTCACAAGTATAACTCCTTTGACTTCTGTACAGTATCTCATGATTTACATTAGTGTGAGAGGAGAAGAGTGCTCTACAAAACAACCCCAGTAATAATATAATTTTCTTCTTCACCATCCACCACCTCCTTGCAACAATCCTCAAACACAGGAACATAGGAATTGCCATACTAGATCAGACCAGTGGTCCTTCTAATCCATTATCCTGCCTTTGGCAGTGGACAGAATCAGATACTTCTGAGAAAGCTCCAAGACACTCTGTAGTAGCCAGTTGTAGTGTAACCTACCCTCAAAAAAAAATTCCTTCCAAGTTTCCATTAGCTAGAATCTGGCTTTTGGCTAAACCATAAGCATGAATCTGTGATTACCCTTTGTCACAGATCTAGTTGAGTTTCCCCTGCTGGGCACCCAGGCTGCTGAAAGGGAATCCAAATGCTGAATCCCATGTGACCGTAGTTTGTGAGGGCTGGGCTGAGTTTAGGCACCTTCCCTGGCTTTGGGCTCCTAGGCATCAGCTTCAGGTGTACACCCTGTGTCTAAGAGAATCTCACATCTCTTGGCAGTGAGGACTCAAGGGTCCAATTGCTCAGCCCAAGAAACTAGTGCCATCTCCCACAAACCTCCACAGCAGCTCTTGCACTTTCCCCTGAATCCCACCAAAAGTGTGAGCCTTCTAGTTTATCTTGCCTAAGTGAGGTGGCTAGGGTCTAGGGTAATGCACTAAATTGGTCTGAGTCCTTCCTGGAGAGACACCCCCAATGAGTAGTGATGGGAAACTGCACCCCCACAACTAGACCCCCCTACTGTAGAGTCGCACAAAGTCTTCACAGGTATGCAATTGTGAAAGCAAACACACACAGAGACAGGCTTTGCACAGGATTCTACAAGACCATTACTCTTTACCTAGGAAATAAAGCAAAAAGCAGTGTGAGCATTTGGGGGGAAACCCACCCCTGAAAACCGTACCCCTCACTCTAGTTCACCGTCCTCTTGGTAAGGTGTCAGGTAGGCAGGAATCCCTCTGCTCATCAGGATGCTGCAGTAGCTCCCCCTCAGCTTGAGCTGGTGAAAATGGCCAAAGATCCAGAGCAGGTCCCTACTCTTTTATAAACTTCCAGTCATCCCTGTCTTGTGACCTACTGGAGAGACCAGGTGGGTGAGCTAATATCTTTTATTGGACCAACTTCTGTTGATGAGAGAGACCATCATGATGCTCTTAATAAAGACATTGTCTTTATGGCTTATTACAAGAATCTTTAACCAACTACGCCCTCTTTTTGTTTTAGGACTACACGAGTGTTAACGGGCCACTTCACCTTGAATGTGCCCTTAGAATATGTGTTAACTATTTATGCTAAACTGCCTGATCCATGTGATGTGACACTGAGCACCTTTCCCAGACCTGAAGAAGAGTTCTGTGTAGCTCAAAAGCTTTTCTCTCTTCCCAACAGAAGTTGGTCCAATAAAAGCTATTACCCACCTTGTCTCTTTAATATTCTGGGACTGACATGGCTACAACAACACTGCATGTGACCTACTGATCAGCCTCAACAGGTGACCTCAGCCCCGCCCCCTACCAGGTGACCTCTCCCCTATTCAATCAGTTCTCCTCAGTAGGTACCTGCCTTTTATCTAAGGTACTTCTATTTGACTAGCGGACCATCAAGGTTTAATGACCCTCTATTGTTACCCCTGGGTCATTACCCCTTGGAATTCCAGTCCAACATGGAGGTTAAAGGATAACAGAGAACATAAACCGTTCTCACATTCAAAAGAGAGTTTGCAGTCTGACACAGATACACATAAAAAGCCTAAATATCAAACAGAATTCATAAGCTATTTATATACAGATTCCCCAAATCAACACCCACCTCCACCACAGTGTGATTTCATTATTAAATACATTCAGATAAATAGAATATAATTTAATAATGTAAGTGTGGTCCAGGACACTGTAGTTGTAAACTAAAGTGAAGAACTGATTGCTATCTTGCAGAGTCCTTGGCAGAAGAGGCAAGCAATTAGATTACCACTAGTATCTTCCTAGGGCTCATACTATATTTTGATTTGGTAACCCCTTTCTAAATGGTGGGGTTATCCAATCATAATCAACAGAACACTTAGAATGGGGATTGACTAACCATTGTTTGTGGGAAGTCTCTTCCTGAGCCGGCAGTGATTGGATTAGTGCCAACTGTTTTATCTTCTAATCAATGCCAGTATGTTAATCGGGTCTTCATTCAGATCATCTAGGCCTCAATATGTGTGGGTCTCTATTTGATTTATTAATCTTGGCTTTTTGAAAACATTAATATGCAGCAGTTCTTCTCAAAGTAAGCGGAAATTTGACATATGACATTTTTATACCACCAGCGTTTCTATGGATATGTATCCCTGGGTGAGGTTTTTTTTTAACCGTGTCACATTTTTCAAACTTTTCTGTGAGCCTAAATAAACTGTGCTTCCTCTGCCTGACTCCTGGGATGTTCCTAGACTTAGTTATTGATTCCTGGGATGGGTACTGTGCTGTTTTGCATAGCTTGTGCTTTAGGATTCTCAAGAGGGAGGCCAAGGAGAGATGCTATCATCATAGCAATCACGAACTCTTCTGAAGCAGATGTAAACCATAAGTGTTACTGTGCCAACGCTGCACAACAGACCCAAACCATTGCCAGGACTAGGGATGACTGCAGGTTACACCTTGAGAAAAAATAATAACAACCTGATTTTTGGAAGCCCAGGTGCTCTAGTATTAGAGTGGGGTTTGGGAGCCTGGACTGTATTTATATCTGGGTTGAACAACTCATTCACTGTGATGCTGGGGAAGTCACTTGATCCTGCGTCTTAGTTAGCTCAACGAGTAAAATAGTTGGTCCTTGATGCAAACAAGACTCCACTGCAGTAATACCTGAACTGAGCTTTCCTGGGTAAATACATTACAAACCCTTAACAAAAAGCCAGTAAAACAATTTCAAACAAATACAAGGGCCAGATCCTCAGCTGGAGTAAACTGAAGACAATGGAGCTATTCTGATTTACACAAGCTGAGGACACGTTTCTATCTGTTCCAAATTTCGGAAGTGATGATGTCTTTGCAAAGACAATGACACAGCAAATCTCAAATAATATTAGGTCCACACTCTGTCATCTATACATAATAAAATGTCTCCTGTGCATTCTAAGCATGGTGTCAACCTAAGTTTAAATTCAGTTTCTTAAATGGTGAATTTACAGAATCTTAAGGAGAAAAAAACAGACAGAAAACCTTATCATTGGAGTTTGGAAGTACGTTGTTGATTTGTAAAATCAGGGTAATAGAATTTAGTACTAGAAAATATACTGGGCACCCTTTAAAAGTTTCCTTTTACTGCTAGGTATTAACTGTACCAGCACTAGTCTTTATTCAGTACAGTCACTGCCTGCAGATGCTGATATTACTTTACCTAATGATAAAATAGTGAAAGGAACATTTATAAGGTCACCTTTTGTAGTCATCTAGTTCACTCCCCTGCCAGTACAGGATGTGTCCCTATGGTTTATTTACTAGTGCTTTTTGCACTCTTGTTTTAGATGCCTCAACTGATATTGATTAATTGAATTTGGTCGGTTTAGAGAGGGCGCAGGGGGAAATGCTATTCTGCTTCAAGCAGTGAATCTCATCTAAAATATTAAATATTGGTTGGTACCAACCAACACTGATGGAAATTCAGCATTACATGAAGGTGACCTGCAAATACAGACAATTTTAATTTGGTCCCTGTGATTTTCCACAGTTGAGTTTTACAGCATCAACTCAGTGAACAAGAAATTATAACAACATCTATTCATTAACAGAACTACAAGATAGGGAAAAATATCTATACACCTCTGAAATATCTGTTTTGATCCCATAAGACAGGCAACAGTATTCAAGCTCTGAAATTGTTTATAAAGTAATCAGCATTAATTTGTTCTGTTCAGATTTTAATTATATACCATAGGCCTTCCCGACAGGACACTACCACAACTATAGCTGTCAAATGGAAATTAATTTGCTAGTGGATGACCACATACTTCATGAATTATACATGAAACTTTCTCTCATTGTGACTGTTGCTAAAAGACTCTTTCATCATCCCTCCATTTAAAAAGAACGACAATTGTTTTTAAATAAGTCTGATTAGCAAGTAAGTAGATGATGAAGTGTTGAGAATGATTTCTAAAATATTGTTCACAGCACATTTCTTATTGACATGTTTTGCTACAATTTGGGTCACATTGTCCTTTTCTTAGTGTTAGGCAGAATCCTGTCCGACTGATGGGTAGTCCACTGCATTTACTTTCAAATACAAAACTGATAGCTAGATTTACATTTCTTCTTTATAAGACTCAGCCTTAGCAAACAACCCTTAGATTTCAGACATAATTCTGTTATTCAAATGGGAGAAGAGTTTGATAGCTATGCTAATCACTTTTATCTGAGAAAACATAACTAATAGCTTGGTTACATTTGCCTACATTTATGAGCATAATTTTAGCACATAATTTTATTGCACTATAAAACATAATACTGCATTAGTCCGCTCTTTAAAAAAAAAAGATACCTTAGAGTGATTTGCACTTAAGCCTTCACAGTACATTTAAATGACAGTATCATTTTAAAATTTTGACCTTTTTGAATTAATGAAAAAGAGTCTCATGTAACAATTATCCATATAAGGCCATTTCCTACAGACATAATATTTGGTGAAAATGTTTAAGATATTCATGGCAGCACTGATTGCTTAAGATTGTAGTGAGTCAGTTATTCTTATGTCTATATTGGATGGAATGAAGATAATCTTTTCTTATATTGCATGGAAAGGATCTCTTAAAACTATGTACACATTAACAAATTATGTGGAAGAAAATAGGAACGCTCTACATACAATAATTTTTCATAGAAGACCTGTAGTCAGTAAAAATAATCATGTCTTCAGTGCTGGCAATACAGTGAAAGAGAAAGAGAAATAAAGCTTTATGGTGCAAGATGATCAGTTATTTCTATCCATGATTTGAAAAGTCTTGTGAGTGAATATGGAGATAATGTGCTAAGAAGAAATCTCTCTGAAGTAAAGTGCGTTAACATTTCCTCTTGGGAAAGGTCATAGATAATGATATTAGAATTATTTCCCCAGGAAGATATCTATGTCAGTAGCCAGAAGAGTACACTAGTGACATGTAAGAAGTCTAACACGCACAATACTTTGTACCTACATAGAGCCTGTCATCTGAGGATCTCAAAATGCATTCATGAATTTTATCCTAATCATCCTCTAGTGTAGGTAAGTATTGTTATCCCCATCTTGCAGATGGGCAAGCTGAGATATGCAGAAGTTAGATGGTTTGCTCAATGTCACATAGAGTCTGTGACAGAGCGTGAAACAGAATTCAGGTTTCCATGCTCTACCTCAGTCACTGATTAGGGTTAGGCAATGGTCTCTTCTCAAGGGAGTCCCAGTGGGCCAGCTGTAGATCTTCTCAATAGCCTGCAAGGTAGGAGGCAGGTTCTTTTCCAGAATAACTGTTGTTGTTTTTTATGGCGTGCACTTTTTCATACACTCAACTCCACAAACATTTACACACACCCTTTACTTTACCTACGTAAATAGTTCTGTGTTCTTCTGTGTAAAGGTAAGCATCTACATAATTGTTTGCAGGATCAAGGTTAACCTCATCTAAAATAATCGAGATCTTAAATTGAGTAATCTCATGTTTGTTTAGTGACAGCAAATGAAATCACATTGCTAAGGTGTGTGCTGTTAGTACTTCGGATTTGACATCATTTTTTCACTTATTTGATTTCACAGGACCTTGATGTTTGTGATAGAACTAATATGGTATATTGCATTAACTTACAATGCTAATATGGCTCCAGTGTATAGCTATGTCATTACATTTTCAGCCTTTGTCAAACTGGAGACTTGAGAAGCATGCCTGCTTGGGCTTTCCTGCATTGTACTGCTGCAGGATACACTAACACTGAAGTCACTGAGGAAGCTTTGGACATGGTATTTTAGATTGGGATAGTGCCTTCTCCCACACTGAATCACAGTGATTAAAACAAAAAGAATACGAATATCTAAATATCTTCTTTCACAGTGTGAGCAAATGTAAATTGTTTTGAAAATAGCAGAATGCAAACTGATCTGTTAATTCATTTCAATATACAGTGTTGACAGGTCTTGTGATTTTATAGCGAATCTCATGCTATTAGGATGTTTCTTAACTTTCCAGCTCTGAGTCATCTAATTTCATGAGAATCTCAACTTTCATGTTTTTAAAAATCAGTTTTCTAGTCCTTGTGATTGTGGAGGGAAGCTTGAAAATAGGACCCAAGGTCAACGGAAAGGTCAGGCATCAGAAGGCAAATTAAAAGAACCCAAAATTTATTATTTTTCTTCAAATCTGAGTTTTTAACTCATGATTGTTGGGACCTGACTCTATTTTCAAATAGTTGGGATTAACAATACTAAATTCAGTTCCAATTTTCCCAGAGGAATTAATGTTAAAGAGCACGAAGGTGAAGAGTCTTGTGCATAAAAGCTCAAGGTAACAAGTGCTGAACAGGATGGAGTGTGCCAGAAAACCTGTGAGCACTATGAAAAGGGAATACTAAAGAGGGCCTGTGTCCCCCTGCACCAGGTTAGAGCAGCCTGAGCTACTCTACATGACACCAAGTGAAAACAACCCTAAGGGTCTGAAATTACAGCCATGGATCAATGTGATATAAGAACCTCCCAGCTACTACTCCTTTTCCCTGCTACACCAGCACAGGGATTGGGGAAATTGTGAAAGAGCCCCCACATTGCGTTACACTAGGCTGATCATCCCTAACCCAATTAACCTGGCTTTACAGGAAGATTACGCTTGTAACAAAGCACAAAGTGACTACTCCACCCCAGAGAATCTGGATCTCCAGGGCAACAACTTTTCCCCTCACTCACACTGGGGTAAATCAGGAATAATGCCAAGGAAGTCAGTGGAATTACATGAATGTAAAATTGGTGTGAAAAGTCAGTCAGGCACTATAATTGTACTTCCACATGCTTGCTCTCATTCCATCATACATATTACTTGGTATTTGCTTGCAACTAAGCAATTGCAGTGTTTGGAAATCAGCAGTAGCCTTTTCTTTCTACAGTCTGATTCTGGTAGTTGTGGTTCATGAGCTCATGTCTAAGCGCATTGTTCAATCTTCCACAGATACAGAACATATACCCAGAAAGCTACTGCCCAGAGAAGTTAACAGGGCACAGCTGTGGCACTCCTATACTGGATTCCCAAAAAACCTGCACAAAAAAACTCCCATTGACTCCAGTAGGTTTCAAATCAGCCCTAAGTCAGAGTTTTTGTACACATATAAAGTAAAGAATGGATGTGTTTGAAGCAGTAGGTTAAGGAGATTTGCTGACCCCACCCTTTTGAATTCTTGGACCCCTTTCCTTTCTTTAATACGTCACGGAATAGAACACATAGCACAGAATATGGATGCCGCCTACTGTGTAAAAAGATTCAAATCTAAGATTAACATTTTAGCCTTAATTAACACAGTTGTGTGTGTAAAAACAACGAGGAGTCCTTGTGGCCCCTTAGAGACTAACAAATATATATGGGCGTAAGCTTTCATGGGCTAGAACCCACTTCATCAGATGCATGGAGTGGAAAATAGAGGAGCAGGTATAAATACATGAAAAGATGGGAGTTGCCTTACCAAGTATGTTTAACGAGACAATTCAATTAACAGTAGGATACCAAGGGAGGAAAAATAACTTTTGTAGCGGTAATGAGAGTGGCCCATTTCAAACAGTTGACAAGAAGGTGTGAATAACAGTCAAGGGAAATTAGAATGGGGGAAATTAGGTTTAGGTTTTGTGTGTGTGGAGACAGAGGAAAGAAAGTCTGAAATGAGGACGGAGTATCATCCTTAAATTTGAATTCATCTGCTTTCATTAATTTAAGCAAGCTCCCCTCCAAAGGACAAAATCAATGAAGTTGCACCCACTGAATTTGGCTCTTAATGTTATTAAAGATAGTCTTTAAAATGTTATTTCTTTGTGTTTTTTTGTTTGATTGATTAATATTTTTAAAGTACGTAATCATTCACCAAGAAATTTCAAACATTCCTACCAAAACAAAATAATCCATACCTACCATCAGAACCGCTATGCTAGACCACTATTTACTTTGGCAAATGCCCTTACACTTAGGCTTTTTTAAGTTCATATTTAGGACAAAGTTTTCAACCTTGGTGACTTAAATTAGGCTCCAAAATCCATATTTATATAATTAAATAAGAGCAGCCTGATTTGCAGAGATGCAACTCCTATCGACTTTTGTGGTGCTCAGCACCTATGAAAATCAGGCCATTTTTATGTAGTTGCCTAAATATGGCTTTAAGTTGCTTAACTTTAGGCCCATAAGGTTGAAAGTACTGGCCTGAGCAGACAGAACAGCATTGAAACCAATGAGAGTTGAGGGACCTCAGCATCTTGCAGGGTGGAACCTTAGAACATGAAATCTAAACAGAGCTTGCTTTTTTGTTGCCATTCTATTGAGCAGTGCCTCTTAATAATTTTCCCTATGTATTTCATGTTTAAATAAAAATACCAACAGTCACTGGCATACTTGATGATGCATTAATGACTGTCTTATTTCTGGGCCAGATCCAATGCCTTTTGGAAAGCTTCAGACTAACTTCAATGGGCTTTGGATCAGGCTCTCTAAAACCACTTTTGAATGTGGGCCTGAACCAAAATAATGGTTTGATTAAATCTGGATCATGATCATCATAATAAATAGCAAATAATGATAATTAATACTTTGCACTTCTACAGATTTTAACTTGAGGATCTCAAAGCTCTTTATAAATACTGGTGGACAAAGCTTCACAAACAACCCCTTAAGGTAAGAAAGTATCAGTATCCCATTGTCCTCATAGGAAAACTGAGGCATGGAAAGACTAAGTGACCTGTTCAAGGTTACATGGGAAATCCATGGCAGATTTGGGAATAAATTGATGAATACAAGTAAGATCTCCTAACTCCCAGCCCTGTGCTACAGAAAAAGATCATCTTTCATTGCTGTGGTCAACGGCTATCATTTTTTAATTACTGAATAGTTTCATAACATGATAATTTTCCATTACATTCATATAACTTAATAATAATAATAATAATAACAACAACAATAATAATATTCCTCAAATTATAAAAATAAAGAAATAAATTCTCTATTACCCACATTCCCACCTGGACTTAATTTTACAACTGTGATACAAGTCCTTAAAAACTCTAGAGTTTAAAATGGAAACACTGTTAAACCCTTAACCGTAGTGGCATGATTGTATATAATACAGGCAAAGTAATAGCCAACTAGGTAGCTGTTCACTTAACAGTTAGTAGTTCATTCATTTTTATAAGAACAAAGTTGATGTCCAGATGATGAAGCTTCCAGTCAGGGAAAAATGAGTAGCAACTGGAGTATAATAAGAATGTATGAAAATTAGAGAAAAAGGAAATTGGGAAAACCATTTTGTCCATGGCGGCCCATCTAATTATTTCCTAAATGGGAAAATGTTTTTGCCTTACCTGGTTGGTCACTCTGCACATTCGACATGAAAAATGCTTCCTGACATCTGTTCTGAATTTTCATTTTAATTTCAAGGTATGCTTCTTTGTCCTATCATTTTTGTTAGCCTGAAAACAACAACATAAAATGACAGATTCTAAACTAGTTACATTTTAAAAATTGTTTTACTTTTTTTTTTAAGAGTTTCAATAACTTACGCTGTTGCCTCTGCCTTAGTAAAGTGATGTTTTCTAATTGCAGTCACATCACAAAATTCAATACCACAGAACAGACTTTCACATATTTTTCTAACCAGGATATTCTGCATTGGAAGACTTGAAAACAGAGAGAAAATTCAGCTCCCAGAATGAAAACGGGGCTAATTACCTTTCTCTTTCTTTGGGGCAAAATAATTCCAAAATGCATTTTGTCTGTGTGCCTGTCTTCATTTTTAAAGTGCCTGTTATTATTATTTCTCCTGTGGAAGGGCCTAAGGATCTTTGCTAGCACTGTATAAACAAACAATACCCACAATTCTTTCCCAGAATGTTCACAAGTTCCCTGCAGTATCTTAGTTTGATATTTAATGTACATTCTCGGTAGCACTTAGGGATTGATAGCAATTAGTATTATAAACCAGGTGGCTCTTTACATACTGGTCATTCCTGTGGCAAGAAAGCTAGGTTTTCAGAGTCTCCAATCAGGCTGTTCTGAAGACCAGAGCAGAGTCTCTGATCAGACAAAACCACGCCGTAATGAGAGCAAGGCTCAGATATCTAGATTATCTTCCCAAACAGGGAAAGGTAGTCAGACTGGCAGTCCATGCTAATAAATAGACACTGGAACTCCAGTTCACCAGACCACATTACCAAACAGAGACTGGGCTTAGAGCAGCAAGCTCTCTTATTAAACAGAGACTGGGACTCAGGTCAGCTGGCTATAATACTTCATCAGAAACTGAGCTGTAGTCTTTATTTGATGAGATAGCCTTTTGTTCTGAGCCTGAGATAAGCATTCACCTCTGAGAGAGACTGGGGTTCAGCTCAGCAGACTTTTTTGCTTTCATAAGAAGTTAAATAAACTTAACATGAGATCTGATGACTAGTATCAATTTCACATGTCTTCAAATTACCTACTTGGTCACAAGCTAGTCATTAAAACATTTATACCATTCTCTGATGTGAAATAAGCATATAAAACATATGCTACTTACTAATCTCACTAGTCAAATCCATATAAGCATCTTTAGGCCTGATTTAATGAAAAATAAGTTTCACACACCGCATATAAATTATCTTTAGCCTGGTAGCACACAGCATCATTATTTTGCTTCCCACAAATGAAATATGGGTATTGGGAAGGTCTATTTTAATCCCCACTAAGAAAACTGATGTAATGTTTGTAACTGGAATTTGCATCTGACTTACTGGCATAACAATAGTCTTCATTGTGCTGTTCTTACGCATTGAAAACCAAGTAAAAGCATATCTGAGAGTTGGTTTACATTTCTCCTTTCATCCTCTGCTTGCCTCTTCTCCTATTGTAAATCTTTAGGTCCCAATCCTGCAATGAGATTGCCAATCTCTTAAATCTGCACAGACCCTCAAGGAAGTCAGTGAGGCTCTGTGTAGGCACAGAGATCTGTGCACAGAGTGCTCATTGCTCACAGAGCCTTCCATGAGTTTTTTTTTCCTCCAGTAACGGAGTTTGCTCACACTTTTCCAGTATGGTCTACCAGTGAGGCTTCTAGTTTTCACTCAGTTTAACTCCAGTTGTGGGCAAAATTAATTGAATCTTAAGTTTTAGGTATATACTTATCACCCCAGAAAAAAATCTCTTCCCCGCCCAAAATTGCATCATTGGCAGGGTGCATTATGGGCTTGGTCCTGCACTAATGCAGTCAATGGGAGTTTTATCATTGACTTCAGGTAGTGGCCACAGCTGGAGGCAGAATACCACATCCAATGGACCTATGGCCTGATCTAATGTGGAACATCTGTATTTTTCTAAATATAATATTAAAAAACTAAAGATATTTTAAGAGGAAATATTGGAAAAATAAGTATAAAAGAGGAGCCTTTGGCAAGTGTTTTAGCAGCAGTAACACTTGAAAGCAGGTAGGCAAAAGTGGCATGGAGTCAGTCATCTACTTGGAATCAATTTCCAGCAGTGGATAAAGAACAGAATCTGTCTGATTCTAAAGTAGGTGGGTGTTGCCTAAGCCATCTGAACAGAGGAGCTCCCGCTGAGATTCACTATGGCTCCTGATTGTTAAACAAGAGAATAGTCACCAGAAAGTGTTGAAATGTTGTAAAGTTGAATAAACAGAGTGAAGAGCGTGTAGCTGTGACCTGTCTCCGGACAGGTTTTAAATTAACGTCTCCTTGTATGGGTTTGATCCAAACCCACTGGAGTCAATGGGAGACTTTCCAAAGACTTCAGTGGATTTTAGATCAGGCCATCTAAGCTTAAACAGTTATTATGCATATCCTACTTTTTAAAAAAACCCAGGAAATACTTTTCTTTCCCCCTTCACTGTGTCATTTTTTTAAATTACTTATTTATTGGAATATCCTTATAGTGGTTCATTCAGGAAGGAGCCATTTCTTTGTAGAGGGAAAGTCTGGGGAAAAGTTCCATTGATTGTGAAACCCACCAACTATTTGATGCATGCTACACTTTTGTCATGAATTTACACATTTTCAGATTAAAGTCCCCAGAGAGCAGAAATAAAAGGTGTCTAAGTTGCTGCTGAGTTGAGGCCTTCGCCATAAAAGTGAAAAATCTAGTTCGTAGGTAACAATAGTAAGCTAATGCAAATGGTCATTGACTTCATTATGGAAATCTTTGGCAACAACTTTTCCAGACTCATGTTAAGTCTTAAGAGAGAAATGTTTCAATACAGAACCACTTAATCATTTATATGAATGAAAATGAGTGCAAACAGATTGTTGAGATGGCTTTAAGATCACCTCTTTTTTCTTGTATAGAATACCCACTATAATTACATTTTGCCTGTCAGTTCATAAATTTTGCTTATTACAAAACGGGCATTATTGATTGCTTTTTAAAAGTACTAAAACTAAGCTCAGAGCAGTAGATCTCTCAGCAAATTCAAAACATACTATCATTGAAACTAATCACTGGCAAAAGGACTGTGGAAAAACTGTCCAAGTTTATTGTAAGCCCAGTGCAAAAAATTGAAACTACCATGAGTTTTAGTTTAGTAACTTGGCTTTGAGTTTAACATGTTTTAAGCCACAATGAAAAAAAGATAAACTTATTTGGCAAAGCCGGACACTTTTAAAGCCAGCATCCTGTAATTGTTTCCTCATTTGGCCTGGCAGCCTAAACAAAGATAAAAAAAATCCTATGACAAAACACTGTAAGATGTTCAGAAAGAAAGAAAGAAAGAAAGAAAGAAAGAAAGAAAGAAAGAAAGAAAGAAAGAAAGAAGTTATATTTACCTGAGCTGTCCTAAATGTATTTTCTAAACTGACTATAGCGGCTCATTGTTTTGTACTTTTCAGGTAGGATTCAACAAAACAAAATCAAAGAAACTCACTAGTCTTATGGTAAAAGCCTGAATTTAAAAATTGCTTGACTTGAATTACATTGCCAGCAGCAGACATGCTAACACAGTCAACCATATCAGTATAGAAGAGCCAAAGTGGATGGCAGGCAGCATGTGAAGACTCAGCCTCTTTGAGATCAGTTGATTAAACCATGCCAGCTGAGATTTATACACATTGGGAATATCCTTATTTACTCTCAGTAAGAAATAAAAGTGATCAGAAAGGATTTAGAGCTGGCATTCTCATTAAAATAAGGACAGAGGCTGACATCTACAAATAGTCAATCTCTGCTAAATAGTATTTCTGGGGCAGGGGTAGGGGGAGTCCGATAGTAGTAGAAAAATTAACAATTTTTGCAGCTGCATTGAAACTAAACGATAAAAATACTGAAATGCATTCATACTCTTACTTCTCTTTGTGCTGTTTTGTTGCCAGTCATGAACTACAACTGAAAGAAAACAGGAGGTAGCTACTGCTCTGGCCGGGAAACAATGCCCTATTCAAAGGTAGTATCTGTTCTTAATATCAAGACACAAATTTAACTATCCACTGGTAGAGGAAAAAAACATTTATGTCAATGTCAAGCCAGGAAAGCAATTATGTACTAACCTAAAAAGTTAACAAAATGGAATACATAAAAATATTTTTAAAGTGGAAATAATTTAAGAACCTTCTAAATATCTTAACAGTGCACTTGGCTACACTTGGATTTAGGAAGTAATATTTTACGTGTAGCAGTAGATTTTTTTTGCAGCTTGAAATCCAAAAACAGGGCTGTACTCCATCAAGAAATGACAACAGCAAACTTAGTGCCACTGTGGAAGTAGTGAATGCAAATCCTGCAGTATTTAGAAAGACGCCAGATAATAAGACCATTATTAAACAGGTATGGTCAGGGCAGCTGTGTTCAGAGAACTTATTGTATTCACTAAGCCGGGACTAGGTACACATGATTACAGAGCTAGTTTAATCAGAATGTGCAAAAAAGACCTTTGGTCACTAAGATTTAGAGACACCAGAACAAATTCTATGTAATTACTTGTGAAACCCATTATAAATTAGGGGTTTATGCAAATATCACTGCAGAAAAAATCTGACCCCAGATCAAAGAGCCTTTCACAGCATCAGCCAGATAAAAAGTAGTGTGGACGAACCCTGGCTCACAATCTAGTTATCGACTTGTGACACATGTGACAGAGACACTGCTAAAGATCATATGCAACATTTCCATTTCATGGATCTTAAAATATACAAGGAAGCATAGAGGACTAACATTCAGAGAGACTTGGGTACTATTCCTGGCTTGGCCACTGACCTGCTGGGAGAACTTAGGAAAGTCACTTCACCTACTCTTGTATCAGTTTCCCCCTCCAGAAAATGTGAATAATGATACTTCTTTGTTAAGCGCTTTTGCCAGAAGCTGGGAATGGGTAACAGGGGATGGCTCACTGGATGATGACCTGTTCTGTTCATTCCCTCTGCGGCACCTGGCATTGGCCACTGTTGAAGGACAGGATACTGGGGTAGATGGACCTTTGATCTGACCCAGTATAGCCGTTCTTATGTAAAGCTACAGATGAGAAGAGCTATGGAAGAACTAGAGATTATTAATGCAATATAATGAGGATGCAGCTTTATTATTTAAGCTCTTCTAAGTTGCCCAAGAAAATCAGTCATATCTGCACATGTAGCCATAAGCAACTGTATGCACAGAGATACCTTTTTGAATCCTTAACCCAAATTTCAACATAAAGAGCCAGGCTCATTGGTGCACTCCAACTACTTTGTGCCCCTTCAGTGACACAAACAGACATAAAACCCATTTTAGCTGGCTAGTTAAGCTAGGAATCTTGTCCATTACTTTTTGGAAAAAATACTATGGGCCAGATTCATTGATAAACTCTGTCTGCTTTAGGCCTTTTCAATGACATAAAGCAGCCATAAACCTGATTTGACTAGCCAGTTTGCTTTGAGTCACCAGGGATACACAAAACAGCCAGAGATTGCAGGAGAATCTGACCTAAGTTTTAAATGAACTGTTTTTCACTAACTAAAAAGCATAAGCAGTGCAGTATTCCTTTTATGTATTAAACCCAATCCAAAACACAGTATACTCTTTGCTCACTTTACTGAAAGCATCTTTGTTGCTTAAGCAGCTGTAAATTATATTCTGAGACTCATTTCACAAAAATGTCTCCTGTACAAACTGGAAGGAAACTGAAATGGTCTTGATATGAGCAATGGGACAGGTAACGTGCCACAGAGATTTGATTTTATAGAGGAGCACCTGGACAAGAGATCAAGCACTGCTGTGACACATCAGGTAGAGAAGTGCTCAGGACCTATCTACACGACTGCATGCAAGACATTCATCTGATATGGCTACAACAAACATAGTTCACCAGCTCCTCATGCCAGAATTTATCTTGGCACAGCTACATCTCTATCCTGTTGGCCACTCCACATTAACCGCACTGCACAACTATGTCTATATCAATATAGATTCTGGGAAAATCTGAGCACTCACACGAACATAATTCCATGCTCCCTCAGGTGGTGGGGCTAAGGACAGAGGATTGTGAGAGTTTTTCACACAGTGCAAGGTGCTTTGAAAAGTCCTCCCTCGCAGAGATTGGTAGGGCAGGATAGGCTTATCCAATTACACAAATACATTAGACTGTACTGTCTACACACCAGATGAACTATGTTTAAAACCAGTTAACAACCTGACTGTTGAATTACAGTTCTGCTTGCAAGTTGGGTCACACCCATATTGTTCGGTATATAATAAAAAGCTATACTGTGTTGGAGGATCTGATTATAATACCCATTAGATCCATCTGTACTGAAAGACCAGACCGTGTTTTGGCTGTTTCAGTTACTACTGTATTGTAAACCGGTCCCACAAAACAATAGCTTTCCATAGTGTTCATAGGACCTTAGGAACCATTTTGTATGTGAACATAAATTGTGTGTGGAATCAACAATGTTGCAGTCTGGTTACAAGCTTAATAAAAATCTGTAGTGAAGATAGGTCTTCTGAGGTTAGCTAATTTGCAGCTCAAAGAAGATGGTGTCTCCAGGAGAGACTATAGCGCCACATAAAAGCATACAGACATTTTGACCAACTGAGTACAAATACAGGAGTGTAAAGAAAGCAAAGGAATGCTGTGAAGAGCTTTTCTTTCAAAGAGAAAAAGATCCATCCCTGTTCCATTTTGAGTAACTCCTCTTAATTAAAAGCTCCATTCTTATTGCGAATCTAGTTGAGGAGATCAACACCTAAGCACTCAGCTCAGGACAAGGAGTTAGAAATGTGTAAGAAGTTATGGGAGTTCATGGGCTTTTATCGCTGAGCTTTGAAGTCAAAAGTCAGAGATGGAATTCCTTCTATTCAAAAAAGGTACAATATAGACTAGAAAACCAATAATGTATGCCATATCAGCGAGTGTGATGAAATAGAATGCAGTGCCAAGACATGATACAATTTATCAAAATCCATGGTAACCCCAGAGTAGGACTAAACATCTAGTAAATAAATTGGCAACATTGGGACCTGATTTGGTGGCCATGGCAACTTGGCTGCCTTGTTGGTAAAAATAGAAATAAAAAATATCCTAAAATAAAACATTTTTTCCTGGAGTATGTGATTCTGTGAGTGTACTGAAAATGCAGCCAGGCCATCCTACTTGTTGGAAGCTGATGCTCAAGTGAAAAGGAATCACTCTCCTCCACAATGAGGGAATCTGTCTAGGTTTGTGGAAAGGCACTGGGTTTATTATCTCACAAGGTTCTAGGCTAAATACCTACAAATTAGAGTTGAACAAATAATTTGTGGCAGATAATGTACTCAATGGGTTCAATTCATTGGTCCAGACAAATCTGCTTGGTACAGGACTTGGGGTGAGGATGCAAAAGTGGCTTTACACCACCCTTACACTCTTCTCCAATCCAAAGCTGGCCAAGGAGCTATTCTGGCAGCTGGGTATTGCTGGAGTACACAAGCACTCCAGCTAGGCCCCCAACAATGCCCCTAAGCTGGGAAGATGTCAGGAAGAGGTGACATTAAACCCACTGTGAGGGTTCTGATTTCCCCAGAAGAAAATTATTAATGCTTTAAATAATAATATGGTATTTAGAATTTAGCACTGTATATAATCAAAGCACTGCGCAAACATTAACTCATTAATTCATCTTTGTGACCCCTCTGCAAGATAAATATTATCATCCCTGTTCTACAGATGGGGAAAGTGAGACAGAAAAATGAAGCAACTTTCCCAAGGCTATGAAGCAAGTCACAGGCAGAGCCAGGATTAGAAAGCAGAATCTCTTAGCAGTCAACCCTCTGTTCCTTCTTCCAGATCACACTGCCCGTTTCTACAGATTGTGCTGCCCCTCTACACCTAGACACACCCTTGAGTAGCTGGCTAATCCTGGTTGAATAAATGTAGCTTATTTCTCTTTTCACAGATTGTCCAGGAGTAGAGCATGTTTTCCACAGAGCACATCAGCATATCCTCAGGGTGACTTACATTCACTTTTTAAATGTGTTTGTATGTTTTTTCTTTCGCCCCATAAAATGATCACAAGCACTTCAGTGAGTGTGTGTGATTCACTATTTGAATTCTGAGCTATATTGATGAGTTGTAATTGACACGGTATATCTTGTCACTGGTTAAATGAGCATAGCAATACTCATAATCAGGAGGCAAGTTTGAAAAAGCTGTAGGAGCTTTGAATCTCTCAGGGAAAGGCAGCAGTTTGAGGGAGAGGGAACAGAGAAAAAGAACTAGGGAATCTTGGAAAACGTTTAAACCACTTCTTTCCTAGGCCTAACAGGCCTTGCCCAAAGAATTATTCCTAGAAAAAATTACATCAGTGTAAGATTTCTTACAGAGTTTAATTTTTGTTTGTCACATAGACACAAAGTCCCTGTGCGTGCACTCCTAGTGGTGAAGACTGCTCAGTTGTTTAATTGTTTCTGTGCTAGGATTCTGGCAAAGGGATTTGGAAAAGATGTCCGTCCCCCTTCCCCGCCCCATAAAAAACATCCAGTATGTACTTATTTTGTTATCACCAGGGTCATTAACACAATGCAACTGTGTGCATAAACAGTCCTAGATGTGAAGGGTGCTCTCAGAGCTTTACCTAGCTCATTTAATTGCCTCTATGCCATGGGTCTGGCTAGGGGACCCGGGAACCATTACCCTAACGTCTCAAACAGTGTCATCTTCCATAGAAAATACATCACTTCCAGTGCAAGTACTTGTGCACACTTCTAAAACTGAACCCAAACCAAACCTTTTTAAAGATTCTGAAATGTAAAAGGGGTTCTGATTATTATTTTTAACCCGCTGTGCTGAAAATAAATGCAAGAAAGGCTATTTGCATTGGAGAAATTGGAAGAAAAACATTCTGGAAAGCTGGAAAGGAGGTAATCCCGCTTTTAATCAGGCTTCTAGCTAGATTTGGCAGACTCAAGGAATGTCAGGTAAGTTTTGGGCAAGCATCCAAAACAATGGGTTGCCTATCTGAACCAAGCCCAGACTCTGAACTCTTTGAGATTCACTCATCACTATATAGAGTCACTTCACAGTCAGAACTATTTATGAGAAATCCCTAGAACACAGAGAGATACCACTGATGATGGGGAATTGTATGAAAACCTAGATAAATGACCAAAGAGTCTGCTCAGAGTACCATCTAAATGCTACGTGACATTAGACAATGGCATTTACTTATCCATACTATTTAATGGCACAGATATATACGTACAAAAGTGTGTAGAAGACTTAAAATTCTTCTCTTTTTCTCAGATCCTTGTATTTTGCCTAGTGTGCACCCTCATTTCTTTTATGTCTTTATAAATAAGCTTATCAGATCAATTCAAAAGAACTGTCTTGAGTCAACAATTTACTCACCACAATTGCATGAGCTACAGAATGCACTCTGATTAGTTCTAATTTCAGGGTTATTTCATTATTCTCTTCCTCTTCCTTAAAGTATTTTTTTAATGAAAAGAAAAATATATATATTGTGACGGGGCAAGGCCAGGTGGCTATACAAATGTAGTGGGAGATAGATATATTAGCTCCAGGCTAAACAAATCCCTGGTAGCAGGATAGGTGAAATGGCTGCTGCTCCAGGTCAATTAAGACACCTGGGGCCAATTAAGAACTTTCCAGAAGGCAGGGAGAATGCTAGGTTGATTGGGACACCTGAAGCCAATCAGGAGCTGGCTGAAACTAGTTAAAAGCCTCCCAGTCAGTCAGGTGGGGGTGCATGTCAGGAGTTGTGGGAGGAAGTTGTGCTGTTGGAGAGGCTGAGTAGTACACACCATATCAGGCACAAGGAAGGAGGCCCTGAAGTAAGGGTGAAGTGGAGCTTGAGGAAGTGAGGGCTGCTGTGGGGGAAGTAGCCCAGGGCATTGTACATGTCATGTTTCTAAAAGGTCAGCTACCATAGCTGATACTATTAGGGTCCCTGGGCTGGAGCCCAGAGTAGAGGATGGGCCCGGGCTCCTCCCCCTTTTGCCCCCTGATTAATCACTGAGACTGGGAGACAACAGAGACTGTGCAAGGAAGGATAGCTTCTCCTCACTTCCCTCGCTGGCTTATGATGAAAATGGCTCAGTAGACTGTGACCCTTGTCTCTAGAGAGAGAAGGGTTACATGGAGGGTCACAGTGAGCCTCTGAGGCTAGCGAAATCCACCAGGAAATGCGGGACTCACGGAGGCAAGGATAGAACTTTGTCACAATATATATTGAATGATGGAGATAAGAGATTTTTCCGCCTACTCATGAGTGATCTTTGAAAATACCAGTCTTTGGAGCTATCACCAACACCACAGTTACAGCTATTGTGGCTGAGTACTTATGGCTCCAGAAACTCATCTGGTGTAAAGCTTAGTTCCAACGGAGCTACATCGAGTTACATCTGCAGCGTGTCAGGTCCAATGGACTCTGTAATCAGTAAAGTCAATGGTGCTTTGCTGCTTTACACCAGCAGAAAAGAGCTGGTCCCAGGAATTCATAATCAATGCACTCATTGCCAATCTTTAGAGGAAGATCTGGCCCCATAGGTTAAAATTACGGAGAAGTTTGCACCTAATAAACCTTGTAGACAGACAAGTGACAGAACACATGAACGAAGTCAAAAAGATCAGAGAAGAGTACTGAGGCTATGTAAAAACGAAGCTCATTCCAATTGTATTGACATCTAAATGTTGCCATTCCTATTTTACACTGTACTGTGAACAGGCTTGGATGTTTGTTATAGATGAATGGAGCTGATTATCACTGATTACAGATGTGCTAATTAACTCAGTTCTGTTTGTTCAAAAACTCTATTAATAATCAATTCTGAAAGATTCAGGCAGCCATGTGCAGCGTGACATAGCTTTTAATCACCATCATAGGAAAACGTAGCAGGTCCTTCATGGAAAGGGGGCCAAAAAAAACAATGCAACAAATTGTTGGCAGAAAATCAATGCACCTAAAATAGACCACATTTTTAACTAAGCAGTTTGCAAATTACCTTAGCCACCCCAGCAGTTCAGACAATGAGGCTGTAGAGCCTAACCCATGAAGCAAAGTTTTAATCTGCATTGTGCAATTTTGACAAAGATCTTTTACACATGAGTCAGGTAGACTGCACCTGTGATTCATAGGGACTTACCCAGATGTACGCTGACCTGCTTTGAGTGAACATGCAGTTGCCTTCGAGAATCAATCATGGGTCTGGGGAACACCATTTTTATCCATAGAAGAACTGATAACGTATTCACAGTTGGAGTTATACAGGGAATGATTTTTCTGTTATACAATAGTTAAGGTTGTGCCAGCATTCTCTTTCTGAACCCCTATATTTTAGGGATTTATAAGGTGGCCATAAACATTCCCTCTAACCTGAAACTAAGCCGTATACTGAGATCACATTTATTTTACCAGTGACCACACACATGCAGAGCTTGACATTATGTGAGTTTAAAAGGGAAACGTAAGTTTGTCGTGTTGAGAAACTTGTTTAGTTTCTGAAAATTGAAAAATAGTTTCAACATTAAGAAAAAGAAAGAAAGAAAGAAACTTGGCAAGGCACTAGTCCGTGTTCTGCTCTACTGTCTGGTAGGAGTTCCAAAGAGAAATGATCAGTCAGTAAAGCTATTGAGGTTTGTACAATTGCAGTAATTTTTCCACCACAAAATTTCCATAAGGACTTCAGCCCCCAGAGAAACCATGATGATTTATTACTGGGTCAACAATCAAATTATTTTTAAAACTGCCTAGGTAGAAATGATGCATCAGAGATTATTCTTTCCTCACTAACTTGTACTTAGGTATTACTGTACCTTGGGTACCAAATTTAACACCACAACCCTGATATAACTTTATTGACCTTAATGGATTTACACCATTATGAATGAAAGGAGAATCAGGCCCTATGAATTCAATCCAACCCATTTATATACCTTTTTATTCTCTTGGCAGTCACACAGCAGAAGCAAAGAGTGAAGATAACTCTGACCATCTTGAACACCTGCAACTCCACATCTTCATCCCAGCCATCTTTAATCAAAGTATCAAAGACTCTTATCAACTTCAGTGCGCACTGGAAAATACAGGCATGCCATCAAAAAGTAAAAATTGATGAGTAGGCCAAACCTGATTCTGCACCCAGGAAAATGCTGCTATGCCTTTGCCAATAATGTTAGTAAAGTGGAGTGTGCAGCTAAGCATCTCATTAGCATGAGGATTTCCATTAAGTCCATGGCTCCTCAGCCTTGCCCATACTGGACCCATACCATGCTTCTTATTTCTATTCACATTTGAGAATAAGGGAGTTATAATGCAAGGATTGAGACTTACTGCCCCAGTGCGAGGGCCTGCACATAGGGCACAATGCAAAGCCCATTGATGTCAATGGGACTGCTCACATGCTTAAAATTAACCGTATGGTCAAGTGCTTTTTCACTAGAGGCCCTGCTTCACATGCAAATGTGTGTGCATAACTGCATAGCTACAGTTGCACAAATTTTTACATAACTGCACATGCAATTACAGCAATTGCTTACTCAAGTAGAGAGCTAGCTGGCTGAATGCCCATGTGCACCTGCTATTGAAATAATGTGGTGCAAACATTTAGGTGCAGGATTGCTTTGATGCTTGAACACTCCAAGGGTCAGGACTGGAATTTTACATCTCCTTTGCACAGTGCCCCTGGCACATTGCTGAAGTTCAATGGATGCTCAGCACAAGCTAAGAGTGCAGAGTATTCTATGCTGAATCTTGAGAGGGACCAAGGAAGATGGGTTTTGGTTTTGCAAAACCAAAAACCGGGGCTAGTTTGGATCTGAGTTGAGTTTTATCTGATTGCCATAGTCCAGGAGAAGTGGTGAGGAGGGTCAGATAAAAGCTTTTGGTTTTATCTTGTCTCTCTAATGGTGGTTTATTGCAAATCCCCATCAATGAAGTTTGGGCTTTGTGAAAACTAAAGCAGGTGAGTTTGATCCAGGTTACATCTATACCCTCATACTTCAGGAGGGTTTGGCCCATATATAACTGAATTAATTGGGAGAAGGTCTTGTGGGCAGCCAGTTCATAATATTTGTATTTGGATCTGCCAGCTGGCCCACATCTTGAATGAATATGAATATTAGCCTCTGATTACAGCACTAGAATTTGTGGCTAATAATATGGAAATTTGTCTGACTTGAGCAATCTTCAGGAATTATTGCCATAGGTAAGACATAACTGATAACTAACCAAAGAGCTCAGTTTGCTCAGAATTCTAAAGTCATTTCATGATTCCAAATTCACGGTCTGCTCCTGCATTCTTCATGTACTTTAAATTCCCTTTGACTTGTCAGAGTTTTGGGTGTGCTAGGAATACAAGATTTGTCCCTGTAATAAAGGCAGGGAAAAGAAATGGGGTAGGAGCAGAAACAAACTTATAAAATCAAGGGGGAATGAGTGTGTATTCCCTTTGAAATGTCATTTTAATTAATAACCCATGTGCATGTATTTCGTATACATTATTGCAATTTCTAAATTTTTCATCGAATAGTAAAGTAAATAATTGTATAACATGTTGAGGCATAAGTCAGAACTATCCTGGGGCATCCCACAGTCATGGCTTCTGTGCTTCCTCCCTCCCCTTGAATGTTTTTAAAACAGTGCACTATATTTTAAATGTATTCTGTATTCTTTACTACAAACTGTACTCTTTTTCTGGTTACAAACTCAAGGAGAAGTACAATAGCCAAAAGGGATTTAACATGAATTCAAAAGAACATATTTTACCCATAAAGAATGCATTCACACTTTTGGGGAATGAATTACAAGAAAATCCCCCATAATTGAAGCATTTAATGCATTTGAACCTGTAAGGAATGCCAAAAAAACACTGGAACATTGTGTAATGTTTAAAGGAGCATTTGGAAGTTTTTAAATCAAGCATCATTTAAAACAGATTGAAATTACGGATTTTTTTTATTACACAGTCTCAAAGAGTAACTTCCATAAATAGTCAAGAATAAACTACATTCAGACCTATCTGTTAGAACACTTCTTACAAAAGACAAATGAAAACTCAGATTGCTGACATCCCTTTGAAGGAAGATTTTCTTTTTTTTTTTTTTTGTCCCAGCCCTTGTTTTATTTATTCTGCTCTGCATGCTTTTTTATTTTTAATTATCCTAAGGAAATGGGGGGGGGGCAAAGATCTTTGTTTTCCAACTGAGACAGTGAAATATGGTCCAAAGCTGCTTTTGTTTTTAATTTACAGAAGCCCTTGTGTCTAATCTACTAAGCCAACAAATAATCTGTTTGCCAGGTTTTTTTATGGGAGTCATGAAAAGTACACACAATTGCTGACTTTATTCTTTTTTTGGATGCACATTCATTCTCTGTTGTAAACTTGAAAGGATCCTTTTGGAGAACTTATGACAATGGGTATATTTTTAGCTAAGCATTTTGTTTCCCAGGAGTTTTTTAAACTAGTTACTTGTGTAGCTCAGTCTTCTCTTCCTGTCATCAAAAGTGTCATGCTAGCCTCATCTAAATGGTAAGAAAGCATGTCTGCATGCCTACTGATGAAATGAGCTATATTGTTTAAAAGCACAGTGGAAGGGAGCCAGAAATGTGTTCCCATCCAAACTAAGATCTATAGCAGATAATGACCCCTCTTGACCAATGCGCCCCTGCACAGGAAAACCTGCCCAATGGCTGGGTTACTCCATGCATGTGTATTTATGGAGTTTCCATTTTATTGCTCCCTTTGAGAATGGAGTTTTCACCACTCCTCCACAGAACTGGCAGGAAAGGAGACCTACCAAAACCTTGGATGGCTGAGATCCCTACGGATATCCTGTGACTCATGAGATAGACAAAGAGCAGGGACAGTAACACAGAGGTATTGTGTCTTTACACTGCTTTCTCTGCAGAGACATGCTACCAAAGGCTGTTCAAGAAGGTGTGTGTGTGTGTGTGTGTAGACACACACACACAGACAAGTCACTGCTGGGGGAAGGAGGAAGAGAGTGGATCCTGGGCCAGCATTATCCACTGCAAAGAAATCTTTACTGGGAGGATACCACATTTCACCTCCCTGCCTCATCCCTAATATTCCAGCCTAGCACAATGGAGACTCAGGGGCTTCTGCAAGTCTTGGGGAAGGAGATGAGCATGATGCAGAGCTGCTGATCCCTCTTCCGTCCTGCCCCAAAGCTGATTTGTGCAGGGCTTTGCTCCCACATTAGTGAGGTGCAGAATACAACTTTGTGCATCTATGTCCAGAGATGTACATCTTGCTGGTTTGCTCTTTCCCTCTCTGAAATAATGTAGAGGGAGAGCCATAGTGGAGATAAAAATGAAACAACACAACTGTTATGACTTTTTTGTATGTTGAAATGTTATGACATTGTATGTATACTTAAAGAAATGAACAGGAATGTCTAGAGGAGAGAAACTGGAGAAGAAAGTAAAGAGGACTGCAGCCTACCTCCTAAATGTTCCAAGACATGCATCTTACATCTTGTAAAGGTGCACTCTCCCCTCTGCTCGTCCATCCCCAGTCCCACAGAGCCAGAATCTGTTGACTTTCCAAGCATAATCCATGCTGGGTGTGGTAACTATTGATCAGTAAAATGTGTTGGGGAAGATAAAGGGCGGCTGCTGCTTGGTTTGACCTCTTCTTGTTTGTAAATTTATGTCCAGGGTGCTCAGATGGCCACTGCAGATGGATGCTCTTTGGTGGGGAGTTTGAAATCTGTATCAATAAAAATAAGTAATCCCACCATTTCCCACCTGCTGCATTCAGGAGTGCTGTGGCTCCAAACATTCTGGTGTATCATGAGTCATGCCAAGCATAGAACATTTTAAATCAGAACAGTTAGGACCAGACGATTCTGTATTTCACCTTAAGTACATCCTAAAATATATACCACTAAATAGGACTTAACAGCTAAAAGTGATGATTCTCCAGCTACATATCCAAAATCAGTACGTACGTCATACCTGACTAAATTGCTCCTACCCCTTGTTTTCATTCAACACACACATCTTTAAGACTTCTTTCTGCCTGTGTTACCCACAATACCTTATTCTTCAAGTAATGCCACTGAAATCACTGGGATTGTTCATGTTAAGATGCTACCTACTGGGAGTAAGGGCGGCAGAATTTAGCTTTTATGGGTTGAATTCAAAACTTACTAGTATAGGGTCTTTCTTTCTATATTATCCTTTTCCTCTTCTTTTTAGTATCCTGTTACTGTTGCCCCTTTGCAGTGTGGTGGCAGATTTCGAGGCCTTGCAGGTCAATTTGCTGTGGAAGGAGAACTCAGTGATGCAGAGTCAGAGTATTTTCTTAGCAGAATTTATTTACAAAGAAGCAGCTCTCTTGTGCCTCTGTGTCTTCTGGACTCTCACAGCTTAAAATACACTGGCCCAAGTTAGGAGCCTAAACCCTCATGAGGATGTGAGCCACTATTCTTTGTTCCTCCTTCAACCCCTGGGTTTTTAATCTTGGAAACCCCCAGTCCAAAGCTACTCCCTAGCGTCACATGACCTCAAAAGGTGAGCCTGGTCATTAACCCGCTTTTCTGCAGCTGATATGCAATGCAAAGGAACATCAGACAAGGTTTGACTGCCCATGTGAAGGGGGCTTTACCCCCACACCATCCCCTTAATGACTGGTGCGGGGTGGGGTGGTGAGAGTGTTTATACTTGCCATTGACAATCACACTCTGATGACTGGGGATGTTTATATTTTCCTGAGATTTTCCAAGGCGGTTTTCTACATTCATTGGGTCCCAGTAAAATGAACAGAAAGAACAAGTCACTGATCACAATGCATCGCTTTACAGATATGATGTGTGTTTGCTATGCGTGCCATCACTAGTGAGACATTTGCCAGTTTTCAGTGGCTCCCAGAACTCCCTTATACCAAAAGACAGTTTAAGAAAGTAATATAACCTCACTGTCAGGCTGCTACTGCTTTCATTTTTTTTCATCTCATGACTTTACATACCCCTTGAGGCACATATATTCCAATGCGAGAACCACTCACATATAGTTTACTTTACTCCACTAAACATTAGAAAGATTCAAGAAAAGCATCAAACAAGGCAACAAGAGTCACACCAAAAATCATTTTGTAAACAGTCGGAGATGTTCTGGCAACACACCCAGAGGAAGAATACCACCCTCTGGTAGCCAATCGTGGGGAAGGTGACAGTATAGCAGGAGGGGAAAGGAAAGACTGCACTTGGGATGTTTTATAAATCCTCAGCTTTGTCTATACTTAGCCTGTTAGATGATTTATGATCACTAGTCTCTATTGCCAGTGTAACTGTTCGCTTCAATTCTGCGCGTTCCTTGATGGGTTGGTTACAATTTCACAGACGCTATCATCACACTTTAACTGTAATAATAATCTGTTTGAATTGTGCTGCGCCACATACCATTACTACACGGGATGCTGTCAGCCAGCTCCACTGCACCATCCTGAGGCAGATTAGGTTGGAGGGGACACAGACCCCTTTAGAAACCACTGACAAGCAAACACTTTTAAAGTTGTTTTCAGGTACATTTTAGAGTTTTGTTGATTTTGTTTGTGTTATGGTTAATTTTATAGGCAGTTCAACTGTTTCATTAAAAGAAAAAATATTTGAAGTTAATGTTACAGTTTATCTCAGAATAGTGTTTGAAACGCTTTGATTTCGAATGGTATTTGAATGAACCTGAATATCTCCATTTTAGACTCTCACCATGAGGATTGACTCCTGGTGGGGAACAGAGGGCTGTATAATTAACACAGCAGCCCCCACTGAGAAATACAACAGCACCATTCGCTGAAGGGAGATAGTGAACCAATGACAGAGATTTAAAAAAAAATCACTTAGTGAAAACTCATCTCTCCTGAAGACACACAGAAATTACATTTAAGGAGATCCCCATGAGGCAATCTTTTCTATTGCTATGGATGTGTATTCTACAAGCAGCTTTCTTCTATTGCCTAATCCCCAGGGATAGGATCCTACCAGGTGAACTCAGTGTGGGATGGGTGAAACAGTAGTAGTAAAAGAAGACTGCTGTGACCAAGTATCATAGCTTGGGGGACGGATCCTGAGAGATTCTGAATATCCTCGAGTCCCACTGAAATGCATTAAACTATACCTGAGTTTAGTGAAGTGTTATGTTATCCATTTCATTTTGTTTTAATTCTTTCTATAGTGTGAAAGCCATTCATGATTTGTGGCAGAACTTCAAGTAGAAAGATGGTCTGATTTTACTGTATTTATATGGTACGAAACAAATCACTTTCTCATGGGAGTTCAAGGCACAAGAAAGATGCAACAATACTGGAAACTGAAGCCCTCTAGCCACAGAAGAGGTACAACACTGGCAGCGGCAGGGCATGGTGCCCTGACCTGAGAGACCATTTCTAGGGTGCCCCCTCTTCCACCCTTTCAACTCCTGGTCTCTCTCTGGAGACTGGAAATACATGGGGTCAAGTACAGTCAGTTGTGGCTGTGGGGACTCTGCTGCGCTAGATTAATTGATAGATGTTTCGTCTACTAGCCCACTCTCACATGCACAGTTACTGACAGTTCTGCTGTCCCACGTGACGGTCAGTTCTGTCAGTATCAAAGAGTTGGTCCTGGATGAGATGGTGCTATTTGTGAGGGGGACACATGTTCACTAGGAAGTGGACTGAGAGTAACATATTATGTATTTCAATTAATGGCATATGTTGCAGGTGTAATGCAGCAACATAAATATCAGGATTGGTATGAAAAGGGAGCCTAAATGTAGATTAATAATGATTTATTAAACTGAACAAAACCAGTATATACAAGCAGCACAACTGCTGGTCTTCTACAAAGATTTAAATTCTCTAATCATTTCATTATCTTTGTAATTAGGATTTATTTAACCTTAAGAAAACTATATCCAGGTTAGCTGTAACTCCAGCTAAAGTCAATGGAAAGTTTCTCTAGTATTTAATTCAATAGAAGTTGGGTCAAGCCCTCTGATTAACCCAACCCCTAGGATGTGAAGTGGATGTAAAATGCTACCAGCTCAGAACGGAAGTGTTGTACACCCACTTAGGAAAATGACTTTGCAATGGGCAGGGCAACAAAGAAATCAGGCTTCTTGTTTTTAAACGAAGTTGTCATTGGCAATAGCATCTAGAATTACTACGTTAGTTAGTTTAGTACTAGGATCCGCTGCCATGGAAGTCATCAGACCCCTCCATAGGTGGGACTCACGGACATTCAAGAGGGATGGCGAGGGTTTCTGCTAGGACCCATGTAGGAAGCAGCAGAAGACAATTATCTTTGTTTCCTTTGACAACATTGACTGTGGTGCTTCTGGGACAGATTTTCCCTTTAAACAGTGGTAACTAATCATAAATGGCTAACACAGCTAAATCCCACCTATAATTCGGAAATCTATGCCTATTTAAAAAATAAATGGAGTCTTTTAAAAAACTATTCAGTACTTAGCAATACTTATCACTTATATAATACGTTGCATCTTCAAAACATTAAAAAATAGCAAAGCCCAAATTCTACTCTCAATTGCACTACAACACCAATTGAATTACTCCGATGTACCTGAGGAACAGCCATATAATCGCTGTATTAAAGCTAGGGAAACCGAGGCACAGAGAAATCACATGACTTCTGCAAGGCCATACAGTGAGTTATTGGAACCGGCAGCAGACAGTGTGAGAAGATACTGTCTAGCAAAGCCTTCAGGCCCTGAGCTCATGTTGTGCTCCCCATTGAAGGAATGGGGTTAATGATGGATGGGAAAGAAGTGAAGAGGGGATTAAATGTCATACATCTACTAATTATTCTGAGCACCAGTTGCCCTTGCCACTAAATGAGGCAGCTGTGTCTAATGGAAGATTAGTGTTGAGACACCTACCAAATTTCTCAGATGGATGATTTTCCCCGACATGTGCACACAGCAATTTTCTTACACTACAGATCTGGGAAATAGGCCTCAACTGGTAACCAAAGGTGTCCTGTATACCGTGGAGATTAAAGACCAGCTGTTCAAAGAGGCATTAACCTGGGTGGACTGGTCAAATTCTCCCTAATAATGTTTTATTCTGAGAACCCCAAGAAGGAGAGAAGAACTCTTTTGATATTCACATTTCAAAGGGAACCTTTCTGTGAATATTTTCAATCAGAAAATGATACAACAAACACACAGGCACGCATATGTGCATGTGCACACAGCATATACATATGTATATCTAGAGCTATCTATAAACAGCAAAGGAGGTCCTTTCATTTTGCCTTTTGTACTGCTCACTCCAGGAATCCATCCTTGATCTTGACAGATCTGCTAGTTTATAATGAATACTTTTCCAGCTTTTATGGTTGGCATCAAGAAAGCACCTGGGAGTAAGATTTGTTCACTGTGGGTTGTTGTTTTTTAAACTGTGTACTTTGGTCTTTGCCTGATAATAAACATTTATTTTTATTGTAATGAAACATTTTGTTGACTTGGGCCTTAACAAAACAAAAAAGAAAACAAACAAACAAGTAAACAGGCGCATGTCGGCCGTACTGCTGCAGTGGAAAGGAATCTAAGTGAATGTATTTGAAAAGCAGCATCTAGTAACACAAAACATAGCACTGGGAGTTGAGAGCTAGGCTATTCTTGGCTATGTCACTAACTTGCTACCTGGGACCTTGAGCAGTGTCTCGCTTTTCCAGTATGTAAAATGGGGATGGTATTAACTCCTCACAGCAGCTCTGGCAGGGTTCTGTCTACCTAAGGTACTTATATAACCAGGGCTGTCCCTAGCGGGGCTGCAGGGCCCGGGGCAAATCAGCCTGTATGGGGCCTCCCTTAACTTTTTTTATATAGGTGAAATCTGGTTACAGTGACCTTACACATTCGCAACACTGAGAGCTCATGTCTCGGGAACTGGGTGGCTCTTGGAGGGCCTATGCGGGCCCTGGTGCTGGGGGACCCCAGGACCCTCCAGCATGGAGGAGGGGCTCTAAGATCTGTTTTCTCTGGGGGCTGCGAGTGGGAGGGGAGGTGGAAAAGCAGATGAATGGAGGACTCCAGTCCTGTTAGGTGGTGGAGAAAGCAGAGTTGTGGGACCCCAAGTCCTGGTACTGAGGGAAGGGGGACCCCAAGGCTGAAGAGCTGAAAGGCAAGGAGGACCCTGACGCAGGGGGGTGATAAGGGCTGGCCCTGGCCTGGAGATGGCATTGGAGGTCTCCACCCAGTGCTGGGAGAGGGGTGGAAGGGGGAGGTGTGGGGCACTGGGGGGACACCAGTGCTGGGCAATGGGTGAGGAAGACTGCTGGCTGGCACTCACCTGTGCTAGGAGGAGGGTCCCACTGGAAAAGGGAAGGTTCCATCCAAGGTGGAAGGGCAGGGTCAGGGTCAGCTTGGATCAGCCTGCCCTGGCACTAGTGGTTGGGAGGTGAGGGGGTGCTAGGACCCTGCAGTGGAAGCAGGCAACACCGGGAGCTGGCAGAGTGGGGCGGGCTGGGGCCAGGTTGCTCACTGCTGCTGCTGCCACAGAGACTGAGCCCGAGTCCGGGGGGCTGTGGGCAAAAAAAAAAAAAAAAAAAAATGCCCAGGCCAGTGAGTGCAGGGCACAGGTCTGACCCCTGATGCTGGCACCAGCCCCCCCTCCCCCGCTACCCTCCTAGGCTGCCCTATCTCCCCCCAATGTTCCCCTGAAGTGCAGGGTCCCCCAAAGCGCAGGGCTCAGGGCAGTTGCCCCGGTCTGCCCTATGGACGGGACGGCTCTGTACACAACCCACATCACTGTAGAATCTGAGCACCTCATGCTTTAATATATTAATCCTCACACTCCTCTGTGAGTTAGGGAAGTGCTATTATCCCCATTTTACAGATGGAAACTGAGGCACAGAGAGGTTAAGTGACTTGATCAAGGTCACACATGGGGTTCTGTGGCAGAGTTCTGAGATCCTCAGGTGGGCTGTGATAGGATTTTTTTTATATAGTTGAAACTGATGTATACAATGGCATAAGCCAGTCAGCAATCCCAGGAATGATACTATCAGCACAAGACAATACTGTCTTTGTGGCTCAGCAAACACACCGAGGAGTACTTGCAGAAGAGTTCTAAACAAAACATGATGGATATCACCATACCATCATAAAGAACCAAGGCCACCACTGTCACCAGTCAAATCACACCTAGGCACTAAATAAACTCAGTTACTTTGTCCCAGATCTTCAGAGGTATTTAGGCACCTAACTCCCACTGAAATCAACATCACTGTGGCATTCCTTCCTCCATTCTTGATGTGTATTGTGTCTACTTAGCACTGGAGGTCTCTTCGAGGCAGGGACCTTGTCTCCATACTGGACCATAAACTGCCTACCACATTATTGAAGCTATTATAAATATCAAATATTATTTTTATCAGTTAAAGACAATTAGAAGTAAAGCTATTTTAAAATGGTGAAAAAAGTCTACACAATATTTTTGATCAGCTGTATAAGCTTCTTGTGAAAATAAAACCTAGCAAATGTTTTTGAAATGTCAAATAGCTCTAATTATGTCAGGAACATTTACTCCCCAGTCACAGGCCTCTGCTATTTACATTTAATGCAAAAGAAGAATCTGTTAGTTCTTGATTGTATTTACATTTAAAAGGCCTGATTCTCTACAGCCTTGCACCTTCTATAGTCATTTATCCCTGTGATAACTGAGCACAACGTAGATGTAAAATGTTGATGTTTCGAGCTGGGCAGGGTTCTTTGCACAAGTATAAGTAACTGTACAACGTGAGAGGTTCTTGAGACTCAAGCCCATAAGCCTGTACGTAGACTAACCCAAAATGGGGTAGTTAGAGGCCTGTACTTCGAGAGCACCTAGGTTCTATTCCTATTGCACATGTGTGCAGTTACACTGCAACTGTGGTGTCTGTATATACGTGGCCACAGATGGGTCCATTACACCATCTGAGTGCAGGGAGGTGCAGTGTTTCGGGGAATATAGTCTGCCTCCAGGGATGCCAGGCATTTCAGTACAGCCCATTTCTGAACTTTTCAATGAAGCCTTTTTTCCCAATCAATTCCTCGGCTTCAAATGCATTTTAAAACCAGCAGACATGAAAAGGCAAATAAAGGGGAGCTTCTAATTCTGTCTCTTTATGAATACTTATGAAAATATGCGGATCAAAGCTTCTTCCCCTGCAAGTAAATTTCAAGTCTCCTGTAGGACTCAATGGGAAAAAATGTTAGAACTCATTTTATATTTCAGTTAGCATAAAGCACATGTTCAAGAATGACTAAGCAATGATTTCGCAACGATCTTCCCTAGTTTTCGAGGCTGGGTTAACTGCTTCAGAATGAGCACAAATCCGTCCAAATAGTACCGTTCTCCTGTCACCACAACATTGGAAAGGGTCAGAAGAGTCTGAAGAAAGGACCATTTCAAGTCCTCTCCGCCGCTCCCCTAACCAACAGCTCTAGCTACCTCATGCACGTGAAAATTGTGTTTCAAAAGAGAACTGCCCCTAGTTCAAGCCTAACCCACTTAGTTGTTCTGACAAACTGTTCCTAAGATCTTGCTCCTGAAATGAGCTGCCCCTGGCATCAGCCAACCTCCTTTTTCTCTCAAAGCTACATTATCCCATGATCATGTTGACCTCTGCCCCAGTCCCACCAGATTCTTCCATCGGACGCATGTGGGTTTAGTTTAAGCCTCTCGGCAAAGCCTTTTGCTCTTTTGCACACAAACTCAGAGGAGAAGAGTATTCTTGTGGCTAAGGCGCTGAACTGCGACTCAGGAGATCTTGATTCAGCTCCCAGCTATACTACAGACTTCAGGTGACTGGTTACCCTTTGTCTCATCTACTTAGACAAAGTTCTTTATGTCTGAGACTAACTCTTACTGTGCATTTGTACCATGCCGACCATGAAGGGGTCCAGATTTCAGGAATATTGCACATCTGAAGTTCTTAGTGTGTGAGAGAGAGAACTCTAGCAGCTGAGAGGGTTTGTTCAGGGAGAAGTACGCTTTGTGGAGAGCACTGATAGACAGATGAAGTAGCTAGATGAAGTGACTTAAAAGAACATTATGGGGTGGTAAGTTATGCTCAGAGGCAGCAGGAAGAAGGGGATGAAGACTGGACTGTGATGGTTTATGCCTCTTAGGAAGCCACCTGATGTGCTGAAATACCACTGAGTCTACCTGTTCTGCCAGCATGGGCCCCCTTTAATCTGTCTTGCTGACCAGGCTATTAAAGCCTCCTTTAACACACACACACACACACACACACTCACAGGGCCACACCCAGCTGCAGATCAGCTCTCGAAAGACTCAGTTTAAGGGACTTGCTTCAGCGCTCAGGTGTCAACTTCCCTTGGAGTGCAGACCCAAAATTATATTATGAAGTCCGTCTCCTCCCTCATTGTGTGGGATGGTTTTCACCACTTTCCCACACCCCCCACCCCATTAGAAATTACAGAAACTGAGTTATTTTATAAACAAAATGAATTTTATTAACTACAAAAGGCAGCATTTAAGTGGCAAAAGGGGTAGCAAACAGAACAAAGCAGATTACTAAGCAAATGAAACCAAACATGCAAACTAAGCTAGTTTCACTAAAGAAATTGGTTACAAATAGTATTTCTCACCCAAGATATCGTTGCAGGCAGATTATAGAAAATCTTGAAAGGCTGCTGCACTGGTCTCCCTCTTGAGACCTCAGGTATTGTTACTCACAAGCTAGATGCCCTTCCAGCTTGGGTTCGACCCTTCTCCCTTCAGTTCAGTTTTTGCTTTCAGATCTTTTTCAGTGTCTCTTTGGGAGGGGAGGCAGAGGAGAGAACCATGATGACATCAATCCCCTGCTTTATATAACTCTTGCGTAAGGTGGAAAACCACTGGCATTCCAAAAGGGAAGGAGGGGTATCCAGTATCAGGTGACTTGGACCCCAGTCTCTGCACGGCTGTGGCAGCCATTGCTCGTAGGCTGTCTCCAGCATCCACAGGAAGACTAAGCTCTTTTACAGTGCATTGTCTCTGCTAATGCCCCCATTAGTGCGGTCTGGCTTTTCCACTGTTGTACCTGAAGGGCTGGTTGGGGTTGACAACCAAAGTAACACATCTGAAATACAGACACATAGTTAATATTCCTAACTTCAGATACAGAAATGATACAAGCATGCAAATTGGATAGTCACATTCAGTAAATCATAACCTTTCCAATGATACCTTACAAGACCCATCTTGCATAAAGTACATATCAGTTATGTCATATTCATATCTTAAGCATATTTTCATAAGGAAAATGGACATATAAGCATATTTTCATAAGGAATATGAAATTTAATGTCACACTAAGTTATGCTCAGAGGCAGCAGAAAGAAGGGGAAGGAGGGAGAGGCATTAACTGGGCACTTCTATTTGTTGGGTAGGGATAGCCAAGTAGGAAGGGTATTGATTCGGTGGTAGCATTTCTAATGAATGGTAAAAGGCTAGTAATAGTGGTTAAGAATGAAGACTGAGTTGGAGGAGGAGTAACAAAATGGACTGAGCCAAAAATTAACATTTATTTTCCGCCATTGATTATATAAAGAGGCTAGAGATAAATGATCCTGGAAGTCAGCCAGGGAAGGATGCAGAACGTAGAAGAATGGAGGGTCTTGCAAGGAACAGAGCATTTAAAGAGTCACTTGCTTCCCTCAGCAACAAAGGCTTAAAAGAAACAGCTCCTCCCTAGTGAATAAGATGCAAGGTAAAAAAAAAAATAAAACGTTAGGTGGAATTAACTCTAAAATGAAAGTAAAACAGATGGTTCAAGTGGATTTTGGTAAGAATTGGCATCTCACAACGGTTTGTTAGAACCTTGCGTAACCCCTGGCTATTGTTTTGGAACAGAATTGAATCATTTTCTTATTATGCCACCTTATTAATGTCAATGATAAAGAAAAGCGCTAACTAGGTATTTCAGAAACTACAAAACACAGAATGTGCTCAGAATTTGAAGGTATACAAGTCACTTCTCACACCTGTGGATATGTATTTTATTCAAAGAGGAAAGATGCGCTTGTAGCTAGGCCATTACACTGGGTTTCAGGGGTGGTAGGTTCATTTCCTAGCTCTGCTACAGACTCCATGCATGACCTTAGCAAAAAAAAAAATCACTTAATTTTTCTGTCTCTCAGTTCCCTGTCTGTGAAACACTTCCTTTACTCTGTACTTTCTCTGCCTTGTCTATTTAGATTGTAAGCTCTTGGGGGCAGGGACTGGCACTTACTTTGTGTTGTACCATGCTAATGCAATTAGGGCCCTTATCTCAGTGTGGCATCTAGGAGCTATGATAATACATATGTTGTTGGCAGTGTTGCATCTATGTTGGTTCCAGGATGAGAGAGACAAGGTGGACAAGATAATATCTTTTATTGGGCCGTCCGTTGGTGGAAAGAGACAAGATTTCAAGGTTGACAGAGCTCTTCTTCAGGCCTGCCTTGAAAACTTGTCTCTTCCACCAATAGAAGTTGGTGCAGTAAAAATATTACCTCACCCACCCTGTCTCTACACGGGATATCATAAGGCATTTGATGCACACCTTTCAGCGTAACAACAAGGAGTCCGGTGGCACCTTAAAGACTAACAGATTTATTTGAGCATAAGCTTTCGGTGGCAAAAACCCCACTTCTTCAGATGCATGCAGGCTATGCCCTGATACTTGTCACCTTTGAGAGTATACATGTATGCCTGTCTCAGAGTCCTTTCGAATTTATTCTAGTAGGTGCTACATGAAGATTTGTGGTCCTGGACTACCGATTAGCTTTGGCACTTAAGGGGTTGAGAAAAATATCTATTGATAGCTCTTTTTCCACTGTAGAAAACATAAATCCTGTCCCTTCTCAATAAATAATAATGTAAAAGCTTTTAAGAAACCCCAGTCTTTAAACTTTACCACCACAGCACTAAACCGGCTACAAAAAAAGTTTCCATAAATTGGCATTAATAAAGAACCACCCCTTTACTTTGTATGGGAGCAAGAGCCACCTTCTCTAAGGGAGAAATGTACGTCAATCCAGAAACCCTATTAATAATGTTAGAGTCCTGAACTTTAATGTATTAATGAATGGACGTGCACCCATGCTGTAATCATGAATTTCAGTGTTGCCTTTGATGCTTCATTGGGCACAAAGCTCTTACAAAATGTTTGAAGTGTCTGGCTGTGTAATAATGATTTATAATTCTCTTGAACCAAAGCAAAATTTGCTAGTAAAAATCATTTTTGAAATAAAAAATAAATTGTGACTGGAGGGTCTGGATTTGTTTCAAAAAGCGATCACCCACAAGCAGCAAATTATTTAAAAAGCCACCGGTTCCAGTGTTTTGAGATAGAGAGCGTACAACTCAGAATTTCAAAGTACTGTTAATTAAGATCAGTTTATTAAAATGTCAATCTTTTTAACCAAAAATTTCTTCACGATGAATAGTAGCTGCAAGTTCCTTTATGTTCAACATTTCATGGAGTGAGTATTTTTGCTTGTGCTGTATGCCTAGCATTAGCTCTTCTCCTCACAGCCCCCCTTTCCTTTCTCTCCTCTGCCAGTGTTTTCCTGCAGAATAAATGGCCTTTGCGTGTCTATGGGACTGTTCTTCCTCCTCCTCTAACGGCAAGTTCTCTGTGGAATGTTAAAACTGCTAAGCATATGGTTGAACAGATCCAAAAGTCCCATAAGACTTGTTTATTCTTGTACAGGCTGATCCACGGCCTGTACAAGTCAATGGAAAGACTCCTACTGACTTCAGGGAAACTTGGATCAGGCCGCTGGTGTCACGGCCATAACTTGGAATGGGTTTTATTGTCATGAGTGCTTTCATTCCGATTGTTTCTAAAAAAAGCAGCAGGGCAGGGCAGGCAAGGACCTGGACAGAATTCTTCCTTATCAGTTCCAAAACAGTTATTTTACAAAAATATTAACCAGCATAATCCAACATAAAAGATCTGCCAAGAAAACGGACACAGTACAGCTGGAGCCCATCCCTGTGTATTCTTCTCAGGAACTTGGTGCCTGAAGAGGGGAAACAACTTAAATAAAATCTAGTAAATGACACTTTTCCCCCCTCCTTTGGGCCAGGAGTTATTAGAGTTCCATGGTACCAAGGCCATTTCATACTCATATATTGTACCACATTTTCCCCTTCTGCAGCTCCCTTATTGCCAGCCATAAAAAGAGGAAAACAAAAAACAAAAAAACCCTGAGACCTAAAGTTTCCTGAGGTTCTTCCATATTTTTTTTATACCAAAAAAGGATTTTTATTTTTCTAGATACATGTACACATACAGTGAAGAAATAAGAGTATGCCTGTGAAAGATGACGACACAAAGTGAGAGACACCTTTTCAGGCAAACTACCAACAGTGTGTGTTTGGGTTCAAGGAATAAGTTAACCACCAGCATAAACAGGCACCACTCCATTGAACTGGAACTTGCTTTCTACTAGTGATGAATCTTACCACAGAAGCCAGATCCTTTCCTGCAATATACCCCCTTTGTTCTGTCACAGGTTATGGTTGGGTTTAGAGGGCCATTACAAGCCAGGGTAAGTTAAAGCAGCTCTGAGGCAGCTCTAAATTACATGAGGGTAGCAAGTCAGCAACCCTAAGGTTCAAGGGAGCTCAAAGGTAGCACTAATGTTACAGCAGATTGAAACAGGAGGGGGAGCTCTCTCTGCACCATTCAAGGTGAAGGCGTAGTGGTCAGAGGGAGGGTTGCAACTCTCCCCCACCTCCCCACCCCCCCGCACCATATACACTTTAGGCTTTAGCCTATGTGTGGCATACAACCTCCTTAGGCATCACCCGTACCCACCCTGGGCACAGCTTTGTTAAACTTGGCTATGATTTCAGCAAAGCAGCTTGTTGAAGGGAACAGTAACATCTGTGTCTCCCTCTTTAATTAAAAAAAAAAGGCACAAACAGACTAACAAAAAATAAATACTGATAAAGGAAAAACTCAAACCTCATGCTAGGTTCAAATGCGCCTGAGCTATTAGATGGTTTCCACTAGGTGAAACTCAGAGGTTTTGCTTTGCATTTTAGGGTTCTTTCAAACCTGAAGTGAAATGCTGGGGGTGTGAAACTCAGGGCAGGCTGAAGCAGACAATCTCTGTGCATTGTAAATGTAAAGAACTCCAGGTAGAGGGGAAATCCATTGCTCCGCAGTGATGTAAATGAGAGGAGAATCTGACCTTCTGTATTATTTTGCCTATAGATTGTTGGACAGGTTTCATAGTAAAAGCCTCCAGGAAGAACAATTATGCTAACAGACACATGTTTCCTAGAACATACTAAGCTGATGTGGAAGCATAGTAGCCTATGTCCCTGGCAAACACTATACATCTTACAAACATATTTACTGTAGCCAACACAAACAGTAGCCCACTTCCGTTTCTGTCTGATTTCCCTTGTGTTTTCACCACAGGACCGAGATACAGAACAGGATCCCATTCTGTGATATTTTGCACAACTTCCTTCAAGACCTCCACTGCCATAGCACAAGCTGCATAGGCCCTGATTCTGCACCATAATTCAGATGGGGCAACAGCTGCACCCATTCAAAGTTAATGGAGCTCCATGCAAGCACAGCGGTCCACATGTACCCATCAAAATGCAGGATCATGTCCTCAGGGTGAAATCCCGGTCTCACTGAAGTCAATGGGAGTTTTGCCATTGAATTCAATGAAGCCAGGATTTCATCCTAAGAGTTCAGTGATGTGCTACAGCTGTTTTATAAACTAATTGGGGTCTTCTCCCCTTTATCAGTTGAAATTTTAGTATTTAAAATAAATAAGGTGAGAAGAAATAGTAATAGAACTGCTATGTTTGTAACAGCAGCTACTGGAACCTGTCCCCCAGGGAGGGTCACAAATCAACAGGGTGCCCCTTTGTGCTGTATTCAGCACTTGAATCCAAGTTAGCTGGAAGAGGATTTAAAAAAAGAAAAAAGTCACAGGTCAACAGACAGCACTCTATACACCTCATCTATTTACGCTAGTAATTTAGAGTTTGATCCGGAGCCCTTTGAAGTCAGTGTAAAACTCCCATAAGTCAATGGGATCATGGAACATAGTATCCTAATAAACTAGTTTTCTGATAAGTTCATGTTAAAATCAAATACTCACAACTGGTGGATGGCGCGAAAACCTCTCACTTTTAGTCAAATCAAGTAACCCTTTTTTAGGAACAGCCACATTAGTCATACATATCTACCCTAACACAGATTTGAAGAACAGACGTATCCTGGGTATGGCTACACTTATTGCTTTCAAACAAGTTGCTGTGCGTTATAAACTATTCCTCAAAGAATTCTTAACTGGTTTTAAAAAAAACCTTTGGTTTACAGTAATATCCTCAAAACCCATGAAGATAATTTTAATCAAACATCCCACAATAATTCAGCACTGGACTGAGAATATAAAAAATGTTGTGGCATTGGGTAATTCCCCCCTCCTCACCCCCCAATAATTATAAACAAGAGAAAACCAGAAGCTTAGAATGAAAGTGTCTCCTGAACCACATCTGTCATATCAGTTGGGTGCAGGGCCATACTGAATTATGCTAACCTCACTATTTAAACTTTTGGGTTATTTTTCTTCTCTTTATTTTACTGCCTGAATTATGGTATGAAAAGCTGTGGATGTGTGTATGGATGCAAGGACTCAAGGCATTAAAAAGCTACACTTGAACGCACTAAGTTTCTGAGCTGCACACCACCCATTGTAGTCCCAGCTGGAGTCCTAGACTGTTGCTGAAAACTAGTTTATTTTTCTTAAATGGGAACAAAATATTAATGCTTCATATTCTTAATGGAAGAGATTTATTTTGTGAAACTACTGATGCACAGGTAACAATTTCTGCCTCAGACCCTGAACTCCAGCAGCTATGTCCCATTAAACAATGTTTAGTCCAGTGAAATGACCACTTGGGCTGCAGAATTTTATTGATTGTCCAATTTTTCATGTGTTATGAAACAAGGAGAGCACCAAAACCCAATCTATCTTTTTTATATGTTCTGCCTGGGATGCTGTCATGGGGTGCTGTGCTCACCGCTGGGAAGCGCCCCTTTCTGGCAGTTCTGGGGAGTGGTTCTGCCTGATTCAGCACCCCCTTTCTTCTCTTCCAGCATTTCAGCTCTTGTCCTTTCCACAGAGTCGCACTACAGCTGCTTCATGACTCAGCCCGCCAACCAGGGCACTCTGTGATTTCCCCTCCTAGGGCAGTCCTTCAAAGTCCCAAGCAGCATCAGACAGTCCGCATACCCACTGCCCTGACTACATCACTCCTGCAGTGACTCAGGTAGTCTTCCCACTCACTGCCCCAAGAAAGACCACACAGCAGTGGATGGTAAGAGAATCCAGGCCTGTCCTTTACTCTGGGTTCCAGTCCAGGGCCCTATTGCAAGCAGTTAAGGTCTGGGTCTTCAGCTTGCTGCTCTCTTCCCCAGACTACTTCCTATTCCTAGACAGTCCCCTTTCTCTGAGGTGAACTAGGTAAACTCGTCTCCTCACGAGTGCCTATGTCCCCTTCCTTCTCCATTGCCTCCGGGAGAGAGACTACAGGCTTCCTCCTGTTGCCAACCTCCTGGCTTTATAGAAGCCCAGTCTACAGGTAATCTTCCTTCTAATTAGTGCCTCCTCTCAGCCTACATCTCCCCTATTTGCTGCTTAATTGGCTGATTGGACCCACCTGGCTTAATTCAACTCTTTCAGGGCCAGTGTGGGGAGTACACCCCATCACATATGCATAGAATCCAGGATGAGGCCATTTAAAAAACAACCCTCCCCACTTTAGATGTTGTCAGTTCAAACAGAATGAAATCTAACCTCTTACAGCCTGTATTCTGTTGAACACCCATTCTTTCGAAGCTAGTTTAGGAAAGTTGAGCTGACTGACAAAGAAGCGTCTCCACAAGACATAAGCAGACTGCATATCAAAGGACATCAAAAAGCCAACATTTGGCTGTTTAAAATGATTTTTTTTAAATAATATTTTCTCTTTATTCACTCTGAAATCATTTTTAAGATTTTTTTGGCAGATTAACTCTTAGAATTTTTATGCTCTCCAAAAACAGGATATTTTGTATCACATGTTTATGTCATAGTAAGAAACAAATGGCTCTTCTGCTTCTTTTTTTGACTGACTCCTTATTACTATCTCACTATGAGTAAAATATATTGCGCAATGTATTGAAAATTCCTAAGACTTAATAAAATTCATCCATGGCTTGCTACTTTATATATGTTGAGTAATTTTCCTAAGAGAAGCATCTGTTTGCTACCGTTGATTGGCAGATGTTTGTTGCTAAAAAGGCAACAGATTATGTCATTTTTACCATTACTGCCATGTATCTTGTGTTTACCTTTTCAAGTATCCTTGCAGAAATCCAAAATTTCAGACCTCTTGCTAAATGTCTTTTGCCCATCAAGGTCCAAAGAGAAATTACTTTCACCTATTCTCTCTCTCTCTTATCTAAAATTCCTTGGTATCTGGATATAGATATCCCACTTATGGAGGGAAAACACTTCTACTGCAAGTCCCCACTTCTCTGAATAAATATTATTTCCATATTATACTCATAAAAACAGGGTTCCTTCTTACCCATTTAGGGCCTGATCTAAAGCCAACTAGATGGAAAGTCGTTCATTGGCTTCAATGGGTTTTGGATCAGGATCCCCATTTCTTTGATGAATGTCCGGAGAAGCTAAAATGAGTAACTAATGTGTTCATGCTTTACTGAATACAAAAAAAGAATGATTACTTAATCTGGCCTTAATTAATCTAAATTTACCTAGCCAAAATGGGAATTGTCACCATTAATTTCCCAATGCAAATAACAATTATGCAACCACTTTCAGCTCAGCCCATCTTTTCAGGGAGGATGGAAATTGTCCGTGCATAGATGTGTGTACATATTTAAACCAAGGTGAATATTAACGTGAACATATATTTGTTCTTATCTGAGCATCCATCTTTACATCATGGATAACGAACACAGCCCGGTCTCCCACTGCGGATGCAGCAGGCCCTGCGTTCAGTGAAGCAGCATACAGTGGCCCCAGGTGCTCCTAGAGACTATGGGCAGTAGAAGCATTGTTCAGCCACCTTCCACCAAGCTGCTGAGTTATGGAGGGAAGGATTCACCCCTGCCCCACCTATACAGAGCCTGCTTACATAGGTATTGGAGGCAAAATTTAACACAATGTGAACAAAATTTGAAAATCTATCTTCCCCTCACTGAAGAAGTCAGTGGTACTTCTGCCCAGTGAAAGTTCAGTCCTCTAGCTTCTAGACTAATTATTTATTGAATCCAGCACAGCAGTTCATCGGCCCAAATCTTTCAGAGTGGAAGAGAGCAGCTCAAATTGGCAAAGAGCCACCCCTATTTACGTTCAGAAATGTATCAGGCAAACACATTTACAAACATCAGCGTCTCATTGCAACTAAAATAAGAATGATCTATAATTATTTGCCCAGATATTATTTGTGGAAACAACCAGCCAAGAAAAAGTAAAGAAGAAGCCAACAGTCCCAAATGGCTAGACAAAAGAGAAAGACAAAACATAAAAACCATTGTAGCAAATGTTAAATCTCAGCATTTATATTTCTCCATGTCAGACCATAGAAAATAAATGTCAAAGTCTGAAAAAATTAAGCAGACTACGTTTCAATGTCTATAAGCTCAGCTTCCATGGCAAGCTTCAAGTACAAAATAACATTCCATTGTTCATTGTTCCATAGATTTTCATGTAACATAATACATTTCCCTTGGATGTTTGTCCAAGCTCCTATATTGTAATAAATCCTTTCTTTATAACGACTTATTTCGAAAATGGTTTCTTTTAAATAGTAATGGACAGGCACAATTATCACACAAGAGAGTTTAATGGTTTCCATTTCACTGGCCTTATTGTAAATACTTGATTACTGCATTGTCTTTCTTTTGAAACAATCAAAAACCTAATTAATATGTACCTCTTGCCACCACGGCATTGGTCAGCCAGGCATCAGCAAGAAAATAAAACAAAGCATTAGACTGATGGCATATTGTTTAGAAAGGCAAAACATCAAGGTGTAAAGGATTTGTTTCAATATTCCAGTCTTGCCAGATTTTGACATAAGCAAGATTTTTCAGACAAGATTGTACTTACTGCTAAAAGAAATGAAGCTTATGAACTACAAGAAAGAATCATAGATACCATGGCTAAAAAAAAAAAAGAAGAAGAAGCAGGTACTGGATCCAAATCTCCTCTCACACTGGTTTTACAGTTTTAACTCCATTAACTTCAAGAGAGATACTCCTGATTTACATCAGTGTAGTGAGAGAAGAATCAGGCCCACTGTATAGAAATCTGGAGGTATGGGAAATTCTGTTAATGCAGTAAACCCATAGCTGTATCCATGACAGTTGGCCATGGCTAGAATCATTTATCTGATCACCCACCAAACTTAGAGGAGTTGGATAAAATAGGACTTGAACCCAGGTCACCCCCACTCAAAAGCAAAAGCCAACCAAAAAGGTTTTGCAAAACCACACTTATGCCATCTAGCAGAGATGGGCCCAAACACCTCTGAATCTTAAGAAAGTCCTAGTCAAAATCCATTTTTGTGCAGTTGGCCTTTATCTCTTTAATGAGCTGAAGCAGAGTCCCAGATACAAAACACTCCAAGCATTGGAGAGTCCAGAATTGAACTTTATGCCTTCAGCCCATCTTTACTTAAAATGCTCTCATGTTTCAATCAACACAATCCAGTGAACCTCCAATTACTCCAAAGGGTTTGCAGTGGCATAAAATCAGGGGTGCTGGAACAATTTTTATAGTGGGGGTGCTGATGATGGAAACCATGGTATTTGTTATTACTACGTCAAGCCAGGTGGTGTGGCAGTATTCCGAGCACCCCTAGGTCCAGCACCACTCCATAGAACTGGAGTAGCATAGTGGTAACCGAGGCTCCTGTTTCCAAATTCTAGTCCAGCTTTTCTTATTCACAAGGAGCCCAACAACAATCTGCCATTAGACCTTCCAATAAGCCACAGATGATTAAACAAAGCTCAAAACTGCTTTTCATGAAACTGGGCTAAGCAAAAATCTGAAATCAAATCTAGTTCTGATGGAATGTGGCCTTCATATAGAACAATATGTGAACTGTGCTCTCAGTACAACAAAAGGGACACTTGGGAGAGCCTTTCGCATTACAGAATCTACCTATGATTTTAGGGGCCAGAACCTCAGCTGATATGACTTCAATGGAGGTATGCTAATTTATACTAGCTAAGGATCTGGTCCTTAATATTTACAGCTTTTGTACTGAAAGAACAGGAAATCTTATGGTTAAGACAACGGACTTGGAACTGTGTGATCTATCTCCAAGAGCCACCTCTATCCCAGACTTACCTTGGCTACGTTGTTTGAGAGGACAGGGTTAAGAGACTAGCCTAGGACTTGGAAGACCTGGTCCCTCTTCTGCTCCAAATTTCCTGTGTGAGGCCTTGGGCAAGTCACTTAGCCTCTTTGTGCCTCAGTTCCCCATATGTAAAATGTGGACAATAGCACACCCTTACCTCACAAACGTGTTGTGAGCTCAGTCCTTCAATATTTTATAGTTCTTAGAGAGTCTAAGGTAGAAAGTATTGGCACTATATAAGTGCAAAGTACTATTATATTTACTACCTATTTAACAACTGGTTGAACCCCACTTAACCCATTAGCATTAGCCAAACGTATCCCTATTAAGTGAAATGTTGCTTATGCAATATTGTTTTAATTAAGCAGTAATCTAAGTAGCAGTGACTGCCATTTGCATCAGGGTAAATTGGTTCTCTGGGCAACAAACCAGGAATGTAGGTGTCCTGATTACATGGATCCTGATTAAAAGGAGTATGACATATTTCTTCAAAATTGGAACTCAAGCACATTGTGAAAAATCACCACCATTTCTTGTGGGGAGGAGACAAAACTGAATTATCAAGATTTGCACATCTACACTGAATTATGGCATAGTTGTATTATTGCAATCTTTGTTCTTTTGAATCCAATACTGTCACACACACACACACACACACAATACTGTCACACTCATGCCATGGCTAAAATTTAGGTTCCAGTCTTACCAGGAGCTCTGCACAGACACTTGTCCCTATGTGGATGCCCACTGAAGTCAGGAGGCTACTTGCATAGACTTGCGGGACTGGAGCCAACTAGCTCCACATGGGTGCACTGCATGCACACACATGACACATTGCAGGATCAGGGTTTTAGATTGGAATAAGTTGCTTTTCAGCAAGAACCATGTCTATCTAGGTCTTCTGTGAAGTTACTAGCATACCTAGGGAGACTAAATAATAATGGGATACACTGTATCTCACATACTTGAAGTATTATAGATCACTTCTGATAGCATACTCTTATTCCTATTCCACATCTCAATTACTAATGTGGCCAAATAGCCTGGAGTGTATTAGCTTAATATATAACCAAAAAAATCAAAGGATTTATACAAATGTTCTACTCTTTTTCCTATTGAAAAAAGACTATGATACACTGAATATACTTCAATATACTGTGAGGGTAATTAACCATTGAAACAAATCACCAAGGGGCTTGGTGGGTTCTCCATCTCTGGCAATTTTAAAATCAAGATTGGATGTTTTTCTGAAAGATATATGCTCTAGGAATTATTGTGGGGAAGTTCTATGGCCTATATTATCCAGGAGGTCAGACTAGATGATCACAGTGGTCCCTTCTGGCCTGGGAATCTATCAGTATGCCTACACTGCAGCTGGGAGGTGTGATTTCCAGCACAGGTAGACAGACTCAGGGCAGCTCAGCTTGAGCTAAGTCACTACAAATAGCACCGCTGCAGTACGTGTGGCTAGGGTTAGCTGCCTGAGTCCAAACCCCCCTGACCCCCAGAGTCCAGACTTGGGCAGCTAGCCCGAACTAGCACAAGTGCTGCAACATCTTACGCTGCTATTTTTAGCATATCTCCAGCTGAGTTGGTGCGAGTCTGCCTATCCTCAATGGAAACCAGCTGCTGTCCTGACCTACCGTATTTGAGGTGAGTATAGGATTCGTGCACTGGAAGAGCTAAGACACGATAGCAGATACAAACCAGAACCAAGTATCCCAGGGAATTGTCCTTGTTAGTGAATAGTTTATGGAATTAGGAGGGACAGCTGGTGAGCCTTGCCTTGGGGTTAACAGCTCGATATCTATTCCAGTTTCCTCTTTTTGTCAACCCAATACACGGGTTACATAATGTAACACACTTGCTTTCTTCTGTTAGGTTTTAGAATTTAGATTAGTACCAGTAATATGAGCTGCACTGTTTAAACAATATAGATGTCATACATTAAAATATTAGCTTTACTCATTGTCTCAACACAAACTTTTAAACAGAACATTTTCAGCCCTCCGATACAGTTCTTCTCAAAGAGGCCATTTTAATTAAAACTATATGTGGCCTGTGTGCCATCAAGCTTATTGATGCCACCTTCTATTGATAATGAAAACCAGAGGCCAGTTCATGATGTGGAAGCTGCAGCTAAGAGTGAGGATAATATCTTTAAAATATGGTTGTACAACGAGCATAAAATGTTTATCTGAAAATCAGTCCACAGTTAGAAACCATCTGAAATCTGTTACAACAAGGAAAAATGATGACGTGGACGAAATGAAGCTGCGTTAAGGAGATGAAACACAATATGCAAGTCAGAAGTGAAGCACTTGAATGAAGAACTGATCCCAAAGGCCTTTGAATGGAATAAGTCCTATTGACTTCCATTTATTTTGGACCACGCCCACATCCTTTTGATTGTGATGAAGACAGACATGTAAGATTGCTTATTTGACTTTAACTCTGAACGCTATTAGAACTGTACCAAATGTTTGTAACAAAGCACAAAACCACGTGAAACTCATTTGTGACAAGCTAGCAATTTCAAGATTTGTTCAAATTCAACAAACTTGTGAGCAAACCCAGGCCCAGGTTTCAGTGAATCAGGCCTGATTTTATGGTTTCAGCACAAAACCATGGCTCTGAGCTTCATTCTGCGTTCTAAGGGTTGTTAGAATCCATGCAAATCAAAACTGAAGTAAATGTTGAGACACCAGATGGTGCTATTACAGAGGGTCTAAGAAGTTTTGATAAACTTAATATATAGGCAGTTAGATCTGGGAAGAAATGCTGCCTTTTTAGTTGTGGTGCAATTCTTTTTATAAACTACTACCATATTTAACTGTAGGGTCCAGTATTGCCAAGCCCAGGAGATGCAAAATCATGAGTCAGGCTATACAAAATCATGAGATTGGCTTAGAAATTATTAATTTTTAAAAATAATGCATTTTGGGTTCTCTTTATTTCATTTATTGGTTTGGGAACCTTCAGGTTACATTCAGGTCACATTTTCAGGCTTTTCGCTGCAACCAGGAGGAAGACAAACTTACTTTAAAAAAATGAAAGCTTAGACTCTTAGTGTCAGGACCCAGAGCTTTAAGAAAAACAGTAAATATCACAAGAGTTGGTAAGAATGAGAGTCTGCCCTCTCTCTCTGAATCTCTCTGACTGAATTGTTCCTTAGATGCAGCGGCTGCTTACATGTTATAGCCATGAAACCCAACCAAAATATAAGATGGCACCTACAGTTATGCAGAAGATTATTATTAAAAAGTTATCCTGCAGTAGTTCCTATCGGCCAACCACACTGGGTCCCCATTGTGTTAGGTGCTGTACAAACATATTGTAAAGACAGGTGGATTCCAATCACAGATCTGTCACAGCCTTCCTGTGTGACCTCGGGGAAGTTACTTAATCTTTCTGTAACTCAGTTCCCTATCTGTAAAATGGGGATAATACTTCGCTTCTTCCACCCTTTCTCGTGCCTGTTGAGATTGTAAACGTGTCAGGGCAAGGGCTGTCTCTTTCTATGTGTACATATAGCACCTAGTACAACGGAGCCCAGATAATAGGCGGGGCTTCCAGGCACCACCACAATACAAATTATAACAAAAAAATAATACGTGGTGTTGAGACCGGCAAAATGGTCAGCTGCTGTTCAACTGCCTAAATAAGTAAATAAATGCCAGAACTTAAGGGAATATCTGCCAAAATGTTTACAGAGATATGCCTGTCCTCTTAGCCTGCCTATTTGCACATTAAACATATAAGAGGGAAGAAACAGTGGGTATATCACAGACAGCACAATCTGAAATCATCAGGGATAATATTGAAAGAAGACAAGCAACCAGACACAATCCAGCAAAACCATACCCCTAAATCAGGGGAAATAATTTATATGGAGCACCCTTCCCCAGGAGAATTGTTCCATTACTCCTTTTCTCAGCGCTATTGCATTACAGAGTTGGAGCCTCACTGGCACACAAAGGTCCCTGGCAACAATGCAACCACTCAGCAAACACTCAGTCCCGGCTTTGTGAGAGAGAAACAAAAGAAGAAGAAAAAAGTCACACACAAAAGAATGCCACTTGGCACTAGAGGGTCCATCCCTTCCACTACTAAACACCAATGGCTTTTGTATTTGTGCTTATCGGCAGGAAATCCTGACTCCCTTGCCAAAGAGCCCATCACATTGTGATTGTGGGGGAGGGTACCCTATTCCCCTATCAACTCTCTGACTACTTTCAAAAACTACTCTGAATGATATTCAAAGCAGCTCAGTTAGTATGGGCCACATGGTGTGAACACAGTACCCAAATCTAAAATCCATTTTCATCTCAGCTGTGAGGACTGCCAAAATCTATTATTTCCATGGCCTTACATTTTCAGAAGTGCTGCGCACCTGTAGTTCCCATTAACTTCAATAGACGCCATTGATGCTCAGCACTGCTGAAAATTAACCATTAATAGATGTCTTTTGTCCTACAGCAGCTTGTGACTGCTAATAGTTTTTCCGTTCTGTTAATGTATTTATAGACAATGATGGATTGTTGTAGCCCACCAGGTCCACACAAGTGATTCCCACAAGCTGAAAGGCTCATATTAGCAAACATCCAACTACTGTGTGTTTGCCCAGTTCCCCCATAGGTTACAAAACTGCATAGTGCTGCCTGGATCCATGACCACGGAATACTATTGTGATGGCTTGCCATTCCATCTGAAAAGGTTTATATAGCCAAGTGTGACAAAGTTCCTCCTCTGCCTTGGTGAGACCTGCACTTATTGGCAGATTTGCTCGCCTTAGAGATTCACGGCAGCCCTCAGTTTGGCCACTTTTGGTAGTGGCTCAAACCTGCCATTCACTCAGCTAAACTCATCACTGGCCAGCATGGGGAAAGGGAGGAGAACAATCCCTGCAGTCGCTGCTGACTCACCTAGTGGGTCGGGGGATAGGCCAGGGACCTTCCCCTCTGGTGGCACCCACAGTTCAGGTCACCTCCTTTTGTCTCAAATAGGGAGTTGATGGGGATGGGCGGGGGGCAACCCAGGCCCACCTTCTACTCCAGGGTCCAGCCCAGGGCCCAGTGGATTGCAATTGTCTACAGTGTCTCTTGTAACAGCTGCGTGACAGCTACAACTCCCTGGGCTACTTCCCCATGGCCTGCTCCCAACATCTTCTTTATCCTCACCACAGGACCTTCCTCCTGATGTCTGGTAACGCTTGTACTTCGCAGTCCTCCAGCAGTATGCCTACTCACTCTCAGCTTCTTGCTCCTCTTGCTCCCAGCTCCTCGCACACGCCGCACTAACTGAAGTGAGGTCCTTTTTAAAACCAGGTGCCCTGATTAGCCTGCCTGTCCTAATTGATTCTGGTAGCTTCTTAATTGGCTCCGGGTGTCCTAATTATCCTACCTTATTTGGTTCCAGCAACTTCCTGATTGTTCTGGAACAGCCCATTATCTTACTCAGGGGAAAGGGACCTGCTTAATCTGGGGCTAATATATCTACCTTCAATCACTCTCCTGTAGCCATCTGGCCTGACCCTGTCACACAAGTTATTCAAATTCTTTGCCATGAAGGTTCTCATTCCATTAAAGAGACAGAAAAACATGACTCTTCAAATGATGAGGCAAAAAAGTAAAGAAGAATAGGGGCCTGATCCTAACAGAGCTTAGCTCCATTAGAGTCAATGGAGCGACACCCATTTGCACAAGGTGAACATCTGCCTCTAAGGTCTCATGTTCTCTCAAATAAATTAGGTCAGGGAGGGATTGTGGCTGGAGCATCACCATGCTTAGGCCATCCCCAGCTTGTGTAAGAACAAGTTGCCCTCTCTCCTAGGATTTGGTCAGGGCTGGCAAAGATGCATTATGAGCCTCAAGGAGCCATAAATCAAGCAGATCTTCCCTCTTTGCACCAAGCAGAGAATAGAACCTGGTCCCTGGTCCCACAGCCCCAAACATATTAAACTTACATGAGCCCCTTCTTTCCTGTCATAGCCAGGTATGCAACTCTGGTGGTTAAACTGCACCTCACATTCCTGGAGCCTCAGCCTTTCCTAGCTGATCCGAACACTATGCTTATTTAAATTTTTATTTTTATTGCATTCAAAATGAACAAAAAGAGGAACAGATACTAGAGAATCAAAGAGATTACTTAATGTTGAAAAGGAAAACTGCTTTCATACCTGTGGTCAGCTGAGCTGTGTACATGATCCCAGCTATTGTGTTTTGCAATATCATGCTGCATGTTTCAGTACATCAATTCATACAGTATATATTTTGCTGATCAATTTGCATACCATATTGACCTCAAGAGCTGTATAATGTGATGTGTGGCACTTCTGCATAATTTTCTGATTAAGTTACTTATTTAACCTATTAACCTTTACTCCTTTAATTAAAGAGCCTATGTAAATGTTGAGACATAATTAAGTCACCCAAGTTACTGAGTTGTGAAGTTTATTTATTCTTTAATGCTTTACACTGACACAGTGAGGTGCACAGTGGTCACTTTCATATGTTGCAGTTTAAATGTGTGAAATATTCCAAGAATCCTAGTGTAATACAAATAGCTGCCATAAATAAAATCCCCATTGGAATTTTTTAGCCAATTTTTTTAAATACAGAAATGTCTGAGTCTAACAGAGAAACTCCAAGGGCCAACAAGTTAATTACAATATTTTCTCATTTTTTCTTTGTACAATTAAACCAGTTAATTTTATTTTATTCTTTATCTTGTGGAATCTGTGAGGACCCCAATCATAGACCGTGACCCCATTGTGCTAGGTGCTGCACATACATATAACAAAAAGACAGTCCCTGTCATGAAAAGCTTGTAGCACATGGCTCTGAACACTCAAAGATTTTTTAATTACAGTGAACCTCTCTAATTCACACTAATGATCAAGAGGCCTATGGTGGAGTACTAATTTGTGCAAATTACCACGCCAGCAAAGAAACACAGTTAAAAATAAACCAAGGACACTGCATCACACAATGTAATTTGTTCGTTTATTTTGAGAAATTGCAGTTTGGATTTAATTATTTACAATACACTGTAACTCTTACTGCCATACTATGAAAACTTAGCAATAGGAGACCTGGACCCTACAGCTGAGATGTGAGGCAAGACTGGTTCTGTGTGCATGGAAAACATCATGTTTGCAGCTTAGAGAATTAGTGATTTGGTTGGCTGGGATCAGCTGTGTATGAGAGCCATGACTACACTGCCTTCTTCACACTACGCCACCCATCAACACCCCTCCCACACACACACCCCCTGTCATCAGCAGCAGGGAGGAGCTGGGATTAGGGGCAATGAATGGGGAGCTCTTCCCGTGGGTGATTACTATCTTGCTTGAGGTTCAAAATACACCAGTGACTCGGGATGAGATGTAAAGGATCTACACCATAAAACAGAATGTATATGAACATATAACACAAAAGAGGAGTCTCACACCCCAAATCTGCAAGCTGCTCCAGGCAGGCAGACAGGGTAGTATAGTCACCACTCATCGCAGAAAACACTCCAATCCCCATAAATGCAAACCCCAACTTCCCTACACATTGATTGGTTTTCTCCTTTCTCCAGTACAACTTGGTACTGGAGAGATCTCCCAGACAATATGCTTTTGGCCCATTTTCTATTCTCTTCCTTGGTCCCCAAAGCATTCTTGATCATTGAGAATTTTGCTTCACTCATATCATTTGTTCTCCTGTGGATTACAGTATGCAGGAATTCCTAAGCATATTTTAGAATAGCCAGCAATCATATTGTGCCATTTTTCTCTATGAAAACACAGATGGCAAAATCCACCCTCAGTTACCCCTGAGTAACTGCTGCTGATTGAGGTTGGGGGCAAGCAGGGAGGTGGATGAAATGATCATTTGTCCAGAGAGTAAATTCTCTCCCATAATTCATGACTTCCATTAACATTTTGCAACTTGTATTGAGGAAAAAAAAATCACCCTTCAATTAGGCAATTAGGACCAGAAAAGGATCAGAGATTGAACAGATGGATTCACGGCATGGCCATTGCACTCCACAAAGAACCAGTGCAGGAGTCATGGGAACTGCCAAAACTCTTGATACCAACTCTGCCTCTCCTCTCCAGGCCTTCTCTTAGTCTCCCTGCTTCATGCAGGCCTCTTTCTGACAACTTTTAGCCTTGCTGCTTCTCATTACTACCATTCAGCCTCCTCCATCTTCCTTCACATAATATTAGTAAAGAGCAATAATATTAACAGATCAGTAACCTCATGAGGTTTGGTTCTGTCACTTACTTGCAATCCATGGTATCTGATGGGGTTCAAAAATAATCTGGAACATGTTCCTATGAACCTGGTAAACACCCTAGTGTTATTCAGAAGCATCCGCTGAGAATAATCCTAGGGAATTGCATAATTTGCCTGCTGAGGCTGATTTTGATTCCTTCTCCCTTCACCTCTGTACTAACAAATATCAAAACAAAGGACCATATTCCTTCCATGGCCAAGAGTGGAAAGCTCGGTGGTGGTCTTTCACTTGTCATGGTTATGAACAAAAGAGGCACGCGACTCAACTATCAAAGTATGTAAAAACTCTATATTTAAAATATTCAGCTTGCTCAACAAAGAATGCACCTTGATTACTAAAGTGTATTAAATTTCACCTACTTAACTTTGCAGCTTGATTAGTGAAGTATGCAGCTTAATCAGCTCAGCATGCAGTCACATGACTATGTGCACCACCTAAAACCTCACCTACGACAGTATCCAACAGAATCAGCAACATATGCATCTGAGAAAGTAAAATATGCAACACAGAAGGCTCATCAGAGTACACACTGCTTAATCTGTAAAGTCTGTAAAACATCAATTAAAACATGCAGCTCAGTCAGTAAAGCATCCAAGGTGTTTTGTAAAGTGTATGATTCAGCCCACAAAGTTTACAAAATTTCAGTGGGTAGAATAGTTACCTCAGTCTAGAAAACAGTCAGCTTATATTGGCCCAGAACAGAGCAGCTCATATAGCCAGGAACACTGATCACTAGGGCCATATCATCCTAGTGCTCCCATCCCCAAAGACTATTGGGTCAAATTTAAGTCTCAATTCTCATCATAAAGGTCTTCAAGGGCATTGGCTCAAGCTATTAAAGAGAGCACCTTATCTAGCTGTCCAAAAATAGATCTTGTCACCCCAATGAAATCAATGGGACTACTTGAAGAGTAGGGTACTACTCAACATGAGTATGGGGTATCAGAATCTGACCCTGTAGTAACTGATTTTCTGAGCCCTGGTCTACACTAGGACTTTAGGTCGAATTTAGCAGCATTAAATCGATGTAAACCTGCACCCGTCCACACGATGAAGCCCTTTATTTCGACTTAAAGGGCTCTTAAAATCGATTTCCTTACTCCACCCCTGACAAGTGGATTAGCGCTTAAATCGGCCTTGCCGGGTCGAATTTGGGGTACTGTGGACACAATTCGACAGTATTGGCCTCCGGGAGCTATCCCAGAGTGCTCCATTTTGACCGCTCTGGACAGCACTCTCAACTCAGATGCACTGGCCAGGTAGACAGGAAAAGAACCGCGAACTTTTGAATCTCATTTCCTGTTTGGCCAGCGTGGCAAGCTGCAGGTGACCATGCAGAGCTCATCAGCAGAGGTGACCATGATGGAGTCTCAGAATCGCAAAAGAGCTCCAGCATGGACCGAACGGGAGGTACGGGATCTGATCCCTGTATGGGGAGAGGAATCCGTGCTATCAGAACTCCGTTCCAGTTTTCGAAATGCCAAAACCTTTGTCAAAATCTCCCAGGGCACGAAGGACAGAGGCCATAACAGGGACCCGAAGCAGTGCCACGTGAAACTGAAGGAGCTGAGGCAAGCCTACCAGAAAACCAGAGAGGCGAACGGCCGCTCCGGGTCAGAGCCCCAAACATGCCGCTTCTATGATGAGCTGCATGCCATTTTAGGGGGTTCAGCCACCACTACCCCAGCCGTGTTGTTTGACTCCTTCAATGGAGATGGAGGCAATACGGAAGCAGGTTTTGGGGATGAAGATGATGATGATGATGACGAGGTTGTAGATAGCTCACAGCAAGCAAGCGGAGAAACCGGTTTTCCCGACAGCCAGGAACTGTTTCTCACCCTGGACCTGGAGCCAGTACCCCCTGAACCCACCCAAGGCTGCCTCCTGGACCCAGCAGGCGGAGAAGGGACCTCCGGTGACTGTACCTTTTAAAATACTATACATGGTTTAAAAGCAAGCATGTGAAAGGATTACTTTGCCCTGGCATTCGCGGCTCTCCTGGATATACTCCCAAAGCCTTTGCAAAAGGTTTCTGGGGAGGGCAGACTTATTGCGTCCTTCATGGTAGGACACTTTACCACTCCAGACCAGTAACACGTACTCGGGAATCATTGTACAACAAAGCATTGCAGTGTATGTTTGCTGGCGTTCAAGCAACATCCGTTCTTTATCTCTCTGTGTTATCCTCAGGAGAGTGAGATATAATCCATGGTCACCTGGTTGAAATAGGGTGCTTTTCTTCAGGGGACACTCAGAGGAGCCCATTCCTGCTGGGCTGTTTGCCTGCGGCTGAACAGAAATGTTCCCCGCTGTTAGCCACAGGGAGGGGGGAGGGTTGAGGGGGTAGCCACGCGGTGGGGGGAGGCAAAATGCGACCTTGTAACGAAAGCACATGTGCTATGTATGTAATGTTAACAGCAAGGTTTACCCTGAAAGAGTGTAGCCAGTGTTTTATAAAATGTGTCTTTTTAAATACCGCTGTCCCTTTTTTTTTCTCCACCAGCTGCATGTGTTTCAATGATCACAGGATCTTCTCCTTCCCAGAGGCTAGTGAAGATTAGAAAGAAAAAAAAACGCACTCGAGATGAAATGTTCTCCGAGCTCATGCTGTCCTCCCACACTGACAGAGCACAGACGAATGCGTGGAGGCAAATAATGTCAGACTGCAGGAAAGCACAAAATGACCAGGAGGAGAGGTGGCGGGCTGAAGAGAGGGCTGAAGCTCGAATGTGGCGGCAGCATGATGAGAGGAGGCAGGATTCAATGCTGAGGCTGCTGGAGGACCAAACCAGTATACTCCAGTGTATGATTGAGCTGCAGCAAAGGCAGCTGGAGCACAGACTGCCACTACAGCCCCTGTGTAACCAACCGCCCTCCTCCCCAAGTTCCATAGCCTCCACACCCAGACGCCCAAGAACGCGGTGGGGGGGCCTCCGGCCAACCAGCCACTCCGCCACAGAGGATTGCCCAAAAAAAAAGAAGGCTGTCATTCAATAAATTTTAAAGTTGTAAACTTTTAAAGTGCTGTGTGGCATTTTCCTTCCCTCCTCCACCACCCCTCCTGGGCTACCTTGGTAATCATCCCCCTATTTGTGTGATGAATGAATAAAGAATGCATGAATGTGAAGCAACAATGACTTTATTGCCTCTGCAAGCGGTGATCAAAGGGAGGAGGGGAGGGTGGTTAGCTTACAGGGAAGTAGAGTGAACCAAGGGGCGGGGGGTTTCATCAAGGAGAAACAAACAGAACTTTCACACCGTAGCCTGGCCAGTCATGAAACTGGTTTTCAAAGCCTCTCTGATGCGTACCGCGCCCTCCTGTGCTCTTCTAACCGCCCTGGTGTCTGGCTGCGCGTAACCAGCAGCCAGGCGATTTGCCTCAACCTCCCACCCCGCCATAAACGTCTCCCCCTTACTCTCACAGATATTGTGGAGCACACAGCAAGCAGTAATAACAGTGGGAATATTGGTTTCACTGAGGTCTAAGCGAGTCAGTAAACTGCGCCAGCGCGCCTTTAAATGTCCAAATGCACATTCTACCACCATTCTGCACTTGCTCAGCCTGTAGTTGAACAGCTCCTGACTACTGTCCAGGCTGCCTGTGTACGGCTTCATGAGCCATGGCATAAGGGGTAGGCTGGGTCCCCAAGGATACATATAGGCATTTCAACATCACCAACAGTTATTTTCTGGTCTGGGAATAAAGTCCCTTCTTGAAGCTTTTGAAACAGACCAGAGTTCCTGAAGATGCGAGCGTCATGTACCTTTCCCGGCCATCCCACGTTGATGTTGGTGAAACGTCCCTTGTGATCCACCAGAGCTTGCAGCACTATTGAAAAGTACCCCTTGCGGTTTATGTACTCGCCGGCTTGGTGCTCCAGTGCCAAGATAGGGATATGGGTTCCGTCTATGGCCCCACCACAGTTAGGGAATCCCATTGCAGCAAAGCCATCCACTATGACCTGCACATTTCCCAGGGTCACTACCCTTGATATCAGCAGATCTTTGATTGCGTGGGCTACTTGCATCACAGCAGCCCCCACAGTAGATTTGCCCACTCCAAATTGATTCCCAACTGACCGGTAGCTGTCTGGCGTTGCAAGCTTCCACAGGGCTATCGCCACTCGCTTCTCAACTGTGAGGGCTGCTCTCATCTTGGTATTCATGCGCTTCAGGGCAGGGGAAAGCAAGTCACAAAGTTCCATGAAAGTGCCCTTACACATGCGAAAGTTTCGCAGCCACTGGGAATCATCCCAGACCTGCAACACTATGCGGTCCCACCAGTCTGTGCTTGTTTCCCGAGCCCAGAATCGGCGTTCCACAGCATGAACCTGCCCCATTAGCACCATGATGCATGCATTGGCAGGGCCCATGCTTTCAGAGAAATCTGTGTCCATGTCCTGATCACTCACGTGACCGCGCTGACGTCGCCTCCTCGCCCGGTAGCGCTTTGCCAGGTTCTGGTGCTGCATATACTGCTGGATAATGCGTGTGGTGTTTAATGTGCTCCTAATTGCCAAAGTGAGCTGAGCGGACTCCATGCTTGCCTTGGTATGGCGTCCGCACAGAAAAAAGGCGCGGAATGATTGTCTGCCGTTGCTCTGACGGAGGGAGGGGCGACTGACGACACGGCTTACAGGGTTGGCTTCAGGGGGCTAAAATCCACAAAGGGGGTGGCTTTACATCAAGGAGTAGTTCAGGCAGGACTTCACGGAGGGTTCCAATAAGAAATGGTGCACCTAAGTTATTGTTCTTATTGGAACAAGGAGGTTAGCCTGGCCTCTGATTGATACATGGCTAGATCTACCTCGCTGCACCTTCTCTGTGAGTGACTGCAGTGTGACCTAGAGGAATGAGTCCCCTAGACAGGGGAGAAGGCAAATAAGTACAAAACAAATCTGGTCTATTTCTTGTTTTGATCCACTCCATCTATCTTTTACATCTTTGGCTGGCAGCAAACGGTGCAGAAGGACTGCAAGCCATCCACATCTCATGGCTGCTCGGCAGAAGATCGTACAGTACGACTGCTAGCCATCGTCATCTCTTGCCTGCCCGGCAGAAGATGGTACAATACGATTGCTAGCCATCGTCATCTCTTGCCTGCCCGGCAGAAGATGGTACAATACGACTGCTAGCAATCCGTATTGCCTGCCTGCTCACCATTAGACGGTTCAATACGACTGACTGCAGGACTAAAGAGAATGACCTGGTCAAGTCACCAAAAATTTAGTCCCTGCGCCCATGTCTGCCCAGGCGCTCCCAGCCGACATGGCCAGGAGCACCTCGGACATGACGAGGACGGCTATCAGTCATACTGCACCGTCTGCTATCAGAAGGCAATGGGTTGCTGCTACTGTGTAGCAATGCCGTACCGCGTCTGCCAGCACCCAGGAGACATACGGTGACGGTTACCTGAGCGGGCTCCATGCTTGCGGTGGTATGGCGTCCGCACAGGTAACTCAGGAAAAAAGGCGCAAAACGATTGTCTGCCCTTGCTTTCACGGAGGGAGGGAGGGAGGGAAGGGGGGACTGACGATATGTACCCAGAACCACCCGCGACAATGTTTCAGCCCCATCAGGCATTGGGATCTCAACCCAGAATTCCAATGGGCAGCGGAGACTGCGGGAACTGTGGGATAGCTACCCACAGTGCAACGCTCTGGAAGTCAACTCTAGCCTCGGTACTGTGGAAGCACTCCACCGAGTTAATGCACTTCTGTGGGGACACACACAGTCAAATATATAAAACCGATTTCTAAAAAAACGACTTCTATAAATTCGACCTTATTCCGTAGTGTAGACATTCCCTTAGAAAAGAACCAAACAGAAGTGTTTGCCAGCCTAATTTAGCTCATCTTTACCCATAACAACTACAGATGGTCTCAAGCTACGAATTTGTTTTTGGATGCAGATTTTCTATACCTCAACGTCCATGAATGTTCAAATCTGTGGTTTCACTTTTTGGCCCATTACAAAGACAAAAAGCATTTGTAGAATTGACCTGGTTTGGATTTCAAATATTCCCAAAGTTCAGCGTTGTGCAGATCTAGGGTTTTGGTCTGGACCACTCTAATTTCTAAGTCTACAAGCCAGGGAGGTTATTCCCCTGCTTGCTTGCATGTACTTGTGCTAGCTCTCATCGCTTCAGGTGGATACATAGTCACCAGGGCTAAGCCGAGCCACTGCTGCCACTGCCCCTGCTACTGTGGCTATGCCATTATTTATACTCGTACTACTTCTCCTAGGGCCAGCATGAATATGTGTATGTGAGCAGAGGAATTACACCCCTAGCTCATAGTGTAGACATATTCTAAGAGTGTAAAAGGAAGACACTTTGATATCTCTAGGAACATCTGGCACATGAGATTAGCAAGGATTTTTAATTAATCTACTACCTACTTGGGGGTAGTATCATAAAACAGGAGAATGGCTACCGTGGTAGCTATATTTCAGAAAGGCAAAAAAGTGATCTGAGCAATTACAGACTTGTTAATCTGACCTCAGTAGTATCCAGTGCTTCAGAACAAATTGTGAATGAAAGAATAATTAAATTCATGGAGATAAACAGCAGAGGGGATGGAATGCAACTTGAGTTTACCAAAAGTAGATTATGCCAGACTAACCTGATTTCCTTCTTGAAGGCTGGAGTAACAGAAATGAGATGAAATTCAATAGTACAAAGTTCAAAGTCATGCACTTTGGTTCTAATAATAAAAATTAGGGGTCTCATCAGTAGGAAATGACAGAGGAAGAGAGAGACCTGGGTGTGTTGGTCAAGCAGGGGATGAGTATGAGCTATCAATGTGATTTGGCTGTAAAAAAGGCAAATGTGATCCTAGGTTGTGTCAGATAAGGCTTAATACCATTGTAATTCTGGTCACACATCTTCAAGAACAATGAATTCAAACTAGAACAGGTGCAGAGAAGAGCTGCTAGGGTGATAAGATGAATGCAGGTCCTATTTTATGAACGGAGACTGAAAAGAGCTTGGTTTGTTTAGCCCAGCAAAAAGAAAACTGAAAGGGATATGATTATGCTTTATAAATACACGCAGGGGTAAATACCAGGGAGAAACATGATCTATTTAAGCTAAAGGACAATGTTGGCACAAGAACAAAAAGATATAAACTGGCCAGGAACAAATTCAGCTGGAAACTAGAAGGTTTCCAATTATCCGAGGGGTGAAGGTTCTGGAACAGCCTCCCAATAGGAGTTGTGGGGGGAAACAACTTAATTAGTTTTAAGGAAGAGCTGGATAAATTTATGGGTGTGATTTCATGATGGGATTGCTTGTGATTTTAGGGGGCAGGGCTCAGCGGGGGGGCAGGACTCACTTAAAGTTTGTGTGTTATAGTCCAAAAAGCTGATGTTTCAGAGCGTCAGACAGCCACCTGCAGGGGTCAGAAAGGAATCCCGCCCCCCAGTCAATTCACGATGGGGATGGGGGTTGGTGTCCTTCCTCTGAAGAATCAGAGATGGCCACAGCTTGAGATGAGCAGGGTGGACCTGTGCTCTGAGGTGGCACCGAGCATTTTCTTTCTCAGGTGCTTGGCTAGCTGGTTCTTGCTCATATGCTCATGGTGTAACGGATTGCCATAAGTCAAGTCAGGAAGAAATTTCCCCCCGGGTCAGGTTGGCAGTGACCTTGGGAGCTTTTTGCCTTCCTTTGCAGGATGTGGGTGTGGATCATGCCAAAATTATCTAGGTATATCTCCCGTAATCATTTCCTTGCCATTGCATTCTTCTGTCCTAATCTCTCCCTGTGGCATATAACAGTCTAGTATCCTGTGGACTGTAATATTTTGGCCTAATTTCAGTTGCTGGGTTTACTGTGCAGCTGCTGCATGGTTTTGGTGGCCCTGTGACATACAGGAAATCAGACTAGATGATCACGATGGTCCCTTCTGTCCTTAAGGTCTGTGAACCTAGAATGCAATTGCAATTTCTCATAGCTGTAACTTGCATGGTTTGATCCTATGCAGATATTTTTATGGGGAAAGGTCAGTCTAATCTCTACACATAAGCCCCAAATGTGGTGGACATGTGATGATGATAACTTCATCTTATGAACTAACAGTGTTATGGGCCAAATCCAAAACCCACTGAAGTCAATGAGAAGACTGTCCATTGATCTCAAAGGACCTTGTTTCAGGCACTTTAAAAACCAGTGGTATTTATCAACAACATACATTTCTACCATACTTACTTGCACTGTATCTTCTCTCATGAAAATACATGTGTATCACAAATTCACAGATGGTCAGCTGTTCCTTAATTGGACTTCAGTGCCATTCCCAACAAACCTACCATTATTTACTGTGAGAGTCTATGAATTAGATGCTTCACAGTACTGAGGAAACCTGTGATAAACAACTACAACAGTTGACGGAACAAATACAACACAGAGGTTGCCACTTATGTGTCCTTTGCCAACAAATCAAGAAATCCTTTGAACTGCCCAGAAGAGTTCTCATTAAGAAGAAAAATATTAACAAAACTGTGCCAGCAATGAAGTTTGGTGGGCAGGTTTCATCTGGCAGCTTCTAAATACATCCAATTAATCAAAAAGCTCTAACCTTTGATTCCTATTTCAGATAAGACCAGAACAAAACTTCCATTGATTGCCTACCTGCCGCTCCCTAATTAACAAAATAACACTGTCGGAGCAGAATGCGGGTCCACTTCAGGCAGGTGCTGAGCATCCTCTCTACTCCCTATGAATTCAATCGGAGCTGAGGGCCTGGAGCGCATCACAGGAGGTGAACAAGGAATTTGCAGGGTCAACTCTTTAGAATCTAAAGGTAACCTTTTCAAACCAGGTGCTTAGTGTTCAGCCGTTTCCGTGGTGCCAAGCACCTGTGGTTCTCCTGGATGTCAATACATTTGAAAGAATTCTTTTTGAACAAAGTCCTAAAATGGTCCACAAAACAGACAGGCTTATGTTTAAAGTGGTCCACGCAATGCAGCAGGTCAGAACCTCAGCTGGTATAAATCAATACAAAACTTCAATTGCACTAAATTCTGAAGCCAAGGGAGCAGAGCCTGAGCTCCAGTCCGAGTGGCAACTTCAGAGCGCTGACTACACAGCCATGTTTAGAGCACCAGCGCAAGCCCCACTATCCTGAGTCTGGCGACCCTGGCTGGGATGCTCACTCCATAATGCTGTGTAGACATACCATAATGTTCGTTAGATATTCCCACTCTGGCAGTCACACGCTCACTCAAACATCTGAGCAAATCTTTCTGCCAGTCTTTGGAGATTGCAAATAGTAACAACTTGTATGTTTCCAAAGCATGTTCTATTTTTAAGACAGCTAAGTAACCCTCTTAGTTTGAAAATGATGTTCAGAGTGGTGTCATATTTTTAGCATGTATGTTTAATTAAGTCTTTTTTTTATTGAACAGCCTAATTGGAGTAGCAACATTAGAATAAACAGTGTTCATTTTCTGAGTATTCCATTGAACGCTGGTTCCTGATAGGCTAAAGGCTAGGTTGTAAAATTTTCACTATATGAATTCAAACTGGAAAAGCTGCAATAAAAGGTAGAAATTATTTAACACTAGATTACTGAGTGGATTAAGGAAACATGCTATGTGAATATAGTAGAATTCAATGAATGTAACAAAACTGTCAACATAAACCCTAACCCAGCAACCCCTAATCTATTTACTTTAATGGGACAATTCAGATGTTTAAAGTTAAGTCTGTGCTTCAGTGCCTTCCTGGATTGGGGCCTTAGGAGATGCAAATAAAGTTCTGGGGAAACTTTTCCAATATTTTACTTGTATTTTACTGGTTCTCTTTTAAACAGCAGATGTGGAGACTGAGCTACCTTCTGATCCCTAAAACCAGGCTCTCCAAGTCAGGGTGCTGGTACACTGAAGGAACAAGAAGTGTTCACTGCTGGTGATTGTGGATAGAGACTTTCTGAAACGTATTCAATCTGGCATCTTTCATAACAACAAAATTCTCTCTCCCCTCTCTCTCACACACTCAATTTCTGATCATAGATAATTTTCCAAGTATCCATAGTATCCAAGTAACTAAAGCAATATTTCCCTCCATTAAGAAAGGATGGGATGTTCTGCATCCAGCATAAATGGATGTCCTTTCTAGTCACAGAGCAGCTCAAGGGCAAGATATCCCAAGGAGTCTGCAGCACTAAATCACCCATCTAGAAAGAAAAAGGCCCATTTCAAGATTGGAAATTCTGAATAGGAAGAAAGAAGTTGAACGATGTAATTCCAAAAACTACTGTCTACAGAACATGGCTACCAAGAGTGGACCCACATAGAGCAATATTTAGAATACCTCAAGTCAGTGTCTCTACTGGCAGGAATGACGAACACAATGCATAGCCTCAGAATAAATCTAATCAATATTCTATAACAAAAACATTTGAAAAAAGTAAGTTCTATCTAGGTACTTATGCAATCTTCATTGCTGTAATGTCTGAGCATCTCACAGTCATTAATGGATTTCACCCTCAAGGCATCCCTGTGAGGTAGGAAAGTACTACCCCATTTTACGGATGGGGAGCAGAGGCATGAGGGTGGACTAAGGGAATTGACCAAGTTTACAAGAGAAGTCTGTGGTAGCAGCTAAATTTAGCTGTCCTGAGTCCCAAGTCCAGAGCCTAAGTCACGAGACCATCCTTCCTCCTATTATTGCCCAAAATTTTCTCCTCCTCAGTTGCACGCTCCTAAACACTCTTCCCAGGCCAAAATCAATTTTCATGGCCTGACATTGGATTTGTACGTGTTCCCAATGAAGTTTGCCTTTGACTTCTGAAAGAGTCAGATTGCCCCCTTTATCTTCTCCCATGTAAACAGCAAGATAGGTGTATTATTCACAAAGGGCTGGATCCAGCTCCCAGTGAAGTGAATGCAAAGATGCCCATTCTCTTTAGTGGGTCTTGGCTCATGCCCATCAAGAGACGGGGCTAAGCTATGAAATGTGCAAGTGCATTCAGTGTTTTGGGTTGGGCCCATCTCTCTAATACAGGGATACTCAGACTGAGGCTCACCAGCCGCAAGTGGCTCTTTAATGTGTCTCCTGCAGCTCTTTGCAGCACATAATATTAAAACATGGTGTGATTTAATTATTAACCAATCTACTTCCTACCCCACAGGTGCTTTCCTTTCTATTTCAAGAAATAACTGCAGTACCACAGACTCTACCATGTGGTGTCCGTTATCAAATGTTGACTTTTCAATGGCGACTGCAGTAGACACATCTAGTTTGTGTATTTAAACATCACAGTTTTGTTTTCATTTCAAGCAAGAACCATTTGACTTAGGTAAACCTTTTATACCAACAGAGTGGCACAAAGGACATACATATCAGGCAAAACTTGAATTCTGAAGTGCTTTTAACCTTGAATTTCCCTTACGAGCCAGGTCTTTTCAAATAGACAACACATTTAACCCAGTTTCCCCAACCATTCTGAAAAACATTCTTTATGTATTTGAAAAACCATAATCATTTGACAATGTATGTGAGACACAATGCAAGCTGGCAAATACATCTGACAAATGCAGTTCACTTTACAGAAAGGAACAAGAATCAGATAAATATCATCAGGAAACAAAAGGCATCATCCCCATCTGATTCATTAGATTTTTGGCACTCCAATTAAGTTCTGACAAGCTAGTATTCCAGGCACAGTAAAATATTGTTGTTCCACCAGGCTCGCTCCAATGTTTAGTCATAAGATCCATACAATAATAACAGAACAGTGGCCTATCTTGACCAACAGCACATTAGTTATTATCTGCAACACAAACACCTACCACTTTGTACTAACATTTTGGCAGTTAATCTAAACATAGCACTTAAAGCTACACCATAATTTTGAGATCTAACTGGGTCATTTTCCTTTCAGCTGGCACCAGTAAAAAGTATTTTATAACAAAAAAGTAAATGAAACTTTATGAGTTTTTTTTATTAATTATTATTATTATTATTATTTAATGGCAGCAGCACAAGTATGATTCAAGCCCACATGACACATTTTTCAAGGCCTGTTTGCGGTGATGCTAGCTGGGTGAATTACAATAAGATTTATTGTGCAATGGTATATGTCTAATTTTCCGTCTACTGCTGGGAGCTTCAGTTGGCGGAAACTAACAGAGACGCCCATTATGCACAGCCTGGTTCAAACTGTGGTTTGATGCAAACTCTCAGGGACAGGAACTTACTGCACATGCTGGCAAGAGGACAGGGAGAAAGCTGATGAAAAGAACAAAAAAGACTTTTCAAATGGCGTCCCAAATATTTGGTATCCCATCCCTTCTCCAAAACTGTTTTTGTGGTGAGAAGTGGGTGGGGACTCAAAGTCTCAACAGATTTTCCTGTCAAAATTGGGCTTTAGTGAATCGCCATGCAACAAGGCAGTTAATGACCTCTTATTACTGGAGCTGGATTCCCTGCTGACAGTGCTCAAAATGTGCTGGAGCTCACCGGAACTGAGTTCACAATATTTTTCTTCCCCCTCCCTTTTTTCTACTCAAAACACAAACCTTGTAAAAACAAAACAACAGGGGGGTTAATTAATGCAGGGGGGTTCATTTTCTTTAAACAATTCACTACCCTTACTCTAGTGGTGTTCTAATGACCCGGGCACGTCAGGCTAATTAGATGTGGAATAGTCCACACCCCGATGAGAGATAGCAGGGAAGTAATGGAGAGACGTGACGGGGGAACTATAATAGATGTAATAAGGGAAAGAAAAGGGGGGGCCTGTAAAGATCAGGAGACAGGATGGAGGAGTATGAAGAGGGTATATGGAAAAAAGCTTTGGAGAGGGAAAAGGTTGGAAAGAGGGAGAACCTATAAATGAGAGAAATAAATAAGGGATGGGGAAATGCAGGATGAATAATAAGATGGGATGGGTAGCAGAATAGTCAATGATTTTTTTCAGAGCGGAGCCTGGAACTGTCCTGCAAGACTCAGTCCTGCCCCGTGACATCATTTTAACACCCTGTGCTCGGCTGAGCCATGCATCCCAGGGATGTAGTTGTTGATGAGTCTGATTGCCTTCTTCATTGCTCTTTGGGAGCAGCCTGCTGGGCACAGGACTGGCTACATGACGCACTGCTCTGGCATAGCAGGAGCACAATGGGAATGGATATTTATAAACTATTCAGCACCAACTGGCATTACCAAAAGGGCATTTTACATTAATAATCAACCTCAGATGAGAAATGAACAAATATATCACAGTCTACAAACAATTCCGCTTGCTACAGTTGTTTGCGTATGTCTGTATATGTTTACCTACCATATGTGAATATGTTTTATTTTATTTAGGTACAGAGCAGTCACCTAGGAATAGGTTCTTGTTCTACATTACATTTCACATCAGGATCCCGTAAGAATTTTTACCCTAATTGAACTTCAGTAAGTAATCAAATTTGATATTATCTTTGCTGGTGTACCTTCAGATGCCAGGTGGTACTATAGGTTATTATAGTTTGATGCACTTCCCTAACTACACACCAGATGGAAGTCTCAGAATTATTCTTCCAGGTGCATCAAATCCTCTGCAACCCCTTCCCTCCTTTACCCCCCACCGTGCATCCAGACAGTAGGCCCTAGATACAAGGCAAAAGACAATACTACTCTTGGGCTATTGTATTTACACACCCCAAAGTGACACCATTCATTTTTGTGTCTGGTTACTCAGTTATATTTTTACTCTGTATTAAGGATGGAAACCCAATGCCCTTAAATGTATTAACACCACATTATGATTTTTGAAAGGTTTGGCAGTAGAGAGGAGAGGAGAGTGGTTGGGTGCGGTATTACAATGTGTAATGTGGTATTTCATTCTCTCTGGAGAGCCGTAATTTTATGCACGTTGAAAAAAGCATTAAGGAAACTAATGTACAGAACATACGGAACCAATTTTCATCATTTTAAAAAAACACCTTTGGAGTGTGAGCATGAAAAATTTCAGTCCAAATGGAATTGTTCAACAAACTCAGAAGGGAGAAACAGGCCGGGGGTTACAAACCACCATTAATTTTCATCCACCCCTATTACCCCATATCTTCTAATCATGACTCCATTCATTAGCACTATATTACCATATGTCATTGTAACCATAAATCCTATGTATAGGCATCAGGGGATGAGAAGTTCTTTATAGCACACTAACAGCATTGTCATCGGGTCACTTTGTGCAGAGGATATAGCAAAATATTATACTACTTAACCAAAAATCCATGGAGGGACATGCAGAGATCAGGGTCCAAGGAGGTGAATAGTTATAGCACACTATAGGCCAGTTGCTTCAGAGGAAGACAAGCTCCCCACACACTCCTCAGCACTAAGCTACTACAGGCTTGCAAATAATTCCTTCCTGATCTCAAATAAGGCAATCAATTCAACTATATGCATGAGAGCAAGAATTGCCTCATTCAGAGAACAGCACATCGCTGTACTATACTATACCGTGTTATGTGCCTGTAGATCCAGGAATAGCAAGAAGAGTATCTGTAGGTGATATTTAAAAGAAAACATGCACATATGCTTCAGAGATCTTTAGGACAACATATACACTCTATTGACCTAGGTCTGAAAATGGCACTTCATACAGTATAGTGCCAGACTGCCTCCACAGGGTTCAGATCAGAAAACTAGTGCTAAGTACTATTATTATTATTATTATTAGTGTACATCCTTTGTGCGGATGCTGTCAGGAGAAGTGGCCTTCTTGAACCAACTGCAAGGGGATCAGCACCAAACAATATAGAAAAACATTACCCATTACCATCCCTCCAGAGTTGAGGGTCAGCTCTGCAGGTGTTTCAATTCCTTTTTCAGTGAGGGTTATTGGTGACTATGGCTGTCTTCTCCAGTTTCCTCCAGTGCATTTCTATGAAGCACCTCACACTCAGGAAGAGAAGAGTAGATACGGTTCTCACAATTCACTACTCTGCTATCAGCACAAAATGGCAACCCCAAGTATGGCCAGGGAAGAAGTAAAGCTAACAACTCATTATGTTACCTATTTGTTTGACAAACCACATGTCAAGAGTCTTTGAACTTTACTGCTAGCCACCTTATTCCGCTAGGTCTTTCCATCACCTCCTGTCTGAAATGAATTTAACTAGGTGGTCTCTCTGTTTTCCCTCCACCTAGGGAAACATTCTTTACCAAGCCTAATTCTCTCCCTTAACCACTGTGGTAAGGCAACATGGGTCTCCAAACATCTCCTTCCCTACAGCAGTCAAGGGCATGAACTGGGATCTGGCCAGGCAGAGGGAGGGAGACTGTCCACTTCAATGTTTTATGGATTCACCATACACAAACAGATTTTGTGAGTATGTTGGACTCCAAAGTTAGCTTTTCAAAAATATGGGTCAGATCTTTGGCTCCCGTTCCAACCAAAACATGTTGCTCTTGTGATGCAAGAGGTCTGAAAAGCTACCCTTACAGGGCAGGTAAAGATCTCCCTGACAAGGCCAAATCCCCAGCTGGTATAGAGCTGACATAACCAGTTTTACACTCTTCCTCCCCCCGCAACCACTGTAAGAGGTGTGTCGGAGGCAGGAGGGGGCATGACTGGGGCATACTGCTCTAGCAACCTCTAGCTGCAAAACAGCTCCTCGGGGGCCAGGATCAGGTTTTTAAGACACATCCTCCACCTCACATTTCAGGTCTGGCACAAAGCACAGCTTGGTTGGAGACAAGGAGCTGGGCTTTTATTTTCCAGTTGTAGAATAGCAGAGATCCAAACTATCCAGTAATAGCTATTGTCAGACTGCAAACCAGCAAGATTCAGACATAAGTGCAAACGGTCGGCAGGTTTCCCCGACTTTACAATAAATATTCACAAATCAATCATTCTCTCATATGACACTGCAGGCACGATTTTTAAACTTACAAATTCTAAAGAGGGAGACTATCAAAGGTACTGTGGACAGCACTCCACCCAGCTCCCATTGAAACTGCCCTTTGTGTCTTTGAAAATCTTCCCTTATATTACTGAAAGCACCTAACCCTGTGCATTTGATTCGAGTTGTGTTGCTTCTGCCCATTGCAACACTGAATGGTTCGACAGGAACAAACTTGCAAAAACACTATTTCCTTCACATCTACAATTGCAGGGATGCTTCCTTGGGTGAGTTTACCTCTAAATTGGTCTTAAATGCTTTAAAACTTGAGAGTTAAAAGAATTTTATATTATAAAAATTACATTTTTTGCTGACAAAGCTAGAAACACATGCTGCTGCTTTACTCAGCAATATACTCGGTTAACCCAATTGCTTTTTTCTTTCTAACAAGCTGCTCAGAGAAAGAACTGCGGTAACAAGTACATACATAAAACAGAATATGGTGAACACCCGGCATTGCAATTTCCATCATAATACAGTAGTACCTAACACATTAAATTAGAATAAACCCTTGGGAGCTCACCTGGAAACCAGTTAGATTCTGGAACATGAGAGGGAACGTCCAGGGAGCGTTCGTACTGAAATCTTCTGGTATTAAAGGCGCAGACCCCCTTTCCGCTACGTAATGAAAGTATAAGTAGTTTCCCCTTCATGAAATCCAGTGTCTTTTGGGGGGAACTGATTAGCATCTTTTTAAAGGGGTTTTAGGTTTAAACCTCTAATTCTGATCAGTGAAGCTTTCTGAAGAGTTAGGGTCTCTCATATGCAAAAAAGCATATGGCAGGGGTGGCCACATGCAGCTCTTCAGAGGTTAATATGAGGCTCCTTGAATAGGCACCGACTCCGGGGCTGGAGCTACAGGCGCCAACTTTCCAATGTGCTGGGGGGGGAGGGGTGCTCACTGCTCAACCCCTGGCTCTGCCACAGGCCCTGCCCCCCCTCCACCCCTTCCCGCCTGCTGTGCCCTCGCTCCTCCCCCCCGCTCCCCAGAGCCTCCACAAAACAGCCTCCACAAAACAGCTGATCGGGAGGTGCAGGGAGGGAGGGGGAGGCGCTGATCAGTGGGGCTGCCAGTGGGTGGGAGGCGCTGGGAGTGGGGGTGGGGGAGCTGATGTGGGGCTGCTGATGTATTCCTGTGGCTCTTTGGCAATGCACATTGGTAAATTCTGGCTCCTTCTCAGGCTCAGGCATATGGCGTCTTTAAAGCAGTACCAATCACAGTCCTCCTTTGGCCGTTGTGAGTGGCTGATGTGTTCTGGACAGTTCCTTCTTCCCCAGCTCCTCACTTGTCGTTGGCAGCCCTTGGTTGGAGAAATCCAAAGAGTCTAACAAGTCAGTGCTCCCCGTGCTGCTCTGATGTCACTGTTACCCAGCTCTAGTGATTTCAGCTCCAATTGCTGGATAGGGAGGCCCTCGGAAAGTGCCACCGCTGCTCTGAGTCATCCATTGTCATCAAGCTGCCTCATCTCTGCACTGTCCACTATTGAGCAGTCTCAGCTAGGCTCAGATGTGAGGGAGGGCTCAGTGGTATCTTGGAATCCTTGACAGCATTCTCACCACCATCAAGGCACTCCTAAGAGCAGGTAAGTATCTCGTCCCCAACTCTCCCCCTTCAGCTCTCCCATAGCCAACTGTGCCTGATATCAGTCTCAGTTACAGTGACCCAAGGCATATTCAGTGTCAGTGTCTTGTCCTTGTATTTGCCACTGAGGTAATTGCATTTCATTGCTCCCAAATGGAAAATTAAACTGAATTTTAACCCAAATACCCCAACCCATCATAAAAAACAAATGGAAATGTGCCTGGCCCATGCAGTCAACTCTCCTTGCTCTCCAATAGATGATAGCGGAGAGCTTCCTCAACAGCAGAGATGCTGCCCATCTACAGTTCATGAGCAGCTCTAGGCCACTCTTCCCTTCTTTCACCAACAAGTGCCAGCATTAAGCGCCCCTGTTTTAGGCTTCAGGCCTTACATAGATATATAACGGTAGATACTGAACTGTGAACTTACGGGCTCAGCAACTCTACCTGGCTGCTTTGCTAGGCCTCTGTGATATCACGGGCTTATCAGCACCTACCAGTCCAATATCAAGGGGGAGGCCTTTGTGACAACAGTGGCTCAGCCAAGGTCGTGAGAGAGAACATGTCAAAATTACCGACTCAGCTCTAACTTGCTGGTGTGAAGCCAAGGGAAAGGATCCTGCAAGGCCACTGGCTCTGTACCTTCCAGCTAAGGCAAGGGGCCTGTGTGCGCTCACTGACTGAACACCGACAGCTTGCTGGTCATGTTCTTCAAAGGCTTTTTCCCCTTTCCCAGCTATGCTGCTTTGCAGAATAATGAAAAATACAGATGCCCATCCTTGCACTATTAGAAAGTAGGGACTGGCTAAACCCATTCAGATGAGCAAAGCATTTTCCGTTATATCTCTAATCAATACTTCTATCTCTGATTAACCAGATTTTAGGTATATCCTTTTTTCTTAAAGCAAGCAGACACAAACAAACAAAAAACCCAGACTAATGGCAATGTATTTTATGGCCCAGAAGAATGTGCAAAAAGTATCTAATTTCTAGTAATCTGTTGCACTTTATTGTGGAAGAAGGAAAAAAAAATACAGAGCCAACCCATTATAGAAGCCCTGATTATTTCCTTGACAATTTTTGCCTTGGCTTTCCAGCTGGGGACAGAACAACCAAAGAAAAGCCACTCCCAGAAGTCTAGAGCTGAGTATTTATTTTGAAACAACGCCAGATATTTCAAGGGTATTTTAAAAGAATTAGGCATCCAGTGGGATTGGGGCACCTAACTCCCTAAGGCTCCTCTGAACAAGATTTAAATTGGGATTTTTCATTGTTAATTTCATAGAAGAAATCCATTTACAAACTGATGCCCTGATCCTCCAGTGGGCATCATAGAGATCCCAGAAGGCACCCAGAAACCATCAGTAGGGTTCCATGTGAGTATAAGAGCCTACCAATGAGGAGTTTTGCAGGATTAGGGCTTCGGGCTACAATTTTTTTTTTTGCTTCATTTTTCAAATAGTTTGCATTCTAAAATATTCTTCTTTTTTCTGCAAGATGGACAGAAAACCAAAAAGGGTGGGGGAAGCATCTTACAGAAAGGGAAGCATAGAGACATAGCTTAAACACTACAGCTGAGATTTTTAAGGTATTTAGTCACACATCTGCTATTTAAATTAATGGAAGATGCATGCAGGACCCCCTGACTGCTCTGAAAATCTCAAGCCAGTAACCTAAAAAGCATCTCACCACTTATAGATTTACAAACAAATAAAAGAAATGAAGAACCTTGCTCCCATTGAAGTTAACGGGAGATTGGAACAGGATTGTGCAGTATTTTGAAAATCCATGGTCTATTAATTATATCAGAACCAGAAAAGAAAAATGATTTCTGTTTCTACACCTTCACTTTGTCCATAACCAGTGCAACAATTTTTATCATTTCTTCCAGAAAATGAGTGTTTTTCCATTAAAGAGGTGAGAGCCACTCTGTATTCACAAGTGGCACTTTTCCACTTTCTTAATACAACCCTCTTGGCTACAATTAAAGCAGCAGATAAATAGCAGATCAAATTAAGGTCTGAATCCTGTTGTACTTATGCATGTAAACCTCCCACTGAATTCAGAATTAAGCCATTGGAGGTAAAAAGAGGAGAGAAGTTACAATCTGTGAGACCAAAAGTTACATTGATAAAGTAAAGTATATCAGACAGGAGGTGGCTTTTGTATTTATTGGTACTAAATTTCTGCATCTTTAGCTTACTGCAAGACTCCTACTACAGCAGACCTAAGTATGTTTTGCAAAGAGTTTAGAAAAAAAATAAGGGTTTTTTTAGTGGAGGGGTAAAATTATTATAATTATTATTATTCCTTTAATATTTTCTCCCTTTTTCCAGTGGAAAGAAAAAGCTTTAAAACATATAGGGAAATGAGGATATTATCGCATAATTTCAGAATTGCTGAAATTTTTCATTTCCAAATTTCATCCAGAAATAAAAAAAAAATTTTTCCATGAAAAATTTTGCAGTTAAGGAAACCCCCTTTTTCAGCAAAAAAATTTCAACCATTTCTACATTGCCTCAGCTACTTGCTAGCATCTGATGTGTGTGTGGATTGTTTAGTCCGTATCTGAACAGAATTGCAAACACCTTATTGTTGTAAATCATAACAACAGTAGGGGAGAAAAATTGGAAGGCTGTCCTTATAAGATCATCAGCTTTCTTTTTTTAAATCAGAGAAGAACTCAGCTCTATGAATTCTCTCATGAGTCCTATAACACTTATTAAGGATCTCAGGTCCTGATTATGTGAATGTCAATGGGAGCTGAATGTGCCCAGAACCTCACAGGATCAAGCTATCAGTTTGAAAACCTGAGACAAAGTGTTTTGACCTGATTATGCAAACCCTTCATGGTCCCTAGCAGCAGCAACTGGTGCCCCAGGAGGACTGCAAGACCCTCCTTTCATCCATAAGACCTTCCAGCAGAAAGCAAAACCCACCCCTTCCACTGGGGAGTTGATCCTCACAGCGCCCCATCCAACAACAGGTCTCTGCTGGACCCTCACACCTCACCAGCCTGCAGGCCCCCCAGAACTCCTGCCTTCCAGGCCCACTTCTTGTGGCTGACACTGCTCTTCAAAGGACAGTGCTAGGAACTCCTCTTACCTTGTGGCCTCCCACACAGCCTCCTGGTGGAGCTCTACAAACAATTTGTGAAAGGACTCAGAAGGCATCTGGAGAGCATTCTCTGATCTCAGCCTTGTTTCATTCATTTAATGGAGAAAGGAGCCAGCCCCTATTCCCCCAGAATGCATGCAGAACATTAGAGGTTGCCAACTCCTCCCATCCTAGACTGCACTCAGAGACCTAGATGGAACCTACCACCTTGTGTTCCACCCCACCCACAACAGGACTGCCCTAAGAAAAAAGGGATTTAGAAGGAAGAGGTACTATTTAATTTGTAGAGCTTACCCCCATTAACTCCTCATCACTTTTCACTAGCCCCTTGTCACACAAGCCCCTTGGCTTTAGTGGAATCACTCGTGATGAAGAATTTGCTGGGATGGGCTCTTAGATATTTTTTTTCTAACTCTTTACTGAACACTTTTCCATTCCTCATTGGAGATGATGAGCAGAAGCTCAAGTTAAAATTCTTATGAAAATCTTGGTATCAAAAGTTGCAACAGCCAAAGGCCAGGTTAGGATAATCTTTACTAACATAAATGAAGTACGCTCATATGATATCTGACTGCTCACACATTGTGATTATAATGGTCACTTAATTAGACCAGTAAAATGGATTTAAATTTCCTATACCCAGTCTGAGCTCTGTCAGAAAATATTTTTGCTTCCAACTGCAGTGTGAAAGACATAACACGTTACACACCACACCATTTCTTGGAAACCTCCACCTAATTCTGCATGGATAATGCAAAACCTTAATAGATTTTTTCCACACAGTGTGCGTCAGTTCAAGACACACAGTTCTAACAGTAAAGTGACTTTGTAAATACTGTAGCCACTAGATGTTTTCCCTCAGATTAAAATAAACTGAGAGTTCAACATGCCACAGAATAAACTCTGTTTAATCAAAGCAGTTCTAGAAACTGTCAAAACATCATTAAAAGTTGGTAGGTAACAGAGGAATATATTTGTTTCCATCTTTTCTCTCGGTCATATATTTTATAGCATTTTACGTTCTCTCTGCAGGAGAGTATAGTACAACATGGCCTGCATTTTCAAGACAGCTCAGCACTTACACTGGGCACCAGATTTTCATGAAAGTACATGACCAGATTTTCAAAAGTGCTGAGCATATTGGATGCTGGGTGCTGAGTGGAGCTGGTTGAAAAATGGAGGAATAGTGAATATTTTTGTGAAACTTTTGTTCCTTTTTTTCCAGCTGAAAATTCCAAAATTTGACATTTTTTTAAAACCAGCTCTGTGTTGACTGGCAGGATGAATTTTGATGAAGATTTTCACAAAATATTTGACTTTTTGTCCATATACATATCAATATCTACATGAATGAGAGAGAGAGAGAGAGACCACCGCCTTCAGTGCTATGAATATTTGCAGATCTGGCTCTTATTTAGGTGCTCAAATGGATACAGAGCACTTTTGAAATATCTGGCCCAAATTGTGGGTGACGAGCACTTGAAACTCTTGCACAACATATGAGATGGAGGGAGATGGAGAGTGGGAGAGAGAGTATGCATAAGATGGTAGGGACTGTAAAGAACTTATTTTCAGTGTTCTGCAAAATAACGATAACTGTTGAGAACTGGAAATATGAGTTACCCACTTAGCCATCCTTAAGCAGCAGGGCTTAAGGAGACTTGTTCATTCCAGCCCCTGAGCTTCATGGTACATTTAAAGCATTATTCCAAAAATTTAGTCTTTTTTTTCTGGTAAATACTGAAGGGCATTACTGGTAAGGGTGAATGATTATCGGCAGCACATTGCATTGGAGCATAATCATTGGTATGGAGATACTATTTTATGTGTGACATCAGACATTGGGTCTATTACAGGGATTACCTACGCATACCAGAAGGTGACACGGAGTGGCAAATTGGTGTTGCAATGGCATCCTACAGACTTGCAGTGAGTGACATTAAACCTTCACGTTCACCATCTCAGGTACCTGCAGTAACTGTGGCATTTTTCAATACTGCAGTACTGTAATCACCACAGAGTGACAAACTATGAGTGCTTAATGGTACTCACTATGTCGGGGTCTGTGTGACATACTAACAATATTATGGCTCTGGAATGCCAGATAACATTTCAAAGAGCAATGTCCTACTATATTGTAATAAGAAACTAGCAACAACTAATAAAAAAGAAAATTCCATTTTCTGGCTGACAAACTATCTGAGCTTTGCCCTGCTAGGACCTAAACTAACTTCTATTGACTACAATGAAGTCTCTCCATTGACTATAATAAGGTTGGAGCAGACCCAAATTTTATGAGAATTTAATTATTTTGGTCACACTTCATATTAAGGGTACATTTTAAAATATTTAATAGAAGGTTGTATGATTAATAGACTTATTGGACTCTACAACAGCGGATTAACCATTTATTAAGACACCTAGTAATCATCTGTTAACACTTTACCAACTATTTATATATGCATCCAGGATCTGAAGTGTCACTATTTTAATGGAAATAATCTTCATCATAAAGCAGTGAAATAGAACTACATTAGGGAAAAGTGGAGGGGAACCTGGGAGGCAGTGACCATGAGATGGTCAAGTTCAGGATCCTGACACAAGGAAGAAGGAAAGCAGCAGAATACGGACCCTGGACTTCAGAAAAGCAGACTTTGACTCTCTCTGGGAACTGATGGGCAGGATCCCCTGAGAGAATAACATGAGGGGGAAAGGAGTCCAGGACAGCTGGCTGTATTTTAAAGAATCCTTATTGAGGTTACAGGAACAAACCATCCCGATATGTAGAAAGAATAGTAAATATGGCAGGCGACCAGCTTGGCTTAACAGTGAAATTCTTGCTGATCTTAAACATAAAAAAGAAGCTTACAAGAAGTGGAAGATTGGACAAATGACAGGGAGGAGTATAAAAATATTGCTCAGGCATGCAGGAGTGAAATCAGAAAGGCCAAATCACACCTGGAGTTGCAACTAGCAAGAGATGTTAAGAGTAACAAGAAGGGTTTCTTCAGGTATGTTAGCAACAAGAAGAAAGTCAAGGAAAGCGTGGGCCCCTTCCTGAATGAGGGAGGCAACCTAGTGAGAGAGGATGTACTCAATGCTTTTTTTGCCTCTGTCTTCACTAACAAGGTCAGCTCCCAGAGTGCTGCACTGGGCAGCACAGCATGGGGAGGAGGCGACCAGCCCTCGGTGGAGAAAGAAGTGGTTCAGAACTATTTAGAAAAGCAGATGAGCACAAGTCCATGGGGCCGGATGCGCTGCATCCGAGAGTGCTAAAGGAGTTGGCGGATGTGATTGCAGAGCCATTGGACATTATCTTTGAAAACTTATGGCATTCGGGGGAGGTCCCAGATGACTGGAAAAAGGCTAATGTAGTGCCCATTTTTAAAAAAGGGAAGGAGGAGGATCCGGGGAACTACAGGCCAGCCAGCCTCACCTCAATCCCTGGAAAAATCATGGAGCAGGTCCTCAAGGAATCAATTCTGAAGCACTTAGAGGAGAGGAAAGTGATCAGGAACAGTCAGCATGGAATCACCAAGGGCAAGTCATGCCTGACTAATCGAATTGCCTTCTACGATGAGATAACTAGCTCTGTGGATGAGGGGAAAGCAGTGGACGCGTTATTCCTTGACTTTAGCAAAGCTTTTGATTCCGTCTCCCACAGTATTCTTGCCAGTAAGTTAAAGAAGTATGGGCTGGATGAATGGACTATAAGGTGGATAGAAAGCTGGCTAGATTGTCGGGCTCAACGGGTAGTGATCAATGGCTCCATGTCTAGTTGGCAGCCGATATCAAGCGGAGTGCCCCAAAGGTCGGTTCTGGGGTCGGTTTTGTTCAATATCTTCATTAATGATCTGGAGGATGGTGTGGATTGCACCCTCAGCAAGTTTGCAGATGACACTAAACTGGGAGGAGTGGTAGATACACTAGAGGGTAGGGATAGAACAGAGGGCCCTAGACAAATTAGAGGATTGGGCCAAAAGAAATCTGATGAGGTTCAACAAAGACAAGTGCAGAGTCCTGCACTTAGGACAGAAGAATCCCATGCACTGCTACAGACGAGGGACCGAATGGCAAGGCAGCAGTTCTGCAGAAAAGGACCTAGGGATTACAGTGGACGAGAAACTGGATATGAGTCAACAGTGTGCCGTTGTTGCCAAGAAAGCTAATGGCATTTTGGGCTGTATAAGTAGGGGCATTGCCAGCAGCTCGAGGGTCGTGATCGTTCCCCTCTATTCGACATTGGTGAGGCCTCATCTGGAGTACTGTGTCCAGTTTTTGGCCCCACACTACAAGAAGGACGTGGAAAAATTGGAAAGCATCCAGCGGAGGGCAGCAAAAATTATTAGAGGACTGGAACACATGACTTATGAGGAGAGGCTGAGGGAACTGGGATTGTTTAGTCTGCAGAAGAGAAGAATGAGGGGGGATTTGATAGCTGCTTTCAACTACCTGAAAGTGGGTTCCAAAGAGGATGGATCTAGACTGTTCTCAGTGGTAGCGGATGGCAGAACAAGGAGTAATGGTCTCAAGTTGCAGTGGGGGAGGTTTAGGTTGGATATTAGGAAAAACTTTTTCAGTAGGAGGGTGGTAAAACACTGGAATGTGTTACCTAGAGAGGTGGTGGAATCTCCTTCCTTAGAAGTTTTTAAGGTCAGGCTTGACAAAGCCCTGGCTGGGATGATTTAGTTGGGGATTGGTCCTGCTCTGAGCAGGGGGTTGGACTAGATGACCCCCTGAGGTCCCTTCCAACCCTGATATTTTATTCTATGAATATCTGTAACTGATCATTCTCCTGAAAAAAAGCCCTCTGGTGCTATCAGATCATTAACTGGTCTCTCTAGTCTGAATGGAAGAGGTTATCTGTTCATCTAGAATGAGGATTTTGTCACTGTGAGAAACCATGGAGTCAGCTTAGGATGTGCACCTCAATCCCACCTCTTCACCTAGATCCAGACTGTTACAAATAGAAAAACTTCCTAGTCTATAAAATGATGAGCTCATCCTCTGGAAGTAGATGGTGTTGTACTGAAAGTTTTCCATAAAGCTTTTTTTTCTCCCTGTTCACTTAACATGTGGCCAAATGTTCAAGTTTCTTTTCTTTTTTGCATCTCCAGCACTTATCCTTTGCTTTTACCGCAGCTGCAGCTATTCTCGTGGAATTAACTGAAATCTTGCATCAAGTGTGGATTTCCTGATGTTTGAGATATTTCATTGTGATTGGGTAATTTGATCATTAAGGTCTTTGCACTCAAGTTTTTCTTAATTAACTCTATTGAATTTTAACCACATCTTGCAGTCTACAGTAGTAGGAAGAATACAGTGTCCCAAATATTTTAGACCATTTGACAGGAATTGAAATTCAATTGCATGTAGGTTGAGTGTGTTGATTCTCTGCTTTCCATCATTATGCGTGCTAATTGCAATACACCTCAGCAAGACCCTTAAAAAAAAAAAGACCAGACCACAAATTAAATTGCCAAGAAACCACCAGTCACTTCTTTATTCTCCATTTGCCAAAACCTTTTTGAATATGCAGAAGTAAGGACACACATGGCTCCTAGTACACAGACTGCTCCTCTTCATATCATAATTATCTTCCTCTTACCAACTACCTTTGAATCATTATACCATAAAACTTTAGCACTTCTGGAAACACCTCCCCTTCCCAAAATGTGTTCTGATTGGCCAACACTGTGACCAAAGAACCACAATTTAGAATCAGTGATAATACAATTGTGGTTACCACTTGTTAGGAATAGCATCTTCCCAGTATCACTGTTAATCTGTACGCATCACAATATTTAGTATTATGGATTCTGTTGCTACATGTTTGATTTATCTAGGCATAAATGAGACAAATGTGAAAATCATGCTCAATATTTCACAATGCTGACCTAACCCCCCAAACCCTTTTAGAGAATGAGAACGCCAAATTCCCTACCCCACCTCCTCTTCAAAAAAACAAACAAACAAACAAAAAACAAAACCCAACACTAACAAGCATTGAGACCCACATCCTCAAATGTATTGATTTCAATAGGAGTTAGGTACCTACATGCCTTTAAGGACCTGGGCCAGAATATGTTGTTAACCTGATGCTAAGTTGTTTGAATAACTGCATGTGAGAATTATTGTTTTATTAGCATCAGACATGCATCTAAGAATATTATTTTGCTATTGTAAATACAAGTGAGCCTGGCATTGGGCACAACATTTTTAAAGCCCAGTGCCTAAAATTATACTCCTGAACTCATGTTAAGATCCCTAAATCTAAGTGGCTTGATTTTCATAGGTGCTAAGCACCCACAAAAGCCATTGAGGTTAATATGAGGTAAAGGAGCTTGGCAGTTTTGAAAATTAGGCCAGTTATATATTTAGGTGCTTAAATATGGGTTTAGAAGCCTAATGTTAAGTGCCAAGTTTGGGAAATTTTGCCCTAAATACTTTTCCAAACCTGAGTCCAGCCACCATCTGCAAGAACGTACTGTTCCCCACTTCCATTTCATGGGGACTCTCCCAGTGTGCATCTATCCAGCCCAATAAGCCGGACCCAATCACACGCCACCGTCTTTGCGATATGCTGCAGGATGACCTGTCTGCCACCACCCGCAGGAGCCAGGCACTATTCATCTCCTCAAGAGTCAGCACCGCCATAGCTATACTGGCCACAGGAGCTTTTCAGCAGGTCACCACACAGACACTTGTCAGTGGCCTATGGCCACCAGGGTGCTGGACTAATTTCTGGAGGCCATCACTGGACAATTAACAAGAGTACATTGACCTCCACACTGACCCAGCCACCCAGTGGGAAAAACATGGTCGAATTGTACTGGCTGGCGGCCTTCTTATGCACCTTGGGAGTGGTTAATGGAACATACATTTGCATCAGGAAACCATAGCATGACCCCGCTCCCCATGCCTATACAAGCCACCATTGAACACTTGTGATGAACATGCCAAATTAATGTCCGTGGGTGCTGTGCCATGATACCTAGGGGGCTATCATGATGCCTACATATGGTCACAAGCTGGACTCAGAGAGCTGGTTTACATCAGAATATCCCACTGTCCAGTGGTTAGAGCTCACTCCCAAGAGGTATTGCAGACCCATGTTCCAATCCTTCCTTCCCAGTCTAGCAGGGAGAGGGTAATGGATCTGGACTTTACCATATCCCCAGTGAAAGCTCTAACCCCAGGCCTACCATCACCTCCTTCCCTCCCATTTTTGTGTGGCGTGAGGCAGGTGCCTAACTCATTCTCACAAGAAATGACTTAGGTGACGAAGCTTTCTGGCTCAAGGAGAGAGGTTCTTGTTTGTGGGTCACTAGCAGAGCTAGGCACTTCACTGCAGCCCACATTTAGATGCCTGTGTCCAAGAGAAGAGTGGAGATTAACACTGACCCCTCTGGTCAGCATCTGCCATTGGCTGGCCTCTACCATGCTGGATTTGGTAGATCACATTTTTAGGTACCTAATTCTCTCCGTTTATCTCTTGGGTTCCTAATGCCCCCAACTCAGTGAGGTGAATTGCAGTGTTGCTCCATGAGTTACTAAGCACCTGAAAGTTAGGTGCTGCGATGCTCCATGTGGCAAAGCCTAAGTCCCTTTGTGGATCCCACGGTACATGTCTAACTTAAGGCATTTCACACACACACTTTAAATTAGACACATGATGAAATATCTTGCTGAACTGGGGCCTAAATTAGGTTTTTGGTGCAAATACACATTCAGAATTCACTGTTCATGATTATTCCTCTGACCTTCGCTAAAAACCTGCTAGTTGCAGGAATATTCTTGCCAATGAGTTATTTGCTAAACTATTTGCAGACAGTACACACACAGTGGGGCATCAGCACAGCTGAGGGGAATTCAAGCGTTTTTGTAAATTGATAGAATATTTGAGGGGAAATGTTTGAAGCGCTTATGAGAACCTGTTGCTCTCCATAGCAAAACTGAGTGATCCTTCCCTGATGAACTGCAACACTACACAGGCCGCTAAGTAGGCTTTAATATGAGCGTAGAAGCTTTTAGAGGCTGCTGTGTCAAAGTGAATTAAAGTGTCACTAAGTGGTTCTTAATACAACTGACCAAAATGATTTCTTCAAGGCAATTATGTTTTACTGTGTCAATCATCCAATAGGCATTAATATAAACTAGAATAGCTCTGAAGGAATTTGTTATGGACTATCATGTCAAGAACCCAAATGCTAACCTACTGTGGCCTTGATATGATAGACTATTAGAACTATTAAGGGCCAGAGTCCAATTAATCCACAGCTTTAACAGTCCCCAACTGCAGTGGGTCTCCATACAATTAAGCAATAATGGATGACAGGAAGGACACTTCCTGGTAGCTAATGACCAATTGCAATAGTTGAAGGCCCTTAATCCATCTGGTAATTAAGTGCTGGGAAACACAAAACCTGGAGCTCATGGTTGCTATTATCAACCATATATTTAAAAAATAAATCAATTACTGTTTCTTTTTTTCCTGTGCCAGCCACTACTATTTGGCTTTTATGCCAGTAATTAACTCCTGAAAAGATACCAGCACAGCAACCAATGGGAAAGCAGGACTTCATAGAGCACATTCTAATTTAGAAAAATATTAACAGTAATAAGCCACAATGGCATCAAACCAGTCATTGTGCATGTTGAACAAAATCTGTATGCGAAAGATGCTTCTTGGGTTCTGGTCTGAGAACAGTGTGTTTGAGCGGCATGAAACCACAACTGGGCATGAGGCGCTTCTAAGTTCTAACCATGCTTGTTCTCCTCACTTGTTGTCATTTGCTGTCCTCAGAGAAGTCACTCAACTGCTCCATGCCTCAGTTTCCCTATTGCTAAACCCAGAGTAAAAATACGTACCTGTCTCACGGGGGAGTTGTGAGACTTAACGGATATTTGGCAATCACTTTGTTATTTCATCTCAAAAATGCCATGTGCATGCAGAGTATTTTTATTACTAATCGCATTAGGGCTGAAGCTCAGATCCTATAAATTTAGGATTTGCACTATCGTATCACAAGCAAGCCAGAGCAATAACGATGAACAGAGAGGCTGTTAACTGTGTCCTCCATATAATGAAATTTCATGGTGCAAGGCAAGATTGTATAGGGTTGGCACCATGAGCACATTTTGCTGCTCCCACAAGAAGGGACAGTGTGCTCACTGACCTGCTGTCAGCTAATAATTGCAGATGGTTTCAGTAGACTCACTAGCTGCCTTCGCTAGACAGGCCTGTCTTCCAGCAGTCTTCTGCAGTTTCCACAGGATGCATCTGAGGCAGTGAGCTGTAGCTCACGAAAGCTCATGCTCAAATAAATTGGTTAGTCTCTAAGGTGCCACAAGTCCTCCTTTTCTTTTTGCGAATACAGACTAACACGGCTGTTACTCTGAAACCTGTCTTCTGGGGACATGGCTCCTTCCACGATGCATTAGTTGGGTGAAACTCCTAGCACACTCTTGTGTTTCAAGGAAGTAGTTTGCCTGGTTGCTGGTGTTGGGAGCAGTGGCTCCTCACATCGTGTTCCTCATCCCCTGGTGCTGTTAATGGACACTCGTGGCAATTACACTGACACAGTCACTGTCATTGTTTTGCAGATTATGTGTCTTTGATGTAGTTTATAGCTGAGAAAAATTATCACAATGAAAAGACTCACAGCCAACTAGTAAAAGTTTGAAAGTTCAAAATAAAAGCTAACTTTGCACCCTTGGGCCCTTCAACTGGTGTAAATTGTCTTCAGTAGAGGTACACCACTTTACAGCAGCTAAAGATCTGGACCCTCATCTCAGACCTACTCTACGTGCTCAAAACTTAGACATGGTAACAAGAGCATAGGCCTCAGCTCTGGGTTTCTTTGACTTTATTAGCTTAAGTTGGACCCATCACTTTCATGTCTTTGTTTTCTAATGCAGTCTGGTCATTTCCATGTCATACTGAATTGTAGTGCAGTTCCAGTAGTTAGAGGGACGTTGTTATGCTCCTTTTCTTCCTTGATGGGGTTTAGTGTTGCAGTTACAGTGGAATAACTCTTCCAATATTTACTAAGGACCAAATCTTAGTATCACTCAAGTCAATTTTTTTGGTCATTTACTTCACTGGCATCCATATTTGACCCTAAAATGTTTAATCATAGAGCTTTCATAACTCGATGTATCTTTTGAATAGGCTTGTGTGTTATGTTGTCTCCAGGGATGGAAGGATTCATTCCTTCTTGGACATCTGGAGATGTTTGGCCTGTGCAATAACAGAAGCAGGCCTAAAATCTGATGTAATGCACAGCCATCAGTCTCTATTACATTATACTTATTACAGTACACTTCAATGTAATTTATTCTTTTCCTCGGAGAACTGTGACTAAGTAATTACTAACCCACAAAGCCAATCATAATATAGGAAGGAGAGCAGTTCCCAGACAAAGCAATATGGCCTTAAAGCTTTTCATGTTGTCAAGTTTGGTTAGTTAGTTAAAATGTTTTATGATGCGATGGCAAAAAAATGAAGGAGGCAAACAAAGAGGGGACATGGGTTGTCTCATTTCCACTTGATAAAAACCCATCTCAGATTATGTTGCTTCCAAAAGCATTTTCTGCTTACAAAGCACAGTGTACAGAGAATGGTATCAAACAAAATAGACTATCAAGTAAGTCTATCAAGGCAGATAGTATTAATGGATTTTGGAAACAGAAATGTCTTTGAGGAATGCAAAGGCATTGAGAAAAACAGTGAAGTGCAGGAAGGTGGGGTTGATAAACTTAAAGGGGGCAGAAGGACTGGGCCAAGTAGCTGTTTCCTGTCTAGCCGTTCCTTCTGATCTTAATTCAAAGACTGACAGATTTCATAATAAATAATGGAAGAGGCATAGAAAAAGCCACACGCGCGTGTCATAAAACAAAATTTATCTTTAATTTGTAAGTGTCAACAGCAGTACAAAAGATGGAGTGATGGTGAATAGATTAAGGGTAGAGAGGACAGTCTTGAGGTAAATGAGCATAAATAGGCAGTCTTATAGACACTCCCCTGAGGGGTCTATACCCCTATCATGGCATATACGGTATCACCCAAAGATGACATGTTTAACATATCAGGAAAGCACCTTGTGCAAAAAAAAAAAAAAGAAAAAAAAAATCCCCCCGCAATCCCAAACATGTAGGTAAGGTGCCAATATACACCAGAATATACTATATAAGGACTGTGTCTTTCAGTTGTGTCTTTTCCATTAATTACTGAGGCAGAGAAGGAGAAGACTCTTAAATGTACCACTGAAAGATTATTTAATATTTAATTTACCTCACGTCAATACTGCACAACAAAATCCAAGTCGTCAGTTTATGCAATGAAGCACAGCTAAGAATAAGGATTCTCTTTTTTTTTTTTAATTGAGAGCAGATTTTGTTTTAAATCAATATCCTTAGCAAACATTTTTTTTTCTTTTTTACTGTATCCAGAGGAGAGTGTGAGAAAGATGTGATGGCAACCTTTAAGTTCATTTAAAAACTTTACACTGGACTGTACAAGATTTTCTTTTTTGATAAATTATTTACATTTTCAGACTTTAAAACATATTCAAAGCAGCAATAGACACTAGTTTTTCCTCTAAACGCCCAAATATTTACCAGCCACGGGCCCAGCGTAGGTACCTGCATTGTATATAGAATTTCTACAAAGAAAACCTGCCAGTTAAAATTTGCTAGTGGGTGTACAAACAGCAGCTCTAGCATTTTAAGAGCCACACCCACAGTGTTGCTATAGGAACCAAAGCATAGTACCTTGACAGGAGAGTCTTAGTCAGTTGTCCCAACAGCTCTACACAAACTTTACAATTGGAAACAGCAGCTAGCATGTCAGTCCAGCATGTCAGTGAATTGTGCTGATTAAATTAACATAGAGTACAATCTCACAATATACATCACAAACAAATTACAATGTCAGGAAATAAGAGTTACAGTAAGATAAGTTATGTAGTAACAGCTTATAAGCTTGTCTTAATGTAATAAAAAAAATTTTTACATGGCAAATACAATAATGAGTGAACATAAATGCTAAACATCCTACTCTGTTACAAGCTGAAGAAGGGAAAAAATGGTGCTTTCGAGAAAGCAAAACACAAATGACAAAGGAAGACAAACGGAGAATGCACACTAGCAGGTCTGCAATGTGCAGCATACAAACAGTTAAATATTTGCACATTCCCCATACTCTAAGAGCACCAAGGACCTCACTTGTGTTTTTTAAGAAAGCGGAAATTACAAAGCAAGCAATGTCACTAAGTTGCTTTATAGCTTTCATATTGCCATAAATACCAATTTGATAAGTTTCCCTTTAGCCCCTCCCCCCACCCCTTTGCACCCAATGTGTGAACTCTCAGAATACTTCTTTGTCAGATTTTTAAAATGTATCTGGTACTTAAAAGGGATGTGGAGTCAAATGAAATATGTTTCCATATACATATCTTTTAATGCTTTTTTTGTTCTGTAGTAGGATCAGGGCATTACAGTATATCAAAAATGTAATATCATCTGAGAAAAATCACAGACTATAATGGGTTTATATAAAAAAGGTGTTTGGATGAAAAAGTTATTTAAGGAGAAAGAGCAAGTGTTTTGTAAAAGATCAAATGAGGTTATACAATATTTTTTTAAACGAATACGCTTAAGTGCCAACTTGAGTCTGAAACAAGCATGCAAACACCTGGGGTCTGAGATGGTTTGTCAACTTCTCATTAAGAATAGGAAGAATTATATCATACATTCTACTGGCTGCATTTCTAGGGCAGTTGTTGGCACTGTAACCTTGGGTCAGCAAACGATTTAAGCACATGCTTAACTTCGAACAATTTAGTGGTGCTGCATTCATTTCAATGGAACTACTCACATGCTTAAAGTTAAGCAGATACTTATGTGTTTTACTGGGGGCCTTGCAATATTTCTTACTAAAAATGATTTTGATAACGTATCAAGAAACGTGATGTCTTTGACAACACAAAACCCAGTAATCCATAGGGACAATGCGGGGACCATGCTTGAATTTAGTATTCAGGCATGGTTGTGTTTACACTCTAAACACTCATTGTTTTCAACCAACTGCTGTGCTTTTTTCACAGGGGGTAGTACTTTCTGTACATAACCCTCATTGAATAATAGTGTAGTCATTCATTTTGGAGTTCCCACTCCATAGCAATCCCATCTTTTACCCTCACCCTACCTCTTGATGAGCCTAAACACGCCAATTTAGGAGACCATTCTGATCCCATGCGTTCTCAGCAGCTGGTTTCACAAGCTAGATGGTGATACATGAACATGCGCACGGATCAGAATCGGGCCCTTTCATGAGGGTTGTATCCCCATGTAAACATGTACCCTGAAAATCAGAGGTTCTATTCCATTAAGACTTTAATTTCTGTTTCATCAAACACCAAGTGAAGTCAGCAATTTACCTCTAGCTGGCACCAGACAGCTTCAGGAGTGTTCTTCTCTTGAAAATAAGTCTTTTATAGCTTTCCAAAAGGAAAATATATTGCATCTGTTAACTAAATAGGGAAATGTACTGTAAAACTGTTTCAGTTCACAGTAAAAATAGCTTTACTATATTTGAGCATTACCTGAATGGCATGGTTTTTTTAAAATCAGAATTATTCTGCGGTACTTAAACTCAATGCTTCGAAAACAATCCCACATGTCCTCTTTGCCAATATTTTTTCCTGTTTTTAACTCCTGATATGACGATATCATGACATAATGAACACAGCAATCACCAGTTTAACAGTATTAAATCTAATTAGCTTTGCAAGGGCTCTCTTAATGATGATCATCTTCTTGAGGCATGTGTTGTTGCCTCCAAAATGCCATTCATTATCTGCTTTCAAATAGGAATGAAACTATTTCATCAGTTTTGCTTGGTTCACAAAGCAAATTGAGTTTCCTACCAGCTGTACTAGAAATTTGGTATGTATAAACTTTCTATAAGAAAAAAGAAAAAAAGTATTCTGCTTGTGGAATATGCAATTAAAATTCAACGAGGGCACAAGTGAGGCATCTTGCTGTCCCAGCTACAGGTCCACAATACTGCTCTCACACTGCAGGTGTAAATTCAGCATCTATATGAGGTACAGTGACTTGTCAGCATTTAATATGGACCAACATACACTGATACAGAACCAAAGTAAATACATAACTTATACTTCACTACGTATCCATGAACAAAAAATAAAATTCTATTTCCTATGTTATATTTACACAATTTTTTAAAAAAATCTAAAATGAGATGGTAAATTCATCAAAAACTTTGTTTTGAGCTCCAATTAATAAAGTAAAAATGACATTTTTCCTTATGATTGTCCTTCCTTGATTTCCACTGACATTTTAGAGCCAATGTCGGCTAATAAATACAATAAAATGCTTATATGCACAATTTAGATTCAGTTACTTCCCTCCCACTTCTCCAACCAATAAATGCAGTTTTTACAATCTGGTGATTCCTGAACAGCCAATCATTTTCAAGAATGTGGCTTTAAGTGACAGAGCACGAGCACTGAGGCAGGGCTGGAGCTAAAACAAAGTGTTCATACATACATGTATTTTGCATAAATAAATGAAATAAGACATAAAAAATGACTCAAATCCGGCAACTGTGAGGCAGGCCCACACGAGTCGAAACAGATGACTTTTGTTCATGTAGTTTTCGTACAACAGTTTCACATTAGTCAGAAGTGATAAAAAATACCATTTATATCCAGTGCTTATAACACTTACGAAACAACATCTGTGAGTGTGTGTTTTTTGTACTACAAGCAAAATCAAGTTTCAGTCCTAAAGAACAGTCCTTTGTTCTCCACCAGCCTGCAGAATATTATTTTGGCATGGTCATAAAATTTAAAAAAATTAACCTACTAATCTAAATGTTTGCCTTTGTGCAAAAATAATGACATAAAATACAATGCTAGCAATACAGCATTCTACTGATGCAACAGAGCCAGAAAGAAAAGAGAAAATAAATGAGGTGGGGGAGGGAGAGATATTTAGAACTAGTGAAATCTGTAGACATTAATAAATAGTTGTTCTTTAGGAAATAATAGTACCCTCCCACCTAATCCAAGCTAGATGTATTAAAAACAGCTCAAATCTCCAAGAAATATTAAGAACAAAAAAACACTTTCTGTCAGTACCTTAGCCAGCTTAAAGAGGGCGCTCACCAGCTAATGACACAGCATATGTCTTGAAAGTCTTGGCTAGACCAGTTTATTGCTATTAGACATGGACTTAGAACACACTTAATAAATAGTAAAAATTACAAAATGGTCAGAGAAATTTGACCACTGTGTTTCTGTGTCATTATCTTTATAAATCGTCCTGTAAACTGAACAATCTTCATTGTTTTTGCACATTTAGATGTGATTCCTACAGTGGTGACACAGGCTATCTCCACTCAAAAAGCTGCCGTTGTGAGAGAAATGACAGCTCACAGCACAGTGACTTGTCAATAGGTCTTACAGGAAGCTTTGCAAGATTGTGTGACAGGCATGTATTAATACTGTACCCATTCAGTCATATGGGACCTGGTCCAATGCTCATTAAAATCAATGGGAAGATTCCCATTGAAATCAATGGGGGCTGGATCAGGTCCATATATATTTATTTGCATGTATCTGATTCTGCAAGATGTTGAGTGCTTCACGGAGTTGCTGAACACCTTAAACTCGCAGTAAAGTCAATGGGAGTTGAGGACACTCAGCACAAGTGCAGGATCAGACCCCCCAGTACTGTCTGTTATGCTTAGTGATTTATTTGTGAGTATCAAGAGTGGAGTGGGAGTGAAGAAAAGAAGAAAATTCTCCTTTTTTATATTCTCCTTGTCTCTGAACATTCAGCAACTTCTCAACCTCGGAGTGTTCCCTCTCTTCTTCCCCCATATATTTGCCAGAAGTTTTCTTTGTCATTGATATTGTTTCTAATAATACAAATAATAATATTTTGCACTTTATAGCAGGTTTCTTCCAAATATCCCAAATCACCTTACAATCATGTATCAAGTTTCTTAATACCCCGATGATATAAAGAAACATCATTATCCTCATTTTACAGATAGAGAAATTGAGGCACAGAGACATTAAGGCCCAAATCCTGCAAACTCATATGTAGTTAGACTCACACATGTGAGTAAAATTAAATACATACGTAAGTGTTCATAAGACTGTGGCTTAAATGACTTGCCTAAAGTCACTCAGCCAGTCAATGGCTGAGCCAGGAAAGGAACTCAGGAGTTCTGGCTCCCATTCCTGTGCAACTAGTATTTGATAAAGCTATTGTAATGTACTATGTGCCTAGCTCTGCAATTCAGACTTTCGTGTGACTTTCCCCCTGAGGACTTTCACAAATAAATCACTGCATAAATACACTGAAGATATCAGAAAGCTCCTGCAGGTGACCACTGGAATGGGGATGTACAGAACCTTCATTCACTACTTGATTCTACGGGCCCTACAAATTCATCACTGCAGACTCTGAAGAGACATTGAATGCACCTGTCTCCATTGACTGTTCATCTGTATATCGTATAAGTCTAGATGTGTATCATGACACACAGAAATATATAGGAGTATATGTACTGTATGTACATATTCAAAGTATTCATTCTATTTTGCATTACATGCAGTAGAGTGGTTCCAGATGTTCTTTGGATGTATAGTGTTATGGAAACAATTGGATTTTCCATTCACAAATTCCACTTTCATTTTGGGAAGCAGGTGCATTTTTTATTTTCAGGCACCTGCATGTTTCGGGGGAAGAAAGAGAAAGGGCTCTTTAAGACTGTCATAAGGAATTATAAATGTAATGCCACCAACAGTACATTTTAAAATAAATATTAAGTATTTTCACCCTTGACATTCTGGAATGAATAAATTATTTAAGAGAAAATGTGTTAAGACTGAATGCAAGGGTTAAAAGCAAAGGGATAGAGAATGTAGACAGAGGTGGCCTCACGCTGCTAAGACAGGCCTGTCCATAGCTGGTGATCGCGCTTTTGTGCTTAATATTTTGCGCTAATGGCATATCAAGAGGCAAAAGCAATTGGACACATGCACTGTGGCAACCTTGTTCACTACTTAAGAATATCCTGTCTCCAGATTCCTGAGTACTTTACCATTTTCTGGAAAAAAATTATGTTTTACATATATTTTTTTAAGATGCCAAAGGATTGTCTAAGACTTACAGTGTCTCCCTTAAGACTTTTAAAATGTTAAGATTCAAAAGTTATGAAAAGTTTGGCACATCAGAAGTTCAGCTATACATGTGGAAAAAGTGGAATTCAGAGTTTGTTTAAAAGATGAGCTCTGACACACAGATGCGTACACTTGCGGACTTGTTCTGTTTCACAATATGAAATCTGCAGTTTTTGTTTTCTAAAATAATCCAGAATAAAAACACATTCACAACCTGTAGGCTGGCACAGCATACCTGAGTGAGAATGTATAACCCCCATCTAAAACAAAAACTTAAACCTTTATCAGCATCCAAATAGGGAAGAAAAAAAAAAAGACGAGACAAAAGGTAAGACTTGTAAGACAGCTATTGATTCATATAAGTTTTCAAGTCCCGATGTCTGATATTTAATATATGTCTTCACTAAATTAAAAAAAAAAAACAGGTTCATGAAAATTAGGGGAACAATCTGTCTCACACGTTAAGAAACATTTAAGACCATTCTGCTGATGTAACTGTAGGAGCCACACATGCATGCAGGCTCTTTAAGAACTTTTTGTTCAACAAAAAACAAAAAATCAAAAGAGTCAGAGTACTTTAATTCTGCAAACGCTCCTCAGTTGGCACTGACAGCCTCGTGGGCTTCATTTTCACTGCTATAGTCTGATTTGGGATCATCCTCATAGTCCTCGTACATTTCCATCTCATCCTCTCCATTTATCATTTCGTTTCCAGCAAGGCTTCCGCTGTCTGTCTTCATACCATAAGTGCTCTGAATGACAGGGATGCTGGGCTCCGGACTGGCAGAGGTGCTAGAGCAATCAGATGTCATCTGAGGTGATGGTGCGGTAGTTGCCATGGTAATAGCACCAGGATAGACAACACCTGTTCCTGTGGTGATTGGAATCTGAGGCTGCTGTCTGCAAGGAAACACAAGAGTGGAACATGATTGATTACCTTTAGTTTAGATCTGGAGTGGAACCCTACTGTGCATACCAAACAAAATTAAAGTACATGGTTTCTACAGAACATATTGGTGTATGCCTTTGAGTTCCAGATTCTGATCCTGCAAGGTGCGGAGTGCCCTTTGCTCCTGTCAAGTGCAACTAGAGATAAAGCTGCTCGGCAACTGGCAGTATCAGATCTTTGATGCATTCAGGTATTGGGTGGTTTAACATAAAATAGACTGCAAAATGTTGCTAAATTTTCTAGCACATAAGACTTTGTCAAAGCTGGCTTCTGCAGCTTAAAACCTGGCCATTCAAATGTCTCACTGTAGTTCCAGCCTTGCAGTCATATATAGGAGAGCTGGTCAAATAATTTATTGTGAATAATATTCACTGTGCTGAGCACTGGAGGAGACCATGAGTTCTAGTGTAAGTTTTTCAATGGACTACTGTGGATAGCACTACACCCTTCACAGACCTTATTACTGAGTAACAAAGTAATCGAGACTTAATTGAAAGTCAGTGAGACTTAGGCTCCTAAGTACTTATGTCACAATGGGCCTTAGCCTCCTCAGGCACTTAAGCACTTTAGAAATTTTACCCATAGTCCTTAAATTCATGATCACTTAGTATTTGTTCTTCAGAACCTCTGTCTCATTCAGTGCACAGGACAGACAGTCAATAAGGATTGCTAAATTTCAGCCTGCTGCTTACTACCCATCCCTGTGTCTGTCCTTATTCGCTTGCCTGTCCTGATCAGTGATTAAGGGCAAGAGTGCAAAAACTGTCATTTGTGAGTTCGTCTCATTCACTCATTGACATGAGATTACAATCATGCTAAACATCACACCACTGAGCTACCAGGAGATCAAACTACTCCAAGTTCAGGAACCATGGGAGCCAGTGAAATCATAACATTCCATATAGAACACATCACTATGGGATTTTGTTCTGAAAGTGACTCTCCCCGCCTCTCCCCTCAATCTTTACCTAACCCAAGCCTGAATGTCAGAAAAGAAGAGAAAAGAAAAGAAAAAATGAGAGATTGAGAGGAAGTGAAGATAGCAACATCTTGATTTGGTTAAATTATAATATATGAGCAGAGAATTTTCATTTCTTAAGGCTTTGCACAATATGCTTTTGTGACAGAAAAATTCACATGGACACAAAATGTGTCTCTTTCCCTCATTCCACTTCATTACAAACTACTTTCACTATACTGCCAATACATTTTGGAACAAATTTTGCTGCTGGATGTATGCACAGCTTCCAATGAAATTCACAGGAGTGCCCTTGTGAACATGTGAAGATAGAATTTGGTTATTTGCCATCTTTTTATAAAATCCTGACCTTGGTGAAGTCTCCTCTCTCAGTCTAAGACATAGGCCGCCAGTTCAGAACAAAACTTAAATGGAGTTTTGGAGATGAGAATGTTACTCCCCTTGCTAGTAAAGCCTCTGGAGCACCCATCAAATACCAGTTTTAGAAGAATGGTGCTGCTGACGAACAGTTCACAATAAATAAGTTATTCAGTGTGTTTAGTCACTTTTTTTATGTTTGCAAATTGTCTACAAACAGACCCAGATTTTCACTAATTTGTCCCCTATTTGAAATCATTTGATAAATGTTTTGAGCAAACATTTTTCAGCCTATGGTTTTTTTTGTTTTTTGTTTTTTGTTTTTTTTTGCTAATGATTGGCTGCTAGTATTGCTTCAAGTGTTTCAACTTTAACAATTCAATATTCCAACTGTGGGATGGGCTACTTAAGTCACATGGTACAATTTCTGTTCCCTGATTGATTGATGTAAGCTTTACAAATTACTTCTGCGACAAGCCCAAGATTCCCTCTTCACAATCATTCAGACAAAAGAAACAATCACCTGAAAATTTGTTTGCCAAAAACAAATAAATAAGTGGGTCTACTGATGGTCGTAGCACTGTTATTTTTAGAAGTCACCAAGATGTCCATGTGTAATTTTCTCATACTATTCACCCAGTTCTAATGCCGACATTAACCTTTTTTCCTGATATTTCTTTTAATATCATTAATATATTGACAAAAAAACCTTTTGAAGAACTCCACAGTATTAACTCTGAAAGCTCTTTGAGAAAAGCAGTGCTTTTTATACAGCAACATCAGTGGGGCTTACCCTTCCAATATATAAGCCGTTTAGAAACCAATATTTTCAATGTGCGTTATGTGTGTTGCGGTAGTGCCCACAGGTTCCAGTCAGGAACGGTTTCCCACAATTCTGTGTGCTAGATCTGTTTTTAAGAAAGCACAAAGTGAAGAAATTCCAGAGGGCATTTGTGTGTGACCCTTGACTGTCTAATCCCTAGAAAAAACATATTTTTTTTCATAAGTGGGCAACTGGTTACTAATGGCCAAGATATGAGAATTGACAGTGAAAACAGTGCTCTTGACTGCAGACTGTTCTGTGCTATCCCTTTCTTTGCAGCGTTAGAGAAAGATTAGCATTTTCCCTTCTACCATAAGGGGGGAAAAAAATCAGAAGGAGCCATGGAGTGGCATGACAAGAAAGGCAGTGCAGAAGTGCTGTGCGTTGTAGGTAATCTGGGACACTGCTGGGCTTATTTTTTAAGCCATTTATTAAAGGTTAGCAACTCTCTCTCGCATGTCTGCATTTCAATGGGAGGGGAGGGGAGGTATTTTTGCAATAGCATTACATCTCTTCAACACTTTTTAAGGTAAGAAAAAGTGCAGGTTACCTGGGGATAGCGAGGATGAATCTGCAGTGTTGGTATTTTACTCTAGGCATCATCTCTCATGCATGCCAAGTTGTAGCATGAACATAAGTAGTAATAACAAATCTGCAAAACTGATTTGTGTAACAGGAAAGTAGGTCACACCTTTGGGGCTTAATGAATCCCTCTCAAGAATGCACTTCACTATTCTTCCTCTAGTGAAGTGTAAAAAAGCACACACGTGGTGAATGTGCTTACTGACTGGGTCAAAACCAATCGATTGTCTGAAGACCTAGACGTGTATTTAATCAGAAATTGGGGGGGGGGGCGGTATTTCCACATAGATCATCCTGTGCAGTAAAAAAGATATAAAATAATTCTGGCAAAATCCTGGATCCATTAAAATCAATGGTAGCTTGTGGAGTCATGATTTCTCCCTAAAACTTTCTAAGATTTCAAAATAAAGGATGGATAGTTACTGGATATTAATTATTTCAGGTGAAGTAAAAAAGCAAAAATGAAAAAAACTGAGTTATGTCCAGAGTTAAATGCAAAGGCCCAATTCCAAAAAACACTTAAGCATGTGCTTAGTTTTAAGTACATGTTTAAGTCCCATTGACTTCAACAAAACTTAAGTAAATGCTTTAAATGAAGGATGTGCTTAAGTGCTTTGCTGAATTGGGACCGAAATGCCCATTTATCTAATCAAACATGTAAACTATTTTTTCCCTTTTGTGTAATTCTCTTGGTACTTTCTTTTACATTGGTGCATCTGAGAAAGGACTTTGTCATTTTCTAGGAAATAAGATTATTCAGGGGAGAAAAAGGGGTTCATTTAAACTTGCATTCTGTATGCTCTGAATTGATTGATTAGTTGTGGTGTCTAGCATATATTTCAGGTCTTAACTTCATTTTACATTTTTGATTTGCAGTTTACCTTAAAAACATTTGTATTTAAAAGTATTTGTTGTCCTATTAAATTCTAGATCCTCTAGTCTAGCCAAGCTGTACTAAGCAGAGGACCATAGGCAAAACATATTTTTACATCACCTCTAAGCCTCCCTGATTCTGCTTCACCCCCGGTTTAAGTTCTTAGTTGCACTCGGCTTGAGTGCCCACCAAAGGGCCTTTCCGGAAGCCAGAGATCACCAGAGTACAACAGCGTTCGTGCCTTAGCGGTTACGAGAAGCAGTGGTGTAGAGCTGGCTACACCGGTTCTATACCACTGGTGGACTCTCTTATGCCAGGGAAATCGTCAGAGGGCCAATTAAGCCAGTTCTATAGACCCTTTGCTCTGCTAGTGTTGCAAAAGGGCTGTACTGGGGCCAAGGATCTGGCCCGATATAATTAGACAAGTACAGTAAAGAGCAGGCAACATGAAATTTCTCATATAAACTGACCTGTTGGCAATTTAGTGGTATTAAAATTATTAGGATTTTCCTGGAGCACATTCCATTTTTTGACTTTTGCAAAACTAACTAAACATTTAAATTGGCAAAGTACCATTGTTTGCTGATCCCTTCAGAACTATTTTCTGACAGCTCTTTAAATGACTGAAGCTAAATTGGTTGCGTTAGGGAAAATGCTTATGTGCTACACACCCTGAAACTTACTTCCCCGTAAGGAATAAAATAACAGTAAATCTCACAAAAGCATCCATTGTGTACTTAATTTTAGCTCTTGCTATAGTGGTATAATATTACAGGCTTATTCAAAACAGTAGTCTACCAACATTCAGAATACACACGTATACAGTAGTTACAAATACTGCAAAGGCTTTATTTATAAACATCTCATCGTGGCAAGACTCAAGAAAATTAACGTTCACATTACTTTGCAGATTAATGTATAGAATACATACTTCTATGTAAAGGGTATCAGACTATGAAAGTGACTGGAAATTGAATTATTTTTGTGAGAAAAGGTAACAAAATACGCTGTTCTAAGTTGAAATCTCTGAGTCTATGGCTTCCACATGAACATTTACTTAAGGATTATGAAAAAATGAATTGTTGAAGATAAATTGTAAATCACTTGAAGCTGCTTTAATGCTTAGCTTTCACAGAAGGGCTGAAAAGTTCTCATTCAAAGCTTCCCGAAAACAACTGTATCATTACAACTAAAATATTATAAAATATTACCTGGCTGTTTACAGGTTGAATTTCCGCTTGGTTTTTTTTTTTTTTTTAATTAAATTGTATGTGTTAGTGCATTAAGTTTGAATTATCCTGCCTGATAGTATTCCTCATTTGGGGCAAAATTCACAAATGTATAGTTCCATCACAAGATATAGACATTACTTAAATCCCACTTAATTCTTCATAATACTGCTTAATTTGTATGTAAATGATGCATAGACCTCGTGCTGGTCTATTGCATAGATAATAAATATCACCCCTACGGTACAATCTCGCTCTCTGGAGAAATCTCTCATTGAACTTCCCAGGAATTTGCCTAAGTAAGTGGTGCAGAATCTGGCCATTAGTCAGTTTATTTTTTTGTTCAAAATACCACTATTTCACATAACAGTTTCTGAGGAAGCATTAACTTAAATTAGTGATGTGTGTCTTACTCTTGATTACTACAGTATTCCACTTACTATATGCTGTTAGAACCAGAGCATGCACGTCTACATTTCAGAAGCCATAGTAACAAAAAGTTTGTTGTCATAGTAGAAATGGAGACAATTTTGCTTTTGAAGGGAATCTGAGCAAACGCCACCCATACACATGACACAATCATTTCCACAGTAACTAAAGGCTCAGTCAGGGGGAGTTGACAGGGCTTAGTACCCTTCAGATACTATGGTGCTAATGGTGGTAGAAGAACTTGAACAGAATAGAGAAAAGCGGAAGGAGATGACAAAAACACCAATATCTAAACACCACAAATATGTGACTCTATGAAATGCCATAAAGTTTTAATTCCCATGAATTAAATAGGTCTTTCTACCTCCCATCTTCATACACCCTCTATTTATTTCTGCATACTGTGACTATATTTTTGCACATATTATAACAGATTAAACATATGATATGCAATTTAATCCACATGTTTAAATAAATAAATGAAAAAGAACAGAATTTCTAACTCAAGAACTTTACTGAGAAATCCAAACAGACATCATTTGTTTTCATGTATAGAACTTCAGGGGACTACAACCACATCAGAAACCTGGTGAGATGCTGGAAATGTCCAAACTTGAGTAACTGGAGAAAAGGGAATAGGCACTTTACAAATACATGAATGCCCACAAATACACCATTGAACATGGAAACTCGGAGCACTTTGCCCAGGGTAAACTCTCTTTACTGGATCTAAAACAACACTCAGGAAAACACATCAGAACCCCTCACTAGAAGAAACTAGGATTATAAAACCTGAGTTTTGTTTTTTCTCCCAGAAAAAAAAATCAAACAACCCTGTGGGGTTTGAGGATTTTATTTGGGTCTTCTCATTTTATTTTTGTCTTTTCTATTCTATTCCATTTTGAAGGATTTAGGTAAACAGAAAATACATTTGAAAGATTTTTGATCTTAGAAACATTAGGCTCTGATTTCACACTGAAGTAGGGAATTTTTCGACAAAACTCTTTTTTCCACCAAAAATGCCAGTTTGTTTAACCTGAAACAATTTGTGAAACAGGGTATTTCACTGAATCTCCTGACTTGAAAAGTTTTTGAAAAAAAAGAGTCTAAATTGTTGCAATGAAGTATTTTGATATTTTTAAACAAAAACCAATGTTTTTCTGGTTCAAAATGACTTTTTGTTTGTAAATTTAAGCTAATTCAACTGAAAAAAGATTTAAAAATCTAAAAGGTCTCAATCAAAACAACACATTTCAATCAACCCAAACCAAAGATTTCTTTGATTTTTTTGGTTCACGAAAATTTGAGATTTAAACTTTTTGTCCTGCTTGGGGTTGATAAAAATTTTCAAAGTCTTGAAAATATTTGCAGGATGGGAAAACTATTTCCTAACAAACTGTGCTCTGAAGATTGAGCTATAATTTGAATATAAATCTGCATTTGTGAACAAGGTTGTGCACTGTTTGTTACATTAAAATGGTGCCAAACTGTGGCATATTTGAGGGGTTTTGGCCCACAAAGTTGTTTAGTTGAAACGTCATAATAGGCTGGACGTTGACAGAGCAAATAAGCAGGTGAAAGTAGGGAAAGCCTAACTAGTTAGTTGAGTGGAGACTCTATTGTTGAGGCGCAGTATTTTACTTTAATTGGAAGCATTTGTTTTGAACAATATATAAACTTTTTATATTTAAGAAATAAATATACTTACCAAGTGAATCAAATAGTATGAGTTTTGTGTTTCATTTCAAAAAAAAATTTCTCCAGTTTCTCACTTGATGTTTTCAGTGGGTTTTGGTTTGTGCATTTATTTGTTTGTTTTTCTGGGGAAAAAACAGTGAGGGGTTTTTGGGGCGGGGAGGGGGGACGACAACTGTGGAAGGTCAAACAACCACAAAAGAAACCCTGTAAAAACAAATTCAGAAGAACCACACACATTCTAGGTCTCCTCTACTCCCAAATGTAAATACAGATGGAACAAAGAAATGAATCCTTTGTCATCTTTGACTAATCCATGTAATGCGTTTTCATATTTTCTCAAGTTTCCAACCAAGGGCCTGATTCCCTCTTACACTAATGTTCCTTTATACATCTTTAGCTGTGTAAAGGGATCTTAAAGTGGTTGTAAATTACATTCAAATCATATCAATATAAATGTAATTTACACTCACTTTAAGGCCTCTTTATTCTGCCAGAGGGGTGTTAAGAGGTCATAGTGTAAATTAGAAGAATCAGGACTCATGTATTTAGAAAAATGATTAAATTCCCATGTTGCCTCTCATGATTCTTTGTGATATATCACAAGGAGACATTAAAGTTAACTTGGGTCATTGGGTTCATGGGGAATAGTTTTTAGTGTTTTTGAAAAACAGCCATTGTGTCATTCACTTTTCTACAAGAACAGAATAATTCTCAATCCTGACCTCCTTATTTTACCTGCTCCTCTGATCCCTACAATGTTGCAACTTAATTATGCTTTGAATTAGCAACTGATTCTCCCGTTGTCTTTTCTCTCACTGTCATGCTATTGTTCCTTTATTTAATTTACCCACATTGCTGCTTTTGGACCTTGAAAATTTATTGTATTGATATGATTTGACTGTTAATCTGCCTTGGAAGAGGTGGGCTAGAATTTCACTCCTTTGAACTGAATATAATTTGTGATATGCTATATCAATTCAGATGTGTATCTGTACAATTTCTGTAACAGCTTATTAATAAACAACTAATAGTGCAGAGTAAGCTAACAGCATCATATTACAGACTCAGAAGTTATATTATCTCTTCATATTTCAAAATATGAAAATACTTCTAGTGACTGATTTAACAAAAAGTCAGCATTGTTGCAGGCTGTACCAAGAAAAAATTGATTGCAACAGGGAGTTCTACATCCCCAAAATCAGGACACATAACTGATGTCAAGGTCAATTATCTGGTAGTAAAGCACACAACAAAAGGAGATTATTATGATTAGAGAAATGAGCAGAACATTGTGAATTTGGAAGGGCTGGCAGGGGAGATAGCTTTTAGGCTCTTTTTAAACTACCAGAAACATCGCACCCTGGCGCAGAGTATCACAAATTAATTCAGAAGCGAATGGAAGAGATAAATCAGTTCTGATGCAATTGTTTCAGTGGGCTTTCTATCCTGAATCTGGACAATTGGCATACCACTGCATCCCGTTCAAAATACTAGATGTCATTTAACAGTATTACCTTCCACTGTATTTATAACACAAAGTTTGATTAAAACTGTAGTGGGATTTTTTTTTTTAGTGCCATACATCCTGAACTGGAAACCTGGCTGATCTATCCCTGTACTTTAAGTCCTTTCTCGCAACACATTTCTTCAAGGAATATTGTATACCACAATAATACATAACCAAAAAAAAAAAATTAGGTGCCTTCAAGATGTGCGCATCATTCCCCCAAGCTTCTGCAGAATCGTACTATCTTCTCCCTACTCCTCCCATCCCTAAATCTCTTATTTTCTTCAACCTTGTCTTCTCTAGCACACCTTTTCTACTTTTTCCTCTTGTTCCTGTCTTAATCCTGGGACTGATCCTGGAAACCATCACTACTGAGGGCAGGGCTTGCTAATCACCCACCTATGGCTCAATTAAAAATGCTCTGAACGGACTCCAATTGTTTTCAAAGAGTTCTAGAAGCAGGCCCATAGTTAATCAAAGACTACAGTATGTGGCTGGTAATTCTATGTTCAATAGTACATCCTAGGTGTGTTAGCAAGACTTTGCAGATTGTACCCTTAACTCGTACACCCGTCAAGTAAGGAGAACTGTCCATTTGTTTGAAAAACAACATCGTACTATGCTGTAAAAAACAGCAACAGCAATAATAATACTTACCCCACAGTAAAAAACTGCCTCATCTCCTGTCTTCGAGACCTCATCAGTTGTTTATATTCTCCAATACGCAGTTTCTTGCCATCAACAATACAGGTGCGTTTTGGTCGAGGTTTGTATTTGTAGTTAGGGTACTTCTCTAGATGGATTTTACTTAGCCGTGCCTGTTCCTCATAGTAAGGTTGTTTCTCTTGATTAGACATGGATTTCCAGCGAGAGCCTATATGCAGAAACATGATGCTCAAGTAATGCAGACTGAGTTCTAGTTATAGGCATGGCGAAACACTTTTTTTTTCTTTTTGCCACACTGTCTAACAAGTTCACCAGCATTTACAAAACCTGTCTGTGGCCAAGATTTTCAAAAGTGATTAGCTATTTTGGGCACCCAATTTGAGATACCTCAAAGGGGCATGACTTCCAGAGAATGCGGGTCACCCGCTTTCTGAAAATCCAGCTCCTTTAAATTGTTTCCAGTCAGACACCTAAAAGTTGAGTAATTTAAAATCAATAGTTGCATTTGAAAATATGGATCTTGTGTCCATAACAATTTTTTTTATTATTCTTTACAATAATGACCTTTGACCTGAGAATAATTCTGTGAGCTATTTATTAAAATGGTGCATCCGATGAAGGGAGCTGTAGCTCATGAAAGCTTATGCTCAAATAAATTGGTTAGGCTCTAAGGTGCCACAAGTCCTCCTTTTCTTTTTGCAAATACAGACTAACATGGCTGCTACTCCGAAACCTGTCATTTATTAAAATGCACATTACTAGAGTCAGGTTGGGTCTACTGTCATTTTGTTGATCTTAAAAGCTTATTACATTGCTCATGTATGCATGCTTCTCCAAGAGTTCTTGAGAACACAGCTTATAAATTTCTAATAATGGATATTAATGCTCTGCTACTTAGCAAGGAAAACTTACGAAAAGCTCACTTATTCACAAAATTACAAATAACCCCTTACTAATAAGACATCTTTAATTTAGTTGCACTTTGATATAACCTTGGCATGCTATTGGCACTCTACAATATTTTAAATCCTATTATGCATATTTTCCTCTGGGCAGATTAAATTAATGTATTGAACTGCACTTAGAAAGTTATATTTTTAAAGGAAAGCACATTTGCAGTTATATACACCACTTTAAGTCTTGTAAACATTCATTGAAAGCTGCGCCAATAAAAGTAGTAAAAAATTCTAATCCAGTTTATACAGGAAGAGGAAAAAGTATTCAGATCTCTTGTATTGTTTATAAAGAATGTTCTAAACTCTTGGAGAGAGGGTAGGTTTTGGGGGGTTGTTTTGGGTAAGCAATGCAGAAAGTACTTTTTGGTGTCTTTCAGCTGGATAAAACTATTACAGCTGCGGTAAACGTGGGTGGAAGCTATTCTTTTACCAAGATTTTTCATACATCAACAAATGGAAAAGTTGTATAAATATTATCCATAGCCAGCAATGTTCTGTGTCAGTTCTAATAATTCAGACTCTTTTCTCATTGTCCTGGAAAAGTTGCAAAGATATTATATGGAGATAGACTTATTTATGACAGGTTAATGCTATGGTTAACAAACACACGATTGCTGGCACTTCTGATATATTTATGCTGAAAGTTTACATTTTAATGAATACAGTTACTATACTCCTAATAATTTTTTCATAGAATGCACACAAATAATATAGATTCCCCATGGCTGCCAACGTTGAAACAGTGCAGGGTTTATACAAAACTGAAAGGCTATTCATATAACTTATTCAAAATGATAGACAAAAATATAAGAACTTCTAAGTGAGATACTAAAAGTTTTAGGACAGAGTAACATTTATTTCTAGAATGTCTTTTTGCCTCTGACAGAAATAACAAATGCATGAGAAACAGCTCTGTTAAAAATGCATTTCAACTCAAAAGTTTACAATAAAATGATTGCAGATGAAACTTGATTTTTACTGTTATTTATTATGAGTTACATTTAGAATCCATCTTTCACTTCAAAGACTCAGAGAACAAATATATGTTTTAACATTTCACCACTCATTCTCACGTATGTTTCTAATTCTCCAGAGAAGTCATTGACTCACAATGTCTAAAAAAATCAGCCAATTTATTTGCACAGTGGCAAAACTCATGTATTGGTGTATGCCCATATCACATGTATATACGCGTTAAATATTACTTCTGAATTGTTAATATTAAGTAATATTTTAATTGTGTAATGCAAGTGTTTCCTTTTATTTTTTCTTCTAACATTGATGTATGTTTCTTTAAAACATTACCTTCAAAGAAAATATGCATTGAATATATGCTCTTTCAAGTGTTATGAAACTTGCTGACCAATAATTCATTTCTGACATTTAATTCTCTGACATAAATTTTTATCTTGGATTTGTATTAAATTAAACATATTTCCAAAATTATTAATGTTACCATAAGAAGTACAGTTTCCATTTGCATGAATCGTGAACTCTTGAGTTCAAATTATTTCTGATGTGATCATACAATGGGTCACTTTACCCAGAAGCCATTGTTACAGTAAACTGGCAATTGGGACAGCCCCAGTTGAATGAGGGAGAATACACAGAGGGGGCTGTCCCTCCCTTTCAGAGTCTCTGCCATTCATTAGCTAAAAGGGGAAGGAAAGTAGCTGATTGGTCCCTCACCCTACCTTAGCCTGAGCCAAGTGGAGCCTCTACCCTGTACTGATAGCCTTGGAGGTGTGTTTTGTGGATACAGCAGATCTGACCAATCACCTGTTTTGGGGTTAGGAAAGAAATGTTTTCTTCCTGTAGGCACCTAGGAAGTTTTTCGCCTTCCTCACAGCACCCTGGAGGCGCAGTTAAGTTAAATAGTAATAGGATTTAACAATTGACGATAGTACTTGGAAAGGATGTTAGTTCTTCACAATTTGTGGCTGGTTTCCAGTGAGGTTAAAAGGAATGGTTCCCAGAAGTAAAAGACCTGAGATTTTATTGATGGGCCTTGTGCTCATGGGATAGCGGAAAACCTTCATGGGCCAAAGTGTCCCCGCCCCCCCAACCCCAGCCCACTTTTTAGTATCCCCGGTCCCACTCGCGCAGGGAGGGAGGTGGTAAGACTCAGAAGAACATGTTGAGTCGTAGGCCAAGGTAGTTATACAGAGTATCCATGTAACCCTGTATTGGAACCACTTAAAATGCTGGTGAGAGTACGGGTAGTGCCCCTGCCCTTTGTTAAGTTTAATAAATTGTGGCCTGTTCCTTAAACATCCATCCCTGCATTTGTCCTAGTTTGCTGCCACATCTACATCAGTCACAATATATTTATTCTCTTGTACTTACCTAGGATTTTGCTGATATTGGAGTTGTGCATGTCAGGAAAAGCTTGGAGAATTTTTCTGCGTTCATCCTTTGCCCAAACCATGAAAGCGTTCATTGGTCGCTTGATATGCGGTTCACTACTGGCTCGGCCCCGTGCGTCCCTGTAGACTCGAGCTTCAGCCACAGTGGCACCTCCTGTTGGCCAACAATAATACTGCTGTAGTTTAGCTGCAGAGCCATTCATTGCTTTACTTCCTGTAATATCAAAGCAGGAAGAAACAAGATGGATGCAAAGCATTATTATTTCGATTACAAAACAAATTCTTATGCCTTGTTCATTTTAGCTTCATTTTTTCCTCTCCCCCACCCTTGCTTCCAGATCTATACGAGGAGATAAAATAGACCTAATTTCATGATTCCAATGTAACCATCCAAAGGCAGTCTTAACAAGATCCACAATACCTGTATAAGCCAACAAATTGTTTGTATTGATAATTATATTTCACTTCTGTCAAGGTACCAAAGTCTAGACCAAGTTCTAGTTCTGGGTTCTAATACTGCGTGTACATTTTGTATGCTCCATGGGTGCAAGTGTATAAAAGTTACACGTAAGGATCAAACAGTGATGTAGAATTGCTCACACAAGTACTTCACAATGACTCTTGTGGAACATATCCTAACATTTCATAATAAATTATATAGCATATTCTTAATCTGTGGGTACATGTTGCACATTACATAGGTCTGATTCTGCTGGGGGCTGAGCATCCTCAGTTCAAATTTCTTTCAATGATAACTGAACATGGGTCAGCATCATGCAGGATCAAGCCACGCATCTGTAATACGGTAGTTTGCAGTCAACGGGTATGCATGCTAATACCAGAGCAACAGGTTGGTGTGACTAGTAAATTGGGTTCCCCTTGACAATGATACTTCAGTGAATCTTGATGGCCTGCCATTACCCACCTCCAACTCAGCTGTGCATGCTCTAACCTGAGATGGATCTTGGGCCATACCCAAGCTCAGTATTCTTGACAACAAGCAGTCTTAGCTGTACTGTACAGTAGAGTGCACACAACTGAACATTACATGGTAGGAACTGCCTGATATAGCTGAGCTGTGACCCTGGTAAACTCATGTCCTTGTCCTGGAACTTTTGGAATCATAATTGTAATATACACTTTTAAGGCTGGAACATAGCTGTGAACAGAGAGGAGGAAAAGGCTGTACAAGAGAAAAGTGACAATTTTATTTTAGGCTTCAACACCCTACACTCCAGTGCTTTGATAAAAACAAAAAGGTGGTTGTGTCAAAACATGACAATAAATTAGCACAATAATGTGCCTCATTATTTTTCTGTAGCAGCGTGAAGGTAATTTATTTTAACCAAAAATATAAGGTCAGATATTTAGCTTCTGCAAAGTATCATTGTTCTGTTGTCTTCAATGACTGGCTTCTAGCTTTTAATTATGCAGAATCCTAATTTTGCTAATTTATTGGGAAAATACCATACGTTATATACACAACAATTTAATTCCATGTAGGCAATTCATTTACATGAAAAAAGTCTTAGAACAGAGGATGCATAACTAATACACTACCTTTTTGCCACCATGCCCACAGTACATTAATTTCATTTAAAAGGCACTGACCATACAGGATAAATTGATTTCACTTTATATGGCGTTGACAGCCATGTTTATTGTGCAGTGAAATGTAGTGTAGTTTCAAGCGGACAATATCCATCAACATAGGGCAATATGCTGACTGCTGGGCCAGATGAAGACATACATTACCCTGGAAGCAAAACACTCATTCAGATACGACAGTGTCTCCTCCTGAGGATCACTGTGGAAATTTATGATGCCCCCAATGCCATTACTTTACAACTGACACTGATTCAGCAATTTATATACTTACATGTGTGCACATAAAAGAAGACAGGTTTGCGGCAAATGTCAGATGCAAAAATATTTTAATATTATTCTGAGTTAACTACAGTGTCACAGGTGTTCAGCATTTACAGATGGTTACTATTGCTGCTCTCTCTCTCTCTTGCAATAGGGAGTAATGGTTTTGCTGAGTGGGTGAAGATAAAGATGTGCTTTTAGGACTTAATCCAAAGGCAACTGGAGTCAACAGGAGCCTTTTCCCTGTCTTTAAATGGGCTCTGGATCAGACTCTTCCTGCACATCGTCTCAAATAGAATATATCTTTATTTTAAAATGGGATATTTTTAACTGGGGTTTCCTATGTTACTGTGGTTTAGTGACTTCATTCTAATAGGTAGGACTAATACAAATAATCGAAAAATGTATATATAATTATATGTATAATTATTCCATTTTTAAAAATACCAAAATTTGCAACAACTATGCAATGATAATGCAGCATTATGAAGCTAGTTGACAAATGAAAAAATATGAATCCTTATTCTGTGCAAAATTGTCAAAATTTGCAACAAGTTATTCAATCAATTCTACTGATAGAAAAGGAAAAGAGGGAAAAAATTGCTCTACCCAGCTGATTAATACTGTGATAAGGCAATTTCCTGAAGTGTCCTTGAAAAACTTTACTGAATTCAGTTTAAGTATCTTTGGGTCCATCATACTAAACACAAAGTTCATGCATTATTGTTGGCCAGGATTTTATGTAACCTCTGTAGCATGCTGATGTGATGGAAGGCCAATAGTGAACAATGTGTCGGACAAGATTAGACCTTTGGGACAATGCGTGTGAAGTGGATTTCCTGGGAGAGAGACTTTTTTTTTTTTTTTTTTTTAAGGAGAAAAGATGGATGCACTAAAAACAGAGAATGCAATTCCCCCCCTCCCCAGTTATGCAAAAACCTAGCCTTTTGAAGCTTTGCTCTTAAGAGTGGACTTTTTGTCTGCTGCTTACCTGTTATACAAGGCCATGATCAAAGATCCAAGCTATATAAAGGAAAGCCTAAGGGCGTGTCTACACTTGAAATGCTCGTAGCGCAGCCGTAGAGCTTCAGTGTAGGCCTACAGCAACGGGAGGGGATCTCTTGTTGATATAGTTAGTCCATCTCCCCACCTCCCCGATTTAACTTCTGAGTGTAGATCTGGCCTGAGCTATTTATGGTTGTTCTGGTTTTGAATCTGAGACAGTTATGAACTTGTAACCACATGGAACGCCCAGTTGTGGGATTTTGAAGAATTAATACCTAACAGAACCTGAGCTTAGGGTCACCTCTGATAAACATTTTAGTGTGTGTGTGTAGGTTCTTTTATTGGTTTTTAATACGTTTTCTCTTTAATGCTTTCATCTTAAGAATAGATGTACTTACTTATAAAAAGAGCTGTGTATCAATGAGTGACTACTGTCAATTGCAATTGTTCAAAGCCTCTGAAGTGAAAACAAGGCACAGAAACTGGCTTGTTTAGGCAGTTTGGCATGCTGGGAATATACATCATTGACAGAGAACTATGCAGTCTGGAAAAATCCCAATCAGGAGGGAGAGAGACATGGGTCTCTACCCAAGAAAGGGGACTGCTGAGGATCTAGGAACCTTAAAGTGGGTGCCCTTGGTGAACCATGGAGGGTAAATACAGACGCAGTTGCCCTGAACTGTGACATATATAATGATTTTACACCTTCTACCTTCATTAACTTGCTTCCTTGTTATAGTCCCAATTCAGCAAAGTGCTTAAGCACATCTCTAACAAAGCGCATAAATGCTCCTTGGAACTACTCAGATGCCCAAGTACTTAGCTGGATCAGTGCCAATGAGCTTCCTTCCCACCTTTCTGCCAGCTTCCCTTAAGTCTGACACAGACTGAAGAGACTACAAGTGGCAGGAATTTATGGGAGGGTTTAATCATGAGGGAGTTGCCACAAACCTTCCAAGAATTTCTGTTTACCTGACATGGGGAAAGGGAGGGTCTATCTATCCTTGGGCCAAATGCTGCACTCATACATCCCACCACCACTATACAAATAAATGGATTTGGCAAAGAATATCTAAGAAAGGTTTTGGGGGGGGGGGGAATCTTCTCTCAACATACTGGTATGATGCAGATGGCTGCTTAATACTTCCACTGACACTATAGCCCATGATTGTATGCGGGGCCTTCCCGCATCATCAGATTTGAGGCCTGTAGATCCACATAGTGGTGGATCTACTGGCCCATCCCTGGATTGCCTCACAAGCTCCTTCCCTGCTGCTACCTTGCAGTAGTTCTGAAGTGAGGTTTCCCTGTTCTCAGGAGACGGTGACACTGCTTCCCAACTTCACACTCCCTGCCATATTTCCAGTGATATTACTCCACTCCAACAGCATAAGCAGAGGGGAGCATCTGGCTCCTGATGTCTGTAATTACAGTGTAATGATCAATAATTAAATAAAGGAGGAAACTACTGTAATCTAACACAACTGCATGCAAAACATGCTCATATAAGGAGGAAGGAGGAATCAGCTTTATCTCTGAGCACTGTATACAAATGAAAAGAGTTACTTTGGAGAGGTATAATGCATTATATAGTCTCTAAAAGTAAAACACTGAATTCCCTTGTTCTGGTCAGCTTTTGTGCCTGCAGAAGTAACCAAGATAATAACACCACAAAAATTTCAAAACTTATTTTAAAAAAAAATAATTAGTATTTAAAATACAATTTATTTTGAAAATCATGTCTTGATTTACATAACTGCCACACCATGCCATTTACAAGCGACTGTGTTTATCTACAGTTGCCATGGTTAGGAAACAACTCTATACATTTTTGATTGCACCAATATGTACAGTTGGCCAATGAGTTTGTCTTTAGGTCTTTCTAATAAAGTTTTGGCCTGATCCTCTGGTTCCGATGCAGGAAAACGTCCATTATACTTCAATATGACTTTTCTAGGACTTAATTCTTTATTTCGAGAGATTATAATTTGGAAAAGGAAGATGAAACTACAACCCTTGTAATCTATTTTAAATTATTTTTTTAGGGAATGATCCTTAATTACAGTAGTAGTAAACTGCAAACATCCCAAAAAGGACACAAAGTTTTTGATGCATCTACTTTGAGCAAGTCCATACCTGAAGGATTGGAAAAGGCAGCTGAAGAAAGTTGAGCTTTTCTCTGCTTGATCTTTGAGTGAATATGTGCAGCTAGGCCCAAGGGCTCTCACAAAAGAATCTGTGCAAAATGAGCTTCTAAAAATAATTACCAATCACACTACCTGTCTGTCCTAAGCGTCCCACAAGTGCAGGAGTATGTTCAACATACTATACATTACAGAAAATGCTTCTGTTTGCAAAAGGTATAACTGGAGAGCAAAAATTCTTAATGTTCACTGAGGTTATAACTAAGGCTTTAATGATATAAAAGAGACAGATATAAAATGTGGTCTTGCAGGTTGAAACCCATAACAATAACTATATTTCAAACTGCAAGTCAGCTCTAAACAACTTCAATCTGTCAATCAAATATCAAAAAAGCTCTTTCACCCACATACAGAATTTCAACAGGTTTTACAAGCCACGTTCTTGGTTTGTGCTGATAGTTACAATAATGAGTGAGCCAGAAACAAAAGAGAGACTATTCTGGAACCTGAAGAGCAAAGGATATGGAAGACTGTAAAGTGGTAGGGATTTTCGCTCTAATTCATAGGGAGAGTTTGCTCATCATTATGTAATAAAATCCCTCTGCAAAATAATATGTACAAATACGCTACTAACTGGGGGAAAGTTAAAACAAGTGTGTGTGTGTGCTGACGAATGGGCCATTCACTAATGTACTGTTCATAATACAGTCACAGAATGGGAGTTTGACTTCCAGAATGAGGAATTTGGTTGGGATTCAAAATTTTTACAAAAACAAGATTTGGCTGCCCTATTGGCTTAGTTGGCAGGGAAATCTACTCCTCAGCCCAGCAGAGGCTGGGGCTATAGAAGTGTCACTTTCAGCTTCTGAGGGTATAGGGCTGTTTTGCTTTCCAGCTCTTCAGCTTCTGTTGGGCTGAGCCATGGATGAGATAATACAAAACAAAAAGCAGATTAGAGGACAGCGATCACTTTTTGTAGATGCACAGTGTTTAACTCCTCTGGAGGAGTTAAATTCAGGATTAGCATATGAAGACTAAACATAGTCAAAGGACAGTACAAAATGAAGGGGAAGCTAAAATACTATGGCCCTGATCTGGCCAAGCACTTACACTTTAAAAAATCTTCTACAACCAGATGAGGCTAAGCGTTTTTCTCGGAGGATAGATAGGGGAGAAGGAGGGTGCTTTCTGTGAATAAGGGCTGGGAAGAAGTTTGGTCAGAATCTGGACAGAGGAGAGGGTGGGGGAAAGTACTGTCATGTGAGTGGGATGTTGGGGAAATTATACTGTAACTTTTGACATATTGCTTATTTGTTGTTTGCCTATATCTGTTTGTCTGTCCTATCTTTTAGATTGTAAGCTCTTTAGAGAAGGGACAGTCTTCTGTGGCTGAAAGCATGGCTCTCTTGAAGATAATAACAAAACTCCTATCAACTTCAACATCTCTCTGATCCTTTATAGCCTCCAGGTGCTGCCCTGCCCTCTTATTTGGGCAAACAGGAGACCCTGTTGGCCACATCATAAAATACTTCATGCCAATATGAACTACTAGCATTGCTATTGCTGGTTACAGGAGAGACGCTGAGGACTGAATGGGCATTGAAACTGGAATTATACACTTGTTCTTAGAGATGGATCCCTCCAGAATATGGGTAAGGATAAAATAGGTTAGAGTGAAAAAAATAACTTTGCAACTCTCTGTTCTGCACGTCCTCTGAGGACAGGGGATGGCAGCCTCCAGTACAGCTTGTCTGATATTTTTACAAGCATTAAAAACAAAAACACATCTGAAATTAATGGATGGGCAAAAGCTTTAGAGAGTTGAAAAATACAACAAATACCTTTTCATTGAACTAATAGTTTTAGATACATATTCATACAGCTGATTTTGCAAAATGTGACAAAATTTTCTGCTTGATAGCAGAATATAAGGACTGATCCAAGTTAGGTCCTAGGTTTATAGACATATTTCTTATCCCTTCTCTGCCTTTTTACCTCTTTATTTTCTTTACATCCCCATCCGCACATAGATGACACTTTATTACCAGCAAGGAAGGTAGAATATACGGGCACTTAAAGAGCCACTGTCAAATCCTACTCCCATCAATTATCTGGTGTGAGACACTCTGCAATGCTATCAACGGAACAGAGAAATCACTAGCCCAAAGGGTGTGAAGTCTGTAGCCACTCTGAGGCACAGGTATCCTGCATGGCAGTCTCTGGTCACCAGGCTGCCTTCACTTCAAACACTAAACAAATATTATTCAGCTGGGATTCTAAGGTCCAACATTTCTCATGAACAGTACTTGGAGCCTGGAAGGGAAAAGAACCTGAGGAAAGTATGTCTGATTTATTAAATTAATTGTAACATTTTAATGGGATCTAAAATATTTCACCTCCGAAGACATTTAAACATGCTAAGTAAATGCTAAGAATTAAAAATCTACTGTAGCAGAGGCTACATCTCACATTAATGCAACACTCAGTTATGATATTCTTAGCAAGTGTTACTGCAGATAATGCTTCTATTTTCCCTATTAGAGACTCCATTCTCTTTAAACATCAACAAGAAGAACCAAAAGGGAATTCCCTAAGGTCAGCTCTGAGGAAACACAAACCTCTAATTCAATAACTCTGCTACTGCGTTGAAGAAGGCCTTATTATTGCAACATCCATATGGAGTCAATTGGACATTAATGACTAATCAATCCCTCCCTCTTCTATTCTACTTATAGTGTCACAAACCGTGTTTAGATTAGCCCATTTCCTGCTTAGGATCGCTCAAGATGTCTTTTGTTCTTTCAGGGCTGGCCTGATGGAGGCAGCTTAAACAAACACACGACCCAAGTGGCGCAGGAGTTATAAACTGCCATATGTGAATGAACAAAGGAGCCATACTAAAGCCTTTTGTGGTATTTGTTAATGTTTTTCATCTGAGCTTAAAAAGACCTAATGACTTTGCGGTGAGCTGATGCATGTGGCTCGTGGCTTTGCAAAATGAAGGAAATTCTAAGCCAGTTATATAGCAGCATATATTTTCCAAAGTCCCTTGTTTTCAGCTTTGGTGGCAGTGAGTTTCCTTTTTATTACATTTGCTTTACATATGCAAACAAAATGCTTTATCTTAATTAAAACAGAGCATTGATACACTTGAACACCTACACAAGTTACATGCTTTTTTCTCCATTAAAAAAATGAAAAGTGAATTTTTTTGTGTGTAAAATAAAATCAAGTCTTCTAAGTTTTATCAGTGGTAGCAGTTCACTCAACAGTGTAAGTGCTGATTTGTGACTTGAATTTAAACTCTGAAACAATATTTTTAAATAGGCTATTATCACCTCCACAAACAGCAACCAGTTTTGTCCAAATCCGCAAAGTTCAAATGAATCAAAACCCTTAAATGCAGCTATTTTCTTGATGGTTTACACAAACAGTTTAGATTACTTGACCACATTTTATGGCAAAACTAACCCTTATTGAAATGTGGCATGGTAGACACTCGAAAACAATGAAATTATCTATTAAATAATACAGAACTGTGTTAAATTACTGTACAGGGTCTGATTTAAGCCCACAATGGTAAGGTTATTTCTCAGTGCCGTAGCACAAATGGAATGAAAAATGAGTCTTTGGGGATCTGAGAAACTTCTAGGTACAAAGAAGGATGCTGAAGTAGCCTTGATTTTATATTTCTGGAAAATAAATTAATTAACTGTAATAAAAAGTCTTTGCATTCACATGGCAATTTTCACTGGAGGAACTCAAAATGCTTTACAAACATTTGCAAAAGCCCCCTTTTGAAGTAGGTATCATTTTACTGAGGGACAAAGTCAGAGTTGCAGGTCATACAATTTGCCCAGAGCCAGTGAATAGAGTGGAATTATCAGTCACCAGGTCTAAACATTATATACATTGCCTCCCTATTGATATCATTTTTTGCATTTCATGTTTATTTTGAAATTAAAGTATTAACTGTCACAGATTAGATATGCAGGTTGAAGCACTTTCTAATGCTTGATATTATTACTGTTATTAAAAGATATATGACACACACCTCTGATATTGTAGTTGCTTTTTTGGAACAATTATGATGACAACTAAGTGGCATTATTGTTACTATACCAATCAGTTTCAAAGCCAAAACAGTACTAATTCACGTGAAAGGGATATTTTATTTGATATCAGATTAGCCCTTTAAGAGCCAATATATCATCAGTGGAACTGATACCAACATGATTGCAAACACCTCCTGACATGATGATACCTATATGATTATAAAGCAAGATACTGATTTTTAAAACACAGGGACATATTTTACAGTCTTACTCAGCCTGGTCCAGTCCACACATGAGATCCACTTCCTGGACACTACAGTGCTAATAAACGATGGTCACATCAACACCACCCTATACCGGAAACCTACTGACCGCTATTCCTACCTACATGCCTCCAGCTTTCACCCTGACCACACCACACGATCCATCGTCTACAGCCAAGCTCTGCGATACAACCGCATTTGCTCCAACCCCTCAGACAGAGACAAACACCTACAAGATCTCTATCAAGCATTCTTACAACTACAATACCCACCTGCGGAAGTGAAGAAACAGATTGATAGAGCCAGAAGAGTTCCCAGAAGTCACCTACTACAGGACAGGCCTAACAAAGAAAATAACAGAACGCCACTAGCCGTCACCTTCAGCCCCCAACTAAAACCCCTCCAACGCATTATTAAGGATCTACAACCTATCCTGAAGGATGACCCAACACTCTCACAAATCTTGGGAGAAAGGCCAGTCCTTGCCTACAGACAGCCCCCCAACCTGAAGCGAATACTCACCAACAACCACATACCACACAACAGAACCACTAACCCAGGAACCTATCCTTGCAACAAAGCCCGTTGCCAACTGTGCCCACATATCTATTCAGAGAACACCATCACAGGGCCTAACAACATCAGCCACACTATCAGAGGCTCGTTCACCTGCACATCCACCAATGTGATATATGCCATCATGTGCCAGCAATGCCCCTCTGCCATGTACATTGGTCAAACTGGACAGTCTCTACGTAAAAGAATAAATGGACACAAATCAGATGTTAAGAATTATAACATTCATAAACCAGTCGGAGAACACTTCAATCTCTCTGGTCACGCAATCACAGACATGAGGGTCGCTATCTTACAGCAAAAAAACTTCAAATCCAGACTCCAGCGAGAAACTGCTGAATTGGAATTCATTTGCAAATTGGATACTATTAATTTGGGCTTGAATAGAGACTGGGAGTGGCTAAGTCATTATGCAAGGTAGCCTATCTCCCCTTGTTTTTTTCCTACAAACCCCCCCCCCCCAAGACGTTCTGGTTAAACTTGGATTATTGCTGTGCACATTGTAAGATGAGCTATTGCCAGCAGGAGAGTGAGTTTGTGTGTGTGGTTTTTGGAGGGGGTGTGTGTGGGGGGGGGGGGGTGAGAAAACCTGGATTAGTGCTGGAAATGACCCACCTTGATTATCATGCGCATTATAAAGAGAGGTTTCAAAGAGGGATGGGCTATTACCAGCAGGAGAGTGAGTTTGTATGTGTGTCTGTGTGTGTGTGTGGGGGGGGGGGGAAGAGTGAGAAAACCTTGATTTGTGCTGGAAATGGCCTTCCTTGATGATCACTTGATGATCACTTTAGATAAGCTGTTAGCAGCAGGACAGTGGGGTGGGAGGAAGTTTTGTTTCATGGTCTCTGTGTGTATATAATGTCTTCTGCAGTTTCCACGATATGCTATGCATCCGATGAAGTGAGCTGTAGCTCACGAAAGCTCATGCTCAAATAAACTGGTTAGTCTCTAAGGTGCCACAAGTACTCCTTTTCTTTTTTCTTTTTACGAATACAGACTAACACGGCTGTTACTCTGAAACCTGTCATTACTCAGACATGATATCAAACAAAGTTTTGCCAAAACTAGATCTGCCAGATTTGGACACATTCATTTCTTGGCCATTATTTATTTTATTTTGTTTTATTTTAAGATGGAGAACAAAGAACGACCATTCTTTTTAGAGAATAATAGCAGTACAACTTCAAATTTGACAAATACTTCTTTTTAGGTAGACATGAAGGCAAAAAAGGGTCTGAAAACTGAGAATAAAAAACTTTTCTTGCCCCATTACAGCAAAAATATGACTTCAAACAATTAAACTATCACATGGTTTATAAGGAGATATTCTCTGTTGACTTTCCGGGAGAGAAGTTGTATGCAGCGCAGTTGTAGCCATGTCAATCCCGAATATTAGAGACAAGGTGGGTGAGATAATATCTTTTATTGGACCAACTTCTGTTGGTGATAGAGACAAGCTTTCGAGCCACGCAGAAATTTGCAGTACAAACTCCCTAAAGTCATGTCTAGTGTGGAATAACTGTGGGTAGCTAAGAAACTCTGAAATGCAGAGCATTCCGCCAAAAGATTTTAACATCTATTTTGGAATCATTACATTAATGGCTCATTTATAGTATCCAATCCACAAATTGATTTGACACATCCTAGCATATATCATAATTCAGTGTATCAACATCAGTAATTCTCTTCTATCCAGTGTTTGCTGGTCTTACTTATTCTGTCACATCTATAATTAGACTGCAAGAACCTAGAAGCAGAATGTGTGTGTCTCATTTCTTTCTTGCCTAGCACATTTAGGGGGTAGTAATAATAATTATAATAATCAATAGTAAAGGAGTACTTGTGGCACCTTAGAGACTAACAAATGTATTTGAGCATAAGCTTTGTATCTGGTGAAGTGAGCTGTAGCTCATGAAAGCTTATGCTCAAATAAATTTGTTAATCTCTAAGGTGCCACAAGTACTCCTTTTCTTTTTGTGAAAACAGACTAACACGGCTGCTACTCTGAAACCAATAATCAATAGTATAATAAATAAATAATAAATGATGATGGAGAAGCAACAGCTGCAGTACGAGGGTATGAGTTCAAAGTTAATACATATTAGAAAATCTTTGGAAAACTCATAGGAATAATTTTTAAAATGGGTTGCACCTACCTATACAGGATTTGTGGGTGAAAACAGGAAAATGCTCTTACAATTTGGGTAACTGCATGGAAAAATACCCATTTGCCATTCCCTGATTTGTATTAAAATATATGGGATTTTGCAGTACAATAGGTGTCCATACAAATATTGCAAGCTCAAGTTTGCATGAGCATTTGAAATGTAACCTTTGATCTGTAGTTAGATGCTATATTTAAAATATAATATTTAATATTTTCGGGAACTAAGAAAGACACTCAAATACTCCCAATATGCATTCTCGTCTAACTGCTTAAAACATTAAATTTAAAGAAATAAAGAAAATTCTGTATTCTGGAAGCAAAATTTCACTTTGGATGTGCAGATGGGGCTAGATGCTCAGTGCAACTCAGTGGTGGAGAAGGAAATGGCTATAAACCAGCTTTCTATTCCTAAGATCTTGACACTGCTGGAGAACAAAATGACCTGCACTATAATTTAGAGCAGTATAAAGGCTATGCGAGCTGGAGTGGCTCTATTTGGACAATTCCAGTGGCTGAGGATTAGCCAGATTGCAGTTCTTCATCCCATCCCTACCCTGTTACCTATGCTTGAATGGGCAGAGAGAAGGTAGTATAAAGGTGGCTTTAAACCAACTGAGATTTCCCCTCTGCTGGAGGAATTCTCAGCTACCTGTGCGAGACAGCTTTGAGCTCCTTTTGCATCACTGGAGCAACACAAAGAAGATTTAGGCAGGGCTCAGCATCTGGCCCATTGGATTTCTACTGACACGAGTGGCAGCTCCTTCCAAGACTAATTTGGCCTTCGGAGTGTGAAAATAAATGTTTTAAACCCTGGAACTACTATACTTAATTTTTCAGTCTCATAACTTAAAAATAGGCTGAGCAGACTGACTGCCCTCAACATTTGTGACAATAATTTTCTCATGGGCTGAGACTTTCTGTGCAAAGCCTCAGCCTCGAGTTATTTTTTACAGCCTTGTTCTAAATTCCTGAAAATAATGGTTTACTATATAATGGAAATTGTGACAAGCCCTTAACTATAACTGCACTAATGGGCACCTCCATATAATACTCAGAGCATTGTAACTGTGGCTATATAATATTAGCAATTCTACTATAATCATTTTTAACATAAAGGTGCTATTACAAAAGAATCATTTACTGTAGCACAGAAACAGCAAATGAGAAATACTTATGCTTAGCAGTAGGAAAAAATACAAGACAGCTGAAACTCCAAAGGTAACTCTTGTATAGAACTGCCAGGGTTATAATTTGGAAAGTGAGAACCATCCTGTATATTAAATATTAGTGTCTGGAGAGGAGTAGTTTTCAATGCAGTGGGAAATCGGTCCACACCCTGCATCTCAGATTATTCATCACTTGAGGTGGGCGTTGCCCCCCATAAAACTGTATGTGGGGTTTGGCAGCAACCTCGTCCATAAAGCAGCTGCCCTCATGAAAGCAATGGGCCAAGTCCTTAAAGACTGAGGGCCTGATTCTCATCTCATTTTCAGGCATTTACACTAGTGGAACTCCACTGACTTTCATGGAGTGCTTCCTGATTTATACTGCAGGACACAAAATCAGACTCAGAACCTAGGTCTCGGCCACCTCAACGCTTTCCCTTAAATTCCCAACATTATTAGTTAATCCTTGTCAATTAGGCCCCTCATCCAAATTTCAGATATAATCAGGTAGATGTTGAAGTGCTACAAATGGCACCCACAATTATTGGAGGCCTCCTCTTAATATTAGGCCCCATAACTCAGACATTAAGAAATGATTTCATCTTGAATTAATAAAGGCACATTTGGGGGAATATAGTTTTATCAAAGACAGATACAGATACTACAGGGAACAAGGCATCTAAGGTTTGAGCTTTCTGTAGTCTCTCTGGAAACACTTCTTTGTCTTCAGACAGCTTTCACCATTTCCTGATTTTAATCTTTCCTTTCTCAACTGCCATAGCAACTATTACAAATATTTATGTGCGACAAATACTGGCATGGAGAGGCATTCTTTCCACAGTATTTATGAGGCACTGTCACAAAAGTAGATGATGCTTTGTCATGCATGTAGTACCTGCTGTTTACACCTCAGCCTAGTAGGGTGTTAAACATGTTACCTCACAGTTTTGGATTGTGTTGGCAGGCTGCCAAGATTGATTTGCTTACATTAAAAAAAATCTGTTTTCCCTACCTCTCCCTGACAGATCCAAGTTGACCTTTTGTGAAGTTAAAAAAAGATTTTTTTCACATGTGGATTTTTGCTGCCCACCTTTTTACAGGAAGGTTACAGTGGGCATCATCTCAGACAGCATTAACAGCACGTTGGAACTTTAGGGATACAGCCAATGTGTCTCTTTAAGAAGTTCATCTGTTCTTTATTTAAGAGGTGTGCACTTTACATATCATGACCCTGAAGTCTGAAATGTAAAACCAGGACACCTGTCTCTGTGTGTATTTGTACGGTTGTGGAGGGAGTGAACAGTGGGGTTCTGAAAACTGGGGAGCAAGCTGGTAGTTGGAGATACAAAGGTGCCTATTTCTTTTATTCATTCCTTAGTTCTCAGCTTTCCTCTTACCACTTCTCCAGCTCTCCTCCACACTCTCACCTTCTCCCAGGCACCTACCTCTCCCTCCTTGAAGCTTGCAGCCTCCCTTTCTTTTCCACAGCCAGTATATTCTTTTCCCTCACAGGCACATTACCTCTTGTTCACCCCTATACCTGTACTAACTACTGCTGCTGCAACCATCTACCTGCTCCCCGGTTTCTTGGGGACTAGCTATACCTGCACCAAACCCAAACATGGCACATTTCTTTCTCCACCAACCACTTATCCACTGAATTTGTTATGCTCCTTTGCAGTGATTATGCCCCACGATCAATAACAATAGTGCTGACCCAAGTCAAACACCAAATCAGAAGTATCATGGTTTGGGGCGCACTACAAGAATCTAGATAGAAGACATATAGATTAGACAGTCACTGGTTGAATAGGACCTACTCCACTGAGGGTGGAATTTTCAAAGGAGTCTAAAAGAGTTAGATACTCAACTACCTCAATGGGATTTGGGTTCCTAACTCCTTTAGGCCCATTTGAATGAATGAACAGACCCTGCTGTGTCTAGCTGCAGCATGCTTGTGCCATGAGATAAAAAATGGTACTTTTCTTTGCCTGAATGCAAAGAACATTTGCATTCATCACAGAAAGTAAGCTTCCATGAATAATACGATACTCTACAATATGTTCTCTCCAATAATATAATCAGTCTTCCAGAACATATCTGTTCTTCAGTTCTATCTGTTTAACCACATCTATTTGACCCCTATTATTTTTACAGAGCTGAGTACTGAAGGGCATGCTATATTCTGCACAAAGGATCTCTAGTTTCAGCAGTACTCCAGTAATGAATTCTGCAGCAAACTAGAGGCTGGATATTCTATGGCAGCACAAGATGCACAGAAAGGCCATTTAGGAAAGTAGATCTTTTTAAACAAGTGTATTATATTTAATGTATACTATAATTTTAAAACCCAAGTGATTGTTTTCCCATGTATTTTAGGCTGTTTCCTATTTCCATTCAGGATTCAATATTGGTGTGCCATAAAAATTGGGGACTGGGGAGTGAGAGAGTGGGGAAGGAGGAAGAAGGGGCTCTAATCACCTTCTGGTGGATGCGGGCCTCTGATCCCATCTTTCCGGCTGCCAGGAGGAGTGTGGAGAAACTAAAGGGAAGGGAACAAGCCAGTCAAGGCATGTTCAGAAGGGCTCTGGTAGTGGGGGGAATGTTGACAGCTCTTGGCAAGTTGTTTTCAGGCTGATCACTTGCTTCCTGAAGGCTGAGTATCCTCGTGAGAAGTCTAGCTAGTTGGCATGCTCCTTCTCATGGCTATAGAGCATGTTCACTGAACACAGCTAGAATTCCTTGTAAAGAAGGAGAGGCAGACACACAAACTGCCCAGAATCAGCAAAGTTGTCACAAAAAAAAAGGATTTCTGCGGTGAGGAGGAAGGTTTTGCACAAGCTATCCCAACTGGCAAATTTTGAGGCCACGCATGTAACTCTCACATCCCTGATGATATGGTACAAATAGATACAGGATGTGACAGTTTTCATAATTGTTCTTTACACCAATATAGCACTCTTCATCCAAAAGTCACCAAAATATTAAGTAATTTAGCTTCACAGTACTGCTATGGGGCATTTATGTATAATTATTTTCATTTCACAGATGGGAAAACAAGACACAGAGACATTACATCACCTGTTCAACATCAGACAATGAGTCAGCAGCAGTGCCAAGAACACAATCCATAAATTTTTACTCTGAGTCCATACTCGAATCACAAAAACTACACTCCCTTTAACAGAAGGAATTATTTTGCATGAATGAGGATCACATCTCCAGTGTACTTGTATCTTTTCTGCAGGCCTCCATCCACTAGAGGGCAAGACCCTAATGTAGTTTCTGAACACTAACAAAGCACTTGACCACAAGCCTGCAAGTAGAAGGAGCTGTTCCAGTAATGAGTATACTTGGCATACATGCTACATTAGCAGGCACGTATACTAAAACATTGATTCAATATAAGAGGTACAAGACTCACACTTCAAATGACAAATTGGGCACCTACATGAGGAATGTCTCGATTAGGACTTGAACCAAGAGAAGATTCTCAAAACCTAACAACCTGTATTCACAGAGTAGTGAATTGGTTTTTACAAAAACACAGAATCATCGAAAAGTAGAGCTGGAAGGGACCTTGAGAGGTCATCTAATCCAACCCTCTGCAGTGAGGCAGGCTCAAGTATACCTAGACAATCCCTGACAGGTATTTGTCTAACCTGTTCTTAAAAACCTCCAATAATGGGGATTCCACAGTGTCCTTTGGAAGATTATTTCAGTACTTAACTATCATTATAGCTGGAACATTTTTCCTAATATTACCCTAAGTCTCCCTTGCTGCACATTAAGCCCATTAATTCCTGTTTTACCTTCAGTGGACATGGAGAACAATTGATCACGGTCCTTTTTATAACAGCCCTTAACATATTTGAAAACTATTATTTTGTTGCTCTCCTCTGGATTCTCTCCAATTTATCCATACTTTTCCTAAAGAGTAGCACCCCAGAATTGGACACAGTATTCCAGCAGAGGCCTTACCAGTTCTTTGCAGAGCAGGACAATTACCTCTCTTGTGTTACATACGACACTCCTGTTAATACTCTCCAGAATTATATTAGCCTTTTCAGCAACGACATCACACTGTTGGCTCATATGGAATTTGTGATCCACTATAAACCCCAGAGCTTTTTTCACAATACTAGTCCCTAGTTAGTTATTCCCCATTTTGTATTTTTTCTTCCTAAGTGAAGTACTTTGCACTTGTGTCTATTGAATTTCATCTTGTTGATTTCAGACCAAATCTCCAATTTGTCAAGGTCATTTTTTATGCCCTCCCAAAGTGCTAGCAACCCCTCCCAGCTGGGTGTCATTGTAAATTTTATAAGCATGTTGATGCTGCTGATGCTAGTCACCTTGGTTTCAAGGACGATATTGACAATCACGGTTTGTACAATGGGCATATATAGATCAATCTGGGGAGAACAACTTTTACTGCACTAGCCACAGAGACATTTGCCTAGCTGTGTTGATAGAGCTGCACATTGTTTCTGTGCCTGGCGCTGTGCCTCCAGCTGCTCAAAACGATTCTTCTCATGATTCCCGTATAGCGCAGGGCCATGCAATATGATCACTCACCAGCTGCTCAAAGGTCAGAAATGTTAGTTTTGAGCAGATTATGATTCATAGTGCCTTTGAAGCATTTCATCTGTCCTCCACGCTTACGATTGCCGGAGCTTAATTCAGAATATAAGACTTGTTTTGATAAACGGGTCTCAGGCATACGAATTACATGGCCAGCCCATCTCAACTGGGTGCAGATCAAATGATTCTCGATGCTGACCGAATTTCCGTATTGTAAACCCAGTCCTGCCATTTGATGCCCAGCAACTGTTGTAGGGGTCGTAAATGGAAACTGTCAAGCTTTTAAATATGCCATTCATAATAGGGTCCATGTTTTGCACCCATACAGCCGTGAGGACAACAGCATTACAGATTTTGATTTTTGCCTGTAGACAGATTTTATGTTGCTTCCAGTTCAGTATAAGCATACTCCCCACTCCATTATCCATGTCATCAATGAAAATGCTGAAAAGTACAGGAACTAGAACAGACCCCTGCAGCTCCCCACTAGATACGACTTTCCAGCCTTACAGTGAACAACTGATAAGAGCTCTTTTGAGTACGGTCTTTCAACATTTATGCACCCACCTTATAGTAATTTTGTCTAGACCATATTTCCTTAGTTTGCTTATGAAAATATCATGTGGGACTGTGTCAAAAGCTTTACTTAAATCAAGATATATCATATCAACTGCTTTCCCCATATCCACTAGGCCAGTGAACCTGTTCAAGGAAGAAATTAGGTTTCTTTGGCATAATTTGTTTGTGACACATGCATGTTGGCTATTACTTATTACCCTCTAGGAACTTGCAAATTGATTGTTTGTTACATGTTAAAACAAGGTTCAAATATGGCTGCTGCTGACTCATATTCTAACACAGTTTGGCCAGCTATTGTGGATGGGGAAAAACTGTGTTAGAGCCATACTCAAAAACAGCTGTCAGCTTTGTCTAGGCTCAAAGCGGGTTTGGTCATGTCCATATTGGCTGGTTGTAATTCAGTACTGCCAATCCCCATTGTTCAAAAATCATGAGTCAGGCCCCAAAAAACATGCTACTGGGTTAGAAATCATGAGATTTTAATTTAAAAAATGGTTCATTTTATTTTTCTTCTGGTTTTTGAGCCTTTAGGTGGCACTCAAATCACTTTTTAAAGATTTTCCTGCCAACCATGAGGGCTAGAAACTTTCCTTTTTATCTTTTTTTTTTAAATGAAAGCTAGGATTTACAGATAATGATATGACTTCAGGAGCTTTAAAGAAACCAAATAATTCAAAAGTTGGCAACACTGTGTTTGAATCCTCTATGAACATCATTTTCAAACACAGTTCTCATTTCAATGTCGACAGTACATAAAGCAATAGCTCTATCACTTCATTAGCTGTTGATAGTGCTAACTTTTACAGCCATTTGCCAGGCCTTCAGCCAGAAGAGGGCAAAACCATTACAACTGTTGCAAATTTTAAACAACAGTTTTGTACATTAGGTCACCTCTGAAAGGTATGTTTGTTCCGAGGTAAGCACATTTAATTTCTACCACCATTTACTGAGAGGAGACACCATCATTAAATCTGAAACTTAAGTCTACAAAGTTCTTTCATAATTATGGTTTGTAATCTCAAGGCAGCCAACTGTAATGAATTTCAATAGTTCTATTATAATCCCCACCTCTAAAAGAAGATACTTATAATTTCTTGAGTTTCTGGTCAATGAACCAAGGATTGCAGGCACTCCTAGAATTAAAAGAAAATATGACTCTTGGCTTTTACATGTCAGTTTGATGCCATATTGGAAACACTGTATATTGATACATGTATGATCAGTAGAGAGGAATTGTTGTCCAATATTATTACACTGGCACAGAGCAGAGCACTATGGATAAAAGTCTTCTGGTGTTTCCTATAATAAAAAATATTCCTTGAGCTTAAAACATGATTGTTTTGAAGCACAAGGGGACTGTATTTGGAGTTCCTGGCTAAGAAATTTGTCTTTAAAAGGTCTGTGATTAAAAAGTCAGCATTTTAAAAACCTAGTGACATTTGATAACTTAAAAGTTTTAAAATTCTGTCGATGTGAATAACTATTTGAAAGGATTTTACTCATTTTCTGAATGTGAAACTAATCAACAGTAACCCCAGTCCATAAAATAATTAAAGGCTAACTTCTACTTACTATTTAAAAATAAATATAATATTAAAAACTGGTACAGTGATGAAATATAGTTCTTTAATGCAGTCTTCAAAATATTACACACCCCCACATTGAGTGGGGGAACTTGATGGGGCTGGCAACATAAGGGGACAGCCTCAGCAGCAAGGGAGGGAAACTCTTGCTAAGAGGCTCCAGGTACTTACTCCCCACCTCTTGGAGTCTCTGGCACCGATTGGCCAGCTGGGGAGATGGGGTACTGATTGTCAGCATTCCCCAGTTCCAGGGATATAACCTGGAGCGCATGGACGGCAGGTGGAGCCGCACTTCAGGGAGGCTAGCCCTGGCTCTGCCCCTTCCGCCCCCTCTGCGGCCGAATCCCCGAGACTTCCTGTCGTCCCCCGGCAGGCGAAGCCCCGAGACCCCCTGGCCCTCTTCTGTGGCTGAAGCCCCGAGACCCTCTGTCCCCATTCCCCAAGGACAGAGGAGCCCCAGGCCAGCCAGAGCCTGACCCCCTAGCAGCCGAAGCCCTGACACCGCCCCCCCAACCTGCTCAGAGTAGCCCTGGGGTGGCCAAATCCCCCGTAGCCATGCCTCCCCTCCACAGACCGAAAGCCACCTTGAGAAAATTAAAAAACTCTTCTCTTCCTCTCTCTTCCAGAAGAAGAACCTGACCTTTTGCTGTGCCCCATGCAGGTTCTGGGGTGGTATGTGTTAGTCAGCATCCTGGGTTCATCAATAATCTCTCTGGAGTCTAGGGAGATTATGAATGAACCCAGGAAGCTGAATAGCACATACTGCCTCCTCAGTCATCCCAGAACCTGCAAAAATTTCCCCCACCTAACCCAGAACCGCGGTCCCGCAGCAGCAGCTGAGCTAGGGGAGACAGTGTCTCCCTGGCCTATTATACCCGCCGCCCATGTAGAGATTCTTTTAGTTCTGTTCCAGGAGCCCCACCCTACCCATCCTGAGCTAGAAGTGGGAATTGAGCCTGACAGATGTTGCAGGTCTATCTGACCACCTGTTTGGGGTGAAGAAGAAATTTTTTCTCCCATGTAGAAAATCAGTAGAGGACTAGGGAGTTTTGCACCTTCCTCACAGCTCCTTCAAGCCACAGCAGGTTAAGTATGAATGTGCTTAGGACCTAACTGAGGTACTTGGCTTAGTTGTTAATCTGTCGCGATTTGTGACTCATTTCCAGGGCAGTTAAAAGGATAGAAGATGACCAGGGTTGATGGGCCTTGGGCTCATGGGATTGGGTCAGATTTTGAAGTCCCCACCCTTCTGGACCCTTTGTCCCCCTTATGGGGGGTGAGGTGGTAGGACTCATAGCAAGCTGAGTCCTCAGGGGGTGGGCTGAAGAGAGCCTACCCTGAGTTCCAGTTTATATGGTATGAACCTTGTAATCCCTGCTCTGAAACCACTTACATGCCTGGCATAGGAAAATATAGGTGATGGGCGAGTATTGCCCCTCCCCGTGTTAAAGTTTAATAAAAGTTGTGCCCTGCAGCTTAAAATCCATCCAGTGTCTGCCCTCATTTCACCGCCATATCCGAACAATGCTTTTTATCACCTTCCAGATAAGAAAACACTTAGACTTTAATGCCCAGGTTTCCAAACATGGGCACCCAAAATGTGTCAGCAAAACTCACAAATTCACTTCCTGCATTCTCAAATGGGCTTTTGTACATTACAAATGGGTAGCTGTGCGTCCAAGTACCCATTCGCATATACAGCGGCAGAATGTGAGTGCAATAAAATTGCAGTGCCATTTTGCAGGCATCACTTAGACACTGACTTTTGAAAATTTGGCTCTAAAAGCACATTTTTGCAGGCTTTTGTATTTGTTTTAATGGCTATGCAATTATCTGTACAAAGCAGTTTATGCACAAGCAAAGTAGTTGTTTTTCAAAACTTTTGTTGCTCTGACTCTGTATTCTGCATTAAGGATTATTTGCATACAGTACCATCATAAGCATGGATAATCTCCTTGGTTTAAATGGGAATTAACTAGCAACGTTGGCATTGGAATAGTCCAATTGACTTTGTGTTGGAACTGGAGGTATTGCTTTAAAGCCAGATCCTGAAGGAATTTTAGGTTAGCTTTTAATTCCTGCACACTCTGTTTCAATCTCATCAATCCTAAGGACAGACAGGCCAATCAGAAGGGGAGTTAGATGGGAAACACAACTGCTTCTCCCTGCTTGACAGAGGGGGCAGGAGTCATGGTCCCTCTGTATCCCCATGCAGAGACTGTGAGGTATTGGAGCTTTCAGAGTTCATGGTTGTCCCTGTAATGTTATCTATGTCTGTCTCCTCTCTACACCTTTCTTAATTCAGGGACACCCTGTACAGAACTTCCTTTCTGGGCCTTTGCATTTAGCATCAGGGAAAAAGTCTGACTGCTGCATGCTCACTCCATCAGGATTCCAGCTTTATGCTCTGGACACAGAGTCAGCCTGAGTCAGGGAGCTTCAGTTGTCTCTCCATAGAGGAGAGGGGTCAAGATTTGCCCCTTAATATGTAATTTTATTACGACTTCTTACATGTGTAGGTCATACCACATAATACACAGTATGCACTACCAGTATCGTATAGATGTTATCGACTGCATCCATAGCAACCCAAAATATATCACCAAATCAAAAATGAGAGAGATAAAAAGGAACAAGAGAGCAACTAAGACAATACAAAAGAAGGTATTAAACATGCCAGATCTTAAAAGACTAACTCTGGCTATTACAAAATTGTGACACTCCACTGAGATAGTGACCTTGGCAACATAATAAAAAAGAACAAATATCACTTCTTACAAAAGGCCAGGGATTAACTATGCGTTTGTAGAGTTCCTTAGCAATTCAAATCTAAAATGGACAGATGTGTAAGCACAGGGTTGCTATTGGCACATATAAAAATTTTGTGACATGCTGAAAAACTGGAAAGATATGTACAAGCCTCACTTATAATTAGGAAGAAGTGTAAATAGTCTTGGAGACTAACAAAAGCTGGTTGTACAGTACAGTGCTTCAGAGGTGATAGTTTAATTGTTGGCATTTCAACCATAGTATTTTCAATGAGCCACTCTTAGACATGCCATGCTGGGAGAGTTATCCCTTAGATAACTTGCCAAGGATAAGGGACAAAACTTGAGAGGTATTTTAATGTCTTTTATGTACACCACTAATATCTGCTATAACGTCAATCTTCTCTACAGTCAGAAGGGGAAATAAGCAGCTCACTCAAACTCCTGCCAGCTCTTTTTTTTACAGAACAGCAGAAGGATTCATCCAGCACCCTCTTTCCAGAGACATCTATCTGCTGCTAGTGCTAAGCCTGGTAACCTGAATCCTTTCATGAATTCAGATTCCCCACATGGCAACACACCATGTCGCAACTGCCCCACAGGCTCTAAATGGAGGAGGGGTTACACGTCCTTAAGCTGGCACAAAAGTTACATACGTAAAGACTTCGTTCTTGTATTATCCAGTAACAGGATAGGCTGTCAGTACCAGGGTATGTCTCAAGACACTAGCTTAAGCACGCTAGGGAGAGGAAGGTTGATATGGGGAAATGAACAAAACCAAGGAAATACTAGAGAGAAGTCCTGTCAGAAAAACTAGTTACAATATATCATCTGCATTTGCACAGAGTGAAATTAGGAGGCCCTGACTTGATACTGTTCAAGAAATATGAACATGTAATGGATGAAATGGAGTTTTGAATTAATTTTAAGATTCATTGCTTCCAGATATAAGGAGGCAAGCTATCCGATTTATATTTCTTAACTTTTTAGAAAAAATATTCAGTTTTCATTAAGTACAGTGTAAAACATTTATAATTATAATGCAGTGATGTTATCTAGTCAAAAACAGGACTGGAGTTATTTAACTAGAGAACACAAAAACTGATTTATTAATATTTTCATGGATTAAAAATGCCAAGATTTGTTCACGTGATTAGTGGTGTCATTTTATTTATTTATGAGTAGAGCTGGTTATGAATTCTCTGTTGAAATATTTTTCACTGAAAAATATGATTTCAGTAAAATCAACATTTTTAGCAGGAAAATGCTGATTTTGAGCAGGAAAATGCTGATTTTGGAAAAAAAAATTCCACTGGAAAAATCTAAATAAAATATTTCATGTCGGTGTGATGTTCATCACTATCTGTCAGGCAACCACAATGTCTCATGGGATTTGTAGGCCTAGTTTTTCATGACCCCATTCTCCCTCATGGTCTTGATATCCTGGCAGGATTACATTTTCCATGATGCACTGTGGCTCCCCTCTGACTGAGCTGCCATGGTGCATCATGGGACTCCCATGATCATCAGGAAAATGCAGTGTGACTAGGGATCCCAGCCCACAGAGAATCATGTTGGATGAGTCATCTTTTTAACTTCAACTCCCATGAGACACTGCGGCAGCCCAGATGGATGTAGGCTACTGTTGAAATGTTTTGCATGTCTGAATAAAAAATGTGCTGAACTTTTGTTCCATGAATAGTTTTGATATTGCAACTTGTCACCCTTCGGGAGAAACACAAATGTCAAAATAGCAGTATTTCCTCTGAGATAGAAAGTCTCCATTTATGAGTGATCTGGACAATTATAGAGTATTTTTGAAAATGCATGTGATTCCTGAGAGCTTTATTAATTTTAGAATAAATGATTATTTATCTACAATGTCTTTCTGTAAATAATTTATAGATTATTCTCCATACATTATTCTCCTGTTCAGAAAGAATCAGAGAGCAGAAACAATTCTATGTAACTTAGGTGGCCAACCACAAGCAACAAACAGTAATGGAAGGCAGCCGCTAATAAACAACCTATAATACAGTCCGAACACATTAGCACAGCCGTGAAATTCAGGTTCAGTAGTCGAAAACCCAGGCTTACAATGCAGTGTGGACGCTCAAGCACAGTCTTGGAAACACCAAGTCAACAGACCTGGGTCCCACAAGCCCAAGCGTGGTGTGCAATGCAGACATATCTCAAATGGTGTTTCAGGATGGCTCAGAGTATACACTGTAAGGTATCACCGTTTTTGTTTAGTTTTTTTCCCTGTCCTTTGCTGTGTATATGTTACTGTCTGATAAAAACGTGCAAAATGTTTTAAATTTGTGCCCAGGAATTTAGCTGCACCCCACCCATTAAAGATAGTAGGAGGCACTTAGCTATGTGTCCATTCCATGTCACATTGTGGGAATTAAGGAAGCAGTGTCCAATGTATTCATAACAGCAACTCACCCTCTGCATCTTCTGGCCTTGTAAGGTCAATGACTCCTGGGCCCAGTTTTCCATCTTCACTGGGTTTCCCTGTTAACTGTGGGCCTAAATTCTCAAAGCGTGTTCTTTCCTGGAAAAGACAAGAGATACTATTAATGCTCCCTATAGCCTAGTCCTACTTGCATGTCTGTGTGTATGTTTATGTACAGACATATGCCTTTTCCTTTATTTTCCTGAGTGAATTAAATGAGCAGGTTTTCATTAAAAGTGTAGTTTCGAACATAAAGTTGAGGGCTTCATTTTCATAGGTTCGGAGCACCCAGAGCTCTCATCAATGTCAGTTGGAATGATGAGTGTTCAGCACTTCTGAAAATCAGGCCCTAAGGTTTAAATGTGAAAATGTACATAGAAGCTTCCAAACTAAGCTGAACTGCACCTTTATAATGTATAAATGATGGTACATTCAACCGCAGAAAACTTTTGGCAGGAAGCAGTGCTGATGTATGCTGCACGCTTTGTCTTTCCACTAAACTTTGTGACTTAAACTGGAAAAAAAACAATCGACATTTGAGAGACACTAAAATTTAGAACTTGAAAGAAAAGTTCCTATTAAAACATGCTGCTAATTTAATGGAAAAAGCACTTTTTTTCCACTAAGAGATCCAAGTTTGCATTCGTACCCCTGAGAAAACACAAGTCTGAATTTTATGCAAGAGGCTTTCAAAGACAAGTATTCAAAGAAGGAATAGTAGATGACAGAATTGATACTATTATTTTGTCTAGGAATTTCAACTGAACCTCAATGGGAATTGAAAAAGAGAGAGGATGGTGCTTGCTCCTAGAAAAACACGAAGCCTTTGAGAGCTGGAGACCTGCACAGGAAAGCTGGACCTGGAACTGTAAAATGAAAACTAAGGGAGGTATTTTATGTGTTAACCCAATCTTCAATCAAAGAACTGCAGGGCAAAAGCACTACAATTGACAGTACAATATTCCTTCAGAATGTGAGTCTCTGTAGTACTCTGTATCAGTAGCTAAGTGTTCAATGGTTATCATTAATTTAGCGTTCTCATTTGAAGGAACACAACGTGTTTTCCCTCTTGCCTTGTTGTTACTTCTTCAGACTAAACTTGGTATTATGTTGTACCTGTGAATGAATGAAACCTTGTTGTTCATTACTATGAAACAATATTAAATGTCATGTCAGCTTGAATTTACAGACGTGAAATACCAGCTTTCAGCTCCGCGAACAGTTTCTGCATGTTATACTTAATGCATTATGCAGAAGTAGAGTGATGATTGCTGTTCAGTCTATTGTTCAATGACCTAGTTCTGTACTGAGCATTTTAGACATAAGAAGAAAACATCATGAGTTTTCTCTCCTGCACAATGTTTAGAAACTTAGAAATGTTCTTAAAGACCAAACATACAATTACTTGATGGCTGTTGTGCCTCATTTGTTCAATCTCAGTTCATTTGTGCTGTCTAATCTGATTATTTTTGAATATCATTATATTTCTATAATTAATTCCCATTAGCCAAATTGTTCAGGAAGCCTTTTGATTCTTCAGATCATGGAATATGTTTAAGTCTACATGGGAAGAAAACACAGCACAAAACCGATTCACTGGGTTTACTACCACAACATGCAGCTGAGGAGTTTCAGGTACTAAGTGTATTTTTAAAAGTTTCTTAAAATCTGCCATCCATCTAACAGGTTAGCTTTGCATTTTCATAATGGAGTAACATTCTCCATGTATTGAGTTGTTTCTGTAGTGTAGCTTTCCTATATAATGTATCTGTTGATGAGGGAACTTAAGCAAAGAAGCTTAAATGAAAAGTAAGAGTTCTAGACACAGAGAAGCAATGTGACTTAGAGACAGGCAAACTAACACTACAAGGCCAACCATTATACCCAAAGATGTTCTATAATCTAACAGTAATCCTGCACCATCAGAATGGAATCTGCTTTGCTGGCAGATAGGAATGATTTTTTTTTCCAAGTGTTCCTTGTTCCATTGTTGAGGGGCAGGTTTAGATTTTCACAATTTGCACTCAAAATAAAAGCAAAAGTCAGTACTAAGAAAAACAGCTTTTAGCACACACCGTTTCTCTTTCCAAATATTTGCATTAAAGCCTTTCCTAAAGGAGTGTTAACGTGGCATCTGCAGTATTCTTGGAAGAACAACCGTTAAGTATGGTTTAGAAGAAGGAGAAATATCTTTCTACTATTAAAATCAACAGAACCTGCTGTATATCCATATGCACATTTGAAGTATCTTTCTCGTCATTCATTCCCTTTGATTTTTTACCAGAAAATATTCTCTGTTAAAAAAGGGGGAAAAAAAGTTTCTGAAAGAATATCAATATTTTGACATAGAAGGAGAAAAGGGGAAATTACACGATAAGGGCAGAAATAGTAAGTAAGATGAGAAAGCTTACACAATAATAATACCTTTTCTTCTAAAAGAACTGAAGTCCACTTATGATTCAGTAATAACCTCTGGTTTTCAATTCATAGGAAAATAGACCACAGCTATTATTTCTCAATATATACATTGGAAAGCCTTTTTAGTCTCTGATTTTTTTCAATGAAAAATATTCTTCACAGTGATGCTTATGATATCAATATTTGGATGAGGAATTAGTACAATTTATATGAAATGCTTTCATGAACTTAATATTCAAAGGGACACTCACCTGTTTGGGTCCCAACCTTTTCCTTTCTTTTGGGCTTATCCTAGTAGGCTTCACATCAATCAGCTAACATATGGTGAAACCACTACTTACCTTGTTTACACTATGATTTTAAAAGGGGTTAGTTATCACATTTTTAAAAAACACCCTTTTTCCTAGTGCAAACAAGTCCTAAAGGAAAATTAATTCTACATAGCCTATAGCCACATAAACAGCTACATGTACATATTGTAAAATATTTTTAAAGTGTGTGGGTGTATATATATAAGCACATACGCATTAACAAATAAATACACACACCCATTACATCCACACACATATGTATGTGCAGCCGGAAATATATATGCCCATGCAAGCTATGTTTATGTATATTTTTGCTTCTTAGACACACAGAGCTAATTTGTTTGTATGTTTTTAGTTAAAGCGTATCTTCCAGGGATAGGGTGTGGTTTTTACCTCCTTTTCAAAAGGTAATTTTGGAAGTCTAAACAGGTGGACAATGTCCTTTAATACTGTCTGCGTGTCATCTGCTGTAAATTCATACAAAGCTGTTCACTTTAAATTGTGTAATTTCAAGAAAGTGCTTAGGATATGATCCTGTAAATCTTTACTCATGGGAGTAGGCCCACAGAAGTCAACGGGACTAAAAATTTGCAGGGTCAGGGACTTTTGCTGAAACTGTAAGCTCTCTCAAGCACAGTTTGGGCCCTCTGTGTTTTTGTGTATTTTAAAAATACAGTAAAAATTAATCACTACTTTAAAATTAGAAGAAGGAAAAAATCTTCTTGCAACAGCCAAATCTTCATTTTCATTCAGTGACATGATTAGGCACTTATTTATGCATTGTCAGTCACAAACATGCAAAAAACATAAAAGTTATTAAAAAAAATTAAAGTCTGTTCCACTGTGTTGTAGGGCTGTTGGTTCTCTAAGTGCTTTGAAATTATGATGTATGAGGTAGATGTTGCATATTAAATAAAGATATTTAAATGATAAAGCCCCTTTAGTGAGAGTTGATGAATGTTAAACGTTATGAGCCACAAGACTGTGGCATCCATCATATTCACATGTTATCACAGTCAATGATGGAACAGCCCCAGCGATGACAGATAGACTGCTAGATTATTATCCCTTATTTCCAGAGTCACCGAGCAAGCCAGCCAACCCCTTAGGCATTATTTTAAACTTTGCATTAAATTAGCAACTTTTCCCTCATTTCTGTGGCAGGGATTATCAATTCTTCCTGCGTGTGTGGAAGGTAAAGGGATGGTTTAGTCAACCGAGAAGTGGCGGAAGCAATGCCCTTCCTACAAAAAAGCTGCAAACTTCAAATTACTAGAAACAAATATAAAATTGTGATCTTATGGAAGAACAGCAATGAAACAGTAAGCACACAATAATGGCTTTTCTCTGCACTTAGATAAAAGCTGAATTTTTGATGTGCACAGTATATTTTCATAAAATTTTATATACTTTGTTTTATACACTTATTGGCTATTCCATAATAATGTGTGTGCTAACAGTAAAATTGCTCTTAAATTTATGTGTGTTATTTATACGTTCCCACGTAACAATGCTTTTTGTTGTAAAAAATATTCTGTTTATTAATGTAACTTTACAACCACTGCATCCAAGATCCGTGGTAAATTAATGACATTTTTATTATTTTATAGTGTCATTAAATTTTTACTGATCATTCCATCAAACAGAAGCAATAAAGGCCGTAATGTAAACTGGGACACTTAGATCAGGGGAACAGGAAGGCATTCCATATAGTCTGAAGTAAACGACTTGCTATAAATGATATTTATACCATCTTTAAGCTTGTGAGAATACTTGGACAAGTTTGGCAAAACTGTTTCAGTAGTGCAGTAGATTGTGTACTTAAATAACAGTTTACTTGCCAGCGAGACAAGTTTTTTCAAACCAGATGCGAGATGACTGATTGCATCCATCTCTTGAAAAACAATATACGAAATGTAATAATACACTGAGTACCCCTCCCTTCTGGATTACCAAGACTGATCAGACTATACCCATGCCTCAAATTATTTCAGCATGCTAGCTTTTTCCACATCTGAAATGTGTATTCAGACTAAACTGGAAAATGGCATACCAGCTGATCCTTGTGTGAAAGGGTTTGTTCTATTTTTTTTTTTTCAAACAAATACATTTTATTTAAGTAGACATGGCTGGACAATGATGTAATACTCTTTGTTTCAATAGTTTAACTTGGCAGCAGTTACCAAGGTTTATTTAAAGAGCCAATTTCTAGAGTCTGAATTAATATGGGTCATTCACAGAAGCCACAGAGTTTATGCCTAAGGGGCTATTACATATCTGAGGACAGTATTTTAGTTTCAATTTTAATTCGCTATAAATAATTATCACATCTTTACACACAAAATACATTACAATTAGGTTATTCCACACTGAATGTCTCAACTAATTCTTTAGTGGCTTATTTCTTATTTATGGTCTACACTGTTTACATGCAGTGGAATGTAAAAAAAACAGCTAAAAACACCTGCATTCAAAACATCAAACGGAAAATTTTCAGCAAAACTTTTAGGGATTCATTCACACTATCCCTATTAATGCTAACAGGAATTGTGAGAATAAATCCCCCAGACACCTCAGCAAAATCTTATAATTTCCTAAGAATGTGACTTATACTTATTTTTGACAACAACAAAGCAATTCAGAGCTCAGACTGACACTTTGTCCTTCCAACCCGCCATCCATTGTGACTATGAATCAGGAAACATTGTTCTGGGAGAACTCACAAGTCCTCCTTTCATCATGCAAAGGTCAAGGTACAAATTCTCCCAAGTTCCTCCTACTTTTTTACAGCTAGGACTGGAAAGTGAAATCACCCTCTGCTTAGAATCTTTTGCAATAACTTGGCACAGCAGGAATCATTACAAATGGACTTTCAGCCTTATCTCTAAGTTTTGTACATTTTTGGGGGGTGGGAACTATTGTAATAGTTCCTACCATATCAATTTGTAGTCAGAAAAATAAAAATCCCTGAAAGACGTAGTACAGTAGATGTAGAACTCAGAAAACTTGGCATTAGTTCACAGGGATCCATATGAACCTTTTTCCAGTTTTAATTCATGTGGTTTTGCTTTGATTTCCAGTTGTGAGCAAACTCCAAGCAAGACTTAACCAAACCCATCAATTTTGGCCAAGTTATAGGTGGAAACACTGAAAAATCATAGAATTTCTCACGGTTTCTCAATAGGAACCATAAATCTGTCCCAGGTTCACAAACTTTTGGCAATGTTTGTCCCAAGTTTGAGATTTTCTCAGGAATATTTTGCATGGCTAAAATTACAAGGTATCATATCATTCTGTGGCAAGAGGCATTTAAATATTTAGCGTGTGTGTATGTGTGTGCACATGCGTGAGAGAAAGTCTGAGAAAAAATTACAGTGAAAATGTAATAATAGTTATTTTTCAGCATTTTAATAACTGGGCCATTTTGCTAAAAGTTTCGGTATACTTGATGTACAGGTTGGATGAATGAACTCTAAATGTCTGTGACTTTAAGTTGATCTGACAAGATAAAATACCAAATCCCAGTAACTTTAACAATATGAAGGTAATGCTCCCAGTGGTCAGACTAAAAGGGCAATATAGTATATCCTCACTTGAAACCTTACTTTAGTTTTCTCCTTCAAGATTTCCAGGATGTCCATAAGGCACTCAGCTACTATGATAATGAAGGAGGTATAAGAACCTATATAGAATAGAAAAGAATCCCTGCCTCAGCCTACAGGTGCCTATTGCAATATAGGATATGTCTACATGGAGATAAACAACCCACAGCTGGCCCAGGTCAGCTGACTCAGGCTGGAGCCCGAGCTCTGGAACAGTGCAAGGGTGCAGCCTGAATCGAAACATGTACACAGCAATTTTTAGCCCTGCAGCCCAAACCCACCAAGCCTAAGTCAGCTGACCTGGGCCAGCCATGGCTGGGCTGCGAGGCTTTTATCTCCGTGTAGACATTCCCATAGTGCCCTGATGTACCATGCTGAACTGCACTGGAAGCATGTACCGACTAGAGGGAAAGGAGGACATTAAGTCCCCTTTTTAAAGTATATAGTTTAGTTTTAAAACACTGTTGAAAAAACAAGCAATGCATTTGAAAAAAGGATTTATACTAATCCTGCTTAACCGGCTCCATGCTTCAGCTGGCTTCCACTATTCTGAATGTGACAACATGACACATACAGGGGCGTCACAGGAGAGTACGAATCTAGTGTTATTAATGTTCATGATTTTATTGCAAGTCTCATGATATCTGGGTCTCTTAAAGCCCCAGCTCCTGGAGTCAGGTGAACATATGCAAATATCACGTTTTTTATCAAATGAAAGCTAAGATTCTAGCCTTTGTGGCTGTGGAAAAAAACTTGGAAACATGAACATTATAGGTTCAAAAACAAGACGACAAATATCAACAACTCACTGTCCTATTTTTTTAAAAAAATATTTTGATTTTTTAAGCAAATTGCATGATTTTAGAGGTTCTGACTCATGATTTTAAAGTGCCCTGTGGAAGAGAATACTAGGAAGCTTCCATCACTGTTGGAGTGGATGTCATGACATCTGAATGAAGAAATATGAAACGAGTGTTAAGGTGAAGTCCCTGTATATGTGGTTATTAGTGGCACTCAACACATATTTTTGCATTACTGGATTTTATTGCTTTTCAGGTCACCTTTAAAAGTAACACAAAATATATTTAATTCTTTAAAAAACTCAGATAGCCAAATATTTCCATCTAGACAGGATTTTATGAGTTAATCCTTCCCCCCGCCCCCGCCACCTATTAAACACTGATAGACAGATCCTTAACTACTGCAACACTTGCAGACACTCCTAAAATATGGATCTACCTCAGTTAGATTACTTTCAACAGGATTACTGCACTTACTGAACCCCCTTAACCAAATGCTTTATATCTTTGTTCATATGGTTTTAATAAGGTTTTAACCAATTGCAAGGTTATTTATAAGTTTGCAACTCCCCAGTAGTTAGAGTTATGAAGCGTTCAGACTTAAGCATATCCAGTTGTGTGGTAACCCAACTACTGCTTTTATGCGGTTTCCAACTTTTTATTCATGCACAAAGGCATGATGCATGGCAGTATCCGAAAACTTTCTGATTAACTCTTTGTTTCAGCAACACATTCACACAGCATTGTACTGTAAAATTATGCAGTTCAACTGAAACGTGAGAGAATTTTTATTAAAACAATGAACTGTTGAATTCTGCCTAGATTAATGAAAATTGATTACTCCCAGAGAACAAAGGAATATTCAATTAAATTAACAGCTGATAAATATAAAACAAACAAAAAGAATTACCACTTCACACACCATATAATAAAGCAGTAGAATTCACTGGAGGTCAGAAGGAGCCCAAAGCCTGACCTGTCACTTGTTTTTAAAAGGGCTGAATAATTTTATGACCATTAATGACATTTGTAATAACACAAGGTAAAATACAGATTATTGAATCTCCCATTCCAGGGTGCAAATTATTCACTTGCAGGGGTCAAGTAGACATTCCCTCCTTCTCCTGGCTGCTCCCCCCTCACAACCCAGCATCAGTGGATCATTGGCCCGGTGCATTATGGGAAGGAGACTAATTTGCTTCTGTAGCATCAAGTATTGGCCACTGCTAGAGGCACAATACTGGATTTAATGGACCAATAATAAATTATGTAGGCCAGCCCTATGTAACTTGTAAGAGTGAAGAATATGAATGCATCAATTTAGAACACACATTTTCTTTTAGTCCTACACATACTTGTGCTATCATATTATTTTAAACAAAATATGATACCGAGCACATGTTCTACAGGAAATAATTGGATTGTTCTACTTCTTTTTTACTTTATTTCCTACACTACTGGGCATGAATCTGTGTCTGAGGGCAACTCAGTTGCTACATGTCCAACATAGCCATGTAGCAAGTCCTACATGGCCCACCAGCAGAGTACAAACCTAGGACCTTCAGCATGGCAGCACAAACCTTTACCACTTCAGCTACTGGAGTAACTCCATTAACTCACAGCAGCAGAAAGCCCATTTTCCTCCAGTGAACTGGAGTTCCAGGGATGGCACAAGGGAGGCTGCGGGGGCTATAGCCACCCCAAAATTTGCCTTACACCACTCCTCCCCCCCATAGCAGCTGCTTCTCTCCAGCCACCCAGCTCTGAAGGCAGAGTGGAGAGCGTGGCAGCTACTGGCTGGGTGCCCAGCTCCAGCAGCAGTGGAGAAGTAAGCCCAGGCAGGGGTTGGGGAGCCCGAGAGCAGCCCCTGGCCCGTGTTCCCACCTGCCGGGGCACACCACCCGCTCAGACTGACCCGCTGTGGCACAGGCTCCTGGGTCCCACCTTTCACAGTTGCTGCTCTCCCAGGGATCTGCCGGCCCCGGAGATCAGCCAGTGCCTTGTGCTGCCTGGCTCCGGCTTCCAGCTCTGACTTGACCATGGGGTGGGGCCTTAGAGGGGGGCAGGGCCCTGTGATGAGGGGGGCGCAGCCCCCTCACTGGGAAGAGGTTGGCACCACTCCATAGAGTTCACAGAATAAGCGTTGCTGAATTGGGGCAATAATACTATTACTCTGCACATATGTCGATGACTGAATTTCCAAAATTTGGTCATTCTTAGAGTCAGAGTTAGACAGAACTCAGGAGACTTTGATTTCCATTACTATGCTCAAACAACTGGACTTCACTTCTCTCTCAAACAAAGCACTGGGTGCGTATTCAAGGCTGAATATTTAAAGAGGACTACACGATAACACATCTTTAGCAAGTAGCCACATTAATATAACAAAGAGTAAAACTATTCCAGTTTCTGCTAAGAAAAACAGCTTTGCTGGGAGAGAAAAAAGGAGTCATCGACTTCAGTTTTGCTGTGGCACACTGCAGACCGCAACTGCACAAAGCAAAATTAGCTGCCTTCCACAGGAGTTTGGAAACGGACAGATTTACATAAATTTAGATTGTACATACATGCCAGTAGCCACACATCTTAAGTACCAGTATGATGTAGTCTTATAAACTGTACATATACAAAATATATGTACAATTTAACATTTTATACCAGCATTGAGACATTCAGATTTGATTTTCTTACAGTTACTTTAATTCTACCATTGTGAGTGTCTGTGTTATGATAGGGTCTTTCATTATGTAATACAACATCAGAGGGAAAGCTACAATAAAAAGAACCTCCAGGATGCAATAACCACTGGCCAATGTATGATAAATACACTTTTCCTACATTAGGAATTCCTCCTTTGACAATAATTGTAAGGGTTGAAAAACAGGACTAGGCAAATTGATTTTCAAAACAAAAAATAGTCTAAGCCATAGCAAAAAGCTCAAAGCTGAACCTGAACTTTAAAATATATAGCATTGCAAGTGCTCGCACAATTCTGCATGTTTATTATAAAACAAACCAAAGGGAATAAAATTATTGCTAAATTAAAAGTCTCCGAGTATATTTGCATTAAAGTAAACAATGATGTAGCATGGTTGCAAAAAGGAACTCAGGTCTATTTAATGTTCTCTCAGACAGAACTGAACCTAAACTTTTAAAATACAGACATATTTCATTTGAAATTGTCTGCTATGTACAGTTTTTCTGGGTTTGTAATTTTTATTATCTATTTTTTCAAGTATTTATTTTGTGTTTGCTGCAGCATTTTACGCTGTTTATTCTCAAGCATCCTTTACTATGCTCAGAGAGAAAACACATATCACTAAAGAATCAGGATGGATGACAATGGAACGATGATAGTAACATCATTATGCCGTGTCTTACCTCTTGTATCCCCATAACTGCCGTGTTTGCCTCTGATTATTTCAACCTCAAGAAAGTGTGCTGCTTACTGTTTGTGTCAGGAAGGCAAGATTACTGTGTGCAAGGTTAGCATATCAAGTATGATATACATAACACCTGTGCGATAGATGTACCCTTCAGCTAGCTCCCTTCTTTAATTTTAATTCAACAAGAAAAGAACACTCAGGTTGCATTAACATTAAGCATGTGCTGAAGTGCTTTGCTGAATCAGGGCCGCTCAGCACATTGCAAGATCAATCTCATAGGGTACCTTAGAACAAAAAGTTTATGTTAAGAAGAGGTAATGCTGTTTATCTGTGGCTAATAAAAATAATTTTTTCTACTTTTTGTTATTCATCCTGCCCTTCAAGATGAATTCGGGTGAGGGTCTTGAACAACTTTACACCAAATAGTTTGGAGCCCTTCCTGTACAAATAGGAATTCGTTTTCTTCCAGGATGGAACAGCACAAGACTAAGGACATGAGTGCCCTCACTGAAGTAAGTGGGACTACGGACAGTATGTAAAGGTAAGCATGAGTAATTTGGAAGAGACAGGGCCTAAGTCGCTTGGAAATCACAGATCTAAAATCTCTACCTGGGGAGAAAATTGCTAAAAGCGCATTAATGATTAGTATAAATTTATCAAGCCAAAAAAATAGGCAATCATTCCCCAAAAAGGACAAAGAAGATGCTTTCCTTTCAAACATCTAAGTTTCCATTTTTCTGGATCATACTCTCATAGGTCCAGGGTTGCCCTTACACATTTGTCTACAGACCTATATTCTGAAGTCCAATTTCCTCACAAAATGCAAGGGCTGTATCATATAAAAAGTACTGCTCTCCACTTAAAATACTAACATGACTTATACCTAAACTAAACCGACAGCCTAAAAAGAGAAAAGACTCACACAAACTTAAAGACAAGCACAGCCTGATCCAAAACTAGCTATAGCAACGGGAATCTTTCTATTGACTTCAATGGGCTTTGGATCTGTCCTAAATAAATTGAACAGTAACTAAATCCTTAATCTGAATTCAGTTGTTCATTATCTAATTATTTTAAAAAGAAATATTTACATTATGAAATACTGTATCAAATTATGCTCCGTAGAGGCAAAATTCACCCTCATGACGGGGGAACAGTACAAGGGCTATGCACGTTAAGTCCCACTTAAGACTGACAATGAGGGCTTAGGTGGGACTTCAGTGCTTGCCTTCAGCACAGGGCTGTATTGCATCCTACGCACATATCTGTACTTTTGATTTCAAAATTATCACACACACACACACACGCAGAAAACATACATGGAAAAGTCCACGTGATTCACTGCATGAAGATAAAATGCCTCATCCCTGGGGAAGACACTTGCTACTCTGTCGGGAGATGGGGGCAGAATATGCATGGAGAAGGGATTCTATTGTCTAAGGGAATGATGCCTTCTCTACCCCCTTCTATGCTTACCGGCCATATTTAGCTGGAATTTGTGTTAGTTCCATTCTTTCCATGTTTCGTAGCAGAGGGAATGACTGTCCTGTGGTTGTAATAAGGGATATTTCTTTGTTGCTTTTGAGTAGAATGATAATACCTAGTTCTTCATCAGCAGTCCTCAAAGTGCTTTACAAAGTAGGTCAGTATCATTAACCGCATTTTACAGATGGAGAACTGAGGCATAGACTCAAGAAGGTACCATTCTGCAGCCCAGTGACGGAACTGAGAATTGAACCCAGGTCTCCTGAGTCTTTGTCGAGTGCTCCATCAACTACACCACACGGCCTCTCATATAAATATATTTAATGTATTTTTCAGCCATAGAACATTCAAGCCTTTGCAGCTGTCAAATGAATATGTTTAAAGAAAACAACAGAAACAAAAGCAAATATAACATTAGTATTACCTGGGAACTACTGTTTTGATGTCACTCTTGGAAAAAGGGATCTCCTGTATGGCCATATGCACATTTATACAGACTGAAAAATCTGTTAGCCAATACCACTAGCTGGCAACTATTTATGTCTGAAATGGGAACATAATCAGTTTTCATTGGTTAAGCCCAAGCTGTGCCAAATTTTATATTATGACTAAAAGCTTGGCCAAAGGCAATGGCAAGTAGCAGAAAATTGCTTACAGTGTTACATGCCAGATTACTTGAATGATTTGCATCAGGTCTGCAGGAGGGTTTGGGGTATTAAAACTTAAAATTTGGAACAGTCTTGAAATGTGGATTTTTGTTATTTGCAATATGACACAGAGGTGTGGGTTATGATACAGCATGGACTGACTAAATGAGACAATTTTTAATCTAAACAGCATGAAACTTTTAGGAAAAGTTCAGTTTGAAATGCTAGTTTTTTTCAATTGAACCTTTGGAGAGCCAACTGATTTAGATTAAATTCTCACCCCTGCATTTCCAGTATTGTTGCCATTGTACTAAATACAGCTATACAGTTTGTATTCCAGATGAACTGATCTGACTACAAGCCGTTAGTATGATTCTTACCCCAAGATAAATCAATATTTAATATCCCCTGCAACAGCCCCAGCAGATGATTTTAAACCTTGCCTCCATCCCATTTAGTTACCTTTAAAAATTCTTTATGCCAGCCTTCACAGATGACTTCTGAAAAAGTCTATAGTCTATAAAAAGCAGCCTGAAAATAATGAATTCAGACAAAGAGGGTTTTTTTCTTCTTTTTAATCTTCATGAATTGTGCTGATCTCTAAATCCATCTCCTTTAGCTAATTCTTACTTCTCAGCTAATTTGAGGAAAACATAAATACTTCCTCTAAACCTGAAATATATTTGAAATATAAAGATAGATAGATGATAGACAGATAGACCCTGTGCGATAGTGGAGATAGAACGATAGAAGGAAGATCCTGTGTGCTAGAGAGAGAGAGAGAAGGGGACCCATGTGCCCATCCCCAGCCATATGTGCTATAAGGTAGGTCTGGTGAGAGGACTTTTGCTGATGGAAGCTGAAAGAATGGGCCCACCAGTGTCTCCACCCTGGTTACTTCAGACCAGGATTTGCAATTCTCCCCCCAGAGGGTACCAGACCCCGGCAGCTCCTTCCCATCTCCTAACCACACAGGCTATGGGAAGTGTTCAGAAGCAGCAAGGCAACTCAGCCCCAGGACTCCAAACATGATACAAATTCACCTCAATTTTGAGCTCTGGAATGGGCACATACCCACGGTTGTGCATACAGGGTGTGCCGGGTATGCCCAGGCACACCCTAATATCTCCAAAAAAAAGGGGCTTTGCATTTTAATTTAATCGCCTGATATGCTCTTTTAGTTTTAAAGTATGGACTGTTGTATTATGCAATAAGCGCCGAATTGCATAATATAGATGTTGCAGAAATGTATAGAAAGCCCGCGTTTGCTCACAGCATGCGTCCCCACTACTGTGGTGCTGCATTACCATTGGTCCTCCCCTCCCCCTCCAACTACTATTCTAGAAAATCTTTAACCTATATAAGCAGCCACATCAGGCATGCCCAGCACAGTGTCTACAGTGTTTGTAATCTTTGTCGCGTGTACTCTACTGAAATAGCATAACAAGCCCGTGGCTTTACGTTTTAATTCCATTGTATGGTACCCCCTTTTAATTTTAAAATATGGATCGGTTCGTTGTTAAGATAAGAAAAGGAGCAGAAAATATAAGAAAATATAAACTGAATTATAATGAATGTGCTGATAGTAGTGCAAATACCTCGGACTCCTCGGTTAAGAACTTACATGAAGACAATGCCGCCACCAGTTCCAGTGCGTGCAATAAACTGAGTAATGACCAACAGAAACAGACTTTGTCTCTTAGTTCAGGTCACTGTAGTTCCTATTCAAAGCCATCAAACATTCCATCTGATGACCCAGTCTGTGATATTCCAAAAAATAGATTAGAACGCCGGTCTCTAGAGGACCTTATCAGCCTAGATTGAGCATGTTTCCTAGAAGTAAAATAGGGAATAAACAAAGAAGTTTTCAGTCCATTTGGTATGAAAAGTATAGGTGGTTAGAATATAGCCCATCAAAGGAAGCAGCATTTTGCTTTTACTGCCGTTTCTTCTCCTCTAATGATGCAGCAAACAAAGGTCACACTGATCCAGCATTTCTTGATAAGGGATTCAGAAACTGGCATAGGGCTAATGAATGTTTTAAAAACCACCAACTGTCAAAATCTCATGTGTTGAGCTGTTCTTCATGGTCAAGTTTTAATGAAGGGGAACCTACTGATGTATTGTTGGATGAGGTCAAGCAGGCTTATCTGTCTAAACAACAAGAAGAACGGTGCCATAACTGAAGTGTAATGGAGCGACTGATTGACATTGTTCTGTGTTTGGCGAAAGGTGGGAGACCATTCAGGGGTCACAATGAAAAAGCTTACAGTTTTGAGAAAGGTTTAGTTCTAAATCTTGTCACTACGCTCCAAAAATATGATTCCGTAATGACAAAGCATGCGCAACAATCTCCTCGAAACGCTACCTATCTGAGTAATTGCATCCAAAATGATTTAATTGTGGCCTTGCACAATGTTGTGCAACAAAAAATTGTGTCTTCACTAAATGGAAAAATGGTCTCAATAATTGCCGACGACACTACTGACTGTGGACACCATGAACAGATGTCCATTGTGGTGCGGTATTTTGACAATGAAAAACATAGTCCAGTTGAACATTGTGTGTCTGTTCAGAGACTATTAACAGTTGATGCTCAGTCTATTTTTGACCAGTTAAATGACATCCTTGGCATTCTTAAAATTGACTGGTCATCAGTGATGTCTGTCTGTTTTGATGGCGCATCTACTATGTCTGGATGTACTGCGGGAGTTCAAATGAAATGTAAAGAAAGAAAAGAGTGAAATACTCTATGTACACTGCTATGCGCATTGTTTGAACCTCGTCCTAGTAGATGCATGCACTTCAAGTAAACAAAACAGAACTGTCTTTGATTTTTTTGGTGTTATTCAGACTCTTTATGCCTTCATGGAGGGGAGTCCTGTGTGACATGTAGTAATGGAGAAGATTTCACAAGAAGTAGGATCCCAGTTGAAGACTTTGAAGTCCCTGTCAAACACAAGATGGGCATGCAGAGCAGAAGCAGTGGTTGCTGTAAAACAAAACTACTCCATCATTTTACAAGCTTTACAAGAGATTATCAATACAACTTGCCTTGCTGATGCTAAAATAAAAGCCAGGGACCTTATCCATGAACTAAATTCATTCAAGTTCATCTTTGCCCTTCACATGATGCACCCTATTCTCCAGATGGTGGTAAAGGTGAGTAAGGCCCTTCAAGCTCCAGATCTCAACTCACTTACTGCAATGACAGGGGTGAAAAGCTTGCGTAACTCTTTGGCTGCGATGAGAAGTGGCCCAGAATATTTTCAATTTATTGTCAATGACAGTGTGAAAATGTGTGTAGAGAATGATATATCAATTCCCCCAGTTAAGAAGAGAAAAACGTCCACTTGTATTGATGATGCGTTTGAGTCCCAGCATCACTTTGATACAAAAGAGGAGCAGGAGAGAATAACTTCATTTTACCTTGTAGACTCAATGATTACCAGCATTGACCAGCGATTCGTACAGGAGACTTGTAAAATTGTGATTGCAATGGGAAAACTGCTGAGCTTAGACATTGGCAGGGACGATATGAGAATCATTGCCAACAAATTTAAAGTGTCCTTGGATGAGTTGGAAGCTGAAGTCGGATTGCTTCGGGGTTATGATGGATCTGTTCCTAAAGGTAGCACTACGAACACCACCAGAGAGTGGCTTGATTGGCTAAAGGAATTGGATCGGTCTTCCATATTCTTTATGACTGATTTCAGAGTAGCAGCCGTGTTAGTCTGTATTCGCAAAAAGAAAAGGAGTACTTGTGGCACCTTAGAGACTAACAAATTTATTTGAGCATAAGCTTTCGTGAGCTACATCGGATCCAATGAAGTGAGCTGTAGCTCACGAAATCTTATGCTCAAATAAATTTGTTAGTCTTAAAGGTGCCACAAGTACTCCTTTTCTTTATGACTGAGTATTCAATAAATGTTCGCCTTTAAAAAAAATTAAAAAATAAAATTCCCTGGGTGCACCCTAATGAAATGTGCTGGGCACGCCTATCCACATACCCTAAATAATTCAAGAACTATCAAGTTGTGCACATTGCTAGCCTATCTAACCAGGTGATCTTGGTATTGTTACTCTCCTCCTCCATTCCTATTGTTTATTATGCTTATTTCTTTGTGTCTTGTCTTAAATGGCATAGCAAGGGGAGGAACCACATCTACCTTTGCACTGCTCAGAGGCTGCACAATGAGGCCCTGATCCTAATTGGGCCCTTTAGTTACTACCACAATATCAATGTTAAACAATAATAACGAGCCTGATTTACTTGTAATGCAGTTTTTACTTCCTTTTCATTTCCTCTGCCCCCCACCCATCTGCTACCTCACACAAACAAAAACAACAAGATATAAATTGTGCATCTTATTTAGAAAAACATTTGGCATACAGCTTAACTGTGTCCTCAGACTGAGGCAGATTTAAAGCCGGTCAGAATGCCACAATATATGAAGCACACATACAGTACAGCAGAAACATTTTTTTTAAAATCTCTTTGTATCATGTATGTTTTAAATACAAATTCTACCTTGGAAATTGTGAGCTATGATATTAATTAATGGAGATCTCACACACAACAGCAATGTGATGAGATTTACGTTGTTGCTGAGACAACAACATTTAGAAAAGTCCCCGCAAAAACACAGCAGGGGTGAGCAGCAGAGGAGATAGATAGTGATGGCAAAAGCACAGTGTATTCCTAGATTGCAATATAGTGTCAGCTCAATGCATTCTAGGGACAGAAAAACATTCCAGCTTGTCACAATGAGGTCAATATTACAGTAAGGTAAAGAGTTCCATTTTAATGTTACATAAGAATGGCCATACTGAGTCAGACCAATGGTCCATCTAGCCCAGCGTCCTGTATTCTGACAGTGGCCAGTCTAGATGATTTAGAGACAGTGAACAGAGCAGAACAATTTCAAGTGATCCTTTCCCTGTCGTTCTGTTCCAGCTTCTGGCAGCTGGAGGCGTAGGGGCACCCAAAGGATGGGATTGGATCCCTGACCATCTTGGCTAATACCTAAGATGTATGATGTCTCTAATAGACCTAAACCATTGTACATCTATCAAAACGGCAAGTTGTGCAAGTCAGATGCCAAGGTGGTTCCTAATGCTACGAGAGGGGCATTCCATAGTAGTAGGAGAGTGAGGTACTAACACAGGCCTTGATGTAGGGAAGCACACAAACACATGCGCAAGCTCCTCCCCATACTGAACGGCACGTGCTTAAGTGCTGTTCTGAACAGAAATACTGCGGTATTTTCTTTTTGTAAACTAGATTCTGCAGATCCCAACAAGACACTTCCAAGTAGCTGTCGAAAGGAGGCGTGGACAGAGACAAGGGAAATGGCTTGATAAACTGAGCAAAGGACCCATCTGCCTCAAAACTCTTTTTCCCTTTCAAACTAATGCACGCTGTTATTTTAAACTCATCCTGCAACTCATCTTTTTTATGTACACAACATGTGGTATATATTGATAAGCTACAGCAATAAAAATACGAGGCATGGCAGGACATTTTTTTTGGTTGGGAAGTGGTTCGCATGCCCCACTCTATATATTGTAGACAAACCACTCTGAATAAAATATGAGCGTTTGTTTTTTAAGAAAGTATTTGTCTGAGCAGTTTCTTTCAGAAATGAAGAGTGTATTAAATGTAACTGGCCTCCATTTCCCTAGGAAGTAAAATAAAAAAAACAGAAAAGGAAATAAAACCGTTCAGGACAATATATTGCCCGTATTTGTAGCTTTGAGTTTTTTGAGAGGATGGGAGGTGTTCACAGGTACTTCATTAATAAGATGTTTAGCAGCAATGATGTAGTGTGATCTGGTTGCTTCTACCGAAGAATAAAACATGGGATGTATGCAAAGAATGACACGCAGGTAATCCCTTGATAAAGGAAAATCCCTTGGGAGGAGGAATGTATCAAACCAGCCTAATCTTATTCATGAACATCCAAAAAGAATGATTGGCATCAGGCTAGGAACAGAATTCTGGCAAGGAGCTGGCAACTGAATATATTTTGGCAACCTGCTAAACTCTTGACAGAACAGGAATTTATACAGTACATGATGTCTCAGTGACTCACTGTGTCTACAGTTCTAATGCATATCCTTCCAGTGATGGCATCTATCCGCACTGGCATCTGAAATACAGCAAACAGTGCTCCTGCACTTTAGAAATAAAAGGGAATAAGCATGTAAATGTCTGCTGCACTAAACAACAATTTATAAAAAAAAGAAAAGTAGGATGTGGGTAATTGTGGCCCCCTCAGGGAGGTTGTTGTGATGATGCAAATGAGCGATAGGGTTCCTATCCAGCTCAAGAAGTCCTCTGGGAAGTGACGTCGAAAAAAAATGCACAGCCTCATGGTCAATACAGGCTTAATCTTAGACACAAGTATCCACTCCCCTTCACTGCTGTTTATTAAATCACTTTGGGATTGTGGGAGGGGGAAGGAAGAAGAGAGCTTTCCAAATTGCCATCTCAATACTCCCCCCTCAGTCAATGCAGATCAGCAACTGAAGATCAGGAATTTGAAATGTTTTGCCAGTCTTTCTTCTAGAAGCATTTGCAACGTGGGCCTCACAATAAAATTCTGGTTGTCTGTAGATTTTCAGGATGTAGGCTGGGCAATTTCAGGTTTGACATTCTTTAGGTTTTAAATAGTGCTACAGAAACAGACTATGTTTGAAAATGGTTTTAACATAAATAATCTGATGTTGAAGATTATTTATCTTCCTGATACATTTCCATTGTGATAGGCTTGTTTATGGAGTTAATATCATATGACTAGAGATAGACTAACTATTTTTCCAACAAACTTGCTCCTTTATATGTTTGCAAACTACTAGTAAACAGACTTTGATTATTACAAATGTACTGGTAACTTATATTTGTTCAAACACTCAAGGGAAACATTCCAGCCTATGGGTTTTTCATGAGTTATTCACTTTCTTTGACTAGTCATATTGTTCATATTGTGTAACTGGTCTCCTAATTCTTTTCACAACATGCAGGAAGTGACAATTTAACCTGCTGAAATTTATTTCTTTATTTAAACCAAAATGTCTAAGATAGCATAGACCTGGGATTCTGCCCAGAAATAGGCAGTGGAGTAAGCAAACTACAACAATGGAGAATGTGATTTCAATTAATCTCGCTATAAATACACCTTGAGAATTTAGAGGAATCTTGAGTTTAGGAAGTAGTTAGGTATCAGACGGGGTAATCCAAACTCATCCCTGTTGTACTTAATCAGTCACTGCAGTCAATGGAATTACTCTAGGAAGAAATTTGGCCCAGTGTGTTTACCTAAAGGAATGTATGGGGAGGGCATGGAGATGAATGGTACTACGAATTGCTTGCCGGTGGATGTCTGTGGTTGGACATAAATGTGAAAGAATGTATGTATGTATTCTAAAGCTCTTAGATGAGCTAGTGAGAGAGGGAAAAGTTTTACCTTATAAAATGTGGATAAGCAAAACAAAACCTGGAGTAGGTTTGGATATATGTCTGGAAACTCTCTTGAACAGCTTTGTAAACAGGCTGCATGTGAGAATATATGATGATTATATTATTATGATCGAGGCAATGGCACTCGTCACAATGGCTGAACAATGTACCACACCTTCCTTGGGGAAAAACCGCCCATGCTGATTTAACTAAATATGCAGATTTTTCAATATTCACTTTCATCAAACTCTGCCCTTTTGGATTTGTTTCTACTCCCAGATTTAAGAGCCATGGTATACATAGAAGAATGCTTTTTATCCTTTCCAAAGGAAATATCCCATGTGAGTAGATTCTGCATTGTACTTGTGCTGGAAAACAGATATCATAAAGGGGCAAAAAACCCTCTTAAACTATTACGAATAAGGTCTTAAACCTGGCAGCCCTTCAAGTAGGCCTGGCATCGGAAATAAAAATAACTTCTTGGTTATGTTTTGCCATCATCCCGACATACCATAATGGGCAAACAATTTCAAGTACTATATTCAAATGCAAAAACTGGCAATTAAAGGCAAAAAAGCAAGTTTGCTTCATTTCTGAATATAATAATTTATATTTGAATGTTGATTTGTGCAAACTGGTAGCTGCTAAAAACTTGAAAATTTTACCTAAGGTTAATACTGTACAGGTTCATATACTGTTTCTTATATAATACAGCATTATATCATGCAGGTTCTGTGCACTGTGCATTCTTGTCTTACATACATATACTATTTTCACTGTTATAATGGTTTGACATATCTTTGCTGACCTAGACTTTCCATAAGTTACATTCTCTTCCCTCTAAGGTATACGTATTTAATAATTGAGCCAACAGCCAAGTACTATATATTTTCTTTTAAACTAATCTTCCTTAGGTGTAATTTTGGGAATTAGGCAGTGAACTACAAATCTAATTGATCTGAGCACAAATGCACACCACCAACGTTCTAAAGACCAATTCAGGGAATGAGGCAATTAACCACAAGGCTAACTTAGATGCTGAGGGATGCACAACAAATCCTTCCATAGGTGTAATTCAGAGTATGTGGTACTTAAGTACAAAGTTAACAGCTGCAAATTTTGGTGGTCTATATATGTGTCACGTAATTTTCACTATTTTTTCACATTGTAATACTCAAATGGTATAAGTATATTTTATTGTGTTTCATATAAATGATTTTCATGTACCCTGTCTGGCATATTCAAAATAGCATACATGAAGCTACACAAATGTATCTGAGGTTTAGGGGGGAAAATGAATGTTAAGTATATATTGTATTATTTAAGCATATAAACAATGAAAGACTGTGTCACAACAACATGCACTTAGGGGCAAACTTAAGGTTTCACATGCAGCTTTAGCATTGCCTTTCCTGATTTTGATATGCTTTTTTGGAGCCACCCTTGATTAGAGTTCAGTAGCTACCACCCTCTGCACCCATCCACTGTGGCGCTGCTGGCCAAAGCAAAGAGGGTGAAACTGTGCTCCCACAACACTCCTCCTCCTTTGGAGAGGCTAATGTCAGCAACAGGAATAGCCTTACACAACCATTATAAACCGTGAGTGCCAGAACTCTGAATGTCCCTGTGTATATATCCATACCTTGCACTACCTCCCACACTGGATACACACACACAGGTGAAGTAAAATCTTTCCCTAAACACAGACTGTGTTTCTTATAATGTAAATTCCTATAAGCATTCCTATTGGTGTAGATTCAAGCACATTTTTCCTGAAAGTCAAATTTTGCTGACTTGTTTTCCATGACGGAAATGTGTCTCTTTAAAACAGACTGTTACAGACTCTGAGATCGCCTTTCTGCAAGATGCCCCATTTTTAATTTCTGCATGACAAAGTTCTATTTGCAGCAAATAAATTCATCATCGCGCTTCTGCGTGTGTGAGTAACATTGTAATCATTTAGCGATTCAAAGACAAATCTAATTCCTGAATAGGCCTTAAAAAACAAAAAACAAAAAAACAAACACTGTGGCCTATTGTTATCCTAGGAATGGCCTGTTTTAGAAAGCCACTGCAGGTGAACATGATAATGCACATAACAGCAACCATCCCAGTTCACCAGTACCCTGCGCACCTCAGAAGAATGACAAGAAACCTGTGTGGTATAATATGTTGCATGGGAAGCTAAGTCTGAAACATGCACCCACCCTCCTGAACAACGTGATCACAATGCTCCTCTCACTTATTGTTGTAGAGTAATACTGGTCTCATGACTAATCTTAGCCTGCCATGCAACAATGAATCTCTCAATCAATTGTATAAATAAAATAAAATTCCTCAAGCTGCAATGCTAAGTATATAAAGTCCAGCATGTTTTTCAGTCCTAATAAAAGGGGGCAGTATTACATCAGCTGATAGTCTGATATTTCTTAAATGTATGAGGGAAGGATGCAAATCTACTGTATTTTACAGAAAAATGTATTACTGCCTCTTGGACACATACTACTTTAGTGCCCAGGGATAAAATGTTCAAAAGCATTTTCAGCGCGACTTCAGCATCTAGTCACTCGAGCGCTTCTGAAAATTTTTACCTTGGGTCACTATTTTGCTTTCTACATTACTAAGGAAATATATTGTGAATTTATGAACATTTTTTCAAGTAGACAGGATAAAACACTGACACTTAAAATTGCAAATGGAAATACTGCAGTTGCAAATACTATTTTATAACAACTTACAGTAGGGCCAAGATTTCTAACATTGGACGTCTCAAGTTAGGCTCCTAAACGCATATTCATACACGTAAAAAAGGGGAGTGAATTTCAAAAGTGCTGAGCACACAATAGCTCCAGCTGGAGACACTGGGTGCCCAGGCCACTTATATTCAGGTGCCTGAATATGGATTTAGAAACCGGACTTTAAGCACTCACTTTTCAAAATCCTGGTTTACAGATATTATTTGGAGTAATAAACAGCTTATTAAAATGGACAAATCCACAAAATATCTCAAGTCCCATTGTGGCAATACAGTGAAGATGACTGCTGGGATTTTCATTTTTAACCATTCAGAGGTATCTACCTCAGCCATAGTCATTTAACTCAGATAAAAATACAGCATGATAAATAATATGTGTGTGGTGCCTTCTATGGCCCAAAAATCCCATAGAGAGGAGTAGGACTCCTGCCAGTTGCTGGGCTTCTTTGTGAAATAAGCTCCTTACCTACTGAGCACCAGGATTACCAAAGGACGTAATATCCTACCACCCTTCAAGGACACACAGCACACAGCTGTCCCTATGGCTATGGTAAATTCCCTAAGTCTTTACAATGGCATGAGTATGTGTCTTCTCTCTCTTCCAGAGATGTTCCAAAGAGAGAATTTTGTTTAACCTTTTATCAGCCTACTTAGACAACAAACTCCGTGGAGCATCTGCCTGTATAGCACCTGGCACAATAGGACTCTGATCTGTCATGGGGTCCTCTAAGCACTACCACAATAAAAACCATTTTGTAAATATCAAAAACTGGTCATTTGTGCTAGATACTACTATTGATTTGTTAGCCTGGTTGTAAAGTATATACCTGGGAGGTACTAATGGAGTCAAGATTAACAAGAGGGAGCAGAGAGGTCTGTAATTGCTCATGCACATAACCTTTGCTGCCTCTTCTTCAGTGACCCAAAATATGAATATCAGTCTTTTATTTATAATTAAAGATTCTTCTATCAGAAATTAACACAAAAAAGGAGAGAAAAGGAGAGAAATCTATATTAAGAAGTTTTTTGTTAAAATCCCAAAGCATAACAGAATAGGTGAATTCCTGCAGAGCTGAACTAAGTGTTTATGATTCATGATTGTTCATGAAAGTCTATAAAATGACTGTTTCCTTAGACTATTATTTCCATGTCTTATGTTTGGAAATTAGGGACAGTCATAACTAATTCTAGTAAAAGATGAGACACTGATTGCCTGCAGCTTGGTCTGAAAAAAAATATTGTTCTGAGTTCTCCTAGTCAATTATTAGTCATTGAGTTCAGAGAATAACTGGGAGCAGAGAAGGCTTGTTGCTGGCCTTTGAACCACATAGTGCTTGAACAGAAAAGATGTATGAACTCACTATGCCATTACATTTATTATGGCTATAATAACAAAATTGATCAAAGAATTAATTGATAATATGGTGTTGTACTTTGGGTATTTATAGAGGCCTGCTCGGATACAAAATTTGTAACCGCATCCAATCAGCAAAACTGATCCACAGATATCTGCAGATTTGCAAGGCTTTAAATATAAAATTTGGATCCGTATCAATCTGCAAAAATGGTCTGCAGATATATAAAGCAGATAGCCGTGGATTTTCAGGGCTCTTGGTATTTAGGGAAAATAATAAGGTGATGGAGTTTTTCTCATTTAGGAAAAAAAATAACTGTGTGTGAATGGTAACGTTTTTCTACACAACCTTCCTGAAGTGTTTCTATCAGGCAAACTTTGTGCACATGGGCAGTGGCCACATGTAAATGATGGAGCGTAACAACTCCAGAGGAGCTGTTACACTCTATTGTGTCAATAATCCATATATTTAACAGTCCCTAAATACTCTGCATTACAGCAGACCGTAACACTTCCAAAGGGGCCGTTATGGCTTATCAAGTCAAATCCAAGTGCCTAAATATGGTTTTGACCAATAGACTGTAAACAACTCCAAGGGTAAATAATGCATATTTTAAACAAGTCCAGACCATATTTTGCATACAAGCCATTATGTCTACATTAGGATAAATGAAGTGGGTTTAATCTTTTTTTCATTTGAAATAGGGGTAACATAAAAAACATTTATAGGTCTCCACAGTTGTCTAAGGATTTATGGACTGCTTTTCAGAGGGGCTGAGAATCTGCAGCTCCTATTGAAGTTCATGAAAGGAGTGAGCAAATCATGTCATACATTGTTGGGCCTAATTTTGGTTTCCAACTGCACATATGCTTATGCCTACAAGTGGTGGGGAGGGGGGCATACGGTATAGATGTATTATGCAAGATTCTGGTTCCTCTAAAGGCTTGATGAGGTCACTTCTTAGGTTTTCTGTAAGGATGTAGATGATAGCTTCCTGTGACAGGGTGCAGAAGATATAATGTGTAATATTTACCATGTATGTTCTGCGACCTGCGTCCATATACCTCTATCCAGTGCAGATAACTCATGCTTCTGCTTGTATACTGGCCAAACTTGAATTTGGCCTTTTAAATATAAACAAAATAGATAATACAGCATCTTTTGGGGTCATTTAGAATATTGTCAGATCGAACCATTAGTCAACATTTAGTCAATTATCCTGGGTTTAAATACTAAACTAAATAGGACTAATTCCAATAATGCACGTTTTGTTAAAGTACCTTAATTTACAAATTTCTTTTAAAGATGAACATGTCTTGCCTGGAAAAGAGCTATTCCCCCCAAACAGAGCCAACCTCTGTATCACTTCTGCTGTTAGTCCACCCACACAGAAGATGCTTTGTGAGGCCATTTCTGAACTCTTCTGGATCCCTCCACTTTCCCAGCAGTTTCCTGAACTGGGTCAGCTCCCCTTCCACTTCTCCCATAAAAGCACTAATGCTGTTCTCTCTTCCTTTCATGATGTTGTCCTACAGTTGAACAGCAGCAGGTAAGGTCGAGAAGTTTGCTAATAACCAGTTTACGCTTTAAGCTCTATAAATCTCTATGCACATAGAATGGTGTCAATTTAAAATTGTAGCTTACCCACAACTCTCAGGAGAATCATAAAAATGCAACATTCCAGCTCACTGTCATCAATTTGTTTTGCTCTTTCTAATGACCAAGACCCTGTGAGCACTCTAAAGCTTTCTGGGTTTTTTAAATGGGAATGGGGCAATCTTCAAATATATGTTTATAACCAATACAAAAGCATTTGGGGCCTTAAAATGACATTTTCAAAAAGGCATCAATCTAGGCTTTGAAGTTGTGTGCATAATGTTGTAAGCATAATCATTTACACAACAAACTGTTACCAGTTCTCTGAACTCAAGGACCAGTAACTGACCAAAAATTAATCACTTTTTTTAAGTCCAAGGTGCAGGCAATTAGCTTGTCATCTTTTTCTGAGGTTAGACTCTTGTTATTCATTCACATGAGCAACGTCTAATTATCTGGAGGCTATTTTTAAAAATGTGGCTCTAAAAGATGAACATAAGGACCTGATCCTTTTAGGAGAAGCAAATCCAAAAAAGTAGCTATGATTTCAAGGGCCTGCTGGGATCATGAAAAATCTTCACTCTGTGCCACAGGTAAAGAATAGTTTTTAACATAAAAGATTAAGTAAAAGGAAATTCTCATCCAAACAGAAATAATGAAAAGGGAGTGCTTATAAATATCCAGAGTGGAATAACATAGTTTTCTGAAATGATATTTGAACAAAAATATGTTTTTTGTTCTAAATGTAATGTATACATCTATTTTACATTTTATACAAAGTATGTACACTTCTTCCATAAGATTTACTACTCTTAAAAATGCAATTTTTTTCATTATTTTGGGGGCGTGAACAGTGGAGAGATACCATAATTTTAAAGACCAATTTCTATCCCATTGTATTTGAATATCTGCAGTACTTTATGGTTGTGGTACAAAGCCAAGGGACTAACAACATATCGGAGGTGTGGTAGTAATATCCCAGTACAATTTTTGTCTGGTCTTATTGCTTCACTCTGTGGCTTATGCTATAATAAATAAAAACAACAGGATGACAGTGAGTTTTCATGATAAATCTCCTTGCTGTAATTTTGTTGTCAGAGCCTTAAACAGCACATTTAACTCTGAAAAGTCTCTGTGTAAAAACAGCATTGTGGGTTCCAGGGTTTCCGTGACTTCCACATCTGCTCTGATCAGTTTAGAAGCATAGAGATAATTTTTCTAATGGGCAGCCATGCAAACTCAACCTGGGTTCATTCAACTTATGCATCATCAATAAAGATTCTGTGATTTAAACTTAGTTAACAATGGTGTTGACAATACACATGAAGGAAGAGATTCCAGCTCATTCTCCCGAAGTTTTATTGGCTCTGCTAAGAGATGTAAGAGGAAATAAAAGTTATTTTAGTCAATACAGGAAGCTGGTAAGGTCCTGAAATCACCCCAGGAGCAGATTTAGTAGAGCAAGTAGGTGCCTTTTATTTACACTCATTTTACAAAGTAGAAAAAAAAATTAAGAATCACTTTACCCTTCCTTTTTGTGTTTTAAATATTTTCAAATATTGATCCAATGACACTTATGGGATTAATTTGTAAAGTACATTTCAATTAAAAAAAAAAAAAGCATAGCAGGTGTGACTTTTTTTTGTCCAATCTTACAGTTTGGACTCAATTAGGATTCCAATTGACTTTAATTAGAATTTTGCCTGAATAAGGACTGCTGGATCAGTTATTTAATTATCAGTCATTTAATTTCCCTGTTACAGATTTCTTTCATAACATTAATCTGTATTAAATGAATTTTAAAATGCTGTCATTTAAACCAAACCTAATAGAAATAAATATTTATTAGACTCTGAACTTATCCTATGGAGAAAGACGCTAAAGAAATCCCTTTAGCAGGCACTGACCCTTTCCCTTGCTGTTTTGGGTAATGTAGACATCTTATTAAGTTAAAATATAAAATTATTTAGATTTTAAATAAATTTTAAATTTAAAATAGATTAAAAGACATCTTGTCTTCAACAGTGCTGTTTACAATGTTTCACTCCCTTTCTGCTGCGGTCTCCTGGCTCACTGATGGATCTCTTGTGTGTTTAGATAAGATCATCATATAAGCAAAATATTATGGAGGCTTTATATATAGTTACTGTTGTGTTGAGATTTACACTTAAAAAGGGATTAAATCTCTTTTTTAGATATTAGATATGAACAGTTTAATATAACTCAAACACACAGCACTGACCCTCTGAATATTGTATGAGTATTTTGAGAATTTCCAGGTAAATTTTGTATTTCATTTATGAGTTAGAACCATTAAAACCTACCTTTCTAAAAAAAAATTTTGAGTTTTCCAGCAAAGAAATTCCAAAATATAAAACACGGGCTGCTTTTTAAATGTATTAATATGTTAATTGTGTGTAAATTAATAATTGAGTCATAACTGTTTCTGTTTATGCCACAATGTTTCCTCCAGAATATTTTCCCATTTCTTGTTAAATGAAATTTACAGCTAACATAGTGGCATACAACCGATTTTGTGTCAATTACTTTTGGTGGGAAATAGTTTATGTGATTATTTTTGCAGGATAAGTCACTCTTGGGAAGACAACTGAGAAAGCATTCTTCATCAAAAGGGCTGCCCTACAGCTCAGCCAATTACATGATTCAGTGATTCGCCAGTTCAGCTATATAAGAGCGACCCGCTCCTGGAGCAGATCTCTGAGACCTTGCAAGTCCATAGAGAGGGGTTGTCCTCCTGAAGTTTTCCTAAATTCTGGAGAACTCTTCTTTTGTGCACCTCCTAAAGTGAATAGGATTGGGGCATCCCTCCTGACCCTTCTGCAGATCTTGTGAAGCCTCATTGCTTGTGAAGCCTCATGCCTGACTAAATGCTGTCGTACTCAATGCAATGCTTTCCCTTTGTCCATCCTTTTGTACTGCACCCTCCTGGTTTCTACTTGTAAACTATAAGCACATTTGTATACGTTATACCATCACAATACTCAACAACACGAACACACTAAAACCCTCTTTAACACAGTCATTTTAACCAACACTATCATCTTCAAAGCACAACTCAATCTAATGGCCATTCACAACCTTAATTCCAACCAGTTAATTTGTTATTCTAACCAGTTAATTTGCTAAGTACAGATTCATAGATTCTCAGATTTTGATGTCAGATTAAGAATATACACAGGAAATGTTGCATATGCATCTGCTTCAGTAATATTTATGCATACCTTTTCATTCCTGCAGTTGTTTAGACCCATGGTATTCATGGAGGGCAGTTTTACATCAACACCATGAGGCGGCGGCGGCTGCTGCTGCTGCTCCCTCTGGATCTGCTCTCTCATCTTTCGAGCCTCCTGTATGGCTTTCATGACTGTATCCTGGTCCCCAAATAGGGCAGGTGAGTTAAGACTGGAAAGGATATCTACAAATACAGAACACACCTAATTAAGACAATGATTCAGATTAGATTCTTGGCTATGCAGTCAGCTTTCATCCTGTCAGAGTGGCACCTGATTAATCTCTGTCGTAGTAGTAATGATCATCTTTTTTTAGACCAGCGGTTTTCAACATTTTTTCATTTGCAGACCCTAAAATATTTGGAATGGAGGTGCTTTTGGAAATATTAGGCATAGTCTGTGGCTGCCTGAAAACATCTGCATTAGATGGTTGAATTAACTTGCAGTACTTACATATAAGAGTGGACCTTCTTTGTGCCATTACAAATGTGACTACTCAGTACACAACATAGCCCAGCAAACAAGCACTGACCTCAATGAGACCACTCATTTGCTTAAAGTTAAGCAAGTGCTTAATACTTTGCTGGACCTGGACCCAAATGAGAAATCTTTGAAATGACAAGAGAGAAAAACAAATAGAAAGTAAGCTTGCTCAGTTGCCTATTGAAATATACATGTTTCTTTGTTAAGGGATAAATGTCACTCCCTGTACAGCGCTTTGAAATCCAGAAATTGCATACAGCAGTTAGTGTGTGGTGGTAGGCAAGTTATCACCTTAACAGGAGCTCAAAGCTGTGAATAACTGAGAAAAAATATTTCTTTTCTTTCTGTTACATGTAGTAGAGACTTAAAAAAAAAACCTTCAAGCATTAAACAAACTATCGTTCCTCCGTAAAAGGCATTTTATTGTAGGTAAAAATTAGTACTGTGGATAAGGCTTTCTAATTTTAGACCAAAAGACAGCAATCATTCAGTGACTGGTAGTTTTAGGCTGCTGTGGTGAAGCTTTAACTTGATCCACCTCTTGTTGCTGCATGTGAATGTACATTACACAATACAGAGATGTGTGTAAACACACACACACACACACACTACAGCTGGGAATTCTTGGGGAATCCTGCATGACAAGCAAAAATGTCTGTCCTTTATTTAAATGTTCTAAGTTTGCTATGCTTGTGAACTTAATTACACTATATATATATATATATATATATATATATAAAATAAAATATATAAATGAGACAATGTTAGAATTCTTCCACAGAAGAGAATTCCACTGACTTCAGTGAGAATTTTGTCTAAGTAAAGAATGCAAGATTTGATCCAACAGCACGTTGATTTAAAAAAATTAAAGGGTTAGCATCTCAGACTTTACCTTGAGTAAGGAATAATTGATTTAACACTGTAGCCTACACAAAGGTTTAGGGATTACACCATACTGGTTTTTAGCATAACTGAGGCGCTCCTCCCTAAAACAGTGTCACAATAGAACACAATCTATGTTCCTCGAGTAAAATTTTCAAAAGCTCCTTAAGTCACTTGCAGTATGTCCACCCTGCAAAAACAAACCAACCAACCAACCTGCAGCAGCAAATCTCAGTGCCCAGGTCTACACACTTGGGCTTGTGGGACTCCCACTAAGGCACTAAAAATAGTCATATAGATGTTCTGGCTCAGACTGGAGTTTGGACTTTGAATCCAGGGAGTGGGGTGTGCTTCAGACCCTGAGCTCCAGTCCAAGCTGGAATGTGTATGCAGCCATGTTTAGCACCGTAGTACGCCCCACAAGCCTGAATCAGTAGACCTGAGCTCTGAGACTTGCTGTCACAAGGTTTTGGGTTTTTTTCCCCCAGTTTACACATACCCACAGGTGCCAAAGTCCCATTGGTTTTAAAAAAAAATGGCCCCAAGTAATTTTGAAAATGGGACACAGGCTCCTAAGTCTGCTGAGAGAAACTGAACATTTTACCACATATCATCATAGCCCCGCTTCTACTTTTAGACTGGGGAAGAAAGCATACAACGTTTTTGTAGTTTAACTTTTAATTGAAAATATCCTCATCCTCTGCCACTTTTGTTCTCTGCCTGTCTCTAAAAATGCCATTAGTTGTCTGGCTTCAAACTTACCTGCTGTTCTGTAGGGTTAGATACAACAATAGTAGGGCCACTTAGAAATAACACGACAGAAAGACCAAATGACATCTAGGAAGCTGCAGAAACTATATTTCAGGAAACATTCCCCATGGGATTGTGAAGTTGTCTGGAACACATCATAACTTTTACAAATTTGTTTATATTTTACAAGTGTATTTTACAAGTATATCTGAGGTATGGATTGTGAACAACCAGTTTGTTGTAAATTTTCAGTCCACAGTTAACTTATGAGAATTCTGTTCCTTGACTGGATGATCTAACCTTTATAAACTACTTTCACCGAAAACAAATTTTTCATTTGTGAATCTTGCATATGGGTCAAAAATTCCCTATCCACAAACATTTGAATGTACAAAACCTGGAAATATGAACATTTGTGAGCAATGAATAATAAAGAGATTTGAACTGTGTGAACAGAAACCCTCCTATCTTTCTACCATCAAAAAAAATGTCAGCATATTCAGATTAAGATCTTGGTGCAAGGATACTGCATATCTAGGACATCACTGGTTCATGGGATGCTGAAACTTTAAATGATGGAAGATTATATTTCTTTAGGAACACTATTCTGAGTAAGACTAACAGGCATATTCAGGCAAGGAAAAGCAAGTCAAGCTATCTACTTGCCTGAGCTTCTAGAACAGTTTACTTTAAATATACATGGGTCCAATCCTTGAAGATGCTCAGCACTCTGGCCCTAATCCTGCAAAGCACTTTAAGAACATGCTTAATTTAAAACACCTGAGTAATCCCATTGGATTAAGCTCATGTATGGGCCACCACGTTTTAAAATCCAAGTAAGGCACTCAAACTGGCTCTTGTATTCATTCATATGCTCATTTGTTGCCTAATCCAGAAGCCACATTTGAAAATTGAGCCTTGTACCTATACACACAATTAACTTTGGGGGGGGGGGGGAAATCTTCATCATTCACACAAAATTTCTATAATTACATATCCTTCTTGTACAGTATGCTTACGTGCTGTATTCCTGTAGGGATTTATTATATATGACTACTGCATGGAGTGAAAATCCTTAGCAATAAGAGTGATTAAACAACTTTCCTTGCTAATGTTTTCCTTGTTTTAACCAGAAAATGTAGCCTCAAGTGTCTATTTAATTGTGTTCCTCCTTTTAAAAGCACTCATCATTCTCAAGGTGAGAATCTCACTCAGAAACCGCACCTCTTGGGAAAAGATTTCCCTTTTTGAAATCACCAGTTATTTCCCTTCCACTTGTGGGTTTACCTAAAGAGGATCCTCTTCCCAGTGTCCCTCCAATAGGGCTCGGGATGCCACTTTTATTTGGCACATTCACTGGACTGGTTTTACTAGCTGGGAAGAGGCTCTGCGTCGGTGACGTCGGGGATTTGACAGGTTCAGCAGTTTTGGGTCGGGCTGAGAGATTCAGTGGCTGCGCTACTTCATCCTAGAAGAGTTTAATGTAAATAATTATTAGAAAAAGACAAATGAAACACATTATCACTTAGTAAGACACAGTCATTTTACACCTCCGAGACAATGCCACATTCTCCTGCAATAATAACAAAAGAAGCTAATTATCTGCCTCCTTGAAGATTCAACGAAAGGAAACCTCATTAATTTCTCTGTGTTATGCTTCTATTTACATTAACTGTGTGGCTGGATCATTCTTTTTGCCAAATTAAAATTTGAATTAGCTCACATTACAGCTTAATTTCCTAATGTGTTTTCAGAGATCTAAATTAACCCAGGGCATTTACAAAGAATTATTTAAAATTTCCAGCAGCTCAGTAAGGCTTTTGTGCTGGTTCTGTTTGAAAAGTTCCTGGGACTATAAATAAGCTATGTTGTTAATTTTTTCATATATTAGAAATTAAACAAATATCACTGATCAAGGGAAATATTTAGAGTCCTCTTTTACATTTTTGGCCCATACACGGATAACACTGCCATTTCTGCACACCTTTCACATATCTTTTTTGGGTGCACACTCTGCACGGGATATTAATCTACGCTCTCTTCCTATCATTAAAAAGGAAGTTTTGCAGAGAATGTAAATGCACTGCAATCATCTATGCACAGTATTCAGAACTTAAAATATATAACATTTTCTACAATTTCATTTTAAATATTTTATTATTCCACTGTCACATGTAATTTTGCCATATTTTATGTAGAATTAAATATTACATTTCATGTACATGAAACACAACATAGTGAAACATGAAACGCAACACAGTGGTCATTTTGTAATAATTTCTACCAAGTTCGAACACTATTGTGTCTGTATCTTTAATTTGCAGTATGCAAGCAACATGAAGATGGAGAAAATGCCTAAATGTGTAAATTTGGTATAGACATAGATAGCTCTGTAGCCAGATAACTGTGGAAGACATTCATACTCTTTGACATACATTTTGTGTCAGTGATATGAGAGAATGAGTCCAATTTTAACAAATGTCTAACTTTGGGAAGAGGGAGAATCTAAGTAAGTCATTTCTTTGATCAAGATCCACCATTCACATGGCCATCTTTTCCCCGTTCTTAGGGCATGTCCCCCTTGCTTAGCTTGTTAAGCAGCCAGCAAGTCAGAGCATTCTAAAAACAGAATACTGATTTTCTGTAATTAAAATGAAAGAGCCAAATGAAGAGCTCTCTCATTTAAAATACACACAAAGCTAAAATATGCTGGATGTAAGGATACATAGTCTATATTTTAGAAGACAGCACTGAATACTATGAAGTTTAGAAATCTATGACAGAATACAATAATACACTGTTTTATCTCATTTTTCCCATTCTCCTTACTAGCAAGTAGTGATTCAGCAAAGTACATCTACTCATATATAACACATTCAATATGCCAGCATAACAAATAGGTGCTGATTTATAGTACCTTCACATCTCCAAAGTTAATATTATTTCTGTAAAATTGCAGGATATATTTTCTCCCCTATATTAGTTGCTAATTGCAAACACAGTCCCTGACTTTGCAATGCAGGCAGACACATGTACCCGTGGAGAGCCCAACTGAAACCAATGGAGCTCTGCAGGAACGCAGGGGGCTGCCTGCGCAGACCCAACTGCACGTTCATGTGCTTTGTGGCCATGATACAGCAAGCTGTGTAACCCTGCAGAGCCCTGGTGACTTCAACAGGGTTCCATGTGGACCCAGGGCTCATCCTGGGCTAAGCTGCTTGCTGGTTGAAGGATTATGACCGTACGCACACAAAAGCTTATGCTAACATGCTCAATGGTCAAATAACTTTGTGACCAGTAGTAACGATCCTGTGACAAATGAAAATTCATTGCTTTTGCACACCTCCAGAATCTTTTTGTTTGTTCCTCCATATCAGACTTCATCATTGATTTGAAATAGCTGTAAGGTGGGAAAGCTTTCTGGACACTGATGTGAAATCCCAACATTATTTTTTGAAAACTTTGACTCCTATAAAATAATTCTATTAGCCCTATTAAATACCAGTGCATGTATGTTGTACCAACCGATGGCTAAACACAAAGAAGGAATGTACGGTTTATTAAGAAATGCATGACAGCTAAAACTGCTGTTCACTGTCTGGGTAACAGAATTCTCAGAGAGCACTCGAGCACTACTTCATTGGAGTGGCTTTAAATTATTCATTAATTTTTCTTTTATGATAACCCTGTCATACTTCTCTACATGAAAACCTTGGAATTAACCTCTAATATTTTCAATACAATAGTGTGCTTAATAAAATAAGTATAAAAAGATTTTTATTAACATATACTTGCAGTCCATTCAAGTAAAATTGTGTAGGGAAACCCCCAAGAATTTGCCTGTGGTCAAGTCAGTAATCGAACTCAGCTGGCCAACGAAACTGGAATGGTATTGGCTTTAGTTCAAGCAGATATGTGTTTACATTTAACCAGGGAAAATTTTGCTCATCCAGTAACGGTTTGGTTTGGTGTAGATCCATTTGGCTCATTCACTTACAAAATTACTTTTTCACATTAATGTACTCAATAGCATGTACTCAATCCTCTAAATCACTGGTGTTTGGTATCACTATACTATAGCAACTTTGCTTAAACATTTTGCCTCTACTTTTGGCTCCTTCTGCATCGACCTCTAGAAACTCAACGTATGTGGTAAATCTCACTAACGGCTCTGAAGAACAGCACTGGATTCTGAGAGGTGAAATATTAGACTAATATGTATCCACAGTTAAGTAAAGTGGACGCTTTGCTAAACAAATGCTGGATCTGTCCATAATGGAATAGTTTTTATTTATTAGTACTCTCAACATAGCACAAAAGTGTAGTGGAAATTTATCAGCTCAGGCAGAAATATCTACTCACCCACACTTTACCATGATGATTGATGATAATGAAAAAAACAATATTTTTACTCACCTGTCAAAAAGATAAAATAAAATAAAATTCTCACCCCAAAAGAGTAGAATCTTCCCAGCATGATTTGAGACATGATTGTGGGTCTATAGGATTTTTTGTTATTCTCAAGGAATGTTTTTTTTCTTGTGGAAAACCAGTTTGTGTCCTCCATAGTTCAGTTTAATGTCTTTATATTTGTCGTGCTAGCTAATCAAATCAATAGCATGTCCAAACATTTTCCCACAAACTAAGAGTTTTGTAGTTTGAAGCAATTTGTTTCTCAACCTGTTTGGCATCGTGAAATCCAATACAACCACAGCAAAACACAGCAATGAAGGCAACCCGGTACCACCCACAGGTACCAGCTGCAGCACAAAGTTGGAGGGGTGCATCATGTTCATTTCAAGCTGCTGCCAAGTGCCACGTTGTAGCTGCCTCGTTCCAAGCAACTGAGAATAAGCAGGCACAAGCATTCAGCAATGGCGCAAAACCGACAAGGAGCAGCCTCGTCGTCAGCAGCTGTGTGAAATCAACAAGAGGCAAATCAATCTGCAGTGACACAGTTTTTCTCCCTGGAGCCCTGATTTACATTTTTATTTTTATGTGGAGGCTTTTTCCAAAGTTGTGTAAAAGGTGCAGCCTGGGAGTTGTGAAATAATTAGAAGGGCTACGGTCCCTCTGGCCCTCACAATGTAAGTTAGCACCAGCTTTCTGAGGCATAGGTTGCATTTCGTGCCTTATTTGAAATCACGTAATAAAATAGATACGATTTATACACATTATCAAATTAAAAACTGATTCCTGAAGTTACTGAATTTGAGGGATGAATTTTCAGTACTGGATATAGAGATGAAGGGGAATGCCTGATATTCTTGTTTCCAAGGAGTGAACACCTGCTCTTCCATTCTCCATGCTGACAGCATACCACCGAAGAGGAATATTTCATTTGGGAATGAGCTTTCATATGGTTGGACTTCCTACTGTTAAAATAAATATGTGGACGGTGTTGTGCTGCTAATCGCACCACCTCTTTCAAATGCTAAAAAAAATTTCCATCGAAAAATACCTTCACTTGAGTTATAGGGCTGGTCCCTCGCTTTTCGTTTTTCATCCCAGTAGGTGAGAGTGCGCCTGTCGTGTTTGGTGCCTGGGGAGTAGAAGGCATCTTGGCTCCAGGAGAAACCTGCATGCTGGCCAGCTGAGCTGCATAGAGTTGCTGCAAGACAAGAAACAAGTATAGAATATTGCCTGCAACTGTCCTAAGACAGAGATGCGATAAATGTACATCATTCTATCACCTTGCTGCTGCTTCCCTTTTTTCAGCACTTTCTTGTTTGAGGTTTTCCTGCTTGATACTTTAAAAAAATTAATAGATTTGCAAAATTCTCACCCAGGGCAAGTAACTATTTTTATTAGACAGACAGATAATATATATTAATATATTAATCCATTGTCAACAATTATCATGTAAAGGGCAGACGGATAAATATTGTGCCCAGGCTGGTAAACAATCATCCCAATGCTGTAAGCCTGTTTACAAAAACAAAAAACAATCCCCATGAAAAATATGAAACAGGTCTTTACATAGCTGCATAGCAACTCTCCATCAACAGCAGAATTGTATTGGGAATTGAAGTTGGGATTAGTGTGCTACTGAAAAGCACTGCCATGTTTTCTCTTGATATTGTTTAATGGTAAAGTAGGCAATAGGTTATATATTTCCACCCTGATGCAGTCTAACTCCCATTAACACCAATGAGAAGTAGTGGTGTAAATCCCTGCTCATAAAGATGAGGACACAAATACACCCTTAAATATTATCATAGAATTTACACACAACTTCCTCCATTTTTCAGAAGTTTAAGTGAAAAAGATGTGCATTAAAGTCAAATATTCCTAGCATTATGAAGTGTTTACTGAACCAAAAACAAACAGGTTTTAGTTTCCTTCTAATGGCCACCTTTAATCCCTCACCTTGAATTAGCAGTAGCAATAATCCTTCTACCATAAACAGGGGAGGATCCTAATCCCTCTTCCACACATAAATCTGTATAAACTTTGCCTTATTAGTGAAAAAAAAACAGGTGGTTTGTGTGTAATTTCCAACATTACTATCATTCAGATGGACAAATAAAAAAAATTACAGTAATCAAAAGCAGACCTTTCAGCACATGTAATTAAATGAAAGCTTAATAAAGAATAATTTGCAAGAGCCAGATGTGCTTATGTCATAATTGTTGCTTTCTTTGGAACAATTTTTCTAATATAACAAGCCTCTAAAGAAATGAAAGTTACACAATACTATGTGCTCAATGACTCAGTGGCTAGACAAATGCATGCAGAAGGGTCAGAGTCAGAACTCTGGGTGCTTAATGAAAAATTTGACTTTTTTATTTGTTTGTTTGTTTCCCTAAGCCTCCACTACATCCCATCCCTTCAAAATGCCAGGCACAGTCTCCACATGGACAAGAGAGGAGCCTTCTGAAATCAGATACATTTAAATATTTAGGTTGAAGTACTGTCTTTTTTCCTCTGCTAGCACTCTAATTTCCCAGTTTTCTGTTCTGCACTGAATAATGAAAATGAAGAATTGTATATAGTAGTAAATGTTCTGCTCTACTGCTGGGATCTTATCAGCTCCCCTTGGCAATGGCATATAAACTAACATCATGTTCTTAGGGTCATTCTTTGTTAGTTTAATAGACTACATTACTATTTGATAGTAAAAAGGCACATTTTCAAATTTCTTGAAGCCTGAACAGTTTCAGCTCAGGATAAATTAGATACTGTATAGTGGAACTGATGACAGAACAAACAAAAATACATCTTTAGGAACAAGCTGATTGTAACAGGGATGTTTGGAGTTTAGTGCTTTTCTCTGTCTACTACAGAACTGTCAATACTGCGAGTTAGCCACAAGAGCATTCATAACTACAATGGCAGTACAGACAGCATGCTTCAGAGCCAAAAGATGGCTCATCCAGATTCTGCTTAAAGTAGCCTAGAAGTTCTACACCGGATATTGCAATTTTAAGGTCTGGGAAGGAATTTTCCTCCCGTTGCTCACTGACTTTAACACCAACGTTTTTGGGGGGGGGGGTTGCCTTCCTCTTGAGCATGTTGTGAGGGTGAGAAGGCTGGATGAAAGTTACTCTCCTCACATCAACAGAGACTTTCATACAGGATGAAGGCAGCAGTGTGAACAGTGATATTGCAGCACTTTCAGTTTGTAGCCCAGTGGACAATCATTGATAGAGATGTATTTGTTGCATCCTCAGGGCAGAGCAGAAGTCCTTGCAGTAGAAGTCTTGGCCTAATGTCTCATGTCTCTGAGTATACAGAAGCAAGTCTGATTTTCTAGTGAGAAGAGGACTAATTCGTAATTTGTAACTTAGCAACTGCTCCTCAATGGGGGCTGGGCACTAAACTTCCCCCAAGTCTTCAAGGATGAGCAAAGATAGTAACAAGGATTATGGGCCACTAGGTGACTGTATGGGAAATTGCTTGAGTGGAGGTCTGCTAATGTTAAAAATTTAATAAAGTTGCCTTTATACTGTAACACTGTGTTGACAATTTTATGGTGCTAAGTCATATGTCTGGAATTGTTTTACCTGTCAGTGTTGTAAACTTGTCCTAAGCATAACAAAAATAAAAAGGCATTGTATATATGAACTTTTTGGTTTGGTACGTGCAAGACCAAGTTTTTCCAGAAATAGAGGCAGAGCTCGAAACCACAAAAATTCACCCTGGTGCCTTTGTCATTTGGGCAGAAAAGTTGGGTAACTACACATAAATACCTGCATGTCTGAGGGATTAGGCAATCTGAATTAATATGTGCAAATAATAGATCTGTTGGTGCAAACAGATCTTTTTGCAAACATAATTGTACATTCCCCTTTGAAAATATGGCCTTAAATGGCAATCTAGGAGTGTACATAGAGTAGATTGGGCAATAAAGAGTTTATAAGGAACTTCAAGAAAAAAAATGTGAAGGGAAAATGAATGTAGGCTGTTAGATTTTAATGTTCTGGAGTGAAAGTTTCTAAAGAAATCTTTCAATTGAAATGCTAACTTGTTAGCTATTGACTAATGACTATAAAAATTTATTAACCTACCACAAAATCATGAATTTTAAGATGTATTAGTCAGCCACCACAGTAACTAATGAGTCACAGCAATTCTTTTCAGTCCGGTTACTTATAAATTTAAAGCAACTCTAAATATTACTGCATCCTTTTTACGTTAGCACATAAAACGATAGTTATTTACGTAGCTGGAGTGAGAATATCATAAGAGCAACTTAAACATTGAAAGGTTGTATGGTAACACCCATTGTTTCATGTTCCCTGTGTATATTCCACTGCATGCATCCGATGAAGTGAGCTGTAGCTCACGGAAGCTTATCCTCAAATAAATTTGTTAGTCTCTAAGATGCCACAAGTCCTCCTTTTCTTTTTTCAAACATTGAATCATACCCTCTTTTCAACCTCTCTCTATTACTTCCAAAACCTAACAGTTTAAAAACTGCCAATTTACAAAATAAGACTCTTGATTACATGCTCTACTAGTGGGTTCAGATTCATCAAGTACTCAAGACCCAGTTTGTATCATACATTTAATAGCCCAGATTCAAACCAAAGTCAAAATATTCAAAAATGGGTACCTATAGTTAGGTTCCTAAAATCCTAATAGGCCCTTTAAATATAGGTGAGCCCAATTTTCAAAAGTGCTGAGCACACAGCAGCTCCTTTTGAAGTCAGCGGGAGCTGCTGGGTGCTTAGCACTTTTAAAAATCAGAATTTTTATAAACTGGTTAAGGCTCCAAAATCCATATTCAGGTCCCTAAGCATGGAGCTCTGGCTATATCTTAAAGCTACATCCAGGAAGCAGTAACAGTACCAACCCTGCTTTGGAAAGAACCCCTACAGGGTTTTCTACTACCAACTTGAGTGAAATTGGCCTATATTTCTAAGCATTAAAACTGAGTTACATAATACAATTGTGGTTACTCCCTGCTTTACTAAACAGAAACTACCTAGTGCACTGAATATTTCTATTTTAATTTCATTAATATTGTGAAAAACTTTACGCATATCCAAACATTACCTGCAATAAATCAATCGGATGATAATACTGAGCTCTTCTGCAGTGCGTTTCATCCAAGGATCTTGAAGGATTTCAAAAGCATCCACTAACTAAGCCTCACAACCCCTTTGTGAGATACATAAATAATAGGCAAAGATCACTATGCCCATCACCAAAATATAGACATGTCTGGGTGGAACGTAAGGTGCTTAGGCCTACTCAGTTCCTTCACTAATAGTATGCTCTAGTGACTAGCCATACAAGAACTCTCTCATTAATGCAGGCTTCCCTATACCCCTCATCACTTTTCACCTTGCACTTATACACACAACACCCTTCACTGGCACTCTACTGTGCTAATATGGGCAAATCACATAACCCTTCTGTGTCTTAGATTTCCTCCATCTTCAAAACTAGAATGATGATGCCTACCTCATATTGTAGCGCTTTCAGGCTAAATGAATGCAAAGAGCTTTGAGAGTCACAGATTGTAGGTGCTATAGAAGTACAAAGTAGTGTTGTTGTCATTATCTTCATTATCATCAAGCTTTGTTGTTTCACTTATCTGGTGTGGGTGTGTGTGTAACAGAGTTTTGATAGGCAGACAGAATATGTTTTCACACACATATAGTCTTAAGTGTGATATCACTGAAAGGCCTCATGAATGGCATATGTTTCAAGAAGGTATTCGAATGAAGAGAAGGTGCTCAACTGCTGCATTTGAGGTAGGATGTTGCTTCAGGCATAACAGAGCAGTGTGGAAATAGGCACACATGAGAGAGTGGGAAGAGATGGAGAGCGCAATTAAACTTGTATGGAGCCAAACTATGGGTTTGAGAGGGAAAGTAAGAGGAAATGAGATTAGACATACAAGCCAGAGCAGATTTGTGTAGAACCTTAAATGTCTGGACTAGAAGCTTTAAGTTTAATGCTGATGATGAAGAGGAACCAGGTCACAATGGTCTAAGTGCTGGAAGAGAAAAATAATTTTTGTGGCAGAATTTCAAAGATACCGAAGCAAAGCAAGATAAGATGCAGGGAGGGCAGAGGAAGGCAGTCACCGTTCCCAAGGTGAGAGAGAATCAAAACACAAATGAGGGTTGTAAAGGTCAGATGGAGTGGAAAAGATAGATTTGAGAAATATTCAGAGCCAGCGCGATTCAGCTGGATGCGTGGGAAAGAAGGAAGAAGTGTTTCTAAAAACATATAGGTTTCTACTCTCTTGTACAAGAAGATTCACAAAGTAAATGAAAATATCCATTCCTTCCCATGTATTTGTACAGTGCAATATCTCCTAAGGTGTGAGAAGTATTTTGGGGTCTGAACAAAAATAAGAAATTCTAAGCTTGCTGCTTAACTTTAATGTCTTCTCTTAATAAAAACATAAATCCTATTTTATATCTACAAGGAATATGTTTGCTACAGTTAAAAACAATAAAACTATAGAGCCTCAGTTGAGGAACCTTATTTGTCAGAGTTCTAAATAAACTGTGCAATACTGTAATATCTTATTTACAGAGATGAAAGTTCAGCCTTTGAGACAATGAGTAATTCAGTTTCAGAAGGAAAAAATTCTGTAGGGATGACTGCAAATGCATTATGGCACTTGATGTGGTTGTTTTTTCTTACATAGTGCATTTAGCTGGTAGTGTTGCAGAGCTATAACTCCAGAATTTTCCTCCGGGATGTACACCATACATTCATAATATAACATAATAACTCTCTAATCACAAAGACAGGACTTATAAAGCCTAGCTACAACAGCAACTTCTTCAACACAATACCAGTGCACTGTTCAGCAAAAAAAAAAAAAAAAAATCTCTGATGGACTCATTTTTTTATTATTATTTATTTTTGCCGTGGCATCCAAAAGGTGCTAGGTGCTGTACAGATACAATGAAAGACAGAATCCCTGCTCCAAACAGTGTTATTTCTATTGGAAGGAAAAAATGTGTTGTGCTTAAATCACCGGATTGGGTCTCAGAAAGTATGGGGTCAATTTCCCAGTTCAACCACCTGTGTGACCTTGGGCAATTCACTTAGGGCAAACTTTTCAAAAGCATCTTAGTGACTTAGGAGCCTAAGTCTGATTTTCAAAAGTGTCTTGGGCACTTAGGACTCGAAGTCCCACAATTGAAAAAGGTTACCCATTATCCCTCTGTGCCTCAGTAAAATAGGGATACTCTGTAAAATTGAAATAATAATACTTCCTATCTTTGTCTGCCTTTTTTATTTAGACTGGTAGGTTCTTTGGGTCAGGAATGTCTTTTATTCTGGGTGTGTACAGTGCCTTGCACAATGGGGCCCTGATCTCAGCTGGGCCCTCTCAGCTCTACTGTAATACTATAATTAATGAGAAATGGGAAAGAGGTTAGCTATGTAAACAAAGACTATCACAAGGTTATTTTACTTGTTTGTTTATAACCAGCTACCTTTGTCTAGAGCAGGGGTCTCAAACACGTGGGCTGCAGGCCATTTTCTGCAGCCCGCCAGCTCCCCGCCCCCCCAGCATTTACCTAGACTGGCTCTGGCCCAGCACGCACCGGGGGCAGGGCAGGCTCCCTGCCTGACTGCCCTGCCCCCGCGTCGCTCCAGGAAGTGGCCTGCCCCTCGTGCACGCTGGGCCGGAGCCGCCCCCCAAACCCCTCCTGCAGCCAAACCCCCAGCCCTGAGCTCCCTGCTGCACACTGCACCCCTCCTACACCCCCTCACAGGGCCTCACGGAAGGGGTGGAGTGGGGGCAGGGCCGGGCAGCGGAGTGGGGTGGTCAGTGGTGTGGCCTTCGGGCCAATGTACTTGTCCTCGTGGTCATTTGAGTTTGAGACCCCTGGTCTAGAGAGATTTGCATAGTGTTTTGTCCCCAAATAAACTAAAATACAGAGTCCTTAGAGTCAAAGGTGAGCTTAAGGAAAATGGTATCCAGAGATACAAGCTAGCCCAAGAAACCAATTAGCACATAACCATGTGACAAACCCAGAGGCAACTCCAAAGGTCCTATGCTACTGCCTGTGGAGTCTGCCAAGGAATCAGATGCTGTCGCTAGAAAAATATCTTCCACAGCTCTGCATCTGGGCCTGTGACTTCCTTCCATCGAAAAGGAGGAGGAAAGGTGCATCTATAATTGCTTACATTGATTATTTGATTAAAAAAATCTCAGCGCTTGAAAAAGCAAAAGCATTTTTTGTGTGAAAACATCTCCTAAAAAGAAAGAGAGAAATATGTTTTATTTTAAAAGTACATGTTTTCTTTCATTTTACAGTCCATTTGCACAGATGTTACCTATTAGAACTGTAGATACTATAAATGTGTGTGTTTATATAGTAAGTTAAATATGAGTTAAATATGGTTGTACAGGTGTAAGTGAGAGCAGAATGTGGCCCACACTATTTGTACTCTTATAAAACGCACAAGGGATGTAAATGAACAACATTTTGATTCATTAACATATTATTTATTACATTTAGCTCAGAAAATCCCACTAAACCTAAAAATTTGGTTGTGGCTTCACTGAAATACAATTTTAAAATATAAAGTACCAACAAGTATAGGACTTCACTTTAACTCATATGCTTATTATATACAGTAACCAATGAGTATTTGACTTTAATTAGGTGTATAACTGAAGTGGCACTGATTGCAGCACATATATAGAAAGGTGGAGTTGCAGTTAGGAAAAATTTTTAAAATGATAAATGTTAAAACAATAGGTAAGAGCATACTTCAAAGGTTTAATTTGTCTAAAACCTATCAATTTCCTATATCACAGCCATATGCTTCCTTTTAAAAAATATTTCCTTGATTTTCTTTCTTTTGCTGTTTTTGTGGGGAGTTAACCCTACCTACCCCTTTTAATATCTACAGTGGGGACTGAGAGATTGGACCATTCTGATTTTACAGATCCAGCACTGCACAAACAAAGAGTTTGCATGGTGTAGTATATAACTTACTGCTACACCACTTCTCACAATACTGCGCCAAACACCTTTGAAAAAAGGCCTTTAGGTGAAACACAAGCCGACAGCCAATGAATTATTGTGACTAATGTCATCATAACAAAGGCTGTTGCGCAGATTATTAATGAGTTTGCTGGCTAATGTGCTTGCAAATTTATTACAGCCTGCCATTTGCAAATAAACTAACTGCCTTTGTGAGAATACAAATGATACATTTCATGTTCATGGATGGAGTCTGAGGACTTCCTTTTTCTCCTATGTTTCTATTTGTGCACCTTCTCTGAACACAACAGTTTACTGAAGTCTCCATTGGAAAAATTGCCATCTACTGGATTAAGAGGTTAATGAATACTAGTTATTCATATTCATGCACTTTTTTCTTTTCTATAGATAACAGTAGGGTTGGGTGTGTTTTAATCTGCAACTCAACATATGGCATAGGAACAGTCTCCTATGGTTCTCAAAGTTATTCAATGCATGGCTTCTTAGGAGAACATATAAATCTGATTTACTATTTCCATCAAGCTGCAATGCAACATGTACTTAGACCTCACTACCACTCCACCAGCTTTCTTTACCGACTACATTCCCTTTACTACTCTGAACAAAAAATACCCTCAGAGCTTCCAAACCCCTGCTGCGGACAATGGTCAACCTGTATTAAATTAAAACAAAAATGTAAATATTTTAGATATTGTAGTTTCTATTGTTTTAATACTGCAGAGTCAATGTCCCCTCATGTAAAATAACAGCTTTACTTTGTTAAAAGGACCTGACTTTAAGTGGACCATGGAATATTTAGGTCTCTTTGTAGTCCTTTGAAGGAGTTATCTTATGTTTTTATGCCCATCATAGGTCAAAGGTTCAAATCAGCACTTCTTTCTGTCACTCCTTATATATTTTACTATAATTTACAGCTCAGCAAGAGGACTCATAAAACAAAAGTGTCTATTTTACTTCAGCAACTAATTCTAGCTAATCAAAGCTTTCCAGCAAAACAACCCAGCATGAAACTCTGCATGGAAAATATGCAGAGAACAAAGCATTTTGTCAAATAACACATCTCATGATGTAAACACATAAGTCTCTTATAGGAAATTTTATCACTTCCACATTATCGGCACACAAAAGAAGCATTCTTGTCGCAGTCCTGGTGCGACTGTGGAGCCATCGTCATTGGAAACAAGAGCCTGATTAGGTTCCCACACAGATATGAATAGACTTTCCTTTTTTAGTGTAATGCTGCCTTTCTTATTTCTTAAACAGACTGGTAATTGTGACCAGAAAGACACTGAATTGTGTTTGGACGACATTTTTTTCTTCATATTTCTTTTTTTGGCTACCCAGTGACACCAATTATTCCATATGGTTGTCCTCTTCTGGAAAGTCTGAGTTAATCCACAGCTGTGAAGATGAAGAAGGACCCAGCAGGCTCAAACTCTGTCGGATCTCTTGTCTGCTAATAAAGTCCACAGCCTGCTGGACAGATGTTTAAGAGGATCTGTTAAATAAGTCAGAGACAAAGATCCTGACCTCTACTGGGGAAAATTTTATTATTCCGGAAAGGGGCATAATTGCAACGCATTAACAATTAGCTGCACCCTATCTATTCTTTATGGTTTTTGATTTCTTGCCTCGGCTTTTGGAAGAAACAGACTACTGCTACTTGTTCAGAGAACAGTAATATAATGGGGCCTGATGCAAATATTAGTGACTGGATTATCACATTGCCAGGCATTCTGAAGAAATGATATAATTCTTTGTCTTTGATTCATTTTTGAATACTCTGATTCACATATTTTGTATCATTGCAATATATATGTATGGTTTCATTTGTCACAGTATGTATTTCTACTGAAAGAGCCCTAATTAATAATGCCAGCTACAGTGCATCAATTTTAAAGTTTAGTGTAATGGGAAATGTAAACTAAAGATCAAATTAGCATTTGACTAATTTTTCTTTAAATGGTATTAACATTGCTTGTATTTAAATTAAGGCAGTTAGAGCAAATATACTTCTGTCCAAAAACTACAGCTGCTGTGATGAAATATAATGTGGAGTGAAACACTAGTAGGCATTCTGCAATAATATCCATTTATTTAAGTACCAATTAACTTCTGACTGTCTGTCCTTGTGCTCCTCACCATGGCATGGCAGAGCATAGGCGCCAAAGCCCAAAGCCCACTCTGATTATACTGGTGTAAATTTGGAGTAACTCCACTGAATTCAAATGTAATTGCAGCAGTGTAACTGAGAGCTGATTTTGCCTCCAGGCATGTGTGCACTAAGGTGCTCTTAAGATCATTTCCATTTTGTTGGGTTTTCTATTGTACATCTTATTCTTTTGACCTCTTCCTGCTTTGAAGGAATGCTGCAGAAACTGCCCTACATGCATAAGTACAGAGAGCTCTCACTTGAGCATCATTTCTGGGACTTAAACTCCTTAAGTACCAAATGACTTTGGAACGATTAAATTATGACAATTAAATACAATCTCTTAGAAACTGCCTGTTCACAACCAGTTTACGGTAAACTCTGAGAGCAAAGCCAAGAAAGCATACTTAGCGCTCATATAAACTATCAATAGCTGCCAGTGGCTAAGACAATCAACACAATTAGGCACCTGGCAGTTGCCTCCTTAATACTGTATTTGTTTCCCCTTAGGGAAGTAAAACAGTTGGTTTATTAGCTTTACTGCACCTCAACAAATTTCTAGGGTATGTCACCCCATCACCTTATAAGACTGCTTGATATATTTAATGAAACAGCATCAAAATTGCAATACAAAGATTTACTTCCTGCAAAATAAGAATTTAAATGTATACTTAAAATTTAAAACAGCCGAAGTTCAAACAGCACAATTAGTGCTCTCCTACCACTCGAGAGTATAAATAATGTTGATTCTACTGAAAGAGAATAACTATTCAAGTCACAAGTGCCCAAGTCTGTGATATTTAAATCAGATTTCCCTTTTCTTCTGATGTGACTGAGTCAAAGATCTAACCTTGTAATATGTAGGTACTGCCCCTAAGGTCCCCAGAGAAAAAACTACATTTCTGCCATGTCAGGAAAGAACAAAGGGCAGGCCAAAAGCTGACCGGGGGAACAAAGTAACAGCTAGGAAAAAAGCCTTTCTGCTCTGCCCAGACTCTGAGGAGCAATTCCCTTGTGAAGCCACTGATGGAGGGTGAGGCAAAAAAACCTCACTGACTTGCGGCTGTGTCTCACCTCATTTCACTCATTTTTTTTTTTCAAACAGACTGAATGTTGCTCTGCCGAGAATATGATGCTAAGCCACTTTTCCTGTAGAGTTTTTAAACTGGGCCTCTGAGAAAGGGTTTGATACAATTCAATGACTGAAGTAATACCTTTGTCCATCTGAGCATTAAATGGCCCATTGAAATACAGCTTAGTTAGAAAGAATTTCAGTAAATGGTACTTTCTAATTTATTTTTTCCCTCTCCCAACAGATTACAGCCTGGCTCTGAAAATGCAGCTCAGCCACTTTTCGTTGCCTCTCAGGTCAGCCCTTTAGCCACTGTTAATTAAATATGACCCCCCTTACAATACTAGAGGTTAAACGAGAGCAACAAATTGTTCTTCAGTATATTACCTGATGTGCTACAAAAAGTTGTACTCTGTTTATGGGCCCTGTTTTAAATAGTCTTAACAATGAAAATGATATGAGGAGAAGAAAGACCATGCAACTGCTCTTTTCTCTGGCAGCTAGTAATCACAAAACATTAAACACCTATTTCCATGCAATACACTGTGCCCATTGTGTTTAAATAACACACATCATAAAGGAAAGTGCTGCAGCAGACAGTTCAGCTTCTAGGAGCACATGCAGCACAAATTTTCAACTTGATAAAGTGACACTATAAATAATCAATGCATAAGTCAGACAGCTTCCATATCTAATATTCTTCCCTGCAGCTATTAGAAGTTTACACTTTTTGTCTCCGGGAGGCATGAACATTATTTCATGTCATGAGTCATATTTTGCTGTCTGTTCCATACAATTTGACTATACCATGAAATTGGAAAGTAGCTGAAATTGTCTTTTTCATCCTAATGATTTTAAATGAGAAAAGCAGGTTTTTCTGGAAGCTGTTTGTTTACTGCTTTGTACAAAGTTGACTAAAGTATCCATAGCTATTTGAATATTACATTATTTGAAAGAAAGCTTTTTAACACATGGTAATTAGTCTTGTCTCTATGAGCACGACTCTACTGTAAATACTCCTCCTTGACTATCCTTTTGTCCCAAGATTCCTTGGAAGAAAGCAACCAAGCGGTAATTCAGCATTATTGCTGCTTCAGTGCACTAATCGCTTAAAGAGCAGCTAAGACCCTATGCTCACTGCCACAAGGCTCCTACAGCCTCCTGGCCTAAGGCAGGCTTTGTGACCCAGCAGCATCCAGATGTCAAGAGGAATATCCAGGTCCTAATGCAGCATGCCGTTCCTTTCCAGTATGGTCTAAACATCTGTTTCATCTGCTGCCATACAACCTGCTGAATACACTGAGATGGCAGTCTGAACTAGGGAATAGAAATAGAGTGGAACTGAAATACTGAAATTGCCCAGCTCCATGTGGGTTTCACTAAAATACCTGCAGGTAATGTAAATGCTTGGTACCCAAAAACCTGGGTTTGACCATTCACTATACTAACTGTAATAACCTGGAAAAAATCCTAGCCAAATAGTAGAGGGGGGGAAACACGAGAGAGTGAGCAAGCCTTTACATACTGTAAATTCCACAGTGGTCACCGCTTTTTCTCATAGTGAGCAAATGTCATAATTCCTTGATTAACTTGCCTTGTTAATTTTCCCTTATTTGATGGTGTGAACAGAGCGGGGGAAAGCCAAAGGTATACACAGTATGTAAATTGGTTGTGAAGGTTATGATTACTGCTCTGTATCCAAAATACATAAAAGCTAAGGTTAACACATGCTTCTATTAGGTATTTATGATTCCTTGCAGATAATGGCTCAAGAGTTTTAAATATCACTGAGCATCTTTTTATCTAAAAGATAATAATTAAAATAGAAAGATGATCATGGGACATGACAAAAGGAGCGAGCATTTTAGGTGATCTGTCTCAGCCCTTCCACTAACTCAGGGAGTTGCACAAAATGAGTGCACCACAGCTAAGTTGGGTCAGAGTTTGTCTGGGGCTTACCAGAGAAGGACAGCTCTGCTTTATGGTGGGGGGAGGGAGAGGGAGAGAGGACAGAAACTGCTGTAGAAAAGGTGCTCGGTGGCCAGCTTTGAAGCAATGACCCACCCCAGGAATGTGAGGTGCAAAGGGCATAAAGGTACGAAACCTGGTTGGGGCAAGTCTCTTTGTTCCACACAGCGAGTAAGCCAGCACCCATCCTCCCTCCCCTAGTGGAGGCAAATGGCAGGATGGGTTAGGACCTGCTGTGGGCTTTATGCTAGTCACTCCTTTTAAATGGGGGCTGGTAAGGAATTTTCCCGCACTACCTGAACTGGCTTCGGTGCAGTGAGGTTTTTTCGCCTTCCCCACAGCAGGTGTGAGGGAGGACCTTTCCTGGTGAGAAGAAAAGGTGGTAGGCCACATGCCGCAACTTATTTTGTAAGGTTGGGTGGATGTCCAGTGCAGGTACTCCATAGGGAAGGCAGCCAGTGACCAGATAAATGGCCTGGTAAAGGACTTAAAAGGAGGTACTGGATAAAGGAACAGAATGGGGAAAGGGGTTGGGGACTCCCCTGATTGGTACGGTAGGGAGCCAAACCCTCCCCCGCCCCTTCTCATAGCCCTCCTTAGCCCTCTTACGAGGGTGGTGGATGGTAAGGTCCAAGCCAAGCCATAGGTCAGCTGGGGGACCCGGATGGAAACAAAAGGGCGGGAGTGAAGCCCCAGAGAATTGGTTTGAATAAGCATGGATTAAATAAAGGGGGCCTGGTGGAAGCCCCAGAGAATTGATTTGAATAAGCATGGATTTGCCTGCACTGTACACTTTATCTGCCAGGTAGTCCCAGACACCTATATAATAAAGTTGCGGCCCGATTAAAATCCATTGCAAGTGTCTCCTGTCCTTCTTGTGGTGTACCCAGACAATGGCAATAAAGTCCTTCCTAAGCACAAAGGTTTGTATTCCTTCAAATAATGCTGTAATTACAATGCTGATTCATAGCCACGTCACAGCTCTCGTAGACTATCATTTACGTTGCACAGGGATGAACAAGATGACTTATTTCTGATTCAGGTGACCCTATCAGACAGCACAATATATCACAAAATTTGGGATGCAGCAGTCAATCTCTAAGTCCTGCAAAATCTTACATAGTAGCTCTGACACTATTGCATACAACCATTATACATTTGGTACAGTAATGTCTAAATAAATCAACAGTTCTGGCACTATGGAACCTAGTAGTCTATAGAGCAGCTTCTGTCTCAGTACTGAGACAGAATGCTGGCTGGCAGTTGTAGCTTATTCCAGGACTTTTAGGATTTCCAGAGACTTGTTTTGTTAACCAATTAATCTAAAAAGTTGAAAACTAATTTCTACACCTTCCATGGATGCTCCATGGATGTCTTTTTTAGATTTTTTGTTTGTTTTTGTTTTTAGTGTCAATTCAACATGAGCAAAATTGTGGACAACTCCAAAGTTGGAGGGGTAGCAGACACATAGAAGAGCAGAATGAAAGTGCCCCGGGGGAAATTACAGCAGTGACAGCTGCAAGCTATGAGGTGGGATTTGTGATACACAGTAATTCTACATCCAAGGAAAGGAACCACGGATGTACAGTAAGCTGACAAATTGATGGTAATTATGAAGCTTTGTATTTCATAATTTAATGGATTTTCATACTTTTGCCTGTAATACAAAATGTACATAGGATTGGATGGTTCAGGGGATTGGTAGTGGGGTATGGTTACTAGTTTGATTCTAGCTCATGTAAGTAATGACTAAAAACTGGTATTGTCTGATGGCTATACAGTGGCCTATGTGAAATGAATTAGAAGGGACCTGAGAACTGCATTACTTTCCTAACCCAAAAGGTGAAGTTATCAAGTCAGGAGTAAAACACGTGCCTGTTATGGAGAAGGATGTGCAACTGCTGCCTGTTTCATGGATATTTCTAGACCTGCCAACCTGGCACCAAAATCAGGAAGAAAACAAAAAAAGTGCAGTAACAGACAAAAGCAATAGAAAGCTGTACATATAAAAACTGAATAGCACAAATATCTTCTGGATATATACACGTGAGGCTCTGAATCAGGTTTGGGAGAAAGGTGTGGAATACCTAGCTGGCCTCTCAGAATGAGCAGATAGCACACACAACTATTGCTTACATCAATATTTCCTACAACTGTGTAGAGAGAAAAAATTAGTCATTTATTTGCTAATGATGCTGAGAGGCAAAACTGATATAATTAAACTTCTACAGGCTCCCATGAGAAAACAAGAAGTCACTACTCCTACAAGTGGATGAGAATCAGGGAAGAGAAAGAGTCCCAGTTAAATTACCTCACTTTTAAGCCCATGTGGTGGTGTCTCCATCTTGTGAGAAGACTCTGAAAGTCACAATTAAGAGGTATGTTTTCAAAGTGCAATTTGCAGGTTTAAGCTATATAACTTATCTACTACTGAAGAGCCACAGAGAGTTCACACTGTAGTTCACAGCCATGGCTTTATTTTCACTAGCAAAACTGGAAGATGACAACTAGGGATATAATAAATATCTACTGGCTCTACTGATCAGGAGAAGCTTTATCACTCAGCTGGGGCACATCTGGGAAAAAAGTCATTCAGGTGCATCTCTAGCATCCCATTCAATTAACATATCATTAAAAAATGGTTTTGTCCCCTCTCAGCATGCTGTGTTACCTGATAAGTCAATATATTTTCAACATAGATTTAAATGCAAAAAACAGTAAAATGTCTTCTTTGTGAACCATAAAACAGCCCTAGTTAAAAGCTATTTTTAAACTTTTAAAATAATTACATTACGGGCCATTTGCAGATCTCTCATACAAATTTCTTACTGTACATTTAGAACTTACATGCACTTTCAAACAAATTATTTGTTTTAAATAATTTTAAAAATTAAGAGCAAAATGGGCATCTACAATTACCCCTGCAATTGTGTGTGTATAAATTCCACAGTTGCACATCAAAATCAAGTAACTGTAAACCCAGTTACGAGTGTTGTGTATGAATGTATCTTCGACATGCAAATGAAGAATTTACAAAGGCAGACTCTGTGGGGCCTGTTTGAAAATGTGGTCTGAAATGTTCCTCTGTGTGTTCTCTTCAGTATTACTCTGCTATTTTTTACCCAAATTTTTCTTTCTATGAACACAGGAATTCACACACCAGCTCAGACCACTGGTCCACCTAGTCTAGTATCCTTCCTCTGACAGTGGCCAGTCAGAGGACAATGCAAGAAATCTGGTAGTGGATAATTATGGAATAATCTGTCCACTCCAGTTAGTTAGTAGTTGGTTTACACCCTGAAGTACGTATCCCATTTTTATTCTATCTAATATAACTGAAGGTGTTCTCATTATCCACGTCTAGTCTTTTTGTAATCCTCCCAAGCACTGATATCTTGACTCAATGATATCTTGTGGCAATGAGTTCCAAAGTCTAATATTACACCGTGAAAAAGTATTTCCTTTTATCCATTTTTAATTTGTTGTCTTTTGATTTCATTAATGTCCCCTTATTCTTACATTATGGGAAAGCTCAAACAGAAGAGCCCAATTTTACCTTTACTACACCATTATTCATACACCTTTCTGACATCTCTATCTAAATGTAACAGTCCAACTCTGTTCAGTCTCTCCTCATACAGCAGTCTCTCTGTGTCATTTTGGTCATCCATCTATAAACACTTTCTATTTCTTCTATATCTCTTTTGAGGTGGATAACTAGAACTGCATACTGTATCACAGGTGAAAACATACCATTGATTCACATAGTGATATTATGATACTTCCAGTATTATTTTTATCCTATTCTTTATACTTTTTAACACCTTGTTTGCTTTTTGACCACTGCTGTATAGGTAGCAGAGGTTTTCATTATGTAGCCCGACTTTTTCCTGAGTGGTTATAGTTAATTTAGAACTCAGCAAGTTGTTCACAATTATTCCTTTCAATGAGCACCACCTTGCTTTTTTCAACAATGAATTTAATCTACCACCATATTACCAGTTCAGCTTAGCTTTGTAAGATCCCTCTGAAGTTCTTCAGTTTTCTCTGGCCTTTACTAATCTGAATAATTGTTGGTTACCTGAATATTTTTCCCCCTCACTGTTCACTCCCAATTCCAATCATTAATAAAAATTGTAACAAAATTCTAAATATATTAAACAAATCAGATTTGAGGCTGGGACCTCATGACACCTCACAATTAAGCTTTTTTCCCTGTTTAAAAGTGATAATTTATTTTGATTCTATTTTCTATTCTCTCTCAGCAACTATCCTCCTTTATTGCTTCCAGGAAGTTCTGCAGCTCTACCAATTCATGGTCAGGGTTCCTACTTCTAATATTCTGAAATAATACTTTGTTACTTATTTTTATGTCTGGCTATTTGCTGTATAAATTCATTGTTAGCCCTCCTAATAGGGAAGCATTTTTAAAACATTTTATTAAGAAAAAGTTACAATAAAACGCTAACATACTATACTGCAATTACTTATTTAGGACCAGGTTAATATTTAAAGAACCTGGCTAAAGATTCTGGTTTGCTGGCTGGAGACCCCTCCTCTGCTGAGCATCCCAAAAAAGGGTGACAATTTCTAAATACATATCCTATTTTTGGTGCTTCTCTTGTCTATGTACTTGATGGGTAAGCTTTTCTGTTCCAAGGGCTGTCTATATTTTACAATGCCAGAATTTCATAGGAGGAGGGGTCACATTTTTTCCAATAACATGCAATTCAAAGTCTAGCACCTAACAATAAGAAGAAAATTAATGTGCTCTGTTTAAAATGCAGATGTTTTACTGGAGCATTAAGTAAGCAGGTCAGGGGATCTCTAGGAAGCCAATATTTTGTCATAAAATGAATCTCTTTAATAATTTCCATCCAAAACTGTCTAATTTCTACGCAGAACCACCACATGTGCCAGTATGTTCCCCTTTCCCCAATCGGAGAATCTGGCAGAGGTGAGAGGAAGCAGCTAAGCAAATTCCTGGAGCATTCTAGTGGCAAGTGCCCAGTGCAGGTAATCGTTCAGTAGGGGTCTGGTTCCCTGATAAACCAGAACTGGAAGCAGATTAGGAGACAGCACCTGCTAAATTAGGTGGGGAATGGGGTTGGGGTTCCTAATGACTGGTACAGGGAGGATACAATCCTCTCTTCCTTTCCCTCTTAGCCCTCAGATAAGGGAGGACAGTGGAGTCTCAGTAATGGTACTGAGACCTAGCCAACAGAGTAAGGGGCTGATCGCATCCCTCCCCCACGTTGAATGGATTACAAAGAAGGGATGGGCTGCACTGGATGAGTTATTACAAAATAATTCCCAGATGTGTTACTTTATAAAGTTGTGGCCTACATAAACCACATTTCTGATGTCTTGTCTTCCTTTCATCCTGAAGTGTATGGGACAAATCATTTAGCTTCTCTACAATACCCTTATCCTCCTTTAGTGATCCCTTTATTCCCAGGAACTCCAGCAGCCCTACCAATTCACTCCCAAGCGATCCCTTTACTCCCAGGAAGTCCAACAGCCCTACCAATTTCACACTCCTGCTTCTAATAGTCTTAAATAATTTCTTTTTTATTTGTTTTTACATCTGCCTATTTGTAGTTCAAATGCATGTTAGCCCTCCTAATTTCCATATTACATAACACCTGTCAGCACAGTCTCTGCTCCATTCTATTTGTGTCACTGGGATTGGGGTTTTGGTTTTGCAAAGGATTCCTTTTTGTCTTGAATAACTCTTTGAATGTTGCCACTTAGCCATGCTCATTTTTTCCTTGACTTCCTCCACACTTTTTTTGTTTTGAGTTATATGCATACCTTCTGTGAATCCGGTATGGAAAGCTTATGTAGCCTTCATGCTGAGTCTATGAACGGACAGATGATTCCAATACTTCTTGTGAGACATAAACTCAAGAGTTAGTACAGTTAATATGGTTATCTAATTTTTCAGCCATGCTGATTCTAAAAACATTACTCGCCAAACAAATACACCACATCTTAGACCATCAGAATGGGAGGAACAAAAATATTCACATCTCATCATCTTAAGAGGCTTGCCCCAGTGACCCTAATAACTGATTTCTAGAATATTTTCTTGTTTTCTTTTAGCTATGAATTGTCTTTTAGTTTTTGTCTAAACTGGGCCACTTGTAGGAAACGCTTCCTTTGTTTATTCAAAGACCACCCAAAGAAAACAAATGATGTTAACTTCCCTGTCTATGAAACTAAGAAATTTTTTCTGTCTTTTTCCATTTTTTTTAAATGACTTCCTCTTATAGATGTCACCATACTTATAACTTTTACTTCAGAGGGAAACTGAGTTATTCATATTACTACTACTCTAACAATTAGCCAGCAAGGGGATGGAGATATGGCAGTGGAATGTCTGTACATGTACAGTGCCCTACTGTATTTACTATCTCCACACAGAACTGCCTTTGTTGCGTTGTTCTCCATACTTATGGATCTATAAGTATATTAAAAACGATAAACATTTGGATATGTGAACAACCTCGTACTGAAAATCCTTTTCTGCGTGTAACCTATAGTTCACATTAAAAAGTTTGCTATAAGGCTGTCAGAAATGTAATGAACTTCCAGAAATACACTTCACAGCCAATTCCCAAAAGGTATATACCATATACATGTCGAAAAAGCTTGGAGGGATGCAACTGCCAGCTCTGAGTGGGTTTCATAGCTAGCATGCTCCCCAAAGACACATCACAATTAAAATAAAGTTTTTAAAATTGTGCCAGCCCTCTCATGAAATATCATAGCACTGGTCTATAGGGGACTATTGGTCAGTGTAGCAGTAGCTTATTTGCTTCTTCTGACTGGCTTTGGAGTGCTGCTGGCATATGTCTTAACAGCCACTGAAAAACAGCTTTTAAAAGTACTTTTGCTTGTGATCAGAGGAAGCCAGTTGTTAGGCTGCATAAACTTTCTGTTCGGATTGAAACACTCAATCTTCCACGTTCACATGGGTTTGAATTTTCATTCAACCTATTCACATTAAAACAAGAGCTGCAGTAAACAGTCTGATATCCAAACTCTATACATATGCGCTTCCTGATGATGAGTGAATTTAAATATTTGTCATTTAGTCTCTTAATACTGTGCCACATCTCATTCTCCCCTCCTACGCTCTTCTTCATAAAGAGATGAAATCTACACTGCCAAGGTGCAAAGAAATTCAAACTCACCAAAGATGGAAATTAAAGCTGGAGATCAGAAAGAATGAGAGAAAACATAGGGAGCAGGGTCAAGGGATTAAGTATCCAGCCCCAAAAAACCCCAAACTGTGCAAGGAGAAAGTGAAACAGCAACTCACTGACATCATTTTCATTGATACCCTTTCTTTACCATCGATATAATTAAACTTGATAACAGAGATATTACACACACGTGCGCACACACCCATTGAGAAAGAAGAAGAGAACATGTATAAATATTCCTTTAATTTTAATTAAATTCATCTAATTGTTGCAGGCTTGGCAAGCTTTTAATTTTATTTTTGTATTAAAGAGCTTGCTTGCTCTCTCAAAGCTGCATTAAAACCTCTCTTTCTTTCTTTTTGAGCTTTTCGCCCCACAATTTCTATGAAATAAAATAACACAACAAAAATATTTAAATGACTATTTCCACAAACCTAAATTTGCACATGCTATTCCCTTAATTTAGGCCACTACTCACAGTATCATAATAAGAAGCATTCTGTTAAAATATGCCCACCCAGAGCTCAGTAGTCTTTGAGTTCTAGATAAAATCATTCTACGAGGCTAATGAAGACAGAAGCTCTGCCTGTAACAATATTAAGTTTGTTTTCTCTAGTGATTCGAAGAGGTAAGCAATCTGTCAGTAATACATTGAGTGAAATTACTTGTCTTGTAGGAATTCCCGCTGACAGTCACTCACTCACAGTGCTGACCCAAACACCTACCTGCTGACAAACAAATTACAGTGTCTACCTTTGAAAAGGTAACTAGCTGATTTTAATTTTGATTGGTCTCACTGAATCTCTTTCGTGTTTACCCAATTCCCATTCTTCGTTGGGTTAAAAAAGAAAGGAAAATCCAATGGTTTTTGCATTTGAAAAAATTATTATTGCCTACATCCGAGAATGTTATGTCAGATAAAACTGCTAAAGTGTGTCTAACCAACATTAAGAGTGGCAGCCATGCCAGTGACTGACTGGGTGAGTGAACACATTACCGAGACAGCATTGTAGGAATTAATTTTCTTCAATAAAGAGATTTTTAAGGCTCATATATTTCACAATCTAAACATATGTCACTGTTTCATAAACAAAATAAATGGATTAAAATAATACATTACCAATATGCTGACACATGGAGATATTTTAATTAGAAATATTTACGCTGTGTGATATTTAACTGCTATATTTGCTGAAGAGGAGCATGCATCATTTAATAAGAAGACATAAGGCAGGTATATCACTTTACATGATGTGGTAACAGAGTGGGACCAAATCACCTTCTGTCAATGCTAAGACCATCTGACCACATTAGCCTCAATAAAAAATTGCTTTAAGGTTACAACATATAGAGGAAACTCCATAAAGAGAGGCAGTCCACTAAAACAACTTTTTCATTGAAATAATAAGTCACTAAGACTCTAGTTCAAGAGAATAATATTTCTTCATAAACAGCCACATTTAACGTCTTAGCTATTTAAAGTCTATATTTACATGACTGTCGCATTACATTGGCCTCTTTCCTGCACATTCTTCTTGACTTACTTTAAGGACCAGCACTAAAATAGCTGAGGAAAGCAAATGTCAACTGTGTTCTGAAATTTATATGTGTGAGAGAATTGGTATAAGTAGAAATGTAATATATTGTTTACTGTACTGAGTGCCCTCTGTTCTCTAGAGGTCAAAAGCACTGTAACCTCAGAGTTACAGTTTCTGATTGTTCCCAGGGTTAAATACATTATCAAAATTAATGGTTCAAACCCCTCAACCTTCAGATATATGAGTATTCATGCCTCCATCTGCTGAACTGTTCAACTAAAAATAGCATTCTTTGGCCTTCACTCTACTAATATTGTGCCCCTGAGGCACACTGTGCAATGCTTCAGCAGTGCATTGGATCTGCACCCAGCGGTGTAACAAAAGGTCATTTACTTTGTCTGCAATTAGGAAGAAAGATAAAAGAGGAAGAATAGAAATAGACAAATGTGTTTTGTTTACAATTTTAAAACTCTTTCTCTTTACTTGATTATAAAACCTTCAGGCTTCCAGAACACAGCTGCAACCATAGTTAAGACTTGCCAAGGCTCATTAATGTTATAAGTGATAAACTTTGAAGGACAAATTACACAACTAGATCAGGAGAAAAAGTTATGAACCATAGGTTTTATGGAGCTCACTTTGTTTAGGAATAACTCCAGCTAACATAATTGTAATGCTTCATTACTATCAACAGTTTATCAGAAATTGTTGACAGAGTTGCGACATTTCCTTCTTTACCATACAAACTGCTTTGTAGAAATACCCAAAAATGAAAGCAGATTTTTAAACAATAAAGAACATGCTGTAACTTTTTTCCTCTTTTTGGGGGGACTTTGCACAAGATTTAATGCAGTCAGGTCTGCTGGGACAGCTGAGTTGTGTGTCAACTAAGCTGATACAAGATTTCCTAGTAATAGGACTGCCAGGACTGCTGTGAAAGCTTGCACATGAGCCTACAGGAGATTTTGATTAAATGAGTGCAAACTTTTAAAAAGTAGGAAGAAAAAATCAAGGCGGCAAGAAAGAAGAGGGATTAAGATAAGGATATAAAAAGAAGCAGTGAGGAGAAATGATTTGCAAGTTTCATCACTCTCACTAATTACAGCAACAGGCATGTGTTGTACAGATTCACCAGCAATGGTACACAACCACTATGCATACCTGCCACATGTGTATGTGGTACTATATTTGCAAACTACCCAGCAGAAGGCAGATTTGGGTGGATTCACTCACATATGCTTGAAGCTGAAAAGGTGAACATAAACACCTTGAAATCATGCAACACAGATTGCCATGAACACATCAGTCCAGCGCTCTGCTCGCTGTACTGACTCCCCACTGAATACACACCAGTCCCAAGTCTCCGTCATGATATTCAGAACTCTCCAGAGCTACATCTACACCTGAGTTTTAAAGAGTTTTTTATTTTTTTTATTTTATTTTACAATGAGATAGCTAAGGTTGTAAAAACGTAGTGTATACAGGGCAAGGTGTAGCTTTACTTCAGTGTAACTGTTCACGGTGAACCTTTTTTGCTAGTGTACGTCTGGCCCATAGGATTGGTCCTAGTTACCTGAGAGATCTCTTGTGCCCCTGAAGGTGGGTCACTTGTGGTGGCGTGTAGAGTTCAGACCTGCATACCCAGCTAGCACAGGTATAAATAATGGGGTAGACGGTGAGACACTGGGCTTGTCTTCATTACAGTTTTTTAACAGGATAAGCCACAAATGTGTGTAATCTGGAACAAGTATATGAGGAGGGTCTGCACTAGCCTTTACAAATGTTTTAATTACCTTGAGTTAATTGGCAATCAATTAATCCATTGTTACAACACAGGCCTTCTGTGTGAAGTAGCTGCTATTATTATGTGATGTGGCTGGAGAGTTCAAAGGTTTACATTTATAGCAATGAAGTGCTCTGAATGCTGGTCAGAACAGAGAGCTACCTGCTGTATCTAGGAGCAGGCTCTAGTTTGTGAATGTAAAATTAAAAATAAAACCACTTGTTTCTCACAAACTCTCCTTGCACTAAACACCAGTTATTCTACATTTTGTACTTGTGCATTTGATTTTTCCTTCCTAATACAGTCCTTGTCTTTACTGAATGTTGCCTTGGTGATTTCAGGCCAATTCTCCAATTTATCAAGGTCCTTTTGAATTCTAATCCTGTCCTCCAAAATGCTAGCAACCCCTCTCAGGTTGGTGTCATCTGCTAATTTTATAAACATACTCTGCATTTTCAAAGTCATTTGTGAAAATATTGAATAGTACCAAGCCAGTACCCTGTGGGACACTACTAGATATATCCTCCCAATTTGACAGTGAACCATTGATAACTACTCTTTGACATGAGTTTCTCAAACAGCTGTACACCCACTTTATAGTGGTTTCATCTACACCACATTTCCCAAGTTTGCTTATAAGAATGTCATGTGGAATTGTGTCAAAAACTGTCTTAAGATCAAGATAAATCATGTCTACCACTTCCTCTCTATCCTTTTGGGTTGGTTCGGCATGATTTGTTCTTGACAAATCCATGTTGGCGATCATTTATCAAGTGATCATACTCTTAGGTGATTGTTTAATAAATTGTTCCAGTATCTTTCCAGGTATCCAAGTTAGGCTGACTTGTCTATAATTGCCTGGCTTCTCTTTGTTCCTGTTTTTAAAGGCTAATAATTTGGTGTGCAAATCATTTTCGCATGACATTTACTTCCATATATGGTAAAAACAAATAAATGACCTAGCCAGGGACCAAACCCAGAACCCTCACTGCCCCAGCATCTGAGCAGCTTAATGCATGGAAAGGTTGAGATTACATAACTACGGAAGCTGAGAGTTAGCAATTTATGAAACAGTTGTCACCATACTGTTTGAGAGAAAAAGCAACTGAAAGAAAAAGTAAAAAGAAACAACAAAGCATATTTTTCTGGCATACACAATGCCCCAGCTATAGCTCATGTAGCGCACTTAGAGGGAGAGAGTCAGAGGAAAATAAAGTTGGAAAAGATCTCTGAACATATCTCCTGACAACTGGTCATATAATTAAAAAAAAATTATTCATTCAGTTGACATACAACACACAGTACAAAGTCATAATGTTGTCTTTCTTTCACAGCATGCTGTTATATTTTCAGTATGGTAAGTATATAAGGTGTTAATTCTTCTGGGCTATGCTTAAAAAATTATTTAACATTCAGACTATTATTTAGCATACAGCTGGTTAGTGGTTAGCAGTTTTCTTCTAAAGTGTTGGCTTCTGTCCCACATTTTTTTGTTCTGGCACATACCTGGAGCTGTAAAGGGCTGAGTCCAGAAGCAGCAGCAGCTGCCATTGTTGATGGAATGAACTGCACAGGGTAGTTATCACCTGTCGAGGAGAACAATGCATACAGGTTTAGACAATGAGCAGAGAATAGCAGCAGGCAAGTGCAAACATGGACCTCGCATCGCCTGTGCTCCACAACGCTGCTCTAAGCCCTACAACACTCCTCTAAGCCCAAACATCTGCAAAAACAAAAGGTTTAGCTGGGCACAGACTTGCAATGCTACCTTGGAACTTTTTGTTACCAGATAGCTGGTAGGCAAACTGGCAAAACATAAATGTGACGCTCATGTTTTTTATTAAAAGGAGTAAATGTGCAATTCAAGCATGTACACTTCTATTACATATCATAAAACATATCCGTTCTTATGATAAAGTTTAATGACTTTCAAAAATACAGATTGAATTATATAATATGGTCTAGATCTTGTAGCTAGGGCCCAATCCTGAGACCTACTGAGTACCCTCTAAGGATAATGGCAGATGCAGTTGTACAGAACCTCTGGGGATCAGGCCTTACAGTTTTTGTGTTCTGTTCCCCGCTCTATCATTTACTCATTGTGTGACAAGTTCTGGAACTTCTCTGTGACTTAAGTTTTCTCATCTCTAAAATGAGGGTGGCAATACCTCCTCATTTCAAAGGGCTGCTGTGAGGATTAACCGGTATTGGTAAAGTGCTTTGAGATGCCCATATGAAAGGTATTTTAATCATAGCAGATTTTTTTATTGAAAAGATTATATGAAAACTTCACAGCTTGTGAACAGCACAAAAACTTAATTTCTACATAGCATTTTAGATCTCAACACAAGAAGGTGCTGATTACCCTCCATTTCTGAGAGCTTAAGGAACTCAGCATCCTTAGATAACTTAAATAATTGTGCATTTCAATTATGATTAATATGCTGAAAAATAAGATATGTTGTCTATTTGAAATGAGCGCTGCAACTTTGCGTATCATAACAGTCTATAGGAATTCCCACTTCAAGACACTGCAATGATCCCTGTCATACAGTAACATTAACATGCTTAGTTGAATGTGTTAGTCTCTAAGGAGCAACAAGGACTCCTCGTTCTTTTTGCGAATACAGACTAACACGGCTGCTACTCTGAAACCATGCTTAGTCAATGTAAAGGATGAAGGAATGCTGGCAAAGAAAATAGTTTAGCAGTGGAACTGTGGAACCTGTAATATAAAAATTAATACAGTGATGGATAAATTACACTATAACCATGATTTAATGGAGTATCACTTTGGCTCTGGCTCCTTATTTAAAGTCAGTGTTATGTACTCTCTCTAGGCTATATTTTAATAGGCTGCTCCTCTGAACATTTTTTATATTTATAATAATCAAATTATTTTCAACTTTTTTTTTTACATTGAAAGTAGAATATAATAATGAAGACACAAAGGAAAGGCATCCAGAATAATATAGTGAGGAAATTCCACGGGCTTGTTTTTTTTTTCAAATATACATTAATACCTGACGCCGTCACAAAGTCATTGGATTCGTTGGAATTGTTTACCACCTGAAGTGCCACTGTACTCAGCCAGCTCAGTGTAAATGTTAAGTTGTTTTCACTTTTTAACAAATTGTGAGTTTCTAATCCACAAGGTCTCTTTGCATCATATCCATAATACCTCATCAGACCATTGAGCACAGTATGTGCTTGTACACAGTCCAGTAACAATTGGCTTCTGATTGCATATGGAGCTCTGCTACAATGCATTCACTAACACTATATTGTGCTGGTATCCTATGGAGTAATGTTCAAAATATCTGATCTTATTTTTCCCCCTTCCATGAGGTTGATTTTAGTTTGCAGTGTTTTTTTTAAACAACAACTAAATTATTTTCTGATAGTACAAGAGACTGTCTCTTTATGTTTAAATAATTCTGCCTATCTCCTTGATATCTAAACTAAACTATCTGAATAAAGAATATCCTAATCTAAGTTAAATAATGTTTCTTTGGTAAATATCTTACCAGATTTAAAAAAAACCCACAAAGATGTTGAATTAATGATGCTTTAAATGGGGGGGAAATAACCATTCAAGCTATCAGCATGGACTGTTATGTTGCAGAACATTTTGGAGGCATTCTTTCTTTAAATATCATGAATTATTCATTCCCGTTCCACACAGTAATCTCTCTCCCCCTCCCTCCACTTTTTAAGTTCAATACCAGTTGCTTTATTTGTATTAAAACATTTTCCATGTCAAACATATTTTAAAAAAAATCAAACTCTAAAAGAATTCCCTGCGGCACTCCTTTTTCACAGCTGTCATGCTTCTATGGTTTGAAATAGCTAGAATATATATATATATATATATATATATATATATATATATATATATATATATAGCTTCACTGTTAATTTATTAGTTTCTCTACCACACCCTGGCTCACCTGCTGCTACAAACAGTTTTTCCTTTTCTTGATGAAAAAAATATGAATTCATATTTATGGGTTTTTAAAAAAAAATACAGTGTTGTCTCTTTTTTTGGTTCAAATTTGAGCATTTTAAAGTAATCCGTGCATGGTTAAATCCTGGTATACTGTAGTATCATTATTCTGAGAACAAAACTTAATACCTCTAGAGCTAAGGAATGCTTTGCTGACACCCAGTAGTAAAGGCAGAACAAAGGTACTTTCCCTCCCCCGCATCTCAAGGAAAGCAAGCACTCAGGGCATGGACTGTTTTTAATTTTTAATTACAGAAGATACATATTTTACCCCTCTAATTTTCTCCATGCAAGAATGGATCAAGAAGCTTCTCGGTAGCTGTGTTGGCAAGAAATCAGTCAACATGTTGTAGCAATTTTTTTCAAATTTGTTTCTGGATTTGGAATGCTTGCGTGAGGACCCATTCTTTGTAGAAAGGAAGACACAACATGTTGAAACAGGTCTGCTTGAGGTACCGGTGTGTACTGGCCTTTGATAACCAGGGAGTGAGAAGAATGCCTGAAGAAGAAAATCTGAACATTCCTTCTCATTTTACAAACTGATCTCTTCAATCTTCCTGTTTTGTTGATTGTCTATTTATGTTTGGCTGCTATTGTTTATATATAAGTTGGTGTTTACAAGCCATACAAAACTTTGCCAGTCTTTTGTTTCACTGTCAGATTGGGCAACATTTCTAACTGAATAAAGGCAGCACACAGTTGGACCACATTGTTCTGCAGCTAGAACAACTAAATATCTCTTACTTAGTTTTTCTTGGATTCAGCAATGAAGCTCAATTGATCGTATTCACAAGAGGAGAGGACTTGCTTTTCAGATCAAGGTTTGGTGGCCTATGAGGCAGGAAACCCAGAATGGACAAGTCTGTTAGATTCATTTTCTCCTCAGTTTTGCCACTTTTCTTTGTTTTTAACACATTTTGAAAGACATATGGCTCCACTCCATCTTGCAAGATATGCCAGATATTTACTCATTTTGGTAAATTTCCTTGAAATTCTACAGACATCTGATATGGGGTTGGAAACTGACATTTGTGCATTTTCCAATGGTAATAAAGAGTCTGGGGAGAGTTTGCAGCTACCTCTACTCATTCCATCACACTGTTGCTATTTTGCATCAGTGTTACAAAGCTGATGCTCAGTCCTATAGTCTTTGCATAAGATGGGAGTTTTGTTTATGTAAGGACATTAGGATTAGTCAAACTGTTAATAAAGACAATAGGCTGTGGAGATCCTATGGACAGTCTAATCCATAAAATGGCAACAGTTGTGCTACTGTTTGGGTCAGGTATCACCAAGGCAGTGTCATATTGGGATCTTGTCCCCTCAGTAAATGCAGTTGCAGTGACAAGCATTTGCCTATGGTAAAAAAGTAGAATTCGCAGGTGAAACTGTTCATCTGGCTACTACTGGTACTACCGTTAAGTTAGGTTTTATACTGAGCAACGTATGTATTGGTATAGTGATTCCTGAGGCTACTGATTCATGGTTCCAACCAGGAGAAGCCAGTAGGAACCGTTTGAAGAATTTTAATGGAGTCTTATGGAATTTCCACTAGGAACAAGACTCTCATAGGTTTGTTTTAAGCACCTCTGCTACTCAAAGATGTCCAGCCATTTCACTAAGTAGAAGTGTGCAATGATTGGATGCCAACAATAAGAGCGACTCATTGAGAATACACACACAGTTTTAACATTTCAAACTACTGTTAACATTTTATGAAAGGACGTCTCCAACAACTGGAAACAGAACCAAAGGGTATCAATCAAAGATGTCAAGATGCCAGTCATTTAGATTAGCTAGGCATGTAATTTGAGGAAGTTATCATGTGTTTCTGACAAACTTTAAATGTTGTGGGAACTGTCTGAAGTTCAGTCTGATAACTATGGGTTTGAATCTCCCTTCACTTTCATCGGCTTTACACCAATGTATTTCCACTGATTTCAACAGTTATTCCTGATTTACCCCAGTGTAACAGAGGAGAATCAGCCCAAAGATGTTTTTGCTACTCACAGCGACCAGGAATAACAATTCCTATTTTTACATTTCTCTGTATTGCAAACATAATGAACAGCAAAGTGCTCCAGTTAGGCAGATAGAAGTCATTTTTCAATATTTCTAATCACAGTTTGTATAAACTTTATGCATGAGGTATGAGTAATTGCTTTGAAATACACGACAGCACATTAGTCAAACAAATGCAAAATCAGGTTTCACAATCTACATCCCTTGATTTAGATAAACCCTAAACTACCCAAAGTTCCTAACTTTACTAGTCTATCTCATTACACCTCACACATCTGAAAAAGAACTGTTGCAACACATGTTTGTCAGAAATCTCTATCTAGCAGAAATTATCCCTGGCCTTCTAAGCTACGTAGATTGCAAAAAATGGTGGTGCAGACAGCTAATGTATTCCCAAAGCAGATCAGCTCCCACTCAGCCATAAACAGAAAGAAGGAGCATAGCTGCTTACAGAATGGCCTGACTCCTGTCTACAGTTAATCCATATCCTTCGTCTTTCCTTATCCTCCTTTCCCGCTCTCTCACAAGGGTCATGAAACCTGCAGGAGGTAATACCTTGACTCAGTGCAAGGAGAAGAAATCTCTTACACGCTGCCCAAATCAGTGGATAGGAAATAACTCATGCCTCAGGATAGGGCATTGCAAGGGTCTTAGTGACCATGTTCAATGACGCTCCAACCTGATAACATTCCTATAAGCCTGAATACATGTAACAGTCAAGCTAAATTCAATCCCTTATTCTGTTCTGGAGGAAGGGGTAGAATTGAACGGCTGTAGAAGTTCAGCACCTACATTGCTGATCAATGCCAAGTGGTAAGTACAGTGCTTACCATTAAAAGGTCAGCATTTGTCCATCTGCTGATAGCACAGTTCTTCTGCTGTAATTAGAATGCAAAATAACCAATGCAAAATAACTGTGTGGAGTCTCTTGGCAAATATTGGCTTTCTAAAAGCTGCCACTCTAAGCATCCCACTGGAATATGGTGCAACCTCCATAGCCATGTACTTTGGTAGGCTCATCAAGCGCCTGCAGGTCAGTTGTCACAACAATTTTAGTTGCACAGTGCCCCCAAGTTTTAATTAATCCTGTATACAGTATAAATACTGAAAGAAATATGTATGAAAAATTAATTAAGTGATCTATGCAGCTCTGATTTCTCAATTAGTACTTACCATGCCGGAAAATTACATTATACCACTTTGAGCTACATAAAGGAGCATGGGACTTCATTTTTTCCCCTATGTATTTATTATTTTTGATGTGTGTTTGCTAGCATTGGCCTGGTTCACCTCCTGGAACTCCAGTCTTTGGAAAGAAGGGCCATGCACCCATCCACCATGACTCCTGGCTGCATGCAGAAGGGAGTTCTTTTTCCAGCAGATTTTGGTAGGAACTGTAGCCTTTACATTTTGCAAGGCCTTCCTCAACCTTTCCAAGAGCAAGGCTTCACAACCACACAGAACTTTGCTCTCTCCTTTGGGTTTTTCCATGAAAGGACTTGATCTGGCCCAGTCTTTTATAAGAATAGCTGTTTTTTTGGTTAAGATAGTATGGAATTTGGGGCCAAATTCACAAAAGACCGCACACTTCCTTAGCAACTAAACAAAGTATCCAGATTTTCAAAAGTGCTCCGCACTCAGTAGCTCCTGTTGTTACAAGTGGAAGCAGCTGGGAGCTGAAAACTTCTCAAAATCTGTCCCTCTGTGCTTTCCAAATGAAAAGGAGAATTAGCACAGTAAACATATTGCCTTGCCTAAATGAAAAAAGGTGGAAATTAAAAAGAAAGTGAACAAGCAACTGGGAAGAAAAATTTTAATGTTTAAAGGGTTGTCCGTTTCTTTTCTTAATCTTCCTTTAAAAATATAAATGAGTTTGGTGCTCAAATTAGTCTTATAGTCCTGGAGATGAAAGCACAAACAGGAGCAGTGCAAATTCCCACAAAGTCCCTCAGTCCTGACCTAGAAGAACAACCTGTAAGAAAGATAGTGAAGAAAGATAGTGTAGTTTTGTCTCCATTTTCATTATAAACCTCTCTACTGAGATTGCCAAAAAGGGGGCAGAGGGTGGCGCTAATCAATACCAATTGTGGTGATTTTTTTTTAATGATGAGAGCTGTCCAAGAGAAACTGAACTAACACAGCCAGCTACTTTAGCAATACGTGCCAGAGAACTTCATAAATACATTAAAATATAAACATGTTCGTTTCACACAAGCCACTGAACAGTGTCAGATCATAGTGACTTCTGGTTTCTACCAAGCTGAGCTGGATTCAAACCAGTAACCTACTAGTGAATAGTTTCATATCCCATTAGCAATGTCCTGAGACATCCAGGCCTCCATTTTGGTCAGTTACTTGAATATTTTAATATTTGTTATACACATTTTTTTCTTTGTTCACAAGAGTAATAAAATAGCCTGAAGCCATACTACCTTGTGTTGTGAGTTGAGAGGACAAAAGCAAAGCAGTGAGGCCTGGGGGAGTTCTAAAGAAACCTACATGCTGCAGGAAAAGGTGTTGGTGATAAATAGGTGGCACTCTTCCTTTTGAGTCAGTACTGACCCAATTCACTTACACAGCCTGAAAAGACACTCGTGGAGGTGTCATCTTTGAGATGAGAAGTAAAGTCCAGGTCCTGATCATGAGTGGCCATTAAATCCACAATTCAGGAAAGCCTCTCTAATCGGGAAAAATAAAATCAATCGGATTAAAGCAAGTGCTTTGGTGCTTTTCTGAAAGAGGGTGTATAAGAGTAAGGGTGTTAACCCTGGTGTCCTGGACAAATTCGAAGTTTGATAATTATATTCTGCCTCTCTATGCACTTCAGCTGGAAAAGATAATCTTCATTTTCATTTTCTGTCCCGAAATGTTGCTGTGGGCAGTTAAACAGTTACATGCCAGCGATGGCTGAATTTCAGAGGTGGATGAACTCTTCTCCCTGCATAGGTTGTGCATCAGTTTGCTAAATTTGCAAAGTGCTTTGGGATTTTTGAGGCTGAAAAAGTGAGCATAGAAGTAAGATGATTATCAGAAAGAGACTTTTTGTTTCCAAAGAGGAATGATCCTCCTTCACCCAGAATAAAGACACAAAATGAAATGGGACAAATGGAAATGCTTGCTGAAATCCAATTTGGCACCATTTCATATAACATTTAAGCAAATTTGCTTGAAGAGATTTTAGGCTCAATCTTACTTTTATTAAATAGGTTGTTCACATCTTATATTTTACTTTGGACTTGGACCTGTTCCTGCTGAAGTCAACTGCAAAAATCCCATTGACTTTAGCTGGAGCTGGATCCATCCTTTACTTTGAAATATCACATTTAAAATCCAAAGAAAGTGTTACACTCAGATTTTGTGGTTAATATTCATCAGGTTAATATGCTAAAAAGAGCTTAGCAGGGAATATTATTAATGAGCAAAATAAGGTTGCTGCTTCTGGGCTGAGGTCACTTACAAAGAATGTACAAATGAAAATAAGGTTGTCTTTTATTTACTTAACTATCTTCTTACATTGAATTCCTTTGGCAACATGTCTTTAAACATTTAAAACCCTGTTTACAAGAAGGCTCTGAAAGTAGCTTCAAACCATTATATCCCTAATTGAATTCCCCAGGAGTCCAGTAAACTCAGAGGAATAAAGAAAGAAATCATAACATTTGCTAAATCATCTCAAAACATATTTCACTGCAAAGGTTATGTGACCTGTTACAAGTCTGAATGATAATTGGGATTGAACTACTGAAACCTTTATTATTCAGATTGAAATCAAACAGAAAGTTGCCCGTTAGAAGTATGCTAATTAAATTATACCTGCCTTTTGCTTTTATTGCTAATTAAGGGTAAGAATTTTTGCATAAAAGACAAGTATGTGTACATGCTGCAGATAAGACATGCAATAAAAGAAGTATTAAGATTCAGGGTATGCCAAATGCAAATTGGTAGGCAAGTGGGTCAATAAATTCAGAGCAGTTGATTTTGTGGGCTACAGAAGTGAAATTAATATGGGGCTCAGTAACCAATCTTCCAATTATCCCCTTTAAACTCGGAAGATATTTTCAGCTAGACTTTCAAAACTTCAAATTATTTTCAAGCAGCCAGTCCTTTTGTGTAACATCATCTGTATCAGACAGATCACAAGAGAAGTCTCAGTAAATATCTGAACATGTTAAATAGCTTCATATCCCTGTCAACTTACCTGGCTTGTAAGTTATTCCTGGGGGGAAGAGGAATCCCTGCTGGGCTGCAGCAGCCGCTGCCAATGTCCTCTGGTCGTGTGGAAAAATTGGGATCATGAGCGGAGGCATGTGACCCTGAACCTGCTAAACAAAAGAGAGCCTCTGATCAGAAAGAGCACAAATTTATCTTGACAGGTATTTCTCCAGCACTGATAGTGTACTTGTGTTCACACAGCCCCACAGAACCTTAATGTAATCCTCACCAATTTCACATTATCACATCAAAGCCCGCCCCCCAACATTGTTTTCCCTGAGTGTCAAAAGTGTAACAGTCTCTGTGCACTGCACTTTATCCTGCTTCTTGCTGATTTTTTTTATTATTCCTTGTGTTTACATTTCATTGCACAAAAAGAAACCAACATTTTAATATACTATAGATTCATATTCAGAAAATAAAAAAGTGGCCTACGTTTGTATTAGTCTTTCAAATTTTTATTTCTCTTTGGGAGCTTAGAAATCACAGTGATAAACCCTTTAAAGGCAGCCTAATATCTAAAGAGCTATTTTAATCTTCATATTTTAATATATTTAAGGTAGGTAATTTTATTTCAGAGATCTTACGCTATTGTACTGCTAGTATATATGCCAGCAGTTCAGGTAAGTTATTTCAAAATCTCACCACAGTATGTTAGTCATCTAGACAACACCCCATCTCTTAAGATTTAAAGCTACAACATCTTGGCTCCCAATTAAACTAATATCCTTCACCATACACACCTCGCTGTAACATATAAATTGCTTGTCTGTCTAAGCAGTTTTACAGCTTTATGCACTATCATGGAGCTCAGTAATTATGGAGTTGTATTCAGAGAGCATTTCAGAATAAATTCTACTATATCAAATTGCATTTGACCTTAATAAATGTATCAAAGAGCGCAAACATGCAAAAGCAGAAAATTCTTCACCTTATATCAGCATTTGTATTCGACATATAGAAAGTGAGAGATGTGACATTAACATGTCTGTTAAATTCACATTTTAATTTCCTGGTTTCTTTATTTATGCTATACATATATCAGAGACACTGGATGGGATCACATGGAGTTTTTGTCTATCCCCCAAGCCCCAACAGTACTGAAGGCTTTGATTACAGCATTTTTCTGATTAGTAACAAAGTAAACACATAACGGCTTAAATATCAAAACTAGGAAGTGTAGAAAGGCATTATTTTTCCAGTCAGAAAGAATTTTTGCCCTCTTATCCTGCCATAAATGGGTGGCATTAAATACTATTAAAAAGTTAAACTAAACTTCAAGTGATTTCTTTTCATTTTAATTCCTAAAAACTTTGTTTTTGGTCAAATCCCATATGTTGACCTATGACATTGTTTAAACATTGCCAAATTTTCTTGTCATATTCCTTTCCTTTCACAACCACTGATGCAGTGCAGAAACGCTACTGTGTGTCTATGAGGGTTAATTTACCAACAACTCTTCTCTGGGGAAAGCCCTAAGATGTAGGTTAATAAAGGTCACTCAAAAAATAAACACTTTACAGTATTTTTCTGAATCCATTTCTCAGGAAAATCAACTTATAATAAAAAGGTCTTTGTGCAATTACTGCCATGGCACTGGGGCGTGAAAGAAACCAGCTTTGAGCAGCTATTTCTTTCATTTTAGCTGAGGTAAGCCTGGTTGTGAATGTTAGCTATGAGCTTAACTTGGTTAAATGGGAGTTGATCCCCAGGTGACCAGTACCAGCCTTTAACTTCTGATTTAACAGTGCTAATTTTGTGTAGGATGCTAGTGCATACTGGCTCAGAACGTACGCAACAAGTGAAAACAATATCAGTGTCTGACGGGGAATACAACTGCAGCATCTGGAAAGCATTTAACACAATGTGTTCTACAATCACTTACAGTACTTTCCAAGTAGATACTAATCAAAATGATCCAGGCTCTGTGATAGCTCCCTCCCAGTCACCAGTAGCAGAAAGTCTCCCCAGGGTGTTGCAAGAGTGTAAGGTGCCCACAAACTCCTCTCCACCAGAGGGCTTCAGGGTGCCAGCACAGGGCCAAAAGACGAGAGCATTGACCAGGGTGGGGATCGGGGTTAGAGCATGCATTGATTCAGCACATCCACTAGGCAGCCTCTGTCGGTGGGGTCCTACGGAGCCGGGGGGGGAAGGGGGTGGCTGGCTAGATTTAAGCTTCTCTCCCCTAATGGAGAGCAAATGCACATGCTCACTTATCAGGGACAGCAGAAGTCTGGAAGTCATGTCCAATGGGTTTTATTTGCAGATCTGTCAATGACTTGCTAAATTACCTTAGATAAGCTACTTAGGCCAATATTTTCTAAAGTGACCAATAACTTTTGGGTGCTTCACTCTTTGGGTGCACTATTTAGAACATCCTGTTATCTGAAGTTGAGCACCCAAAAACTGGGGCACCCAAAATTAGTCTTTCACTGAGCCTCACCATGCCTTACTATCACTTTTTACCACAAAACCTACTTCACAGCAAGCAAGAGAAATTCAAGTAATAAGAGCCCAATACTGCTCCCCCCCACTATTGATTTCAATGGGAATTTTCTTTCTGAGATGGATTGGGCTCCAAATATTTTTAAATATTTTTGAGATGCCCCAAATGCAAAGGACTAGATAACTATAAATTATTATCATTGTATGCTCTGGCTATCCTTTATAATCATTACATAAAATATTCCTTGAATACTGGCCTGATCATCAGCCAGTGTCAATCAGCATAGCTCCATTAACTTTAATGGTTTACATCAAGATTGTTCGTCTCATGTGGACTGAAAAGTGTTTACTGAATGGCAAAAATATCCCATATTTCACTTAGGACACATATCAAACACTATTTCTGAGAAAACTCCATGGTCTTCCCTTTATACCACAACATTTACAAACTGTGCTCTTGCCTGTTTTCTAGACATCCCGAGACTTCTTAACTCTCTTGTACCTAAATCTAATGGTGCTGGTTATGCAAACATTCAGGGATGGTTTCACCAAGAATTATTTTACAAATAGTTGTCATTATGCTTAACAGACATCAGCTGTAAAGCACAGATGAATATTAACGATATAGTGGATACACTGTGATGACTGATCAATTAGTTGTTATAGAACTAAAGAGTAAGCCAAAAAAAATACACGCTATACTCCTAGTGCCTTTCAAGTATGTTTGTTTGTTTTTGGGTGGGGAGAGAGGGTGGGATAGTGTACGTCATAAAATTAGCTACATTCCTAGAAATTTTAATTGTGAGACTGTTCTTCAGGTATTTTTAAAAACCAAGACAGCAGCAGATGCATGAAAAACAAACTCTGGCTCTTCCCATTCGTAAAAATTGCATATTGTTGTATCGACACTTTCCTCTTTTGTCTCTTCTGTGCTAAGTTGTTGATGATGCCATTTTTTGCCATCTGCCCTAGAGCTTCATTAAAGATACATGAATGGACTAACTGGCCTGATATCTTGTGAGGAACAGGTGCTATTGTTTGTCCCCAAAGGCTTGTACTAAAGATCTGGCTCAAAATACTTGAGAAAGAGCATCTGCAGCAGTCAGTCAGAGAGTAACTTGGCAGGGATCTTGCTATGTGCTAATATACAAACAGAGTAACACTCAGGGGGACTAATTTTCTCTTTCATGAAGATTATTTAACTTTTTTGTGATGGGCAATAAATGTTTGTATCTGAACAATTCTGTTTAATGTCTTTCGCTGAGCTGTATAAGTGAATCGGATGGGTCCTGAAAGCAATTCTTTTCAATATTTTGATCAAGAGAAATAAAACATGGATACACTTCAGTTTTCAAAGTAACCTTAAATAAAGATAATTTCTAAGGAACAATAACTCAAGCAATCTGTCTATACTGACTTGTTTCTCTATGACAATTTTAAGTCTGTATTTGTCTGTAATAAATGGAGTACATTTTATTAAATATCTGAAGCCACCAAGTTATAGAAATATTAGCCAGTACCATACCATGATTTTAATGTATCACACAACTCTTATAATTCTTGGGAATAGCTAATAATATTAACTAGTGTGAGGTCAGGAAGCAACCTTGGATGGAAACAACCTTGATTTGCTCAAGAATCAACAGTGAATTTAGTTCTCCCTGGAAGAGTAAGGGTTGGTGACTAACATGATAAAGAGGGCCATGCTTTGTATTGTCCCATGGAGTGATAGGAATACCAGTCACAGAAGAAGCTGGCTACTACAATCCTCTAAGCTACAGAGTCATTGATGCTTAGTGTTGTGCACAGAAGGAGAAAGCCAAGGATTACAAAAGGGACATGGCATGAAAGAATAATTGCTTGAGTGAAAATTCTCTGCCCTTCTTGAATAAGGAACCAAGCATGTTTCATGAGAGCTGAGAAGCAATTTGTGCTCTAAGCTAAAAACAAAAAACATGTCTGAACACATACAAATCAAGTTTATTTCTACTCAGTTTGTTAGTCAAGAACTGGATTGGAAACTGTATTCTGGAAAACTTTTGCTAACTGCTAGAAGATGAGATGCTTATTTGGATGCTTATTATAGCCGTTATGCCTCCTCCATCAGCAGAAAGGAAAGATGCTATTTTGTACAATAAAAGCACCTCATCAAGTAATATTAGATTCACAAAATAAAGGGTATTCAGAGACGAGCATGACCTCCTCCTTTTACAAACATCTTAATTTACCCTATGGTGCCTACATTTTGCAGTTTGTATAGTACATAAGATCACAGACTTTGGTAAGGCCTCTCAAACTATACAATGGAATACAATGACTAAGCATAACCATGTATGTTAACCTTAAGACGGGGGCTTTCAAACTTCATTACACCGTGACCCCCTTCTGACAACAAAAATTACTACACAACCCCAGGAAGGGGGACTGAAGCCTGAGCCCACCCGAGCCCCACTACCCTGGGTGGCGGGGGAGGGGGACAAAGCACAATCCTCACCGCTCCAGGTGGGGGCATGGGGGACAAAGCTGAAACCCAAGGGCTTCAGCCCCAGGCAGGGGGCCTGTAACCTGAGCCCCGCCGCCTAATGCTGAAGCCCTTGAGCTTCAGCTTAGGCCCTGGGCGGGGGTCTCAGGGTTCAGCTCCAGGCCCAAGCAAGTCTAAACCAGCCCTGGTGACCCCATTAAAATGGGGTCTCGACCCATAATTTGAGAACTGCTGCCTTAAAATAACCTATCTTTTACAGAACCTTCTCCAGTTACAAACCCTCTCCATGCGATGTACATTTCTTTGGGCTTCATGCTCCCCTCTACATCCATGCTTGAAACAGAGCCTCCACCTGTAGAACCTCCACCTGCAGAAAGGGGTAGAGTCATCTTCATGGCTTCCTGTCCCTTTCTCCCCATCTCTGTGGAAGCCTCTGTAAAAGGGAGCTTCATAGTCACCAAATTTGGAGAGGATTGTGGTAGAGGGATTGGGAATTCCAGATTCTTATTTTCATTCTCCCCAAACCTGCTGGAGAAACCCGCAAAAATGAATTCTGTGATCTTTACTGCTATGTACTATCTTCATCATGGAGCCTTCCCCTTTGGGAGGTGGACACAGAACATAGCTTCCAGAAGCCAGGGGGAGGTGGTGGAGACATTCATGCACACTACTCTTACCTCTGGTTGACTGCAGGTATCTTTTGGTTAAGGGAGCACAGACTTCTGCAGTGGAAACAAGCCCCTCCCTACCTAGCAGTAGAATTCCTAACAAACTCCTCAAGCTGAAATTTGCCCAGTTTCCCCTCCCCTGCATGGCTTATTTCAGCGAAGGGGAGAATAAAGTTCCATGTTTTTTTCTCATTTCTCATCATAATCTTCACATTATTTTATCCTTTATAGTTGTTCAATTTCCTTTGCTTTTCACTCGTACGGGACACTGTCATGGAGTAAACAATGCTCTAATTGTCTACAATAACCAAGCATCATTCTTTTTAACCATTTTTCCTGTCATTATAATCTTTAGGCCAGATCTCTCTCTGGTGCAAATCACCATAACACCATTGAACACAATGGAGCTGCACCAATTAATGCCAGCTGAGAATCTGACCTTTGAAATGTACTGTAACATAATATTTGCCTTCAGTATAGGATTTGCACTACTCGCTGAACTTGGAATGGAGAATACAGAAAACAATTATGTGACTTTACCTACAGTAAGAGACAAATGTCAAGGATGGTGCCCACTGCATGCAATACTAATAATGAGTTAGAATCCAAAGTCCAATTAATACAAATAAGACCATACAATTAGACCAGGAACACAATTTTTAAAGTATCATCCCGATCTTTTACCCAATTAAGGCCATACTGCATGGGGGAGGGGGAGGTATTTGAGCTACTTGAATAACTGAAAAATGTATTTCCATTAAAATAATAAATACTGCACGTGATTTGTCTGCTAAACGGTCTATGAGTAATTTGCGAAAACACACATAAATAGGGAAACCATAACTTTATTTTGCACACATCTAGCTTCCTTAATAGGATGAGTTTTCAAAATGCTTTAGTTTCTTATTCATGTACCAGAACAACTCCCCAGGTAATGGCAGCACACCAAGCAAAAATATGCAACTTCAAAATTTCCAAAATATGTATTTACATGATAGAACATAATAACCCCATCCATCAAGTCAATATTATAAGTTTTTAAAGCCCCCTTTAGATTTACTTATATGAGAGGTCTTAATAGCACTAACAGAGCTGTTAGTGTCCATCGTGTTAGTAAAACATGTTTTTAAATTCCATGTATACTGTATATATTTACCTAATCTGCATTTTCAAAAGTCTGTATATGACAGAAAAGGGCCATTATATCTATGCTACAATTTCAGTTCTCATTTCTTTTGATAACTGATACTTTTCTTATTTTTTTTAAAAGGAAAGAAATTGAAGAGGTGTTGTAAATTCATTCATATATTTCAATGAGATTAATTTGGTGCTTATGCAAATAACTGAACAACAATACTGCTGCCTTGAGCGTGGTATGGCATAAGCAGAGAGGCACTTACCCTATGAACACTCATGTACGTGGAAGTCAATGGGACTACTCATGTGCTTAAAATTAACCATGCACATGTTTGCAGGGTGGGGCCAATGTTTTCTCTGTGCAGCTCTGCTAATGCCCCACAATAATAAACTGCAACAAAATCAAACTACCGTCAGATCTTGGTCTCAAGGACTGCCTACTATGTTTAACTACACAAAAGTACTGTGATGAGCAGAAAGGTCTATTAGGTATTCATTGGTATCCTCCAGTTACTTTGTGCCACTCTGGTGATGCAAAATAGTTGTATTGACCAATTATAATGGGTTTATGGCTACTTCATATCAACAGAGTAGTGCAAAGTAGCCAGAGTACACTGGGAAATCTGACCTCAGAATTTTCACTTCTGACCCCTCCAGAGTCTGGATTAATATCTTCTTTGAATTAATGCTACTCAACATCTAGCCTTCCAAAATGTAAAGTTAAAGTATGATCATAGGACCCAATTCTTCAGACGTTTATATGAGCAGTCCCTACTCACATGAATGTGGCTACATAAGTAAGGACTACTCTTGTGAGGCGGGACTGTAGAAATAGGCTCAAATAGATGAAAGTGACTTTGTAAATATGATACCCTACTCATCAAATTTGCTAGCTGTGCATCAGATCTACTGGCGTAAATGAAAAATAAATTTCCTTTCCTTTTCACTCCTGTTAGAATCAAAGAACTACAGGAGAGAGAGGTGGATTCTATTCTAGCTCATGTAACATCAGTTGAATTGTTCAATACATTCTAAATGAAGAAATGTTCCTCTTGTGATGATGCATGATCGACAAAGAACGCAGTTTGATAATCAGATCCCAGGTTGATTTTATATGCTTAGCTATTAGGAAAAGATCTTGCAAACTTGTAAAGTAAGAAAATTTAATGTGGAAGCCATTAAGAAAAATAAATATAGTTACTGAATTTTTAGGCCAACCCTGACTGATCTTTGCCAGAGATTAATTATGAACTGAAGGTTTAAATTCTTGTGGGATTCCATGGACATTGTATGAAAAGTCTGCATTATTCAGCCACAATGATACACCGAGGCAGTGTCATTCGTAATTCCAAATCTTTTTTCTTTTGATAGTTAGTTATATGTGCTGAACTTAATTGTCACATATTTGGGGAATCAAATGGGGAGCGACAGAAAAAGTGCCACTGAATGCAAGGAAGTAGGTTTTTTTAAGTAACATCTATCATTGCATTTCCATTAGCTTCCTGTTGTAGTGCCCAATTTGTGCCCAGCTATGTGGATATAGTGTATGTGGAAATGCAGATGTCATTTGAAGATGACTTTATCAAGTTAAAACTATGATAAATGGTAATTAAATTGTTTAAATTGTCCATATTTTAAGAAACTCTCACTAGGAGGGAAGGAGAACATCTCTGCTATAAAGAAATTAATAAAACATGTTATGCAAAAGTGAATTTATAGTTCATTTGGAATTAGAGATCTACCACCTTTTCAATCCATATAAATGCATAATCTTGTCAATTAAATATTATTGTTAAGGTCTAGTAGTATGTTAAAATCACTTTAAAGTGCAACTAAGGAAAATTCATGTGTGTTTATTACTCCTTAAGGGTCTATTAGTGGGTATTTTATTCAGATTCGGGTTGTAAAATCTGCATAAACTCAGCATATTGTTATCCCCATGTGTGCATTTGTTTGGTTAAAGCATAACAGCAAATCTCAATTTCTGCAACTTCTGGAAAAGTCAAGAGAACTAAAACAGTCTTAATTTTAATCAGATACAAACAGTTATCACTAAAGAAGTGAAGAGTTGACTATTATGCAAATTGTCACAGTTAGTGGTCACCAAGCCATCACAGAAGACTGAGCAAGTCAATTATTTCAGATATTTCCAAAGACTAGTGAAGATGTATGTTTCTCATTTCCTCCTCATCTTATTTTCATAGAAATGTGAAAATATTAGTCAATGAACTTAGATTTTTTTTTAACAGAAACACTATAACCTGAGCTGAAATCCAACATAAATTATGACTTTATCAGGTTTTCTTAATGTTTTTAATGGTAATACCAAAATGTGCAAATTTTGGACTACATTCAAATCTCAAGTTGACGAAATAATTTAGTACACAAGTTCTTTTAAACTTTGCAGTTCGTATTAGCATTTCAACTTTGTTCTCCTAAATCCTCTCTCTGATACAGGGTTCATTCTCTAACAATGGCCATCTACCGGATATTAAAATAAATTCCATCACTAGGAAAGTTTAGAATGTGCAGCATGAGAAAATATCTAACACCACTGACCCCTCCTATATAACAGATTCCCCTTCGCTACATATAAGCTAACTGCTCCAGAAAACATGACAGAGAAAGCCAATGGATTTTTTTCCAATGTATATGACAAACCCCAGGTAATAATAAGAGTTATACAAGAGAAGAATAGATACTTAAGTATAATTTTAAAAGTAACATAAATTCAGGATGAAATTCTGGTTAGTATTAAAAATGTATACAAGCCCAAATGTATTACCCAAGAGACAGGCAAAGCTGCATTCTCAGTCTCTGGAACATACGCCCGATTTATGTGTATTTTTTAAAAACAGTAAATAAAGGAAAATAACTTGGATAAATCACAGACAAGGTTATGGAATGTTAGGATTGAGACACAATTATCATAGGCAGTTAGGTGAGAGTAATGCAAAACCTCCTGCATCTGGAGATCAAAGTCAACTTTGGATACTGATCACATGCAAAAATTAGTTTTCTGGTGTCTCTTCCTGGTACCCTGCATAACCTATCTGACCATCTTTGCTCAAAAGACGCCCGAAGACTGAAATAACATGTACGTGTTCAAATTAGGATTGAGGTGGATTGGCACTGCAAGGTGCAAAATAACAATTATAGTTTCGGTGTTAAGAAATCAGAGTTCCTAACTCGCAATCACAAACTCAGATCATGCCTCTTTCATATACAAGCTATGTTTGGTCCAGGTCAGTGCTAATGGTTCTTCACTTTCCAGACCACTTAAGATACTTGATAAAAATATTTTATTATTGCTCCCTCTCACACTAAAATGTTATGTAGTATTGTCTGGTTTTGTACTGTTTGGTTTTACAGCTTTGACTAGTTGTAAAATTGCGTAATTTCATAATTCCGTTGGAAATCCCTGGAAGCTTGCAGTTTTTCAAAATATATCGAAACTGTAAACATTTACCTTTTGTACTTTTCATTGTCCGTTTCTTTATGAAAATTAATTTAAAGAGAGCGAGAGAGAAGAAAATAATTAGGAAATAAGGTAAAATCTAAGAAATTCACATTTAACACAGGCACTTGGTAGCCCACCATGTTTTGTGTGTTGCAGCCAGTGCCAGGGATACATCTCCAACACGAATCCACATCATGGTGCCTTTTCTTGAGAGCAGTATGATGTTGAAGGAGGAGCATAAGCCTTCACTTTGAATTTCCTGGCTTTCACCAGTTTTTGTCACAACTTCAATGTTATTTAAAGATAGCCCTCAGATTGTGAATAGACTTTTGCTACAAGTCCCATGGTCCCATCCCTACTGGTGTGGCATTGTTTTCAAAGTCATAGATATTTTCTTCAGTTCCTCATGACAATCAGCCAGAATCAATAACCCAAAGCTCTGATTCGATTCACTTTCACTCTGCCTGACTAAACAATTCCTTTACAACTGTATCGTGAGTGTAGTTTCTATGATGAAATACACAGGCAAATCTACATAGAATTATCGGTCAATAACAATGGACCTTTGTCCAGCTGTGACTATTTCCCGCCCCCCCCTATAGCCAGGCCTTATCTGCTCAGGAAATGCCTGTTTTAACTGACAGGTAGGAGATTAAATCTACAGCTGCCGAAACACAATCTCCGCTCTGTTAGATAGGCTTTCATTGCAAAGCACTACAAACACATAATTTGTTTATGTTGTACCAGCAATCTTTGACAAAGCAGACTGTCTAGCTGAGACAAATGTGGTTAAACCCATTTATTGTATTATTTCTGCTACACAGAACAAGCTCTTAAAATGTAGAAACTAGACAAGGCACAAAGCTCTAGCTGTCTAAAGAAATCAAGAATAGATGACTTCTTGTTACACGAGCACCCTTTACACAGTAAAGCATGCTCTCTCCTGGAAAACATCCACTGCGATTTCTTTCTCTCTCTTTTTTTATTTTATTTTTTTTAGTGGGTGGTTCAATGACATTTATATTTTCAGGTTTTAAAGCTTCTTCTTTCTCCCATAGCACCAATAGATATAAAATAAACAAGTCAATCAATGGAAGCCTTAAGATTCAAGAAACCAGAGAATATTTTGCAAGGACTACTTTGCAAAACAAGAATGAATTTTCCAGACGCATGGGGTCTCATCCTGCAGTGTAATTTTTGTTACACTTTTTGCTTAATTTTAAAATAATATTGGTTGCTAATTATTTAAAATAAAAGGTACAGTGAATAAGGGAACAAAGCATTTATAAATTTGATTTTCCAGATTGAACATTACATTTTTCCCAATTAAAAGTCTTCAAAAGAAAACATTTTTTTAGCTCTAGTTCCTCATGGCCATGTATTACTTTTCTCTAAGTCTCTCTGACAAGAACTAAGTCAGCATCTACTGACTAATTTGGTAAGGGCCACATCAAGCCTCAGAGGATCCTCAGGAACCCTTACAAACATAAGCAGACATACACACACCCTCCTGAGGGGAGAATTGGTCCTGCATCAATCTCTGCTTTCTATATTTAAGACTCTATTCTCCAGCTGATGTCCGTGAGTAACTCCAGTTAACTTTATCAGGAGTCTCATGCACAAATCGACTGGAGAGATGCACTCAGTGATTGGCTTGTTAAACAATTTCTTTGTGAAATTCAGACAGAGACATTTCCCAGGTATTTGAACAATAGACATTCAATAAGGAAGGTTTAGTCAATAAGAGGATTGTCACTATAATGGTTAATCTGAACTATGAGGAATCAAAATACAAAATGTGTTCAACATTTAAAAGTTTTATCATTAAAGTTATTTCTACCACCCCACACCTCTCTCAGAGCATTCTTCTATGTACTCTTTTGCAATCTGTTAGTGTTCTTTATATATTTTTTTCATTTAATCTTAATCGATTTGCAACATTCATCTCTGGATTTGAGGGGAAGTGGTTCAGAGCTAGCACAGAAGCTGCCACTCAAAACATTCAGTTTGGCATAAAATTAAAAAAATATGCAATAAACTGGCTAAATCCACAGGGAATCCCTCAAACAGCATGGATAATGAGTGGAATCCATAACAGACATAAACAAACCCAGAAAGATGTCTGGGGCCAACATCATTATGTAAGATATATGCCCAAGATATATGGACATATATTTGAATGTTCAACTTCAAACTCAGGCTCTATTAGATTGATTCGATCTCAGCATGGGGTTGTTAATAAACAAACCTTGCCTTTGGAAAATATTTGGGACTGGAATTATGTATTATGCCCCAACCATTTAAAACATGCGGTACCGAGATGCACTCTTACTTTAATACTTTGTTAAGGCAAGACTGTAAAGAAAATTAGAAATCCACTTTCCTAGGAAACAGATCCAATTTTCAGGTTAAGCGTCACAACTTTTAAAGCAGCTATTATCCAAAACTATATTTCATTCTATGCACTGGGGCATTTGACAATATTTCACATTAAAAATTAGAGACCAGTTTGAGTCTTCAGGCTTTGGCTCACACTTCCCATGTTACCCATATTCTCTTAAAGGATGCAACAATAACATTAACAAGTCTTTTTGGTAATTATTAATTTCACTGTAGAAGAGCTTCTTTGCTATGGTTGGCTAGTTTAAAAAAAAGCATTATGCTCACCTCAGGGTACAGCATTAGCCTGCATATTTGCTCTTTTCCTTTTTTCCAGGTTTTGTTTAAAAATTCTTCTTAAACCTGGATATTAATCACTGCTCTGAGAGTGAAAGAATTTGCAGGAGTAGCTGAAGTGCCACTTTTTTTTCAAAGTAGGAACTAGTTAGTACTGGCTTTTTTCTCTAACATTGAAACAGGGAAAAATGAAAGATTTAAAGAAAGGAAAGGAGAAAAAATTAATTAAGAGAACAAGAATGAGGGCTGGCCTGGAGGAACAATCAAAGTCCAACATGTCATCAGCTCACAAATCGAAGTTCTAGTCTTGGGCTAAACTAGCAGGGGATGAGAACAGCCAACATGCTCAGCCCTGAATAAGAGGAAGCCTCGTGAGTGGGCACATCATGCTAAACCAGGAGCTGCAATGATAGAATCCAGAGGGAGCCAGATCCAGAAGAATGTGTTACCTGATTAATTGTTTTTAAGGATAGCAATAAAGCAAGAAATTGCAGGGCAGAATCTTAAGAGATATGCCCTGCAATTCATGCATGCACAAGACAAGGAGAAGACAAACAGCACCTCTCTTGGCTGGTTCAATTCTAAGGAAATCACACTCACCTTAACATGCTGCTGTAAATTACTGTGCTCTGTGCAGGAGGCTCAGTTCTACAGTGACGGTGAAGTTCCTTCTACCTTTTAAGTATGAAACACCCTTTTTCTTTTGTTGTGTCTGAATTTCCCAAACACTAGGGACTCTAGATTTTTTTTTGAGAAGTGAAGTAGAGAATGAAAAGGGTAAGATGTTTAAAAGGGCAGGTAAGTTACAGGGAATGCCCTTACCCTGCTTCTCAATATTTCTTATCTTTTCATTCATTTTAATCATTCTATGCCAAAGCTGTTGAATCCTGATGAGAGACAACTCATGGTACTCTCCCAGTGCTCTTGGATCTATCCTCCAGCACTCTTTCCTTGTTGCATTCCCATGCAGTCACTGTTTGAGTTTCTAGGACACACAAAGCCTTACTAGCACTTAACCTTATTTTGGAGAGACCAAAGAAGGCAGTTTGGGATTGATTCATTTCATGATTTCTCTGCTGAAAGGAGAAATAAGAACGCCAGCTGTAACAGTAGTGCTTTCTGTTATATGGAACTGGACCAGAGCAACAACTCATTTGTCAATCACTCAGCTCCTCATCTATCTCTGATCTTTCTTTCTCCTTCTCTCTTCCCAGCCCCTTTTTTTCTTCTTCCGTTCTATCCCCTCCTTCTTTCTCTCTCTCTCTCTCCCCTGTAAAACTTCTGGCATTTTCTCTCACTGTTTCCCTTGCATATTGCACTTTCTGAGTATGCAAACCTACTCATTCCGCATCTGGGGCTGCTGACATAATATTTGACAAGAAAGGGTACAAGTTACCCCAAATCCTCTCCAAAAGAGTTTTTATGCTCCCCCTTGCCTCCCCAAAAAGCACTATCTTTCCTAATGCTGCCATCATGAGCAATAAGAGAAGACCATTATATGTGCACATGGCTGGCTTGCTTTTTGGGTGACTAATGGTGGCAGTCATAAGAAAGGCTCGAGCATACTAGCAAGTGTGGTCAGCTGGAACGTGGGAGGAAATTAGGAGGTCCACAAGAATTGAGCCCACAAGATACACCCAGACAGGAGAAGCAAAAATTAAATCAGCCCTATGCTGTTACTATGCTCCTCTCCATGAACACAAGGGCCTCCGTGGTATGTGGTGTGCTCCCTCAGATCCTCTCTTTAGCTGGCTGAGTATTTGCATCCATTTTCCTTTTCCAGGTAGGTGACAGCACGTTGTGTAGGATGCACTATAGTTTCGATGAACTTTTTCTGATATATTTTTAGGGCTTCCCCACATTTCATTGTGACAATCAGTACCACACAATTGGGACCACAGCAAATATTTGTGCCAGTGTGGCATCCCTGGGATTCTACGTATATATGGAATGAACTGATGACAAACATACTGCAAGACTTATTTATGATATTATGTTATGAATAGCAACTGCGATAATGCATATCTTATCTGTATTTTGGGGGGGGGGAGAAGGCACCACTTGGTGTTCAGCAGTAGGATGGGTCCACTGTGTTCATTTCAGACTTGTTTAAAAAACAGGTCAGATATCTGTATGGATATGATCCCTATTTGCTTTGTCGAATGTTTTGGTTGACTATATGCTGCACTTCTGACAGCATATCTAACAAAATTCTGTGAGGGGGTCAACAAGCATGTGGACAAGGGGGATCCAACCGATCTGTATTTAGATTTTCAGAAGCTTTGACAAGGTCCCTCACCAAAGGCTATTAAGCAAAGTAAGCAGTCATGGGATAAGAGGGAAGGCTCTCTTGCAGATTGGCAACTGGTTAAAAGATAGGAAACGAAGGGTAGGAATAAATGGTCAGTTTTCAGAATGGAGAGAGCTAAATAGTGGTGTCCCCCAGGGTCTGTATGGGGCCCAGTCCTATTCAACATATTCATAAATGATCTGGAAAATGGGGTAAACAGTGAGGTGGCAAAATTTGCAGATGATACAAAACTACCCAAGATAGTTAAGTCCCAGGCAGACTGCAAAGAGCTACAAAAGGATCTTTCAAAAGCGGGTGACTGGGCAACAAAATGGCAGATGAAATTCAATGTTGATAAATGCAAAGTAATGCACATTGGAAAACATAATCCAAACGATACGTATAAAATGATGGGATCTAAATTAGCTGTTATCACTCAAGAAAGAGATCTTGGAGTCACTGTGGATAGTTCTCTGAAAACATCCACTCAATGTGCAGCAGCAGTCAAAAAAGCGAACAGAAAGTTGGGAAGCATTAAGAATGGGATAGATAATAAGACAGAAAATATTATATTGCCTCTACATAAATCCATGGTACACCCACATCTTGAATACTGTGTGCAGATGTGGTCGCCCCATCTCAGAAAGGATGTATTGGAATTAGAAAAGTTTCAGAAAAGGGCAACAAAAATTATTAGGGGTATGGAACGGCTGCCGTATGAGGAGAGATTAATAAGACTGGGACTTTTCAGCTTGGAAAAGAGATGACTATGGGGGGGGAGGGGAATATGATAGAGGTCTATAAAATCATGACTGGTGTGGAGAAAGTCAATAAGGAAGTGTTATTTACTCCTTCTCATAACGCAAGCACTCTTTATAGTGCACATTCACCTTCACTGAAACTATATCCATTGGTTGCTGTTAACTCTGTACCCTGTTCTCCAATCAAATCTATGTGAATTTGGAGTTTACACTTGTCAGTGTTGGAGTGATGATTGGAATATCTTCTCTTCTTCCATGCTTCATTCACACTGCACAGGAAACAAGCAAACCACCCTAGTTATTTCACACAACTTTGTCAGAAAATCTATCTGAGGTAAAAAGCTGTCAGATCACCATTCACTGATTATGCCTTTTCAACAGAGTTAGTATGATAATTTATTGCATATTCTTTTTTCTCAAATCTTCTGGAATCAGAAATAAAGCATTTGAAAACAATATTAATGTCGAGATTCAGTAGCATGTAATGTAGATAGAAATTATTTGATGCCTCTGCCTTTCTTCACAAAAGCCAAAGCACACCTTTCAAACAAGATTAAACATACCTTTAAGACAGTATACTTTTATTTTATTTAAATAACATTGTTTTTAGGAACAGATTTACAGTAAACAAACTTTTGCTAAGGACCTGATTCTCATCTCACTTAGATCAGTATAAATGAGGAGTAACTCATCTGAAGCCTATAAAGCTGCAATGAGATCAGAATCAGGCCATAAGAGTATTTTTAAAGTGTTAAGTATATTAATACTTCATCAGATGCAAGAATACCAGCGTAAAGACAGCAATGCAACAAGTTAAACATTTAAAATAAATTTGATAGTATGTTCTATGCCAATCAAAGTCTTTGTCAGACCACCCATAGGGGAAAAAATAAAACTCTCTGCATTGTTTGCAATAATATGGAAGGAAATTTAGTGTATATTCTCTTCTTCCTGTATTTTCCAGCTAGATTAAGCTGTTGTCTTCACAATTGCCTCCCAGCTGCTGTGACTTGTGAAAACAACAGACCCTGCTCTGTTGTCTGCAGAAAGCCTGGATTGTTATGAGTAACTTTATTGCAGGCACATGAGTGTGTTAAGACTTTAAAACACGCTCAAATGTCATGTGCACACCCACTGACGGGCAAGAATAATTATGAAAAAACAAGAATTCTATGTCTATGAAACAGTGTCAGACAAAATGGGCCATTCATTGTGTTCCTTTGGGAATGCTTGGACTCTCTAGCCAGAAAACAAAAAAGGCACTTTTTTCCTCCCGTAGGCTGAATGCTTAGCTTTGCCATCTGAGCCCTAAGTAAACACGGGCCCCCTCTCTAACTACTGGCTGGCCCGCACACAGTAAAAAGTATTAATGCCCCCCTTTTTTCCAGCAGTCCCCTCTGTGTAGGCTGCGGCCAATGTAAAGTCAATGCAAAGACAAAACAGTTTGCCTAACATTAGTAAAAGAAAACATAACTCTTGTACAGTCTGAAAATCCCTCCGACACAGAGGTTTTATTTTAAGACCTATCCCCTCTGTCCTTCTGCATGTTACCGTAGCTACTGTTAATTCTTTTAGCAGGCAATAACTGCTGACTGCTGCTAAATTACAGAGGAACAGAATTGTGTGCAGCTGTTTAAAGTTATCTACTTTATAAGGTTGGCTACTTCTTTACTGTCCCAGGTTCAAAATTTCATTTGTCTCCCTATCAGAATCTGTTTGCATCATAAAAGGGCTATTTGAAATGAAACACCAGCTCAGCTCAACAATCAGTTCACTCTGATACCAAATTTTCACCGCAGGTTTAATGAGGAGACAATCCCTTCTGGCCGGATTTTAACAAGTGCATCGAATCTCATAAGGATAGTGATAAATTACAACAAACTAAAAACCTTTTCAGATCGTTTAAATGCATAATTAATGTATTAGATATTCTTTTGACCAAAGTGATTATTTAAACTAAGCATCCGTATTTATCTCTACATCATCTTTTGGTCTAGTACCAATTGGGTGCATTTGACTAAGTGAGGTGACTTTCAATTCACAATAAAATCTGGGTAAATTACTGTCAATATGTTCTGATGTTCACATTGAAGTTAATGGCACAACTCCCATTGACTTCAATGAACAGAATACTCACGTTATCTTGTTAGATGTAAATAGGGCAGATTCATCGCTTGTTTTAAGAATGAATTTTCAGGCCATTGTGTGTATGTGTGTGTGTGGGGGAGGGGGGTTCTCTATAGGGATTTTTGTGAGTTTTTGTTCGTTTGTTTGTTTGTTTAAGGTAACTAATGTCCTTTCTCTCACCATGCCCATCACAAGCTAGGGAAATTGAAAAGCAGAAAGGCAAGGCTGTTTGAAAGTCCAAGCATGGAGCATATGAACTTTATAACCACCCATGAAAGGGGCTGCCATATTCCCCACTAAACCCTCTGATTCTGCATACAATTTAATTTTACCCATTGGGTTATGTGGATTTTGAAAATGAAATGCTGTTTTAGCACTAGCCACTAGATTGTAAACAGACACTGGCAGACACTGTCTTCTTATTTGTACACACACACAGCAATAACACAAGGGGCCCCTGATTCTGAATAGGGACTCTACCACAATACACATAATAATATGGGGAAATCATGAATAACCTGGGTTCAAACTCACCCCTAGTGTAATTCAGTTGAATTCCAAGGGGCTACATCAAAGAGAGATGTACCCAGCTATGTACCTCCCCTTTCCTAGAATCTAAAGGAGACCAGTTTCAGAGAGTTCCTTGACACTGCCAGTTTGAGCATCCCGAGCTATCCTCAGACCTAGGTTCTTCAAAGCGGAAACATGATGTACTACCCACTGAACCATCAGGCTAGTCATGAATTTGTTTTAACAATCCAACAACATCACCATTTCTCATTCATCCACTTAGCTTAATTTTCCAACCATCACTTTCATTGCTGAGGTTGTCTCTATTAAGCCATTTTTTGTGCATCATTAACTTTTAACCAGGCATCGATAGCTTTATTGTTTAAATTGCGTATGACTTTATTTAATGTCAGCAATTCTTCTGGCTCCTGACAAGAAGTCACATTTTATAACTAATTAAATTGATCCCTGGGAAGCAAAAGCCACTAAACGGAATTATTCGAAACCGAGTGTCAATATATTAAATCAAAGGGCTAATGAGTTGGGTCACTGCTTCTTTTATCTGAAGGCTATAGCAGAATAGGATTCATATCATCCTCTATTTTCTGCTTTAACAATCAATTTTATTTAAACCAAAGGTAGCTAATTAATAAATTTAGATCTAGCTGTAAATAATACATTTTAGCCTGTTTTAAAACTGGAATAAATTTTAAGGTCATTTTAAGGGGGAAAATATACCGTGTTGATATAAGCTGCATGTCTGAGTTGCCATGGCGCATGAGTGTTCCTACTAGGTCATAGGAAGCATCCACAGTGATCTAAAAGGTGTTTTGTACGTAAACGATTTTGAGAACTTTTTATCTTTCAACTATTTCCATTATGGGTGTAAATCAAGAACAACATTTGCCTCTCAGAACTGACAATACCGCCTAACTAAAGTGATTAAGCAATGACTAAATTTGTCATGTCAGCTTTTCCTATAGCTCTTGCAGCTGCTGAGTAATATTTTGGATGCATCAGTATTTACATCTGGACACTACTTTTAAAATTCATCACCTAATAATTCATACCACCCACTTATTAGTCATAGTTCAGCTTCCTTTGATGAAATGTTTGTAGATGGTTCAAGAAAGCTATCTTTTCTGAAGTTGTCTTCAACTAATCCAATTATGTCCAGGCTGTTTAGAAATAATGTCGGATGATCTCTTACCCTTCCAAAAAAAAATCTTTTACCTGTAAGTTGTTTTGATTGAGATCCAGTCAGGTTCTCAGACCTTATTTGGGTGTTCACTATGGTATATCAGAGAAAGCTTTTTGACTCTTCCTTACATTTAAAAATTATCATATAATTATACTTGTATAAAAAAGAAATTGGGTAATTAATCAACAAAGGCTAGATTATCATGGCCCTTTTTGGCAGCGCATGGGAGCAAGAGTAAGGAGGATCGAGGGTCCTACTTTGTACCCAGCTCAGCTTGTGATCCCATGCCCAACACTGCAAGTAAGTTGGAAGGTGGTGGGAAGTACGAGAAAACTGGCTCCTGCCCATCTGCTAAAGTAGCTGGCCATGCACACAGGCAGAAGTAAATTGCTCCACAAAAAGTCGGGGGGAGAGGACAAATAATTTACTTTCTCCCCCACAGCAAAGAGGGAGCAGGGGAGGAATGGTGACACTCTGAGTCACAATTAGTTCTCCAATCTGGTCTTAGGGCACACAGCTATTCATCGCCTATTACACAGGTCAGGTTGTAAAATTACAGTCTAGCCCCAAGCAAATATCTAAACAATCATTTAAAGCAAGGCTGTGATTGTTAGTGGTTACTTTAACACATAATAGTCTGTTAAAAATAGGATGGCTTCACTGTCCCTCTAAAGCTTGGTTTTGTAGATTTACCACTAAGATCAAATGCATCACAAGGAACACCACAGATGTTTTTAAAAAACGCATGTTCTTGTACCCACATATCATTTGCTTTTTCAAACATTAATTTAGGGTTTTTCTGCAGGCACAGTGCTTCCCTTTCAAAACAACTTTAAATAGTCACTTTTATCCATTTATAAATGTATGTGTTTTGGAGGGTCAAGCACATGCTGTTGTTTCACACCACAGATGTTTTCCTACATTTCCAATGGTTACATGTCATGAGAGCGCTTGACCCCACCATACAGAATCATTCAATATGTGGGGGAAACCACAAATATTGCTGTACCTCTGGCTTGCACAAGATCATTTAAAATGGAAGTTCATTTCAAAAGCAGGTTTTGCAAAAGTAACCCATTTTCACCTAAGAACATTAGTTAATCATGGACCCTTTTAAAAGATATACTGTTGTCTTTTTCCTTCCATAATGTATTTTCTTTAAAAGTCATGCAACATTTCAAAGTAGGATAGAATAATACTATCCATTAATTAGAACAGCTTTTAGGTCAGACAATGTGATGCTATGACTAACATCTGTGGAATTCCTACCATTTTTCCTCTTACACTCAGATTCCTAGAGTAAATTTTCTTTTTGGTGTAAACACACAAGTTCTACACACTGTCATACATGACTATCCACAAGAAGACACACACTGGCTTGTCGGGAAAGAAGTAGCAGTGCTTTTAAAAGAAAAGCTTCACAAAACTTGGTTGTTGCTGGCAGAGTTGTAGCACAGTTTCCCTGTGCAGCATCTACAGTGATGATGATGATTATTACTAGTTTGTCTAGGAATTGTTTCAGAACCATTTTCAGAGTAACAGCCGTGTTAGTCTGTATTCGCAAAAAGAAAAGGAGTACTTGTGGCACCTTAGAGACTAACCAATTTATTTGAGCATGAGCTTTCGTGAGCTACAGCTCACTTCATCGGATGCATACTGTGGAAATTGCAGAATACATTATTATATTATGTGTATATAATAATGTATTCTGTGTATATAATAATGTATTCTGCAATTTCCACAGTATGCATCCGATGAAGTGAGCTGTAGCTCACGAAAGCTCATGCTCAAATAAATTGGTTAGTCTCTAAGGTGCCACAAGTACTCCTTTTCTTTTTTCAGAACCAAGTTATAAAACTGTGCTGTCTCTTTATCTGAAATGTAGCCTAAGTCTAAAGGCAGGTCTGCACTACCGCTTAAGTCAATGTAACTTACCTCGCTCAGGGGGGTGAAAAAGCCATTGCTCCAAACAATACAAGTTACATTGACTTAAAGTGTTGTCCACACTGTGCTATGTCAGTGGGAGACGCCTCTCACCGAGGTGGAGTAATTATGCCAACAGGAGAGTGCTCTCCTGTCGGCATAGCACGTCTTCACCAGACATGCTACAGCGTCGCAGCTGCCTCAGTGCAGCTGCACTGATGTAGCGCAGTAGTGTAGAGTAACTCTGAGATATAATGTCTGGGGATGTATTAGAAATAAATACATTGAAATTTAGTATTAGATTAATTGACGGACGGGACAAAATCTGCCCATCTAAGTGTGGAAAAGGCCTAAAGTCCAATTTGTCATTGATTTCAGTGACAGCAGTAGCAGGCAAAAGTCTATGGGTGTCTAGGCTAGTGTACTGTTGTTCTAATATAGTATGGCTCCTTTTACACTAGCCAGCTAAACTGGAGTAAAATGATGGTTGGGCAATATTAAGTTTTAAGCATGGCAAAATCTGTTTTGGGGGGGTTTTTTTGTTTAAACTAAGCTGCCCAGCAAAGACCCTGGTAAAAATTCAAAACACTGCCCATGAGAAAACAAAATATAGGGTAAAAATTCAAAACACCGCCCATGAGAAAACAAAATATAGGGTAAAAATTCAAAACACCGCCCATGAGAAAACAAAATATAGGAAAAATGTAAAAGTTGCCACTAAATATTTATTATTGCCCAAAAGAATCTTTAGGAACACAAATCTATAATCACATTCTATTACTGGTTTAATTTATGGGATTGGAGGCCTTTGCAAATTGACAAAAAAATGACATTCACAGGTGATATTTCCAAATTTTCCATATACAGACACTCCCTGACTTACGCAATTGTTCCGTTCCACCAAGAGCAGGTCAAAAATGTATTTTATTTTCCCCCAAAATTTTGAAGAAAACAAAAAAAGTCATTTCTATCCAAATTTTTCAAATGTTTGTCAAAAATTGAAAATGTATTGGTCTTAAAAACATAAGAATGGCTATACTGGGTCAGACCAAAGGTCCAACCAGCCCAGCATCCTGTCTTCCAAAAGTGGCCAATGCCAGGTGCCCCAGCCCCAGCGGGAATGAACAGAACAGGTAATCATCAAGTGATCCATGTCCTGTCGCCCATTCCCAGCTTCTGACAAACACCACCCCTGCCCATCCTATCTAATAGCCATTGATGGACCTATCCTCCATGAATGTATCTAGTTCTTTTTTGAACCCTGTTATAGTCTTGGCCTTCACAACATCCTCTGGCAAAGAGTCCCACAAGTTGACTGTGTGTGTGTTGTGTGAAGACAACTATTAAATTTTCTGGGCAGTTCTAGTAATGAGGTGTCCTGGACTACAAATCTATGGGAAAGTTGGGCAAAGAAGCCAGGAGTCCCTTAGTTTGACCACTAGTGTTCTTCATCTTTTTTTAAATGTTTTATTTATTTATGTATTTTGGTCAGATGCTGAATAAAAGCATGGACAGTAACAACCCTTATCGCAGAAAAATAACCTCTCACGAACATGTTAAAGTAAATTTGCCTGAAATGAATTTTTGCTGTTGTTCCACTGTTATGCCATTGCTGACTGTATATCCCTGTGGAAAGAAGCTTACTGATGTCCCCTTAGGTCTCATTTTAAGTTGTACGGAACCTACAGCAATTAGCTGCTCAGACGTTTCTGTCGGTTTTCTGGTGTTGTGCCTTCCCTTTCATGTAATTTCTCTTCTCCATTTGTACTAGATGCTTGCAATCCTCTAGCTGTGAGCAATATAGACTACAATTGGGATAAAATGCTCGAATCTGATATCCTTTTTTCTGTGTCAGTGTACTCTCGAGTTTGCTTGAGCAATTTCTGGGACCCATCTAATATTTGTACATGCAAATAGGCAGAGAAAAGTACGTTAATAACCACAGAATACAGACTGTGTGTGCAAATTCTCAGAATTTATGTTGGCAACTTATTGTACAGTATTTCTCCTAAACTTAACCTCTCATTTGCCAACACATACATAGAAACAAATTATGTGTGAGCGTCTGATCCCATATTGAAACAATTTTGTGGGTCTATTTCTTTTACAAAATCTATACAATTGTTTTTACATACAGTAGAACCTCAGAGTTATAAACACCAGAGTTACGAACTTATCAGTTAACCACACACCTCATTTGGAACTGGAAGTATACAATCAGGCAGCAGAGCAGCAGAGACCAAAAAAAAAAAAAGAGTGAATACAGTACCGTACTGTGTTAAATGTAAACTACTAAAAAAATGACGGGAAAGCAGCATTTTTTATTCTGCACAGTAAAGTTTCAAAGCTGTATTAAGTCAATGTTCAGTTTTAAACTTTTGAAAGAACAACCATAAAGTTTTGTTCAGTTACGAACATTTAGACTTTTCCAAACATTTTGCATATAGCTATTGTGGATCTAAACAGATGCACGTGCAAATGATGTAACTTAGAAAATTAAGTACTTGATTGGCTGCTGCACTTGGGTGTTAGATGTCTAAATGACTTCACTGGCACCTTGAATAAACTGCTGGCACAAAGTTGCTCTTGCCATAATTTGTACCCTTGGATTTACAAAAAAGAGGCCGGTTGAAGAATATATCTGGCCTTTAAATATGTCAGTAAAATGCCCAAGATGTATTAGTAACATTTAGAAAACAATTTCCATGTGGGATCTCTGTAGCAGAAATGAATAGTAAGCATCTCTCCCTTTGTGTACATGAGACAGAGATATATAGAAGAGTTTATTTTATGTGATAATTATTTACAGCATTTTCATGAGTAAAAAGAGTGATAATTAAATAGCAGTGTGGTGAGAAAATTTTGCAATTTTACTTTGCAAAGGTTTGTGCAATCCTTTGTTTTCCTTTTTGGGGTTGAATTGAACGCCATTACTCAAAGGAAAGCAACAGCAGAGTTTTACTTCATTTTCATCAAAGGCCAGAAATCATGGCAGGCTCACCTGAAAACTGGTTTGCAAGTCTTGGTGAACATTGTGGTGACCCTGGTTTGAGCTTCAAGGTTGCAAGTTAGGTCTATTTAAGCTGTTATTACAAAAGTTTCCGATAGCTCTAAAGCATTGTGTAGCTCATTTATACAGCAGCACCAATGCCTGCTTTGGGGGCAATAGTGGTAAAATACTATTACATAAAATGTGGAGAAGAATTGAAGAGCTCGATTTTCAACAGACCTCCTTAATCATGCTTGCAAATTGCAGGCATGCCCACTAGCACATACAGCTATGGGATTTTATAGTCACAAACAGATATGTGCACAAATTTTGTAGGCCACTTTTCAGAGGCCTCTGAAAATATGGCCTTAAGTGAATGTGGCTGCTCATGAAGGAAGCTGAATTGAGCGCTCTGGAGTCTGTAAAGCTTAATATAGCCACATAATAGAGCTACAAGGGCAAGTGGGAAACCATTTTCCCAGTGTTAATTAATATATCGTCAGAATACAGACTTTATGTATCTCTGTCTTTATCTGCATCTATGACGCATGCCATTTTTCATATTGCACGCATCACAATGAAACAAAGTAGAATGTCAAGGAAGGCAGGTTCATCATTACCCTTTAAAAGCAGGATTGCTAGAAAAAGCCCATTTTCCATCAATTTTCCTACATTCAAAGGACTGAATGGGACTGAACACCTTTTTGAAATGTGGCATATCTGCCCATGGAAGCTTGTACAGCCAAGTATGCCTGCAACCAGATATTTCCTAAGTGACTAACTAGTCAGGGAATTTTCAAAGGTTTGTAGTGAACAGTTTCAGCAGCAAATGCTCTCAGCCCTTAGTCACATGTTCCTTAAAAGGAAATCATTAGCAATCTAAAAACTCCCTTTCTGTAGTGTTTTCCAGTGTGTGCTCAGTGTACTGAGGCACTTTGTAAGTTATATTAACCTAAGCCTGAAACAGCAGTCAAAGTGTTTGTACTGCACATATGACAAAATAATAGATCCGTCTAGGAGATACTCTAACTGTGTTTAGCGTGTGTCAGACCATGTGTCTTCTGCTCGTTTAGCTTCAGAGAGCTCCTATATAATAGATAGACACAAACAAATACACATTTTAAATAATTAATTTTTATAAGTCAGGAAAGATGGTTTTGCGGTTGAGCCACTCAAACTCTGGGTTCAATTCCTATCTGTGCCACAAATTCACAGACTAAGTGTAGATCTACTCTGGGATTAAACATCCACGGCTGGCCCATGTCAGCTGACTCAGGTTCGCAGGACTCAGGCTGCACAGCGATAATATTGCAGTGTAGCTGTCCGGGCTTGGGCTGGTGCCCAGGCTCTAGAACCTGGGTTGCAACCCTAGCCTGGGCATCCACACTGCAATTTTATAGCCCCGCAGCCTGAGCCCAGCGAGCCTGAGGCAGCTAACAGTGGCCATCCGTGACATACTCTATAAGGCCAGAAGAGGCCACTGCAATCATCTAGTCTGACCTCTTGTATAACACAGGCTGTAAAATGTCCCTGAATTAATTCCTGTTTGAGCTAGGGCATATCTCTTAGAAACACACTGAATTGTCATTGAAAAATTGTCAGTGATAGACTATTTACCACAACCCTTGGTAAGTTGATCCAGTGGTTAAATAACCCTCACTGTCAAAAATGTCCATCCTACTTCTAGTCTGAATTGATTTAGCTTCAACTCCCAGCCATTGCACCATATTATACCTTTCTTTGCAAGATTTGCTGTACCTTTCTTTTGCTCCTCATATATAAGTACTTACAGATTGTAATCAAGTCACTCCTTAACCTTCTCTTTGTTAAGCTAAATAGATTGAGCTCCTTGAGCCTATCACTGTAAGGAATGTTTTCCAATCCTTTAATCATTCTCATGGCTCTTCTCTGAATCCTTTCCAATTTATCAAAGTCCTTCTTGAATTGTGAACACCAAAACTGGATTCAGTATTCCAGCAGTGGTCTCACCAGTGCCAAATACAGAGATAAAACAACCTCTCTGCTCCCACTTGTCATTACTATTTATGCATTCAAGGTTTGCATCTTTTGGCCACCGCATCACCCTGGGAATTCATGGTCAGTATATTTAGTATTTAGTCAGTATACACATATTGTTTGCTTGAACCCAGTTTACTAAGCAATCTAGATCACTCTGAATCAGTGATCTGTCCTCTTCATTACTTACCCCTCCCCCCCCTCAAATTCTTGTGTCATCCGAAAACTTTATCAGTGATTATTTTATGTTTTCTTCCAAGTCATTGATAAAAATGTTAAATAGCATAGTGTCAAGAGCTGATCCCTGCCAGACCCCACTAGAAACACACCCGATTGATGATTCCCCATTTACAATTGCATTTTGTTCAGTTAGCCAACTTTTAATCCATTTAATGTGTGCCATGTTAAATTTATTTTTAATCAAAATGTGCAGTACCAAGTCAAATGCCTTACAGAAGTTTAAGCATATTACATCAATACTATTACCTTTATTAACCAAACTTGTAATCCCATCAAAAAAAAAGATATCAAGTTAGTTTGACAGGATCTAGCATTAATTATATTATCTTCTTTTAATGCTTTATTAAGCGAGTCCAGAATCAGCTGTTCCATTAGTTTGCCCAGGATCAATGTCAGGTTAACAGGCCTATGATTACCCAGGTCATTCCATTTACCTTTGTAAAATACTGGCACAACATTAGCTTCCTTTTAGTTCTTCTGGAACTTTCCAATTGTTCCAAGAGTTATTGCAAATTAACGTAAATGGTCCAGTGAGCTCTTTTGCCAGTTCTTATAAAACTTTTGGATTCAAACTATTTAGACCTACTGATTTTAAAATGTCTAACATTCAATACCTCCTGATTTACTATCAGAATGGAAAATGGTTCATCATCATATGATATGACTACATTGTGTGTTTTATTCCCAAACACAGAACAAATATTTATCGGACATTATGTCTTTTCTGCATTATTATTATTGGCAATTCTATCATTATAATCCAGTAATGGACCAATAATATTGTTAGGATTCTTTTGTAACTAATATGCTTTTTAAAAAAATATTTCTTATTGACCTTAACTCTGCTAGCCATAGACTTTTCCTTGTGTCTTTTTGCTTCCCTTATACATTTTGTACAATTCCTAGTTTCTGATTTATATTCATTACTATTAAGTTTCCAGTATGACCTTAAGTGAGTCACTTAATCTTTCTGTGCCTGAGTTCCTTGTCTGCAACATATGTCCTTTCTACCACTCTTCTTTCTGTCTTCTCTAGTTTTTAAACTCCTTAGCACAAGGAATATCCCTTGGTATTTATTTGTACGGGGTCTCATACAGCTGGGCCCCAATCACAGTTGGGGGCCCCCAAATGCAAATAAACTAAAGTAATGAAGATGAGCGTATATACACCAATGCCATGCTAATCTCAAAATTATAAGTTCCTCCGGACTGGCATCTTGCCACTAACTGTGGACAATATATCTATGTTTCAGCAGAAAATGAACTCCAGAAAAACATGGAAAATTTTGACTTAGTCTTTAAACAAATGAACTATGTGGTTTCATGGGAATTCAATTGCTAATTTTTCAGGGAAATGGTTGCAAAAGGTCCAGTGTTTCCTGTCTGAAGGACAAGTTTCAAATATATTACTGAATAAAGATCTTAAAACTTTACATTTTGTTTCTGTGTCCTTTCATTGGTACCCGCATATAATCAGTGACACCAAAACACATTGTAAGACTGTATTTTTATCTTCGATTTCTGGTGACATGTACAAACCATATGAGCTTCTCTCTCATGGTTTATATTGTCACCAGTTATCTTTGATAAAAATACAGTTTGATATAGTGCAGCTGGACATAGTTCATTGCATGTATGTGTATGAAAGCAATAAAATATCACAAGATGTGCAGTTATACCACCCAGGAAGTGTAGGTATCAAGAACTAAAACTTCTGGAATTTGTTTTTGCCTTTATAAATTGGTATTTGACATATTTTAAAATGTAAGAAAAAAAATATATGTATTGTAATGGGAACAAAAGTATTTTTTTAAATGTAAGGTCATCAAAAATAGTCCTTGTTAAGGTCTCTCCGTCAAATACAGAGACATTCAATTTTTTCAATATAATACTTAGCTCTTAGATCATACTTTTCATCTTCAAAGTGCTTTGCCAACATTAGTTTATTAATCAATCTATACAGTGCCCCGGTGAGGTATTCACTGTCTATGGCTCCTCAGCTTTAACCCCAATTCTGAATTTTAAATCCACTCACAATTAACCACTGCGGCCTCTAGTTTGAGCTGGTGCTGCACTCTGAAGAAATGGCCTTTTCCAGCAGTAAGCTTGGAACAGAAAGGGATAGAAAGAAGAAACAGAAGGAAAAGGGACAGAGAATGCTGAAAAGTGGTTAGAGTGAGAAAGTGTTTTTCAAATGAACTCTAATGTACAGAGATTTTTCACATGTGTGAAAGTGAGGATATTTTTCAACCTCTCACTGCTTGCATCCCCCAAACCTCCATTGCTCAATTTATCCCATTAAACTGTCCTCATAATAATTATCCAAATAGCTAAAGAAAGATTATGCTATTTATTAGGCACATAAGAACAGAACCACTCTCCAGTAGAACATTTTGCTGGCATAAATAGATAACATATATGGTATAAGTATCATTTTTTGTATTCAATTTTTTTCTCTCTTCCTATGCTCATTTTTTCCAGTCTCTTTTCACTCTGCTCACTTTCTGTGTCATTATGTGTCCTTTTCCCCCAAACCAGAATAGCACGCCCAATAATTTCTTAGGGATGACCTGAATAACTCACGTGTGGTTTTCCAGTCTTAGGTAATGCACCTACTCTGAATGCATGCCCATAAAACGTTTTTACTCCACCACACCACAATATTTACTACATACCCACATGTGCATATACACAGACACTTTTAAATAGATCTCCAAAGTAACTTGACATGAGCTCTCCATGATGTACTGAATAGGGACCAAAAAAATCGATCATTGGTTCATGACTTTTCTTTCATTACAGTAGGTCATTCTGAGGCCATAATTTAACAGTGTTTTTCTCTACCCTCTAGCCATAAGTGTCTGCCATTGTCAATCATTATCCTTGGCATCGAGGGCCATTTCTAAGCTGCCATCAAGTACGAATTCATGAATTAACCAATGTCAGTTCATATTTCAGCTCCACTATCTGTTTGTTTCTGGATCTTGAACTGTTACAACAAAGTGCAATACAGCGTTAACAAGACACTGGGCCAGCAATAACATCTTCTTTTTCTATGCAAAAAGTGAATTTAGTGCTTGAGAAAAGTGCTGAATTGACAGCTCTAGATAATGAAGTCCTCTTTTCTTTCCTACTTGATATACAATACAGGTTTCTCCACACTGCCAACCAATATGTCTCAACTCTGCCCTGAAGCACCAAACTCCAGGGAAAAGAGAGTAGATTTCAGTCCATTTCATACAGATTCTAGTCCAGCTAGACTTCTAACATGAATGCCTGTTTGGGCCAACTGTGAACTGGATCATAAACTGGACTGACCTCATCAACTCATCCACAGGCCACTTACCAGCCATGAGACTAACAACTTTCAGCTACTAGGTTTACTTAGTTGCTCCACCCAACCTTTGCCCCCAGAGTTCTGTTCTTGGTTTCCCCCTCTTCTTTTGCCTCTATTTACACTCTCAAAGTGACTTTTGCTCACCCAGGATTTCCCCTACCACTTTTCTTTGGTTGACTCCTAAATCCAACTACCTACCCCCATTCCATCTCATTCTGTCCAGATTACCATCTCAAACTGCCTTTCTGACATTTCCTCTTTGATGTTCAGCCATCATCTTAAACTTATCCTCTCCAAAGCTCAAGTTCTTAAATTCCATACTTTCGAGCCAAGTAAATAACTGCTATGCTGGAGGTGTGTGTTTATGGGGAATAATTACGGTTATGAGGTGTGTATTTATTTTGTTTTAGGGCATTGGATCTGGAGGCCGGGTTTCTGTTCCTGGCTCTGACACTGAATTGCTGTATGACCTTGGACAAGTAATTTCACCTCTCTGAACCTGTTTTCCTATCAGTAAAATAGGGATGATAATGCTAACTCTCCTACGTAAAGGAGTTGGAGATCTATACAAGACCAGCATGATAGAAGACCAAAGTACTGTCACAGAAACTTAATTGGATCATATTGCTACCACCAGATCATCTATTATGGCTGCAGTGAATGGACACTTCAGTAATAAGTGCTCCTTGTCAGGATGTGACAAGTCAGTTCACATATTGAAAGATGGCTCTGTTTTCTGATATATCACTACAGCACATCAGAAAATAGTCAAGAAGCCAAGAAGAATGTGAAAATTAACTTGAATAGATACTGAATGGAACAGAAATACACTATTGTAATTCAAACTTTGTCTAAACATGTGGGTTGAGACGCAGCACAGAATTCATAGCCCAGGAAGAAGAGAGGTTAAATGTGACTTTAATCTACCTGTGAGCCTTTACAATCCTGGGCTGCTCAGGGGGATGCTTCCTGGGGTTGCCCTATGGACTGCAAGATTGCCTTCTGCCCCCAGCATCACCCTACATCGGAGCTTGCAAGGGAATCCCTGGGAGTCAATCTTATGGCTATCGTCCACAGTGCCTGCATTGGGGGAATCCTCCTTGAGCTGGATACAGGGCTTGTAGGGGCCCCTTTATGTCATCCCAGCCCTTTTACCTGGCATAAAGGGTAAAAATAGATAGATCCTTCCATCTTTGAGTTCATTCCTCTCGTGATCTATCCTCATTTCTTCCTCCTTTAGCTTTTTGCATTGTCTATTGATCTAAATTTCATACACCTCTTTCATTTCAAATGAGATTTTCCACAATAATGTGACTACTTCACAAACTCAAAAAGCTGCAAATTTGATCCAAAATACCACTTTATTTTATTTTATTGCTATGAATAGTTTGCCCAGCCCTATTTGTAGCATTATCATTGAATGCAGACAAGCCATTGTGAAAGGCTAGAGTGATGTGGTTATGAAACTAGGAAGTCCTTTACATTAAAACAGGATTGCCCATAAACCTATCAATGAACACATGGAAAATATACAAACTGTCATGAGAAAATTATGGACGAGAGATAACCAAACTATTTGACTTTCTTGCGCCAGATTTTGTTCAGACGCTTAGGTTATACTTCCTTCCTAAGGTTCACAAAAATAGTACAGTATGCTTAGGAAGCTAATTGTTTCTGGCTGTGAATTACTCAGAAATAATTTAAAAATTGTGGATTACTTTTGGAGACTACAGCTCCCTCTCAACTCCTATTACCTTAAGGATACTGCAGATTCTCCAGTGAAATACAAACACTTCTGCTGCCAGTATATTACTTATAACACTCAGTACTATACAATACCAGTATCTTAAGATGAGAGGGAATAAATGATGTGAAACTTATTCTTAACAAACACAACATAAAATCTTCATATACATAAACCTTAAGTATTTCAGTGGGTGCCTGGACAGTAATTTAAACATGGATATTACCAATGAATTCATAGTACTGCCTAAAAAGTATAGTGGGTATTAGTTGTGCAAAACTTCTCATGGATGAAATGGGAAACATTCTAAGCTAGCCTCCAAGGTGCAAATACAACAATGGGGGCAAAATTACTGAGAGTGAATACGGAGGTGGTAGATTGGTTCCTTGTTTAGAGTAGGCTTTCACAGTAAAAGTCATCTTAAAGATATTACTAAATATACTCAATGTGGATTATCCAGGCTGTGGGCCAAATTCTGGCTGGTGCACCCACAGAAAATACTGAGGCAGAGGAAGAGGGAGCAAAGAGCCAAATATTTTCACCTGAATTCTGTGCCCCCCAAAACCTATGGTCAGAGCACTTTTCAGACCATCGGCAGTAAGGGCAGAGGGACTGCATTCTGGTCAGGTCCTAAGGCTCAAGGTACATGATTTGTATGTGGATTTGCTGGATCCACAAATCCAGCCACCTCTGCAACAGATTATTTATTCTTTTAGAAAAAAATCTTCTCAAAGCTGGAGCTACGAGGGGGGTCCTCTGCCCCCACCACAGCTGTGGTTACTATGCATCCATTTTGGAGACATATATGGTAGGCCAGATTTTCGACCATAAAGATCCACTGAACAAGGAACAGCAGGGACCAATGTCGCAATAACTTTTGAGAAACAGGATTCTCATTGGCCATTATGTATTAGAGTGGATTGTATTTTTAATGCTGCGTACAAGAAATACATGGTTAAAAACTACTTTGTAAAATACCAAATGTTACACAACTACGGAACAAAAAAGATCAGGGATATTGTATCTCAGATTCATATACAGCCATGATAATCACCATTTGACAAAGCCAAACTTAAGCAACTTCAATGAACCTTTATTAAGGAAAGGGAGACTATTTGCAAATACACAGCATGATCTGCCTACTCACACAGAAGCTTAGGATCCAGAAAGAGAGTTCAGGCAGTGAAACTGGGGGGAGGGGGGAAAGAGAGGTGCTGGTTATCCTTTCCTGCTTCAATAGCCTCTGATATCGTGCATGTATATGATTAATATTTCATGTTATTAACCAAACAAGAATGCAGCAAAGGGTTAAAGAGAGGAGTCCATTCTCAGTTAGAAACAGTGAGTATGCATGCTGCTTCTGTTGTCTATTGTAGTTCTTATAAAATCAAAGTTAAGAACTGTGGTGCCATAGCTTAAACACTCTCCACAGTTCTTCACAAAAGCTCCAGTAAAATCTGGGTCCTGTCATTGCATGACAAGAAGATAATCCTGTGTGAGACTTTCCTTTATGATAGGAGGTACTTTCCCCTAATCAGATGGAAAAGAAATTCTCTTGGTGAGGAGCCCCTCCTCCTCCACAGGATAAAAACAAATCTTTAGAGGGAGGCTTACTCAGAATCTTCATGGAATCCAGGTTAAACCATTTTCCCTGGGTCGTGTAACAGTACCAAATGCCCCTTCATATATATGCTACTCCTTAACCTTATCCAAAGCAGAATTTTAATCCAAGCAAGATTTTAACCTGCAATATCTCCTTTGTAGCATTAACATTTGAGTGTTCCTGGAAGCTGCAGTTCATCAAGTGTTATGTACTTTGTCATCTACGGAAAGTAAAGGAATTAAGGGGTGAATCTGAGACTCAACAACTGTGAATCCATCATCAGGACAAAGAAAGATGTACCTGTTACTGTTTGGTGGAGTTACTCCTGATCTATACAGATGCACATGAGATCAGGGTCAGGCCCATGGACTTAACATAATGAAAAATGATACAGTGAGAATTTCTCTAGTGAAAAAATAAACACAAGTTTATACATTCTCTTTTCATTTCTCTCTTTTTATAACTTCACTTTTCAATTTTCCCTTCCACAATTTTTTTCTTGATAATGAAAATTATTCATCTTTACTTCCTTGAAGCTCTTTACAACTGTTAATTCGGCAAACCTAAACTCACTTCACATTCCTCCCTCCTAATGGAATAGGCAAGTGTTATTATTCCCGTTTTAGACATGGGGAAACTAAGGCACAGAATGCCTTCAATTACTTGGATAAAAAGTAGAACCCAGGAGTCCTGAATCCCAATCCTGTGCTCTACCCACTTGATTCTCTGCTTTACCCACTTCTTACTGGCAAAAAAAATATGTTGTTTCTGTTGGTTTAGTAGTGTCTCTCTCCTTAAACTTAATTCCCAGTACACCTAGAACACTTCTCATGGAAGCAGCATTATTGTTTTACATAGTGTAATAATTGCAGACATGCAAAGATTGACAATTCTAGTTTCATTCTCAGCAGCCCTATGTTGCAACCTGTGGTTTGTACTTTTGCCATTGTGCTACAGTTACACTAAGTGCTTCAGAGGTGAAAAGCTAATGATCTGATCTCTTATTCATGTAGGCAGGTCAGAAAACTTTGGTATGTTGCCCAGATTATATATGAAACAGAAAATAGAATTAAAAAAACCCCTCAGAGATTTATTGTATTTAGATTTGCCTTTTAAAAAAATATGGTATGGGAGAGGAACTATGGAGTCTACTTGTGATTTCAAAACCAACTCAGCGGTTAAACAACATTTAACTTGAGATAAGGGTGGTTCTAAAAACTTGTAGATTTATATAGAAAATGCAAAATAAGGGCACCAGCAGGCAATAACCTGCCACAGAAACTAGAAAAAAATCCTTCCATAGTTATTATCTGAATCTGATAAAGGTAAGTCATGCCTCCTATAGTAAATACATACCTTGAAGAGATGAAGACGACAGATATATCTGATGGCTAAAAATGATACTGTTTGAAAATCAAAACCGCATCAGTGAGTCAACACTGTGTTTGGAAAAACAACGAACTTATGAAGGATCTAGGCCTGCAAAGACATACATACATGTTTAACTTTACGTACTGTGAGTAATTCCACTGGCATAGAATCATAGAGTCATAGAATATCAGGGTTGGAAGGGACCTCAGGAGGTCATCTAGTCCAACTCCCTGCTCAAAGCAGGACCGATCCCCAATTAAATCATCCCAGCCAGGGCTTTGTCAAGCCTGACCTTAAAAACTTCTAAGGAAGGAGATTCCACCACCTCCCTAGGTAACGTATTCCAGTGTTTCACCACCCTCCTGGTGAAAAAGTTTTTCCTAATATCCAACCTAAATCTCCTCCACTGCAACTTGAGACCATTACTCCTTGTCTTGTCATCCGCTACCACTGAGAACAGTCTAGATCCATCCTCTTTGGAACCACCTTTCAGGTAGTTGAAAGCAGCTATCAAATCTCCCCTCATTCTTCTCTTCTGTAGACTAAACAATCCCAGTTCCCTCAGCCTCTCCTCGTAAGTCATGTGTTCCAGTCCCCTAATCATTTTTGTTGCCCTCCGCTGGACTCTCTCCAATTTTTCCACATCCTTCTTGTAGTGTGGGGCCCAAAACTGGACACACTACTCCAGATGAGGCCTCACCAATGTTGAATAGAGGGGAACGATCACATCCCTCGATCTGCAGGCAATGCCCCTACTTATACCGCCCAAAATGCCATTGGCCTTCTTGGCAACAACGGCACACTGTTGACTCATATCCAGCTTCTCGTCCACTGTAACCCCTAGGTCCTTTTCTGCAGAACTGCTGCCTAGCCATTCGGTCCCTAGTCTGTAACGGTGCATTGGATTCTTCCGTCCTAAGTGCAGGACTCTGCACTTGTCCTTGTTGAACCTCATCAGATTTCTTTTGGCCCAATCCTCTAATTTGTCTAGGGCCCTCTGTATCCTATCCCTACCCTCCAGCGTATCTACCACTCCTCCCAGTTTAGTGTCGTCTGCAAACTTGCTGAGGGTGCAATCCACACCATCCCCCAGATCATTAATGAAGATATTGAACAAAACCGGCCCCAGGACCGACCCTTGGGGCACTCCGCTTGATACTGGCTGCCAGCTAGACATGGAGCCATTGATCACTACCCATTGAGCCCAACAATCTAGCCAATTTTCTACCCACCTTATAGTCCATTCATCCAGCCCATACTTCTTTAACTTGCTGACAAGAATACTGTGGGAGACAGTGTCAAAAGCTTTGCTAAAGTCAAGGAACACCACGTCCATTGCTTTCCCTTCATCCACAGAACCAGTTATCTCGTCAAAGAAGGCAATTAGATTAGTCAGGCATGACTTGCCCTTGGTGAATCCATGTTGACTGTTCCTGATCATAGTCTTTGCTGGAATGGTCCCAAAATCTTTACTTCTAGAACAGCAGTTTGCTATGTTAACTGTACCAGTACAAAAGTTAATGCTGCAGGAGGCATCCATTTGGAAGTCCATTTTTTCACTCTGTAACATTTGCCCCCTCCCCCCCCAAATCTTCTTGATTTAAACACAAATTTTCTTTCTCAGACCATTTTGGAGTGCTACAGTTGTCTTAGGTCTGCAGTAACTTGTCTCTGTCTGTCATGCATCTCCTCTGTGTGGGGAACGGTCAGTAGATTTTCATAGCCACAAATCAAAAGCTGTATCCCGAACTTCCCCTGCCTATCCCCAGAACCCCACTCAGCATAGCACGGGGAATGGGAAGCAATATTTTTACCAACATTTTGGATATAATTGTAGGAGAATCAAAATGTCACGATAAGAAAGAATTAACTGAACCTGCCCTAATTCTTAAAAGAGTTTCCTGTTTGTTACAGAAAAGGAAATAAGTCTGAAACAGTGCAATATCTGTTGGCAGATGTTAACTGCTTACTGGTAATCACCACATATTAGAACATGTGTGTATTGGGTTGGCTTATTTTCCTCTGAAGGCAGCACCAAACGTGGGCAGTGCTGGCCAGAGGATATGTCTGGTTTTCTACGCTTGAAAAATGTCCACTTTAGTGGAATCCCTGAGGCAAACACCACCATGCCCTCCCTAGAACCCAGCCACTGACACTGACAGGGCCATGAACAGAGCACTACAATAATAAAAAAATCTAGTTCATATGGACTGGAGCCAATGGATCAGTTGAAAGTAGCCATTAAGATCTATTGTGTCTGAATACGTATTTAAAAACGTAGGAAGAGACATATAAAATGAATGTCACACTACACATGTAACTGGCTAAATATTAATAAGCTTTACATATGCTGAATCATGTATCTGGGCAATTTTAATTAACGTATTTACATGAGTCAACAACAGCACTGATGATGACTTCTCGTTATTTTTTAAAAATAAATTTATTTCCCTCCACCCTTGGGGAGAAAAGGTCCAAACCAGATTAGCGTTTCCCACAGCTGAAGAACTTGGCTATGTTCACTGCAGACCTGATATGGAACATACTTTTTATTTTATTATAGGTCAGCAGGACCCTTAAAATGGCTATTTCTCAAAGAAAAATAATACTCTGTCATTTTAATGCATGTTTATATAAAATAAAAGTGGCAGTTCCATGTTAATAAACCTTGCTTAGGAAAAAAAAACAGTTGCTAAGCTATGGTGAGTAATTAGCCCTTTAGCATCCCCTTTCTTCAGGAATGCTTCCTCCTGAGCTGGCTCTTTTAAATAGCTCCAGTCCTGGCTGCCTTTGTTGAGCTTGGAAATTGTGCACATATGAGAGAAATTAAGCCCTCATTTAACAGAGACACATGCCTGTCAAGTCCAGAGGAACAAAGGCTGTTCCCTGGGGGCTACTCAGCTCCCTGAGGCTGCCACTCATTCTGTTAGCAATGCTTACCCTTTACAGATTGTGTATAAAACCCAATAAATCATTTCATCTGCTCTGGTTAATATACACATGAGCCTGGGTCTGTCTTCAAAGTATTTTCTCTTTCGTGTGCAACTCTGTTGGTTTTATAAGAGGTGACCTATGTTTTCTGACTGTGGTGAGACTTTTACCATTAAACGGTAATGTAATGTCTGTGTAGTAAACTGAACCATTTACTGTCAGAAATTAAGACACTTGTTGCCACATCTATTTCACACAGGAAATGTTTATTACTTTTGAATGGTTGATAATCATCAATGTTTATTGTATAAATTATTAGTAAATTCTGGTCCTCTGAAAGTTATATCCAAAATATATGTACATCAAAATGATGGGAAAACAACAAAGTGAGATAAAATGATCCTTTGTTCCATTTTAGATGACAGATTTGCTGCCCTGTTTAAGAAACGTGTGTTTTCCTGATTAAAACACAAAAAGACAATGATTAATTAATTATTAATTTGGCGGAGGTTGTTTTATTTTTGTTCCTTGCCCATTTATGTTGTTGATGACTGGAAAGTATCCTCAGTAAGATTTCTCTATACTAATCATTGTCAACTAAAAAGAACAGAAAGAGTCTGTCCACTGAAAGGTAATGATGACATTAAACTAGTAGTTGAAGCAAGCACCAAGCAAAGCAAGAATATACAAGCACAATGTACTTCCTACCTGAAAGAAGTCCAAAGTAGACAGTATCTTCCACAAATGTATACTTGATACAAAGGGAAGATTTTACAATGAATAACAAAAGCACAACAGAATTTTAAAACACTTTTAAAACAATTTGAAAAGTTTGTTTTAAAACACTGCAAACTAGGGGTCGGATCCCGCACGCCTTGGACTGGACTGACTTCAGTGGAGCAACACGGATTTACACCAGCTAAGGAAATGGCACCTTCTGCCTGCATAACTTCAAATGAGGCAAAACTCTCATTGACTTCAGTGGGCGTTTATCCTGAATCTGAGGCCAGGAGCAAGCCAATGGAGCCTATTTAGTGATAGATTACTGGCCAGATTAGAGAAGTAAATTAAAGTGCAGTCCTCACATTTTCCTCCCCAGAAATGTGAGGGAATTTGGTAATAACTATCAAAATTAAAATGTTATGTATTAAAAAAAGGATTTTTTGTTTTGTCCACCTGCATTTGTAGCTTACAAACAAACCCAAAGCAGTATATTTATCAAGCAACCCATATTAACCTTTGTATTTAAAACCACAAAACAAAGAGGAATGACTGTTCTGACAGCTTTAATCCTGATGATACTGGGAGCCCCAAGTAAAAAGAAGCTGGTACAGCATGGAGTTTCCCCTGCTCAGCAGGCAGAGAAAAAGCAGGTCTGGATTTGATAAGTAAAACCAGATCTATGCAATAATTATATGTTAAAGCCTGCAATTAATGGGAACCATTGACAGTCCAATGAGCTTGCATATCAGTGGTTTTTCTGCAAAGGCCTTTTCTCCCATCTTGTTAGATATTAATCAACGGTACAACAGGCATGAAAGCTTTGTGTAAACACGAGCAATTGTGCGTGCTCCTCTGTCTTTGGAGGGAAAATCTGGGCTATGACGTAGGGATTCAAAACTCCACTTGTTCCAGGATGTGCTATTATTATTATTATTTCATATTTATCAATACAGATACTGACATAGTGACCCTCCCAGGATCAGGGTTCCGCTATGTTAAGCGGAGTATAAACAGATAGGAAGTCTGAGTCCTTTGTGCCCTGAAGAGCTGACAATTGAAGAACACTTTTCTAAGAATAGTCCTCCTTCCCCTTTCAAATGTCTATCACTAATAAAACAAGTGATGCCCTACTGGGCTTAAAATGTATCAAAATGCCATGAAATAGTGTATATTAAAAACATGATATTACAATGAACTGCCTTATCAGAACATAGCGTTGTTTAAACTGAGTATGATGCAATGCCTCTACAGTCCTAAAAAGTAGTAGGAATTTTGTAAATAGGCCATTTACTCAAAATAAAAGATATAGAACCAGATGAATGTATCCATATCATTCAACAAATTGGCAACCTATAGTAATTTTTGCAAGCTCACACCTACCATACATACATGCAGTGAATACATTAAAGTTGCATGAAATTACACAGAGATGGATTCTGTCGCACACTAGCGTATATCAGGAGTAACTCCACGGAAATCAGTGGAGTTATATAAATGTAAAGGAATCAGAACCAGGTTCTTATTAATGAAAAGGGCCTAAATCTGCAACTCTTAGTTCTGAAACACTCTAATTGAAGCCAATGGGACCTTTGTGTGGGTAAGGTTTGGGGTCAAAGTCAAAGCCTGATCCAAAGCCCATTGAAATGAATGGAAAGACTCCCACTGACTTCAATAGTCTTTGGATCAAGCCCTAGATGTCCACATCTGAATTACCTGTGTGAAGGAGGACCTGTTTTTAAAATGGGAAAATAAGGAAGTCTACTTATAGGCTTTGTTTCCATGAAGCTTGATCAATACTACAGAGGACTAAAGAAACTCCCATCCATTTCACCCACCTCTTCCATTAAGATACAAAGGCAACACATTGCCATGAAAACAAGGGAGAATATGTAAAGGTGTCATATGCTATGTATGCCACTGACATAATACTTTAATAGGATATGCTGTAATTTCCTGCAATTAATATCTTAGCAGAGCTATAAAGGTCTTTTTCCAAAATTATAGCATTGCGTTCGCAACACTAGAATTAATGTTGTGTCAACCTTTCCATCATAAGCCCCTTTTTTCAGGGGTTTATAACTTGGCTGTAAAAATATACTCTGGCCTGAAATGTGGCATGCAAAGAAACAGACACTTTGATTAAATTGAAAAACACTATTAGACCAATGTTTCAGGCAAGTAATGTAGCTTTTTAAGCCACTTGTGTGCCCTACACAGTATGTGAGGTACAGCCATGACATTTAGGCATTCTTTAGAAGTATCTCCTCCCATCTTCCCCCAGGAACGTTACTTATGTAGAGTGTGATCAAGGCTATGTCTCCGCGACAAGCGAGGGGTGTGATCCCCTGCTCACGTACACATACTCATGCTAGCTCTTGTTGAGCCAGCACAAGTATAGCAGTGTAGCCACGGCAGTATTGGTCATGGCAGGAGAGGCACGGCTGAGCCATGCTTAGTGTAAACCTGCCTGAAACCAGTGAGCATATGCCTTCACTGCTCCTACCCAGGGTATCGTGGCTACACTGCTAATTATACTCACACTAGCACTCAGTGAGCTACCACGAGAATGTACACAAGCAGGGGACTCACCCCAAGTTCGTAGTTTAGACATAGTCCAAGAAACAATCTGCCTATAAGGCTAGTCTCTCCAGGAAGTTCTACAGCCATGGAGGTTGCTACCTACGAGGAAGGGAAATACTTGGTTTCTAGGAGCAGCAGAACTCCTCATAATGCATTTCATGCTTGCCCCTTTTCCAGGCAAGGGCTCTATGCTTCCAATCAACTTGATCATCACGTGGTATAATTACATTCACTGGAATGATAATAATACCAGTTATGGAAGGGGGTGAAAAGACGAGGGGAAGGGATAGCTCAGTGGTTTGAGCTTTGGCCTGCTAAACCCAGGGTTGTGAGTTCAATCCTTGAGGGTGCCATTTAGGGATATGGGGCAAAAATTGGGGATTGGTCCTGCTTTGAGCAGAGGGTTGGACTAGATGACCTCCTGAGGTCCCTTCCAACCCTGATATTCTATGATTCTAGGAAGTCTTTACCCAGCAGACTGAGACTAAGTAAACTGGGGAGAAAGTTTAAAGGGCTTCTGTCTTGGTGATATTGAATCCCCCATGACTGAGAACTCCATTACAGCAGATGAAACAAAGGGCTATGTGAGTGAAAGATTATGATGGTGAAGAAAGATCCAGCAGTTAGGGCACTAAGCTGAGAATTGGGAGACCCAGGTTCAGTTCTGCCACAGATTCCCTGTGTGACCTTGTGCAAGTCACTTAGTGTCTCTGTGCCTCATCTCTAAAATGGGGATAATAGCATTGCCTTACCTCACAGGGGTGTTGTAAGGATAAATACACTAAAATCTGTGAGGTACTCACATACTACAATAACGGAGGATCACAAATGAGGGCTAGATAGATCTCTCAAATAAACATCAAATCTCAGCAGAGGGTAAAGACAGTGCCCACCACAACTTTTCAGTAAGTCCTTCCATCTAAGATGATTCTCAGCACTCCTTGGGGGGAGCAAGGATGGGCTACAAGTCCTCTCCATCTAGAAAATGTTTATTGTTTTGCTTTGCCTATGGAGTCCCAGTCCAAGGGCCAGGCCAGTAGCTATCCATCACCCCATCAGTTTTATTATTACTTACCATGTGTCCTGAGCACACACATAGAGCAGCTGTGTTTTAGTCCACACACTTAATGTTTGTCCACCTGGTCTATATTTGAAAGCAAAAGCATGTTCATCCACCTGGCTAAACTTTGGTCCACACAGTAAAAATGACCAACAGATTATTACAGATCTTTTTTTAAAAAAGTTCTTTAACTAAAAAGTACATTTAACAAATGCTGTGGGGCTGTGATGTGTCTCAGGATGGATTTCACACTTCACTCTCAACTGTGAATTTCTTTGCTTTTATTATTTGGTGTTACAACTTTAATGTTTTCTTAACACACTGTCGTTTTGGGTGGGTGAATAAGATGAATTCAGCATTTCATAATGAACCATTGTACACTGTTTGCATCATTTGTTTTCCTTTATTGAATGATTACAAACTTCAATCTAACATTAATAAAATGTGTGGGAGTTACTATATGTGAAGTAAGCGTGGTGATGTCAGTGCATCCCTTTGGAATTTAGAAGATATTTCATGTGTTATATCATACGTCTCGCAGTATATCAATTTTTATTTCCCATCCCTCAAGTGTGGAATGCATACCGTACAACTTCTTAAATTCTCCATATAGACATAATTTACACAAGCTGTGCAAATGCCTGACTTACAGAAGATGGTATATACAAGATTTATATAAAATACTAGTTCTTTTAAACCAGCAAATCTCTTGCATACAACATGGTCAAAGACCCAACTACATCATATAATTTCATTTTCTTTAAAAAGCTGTAAAGCACAGAAGGCCATACGGTGAACCTGCACTGAAAGGCCAGTTCCCTCTTACTTGCGCAACTACTTTAAAATATTCCCAGGTGACTTCCAGTGCAACGTTGTTCAACTTTTTCATAAAGATCACCTTTAACAGGGACCAGTTTTTGCTAGTAATGGGGTTGGGTGCTTAAGACCAAGACAAATGGCCATCCATTTGACTTTTACTTTTTTTGGTTAAAATAGTCCAAACATTTACAGAATGTTAAATTGTTTCTCTCTCTCTCTCTTTTTTTTTTCCCCCCAATTCTATCTTGTTCTCCATATGGGTGCATAATCCCCATGTGAATCCAGACAAGAATACACTTATTTTTTCTGTATTGTTGTGAAACTAAGTACCGTCTTAATACACTTTTCTCCCCAAATTGATTTAATAATGCACTTGTATTCTTCAACTAATTTTCACAACTTCTGCAAACACAGGCCAGCAAATTTATAACAGAATTTTAACACATCATTAATTATAACAACTAAAAACTACTTTGATCTCTTAGGTCAAAGTTTATGCCATCTGGTGAATTCAACATTTTATTGTCAGATTTCAAAAAGTACTTTACAATTTATTTTCTATATGCTTTTGGCCTTTTTATGTGGGGCTGCACTTCATCATTTTTCTTCCAAATACCTGCTTCTGAAGACAGAAACTTTGACCTCTGATATCATCACATTCCAGTGTTGCTTGTATACATGGATATCACCATAAATCAAGTTGTTTCTGTACTTTTATTAACTGTTTTCTTTATTCATTGAATCCTGGGCAGTATGCACTGTAGAAAAAAAATATAATCCAAACCCAAGTTGGTTTTCCCTGTTGGCCAACACGTAATAGACAGTCACAGAAAACTCCACAGCAAGTAGAACTATTTGCAAAATAAAGGCCAACATCTTATGCAGTTTCTATGTCATAGTTATGGGATATGTTTTAATGCAAACCTAATGTAATTAATTGTACATTCTTCTCTATTATGGGTCCAATTCTGCAAAGCGGGAGTTATATTTAGATATACAAGTAGTCAGATATTGGTTGTGCGAGTAAGGGTTACTTCATGTAAACAAGGCTTTGCAGGATTGGGTCCTTTGGAAGGAAAGCAATTGCCCAAATTTTGCTCCCACTTATACACTTTAGTTTGTTTGTGCAGGTGCAACTGAGGGTGGAAGTTGACTTTCTGTGGTTAAGCAAACACTTCCAATTATGCAGGCTGATTTTGACATTAATTAGGGGTTAGACTGTAGCTTTACCACCACAGCCTGGTGATTTGGAGCTGCAGTGCCCCAGGAGGAGCACTAGAGGCATGCAGAGAGGCATAGTGACTACTGGGGCTGCAAGCTGCACAAGCGTGGGTGAAGTAAGTGGACTGCAGGGAGCACTGTGAGGGCTGCTGGAAGTGGCCCCTGAGCAGCAGCATGAGTGGGATAGGTAATATTTGCTTGCTCCTCTGCATATTCTATGATTCTATGATATCTTTTGGGGCTGCTCATAATCTGAGCCTAAACAAACAGAGCTCAAGCCTGCAGTCCTCACTTAAGTGAAGCACAGAGGGTGATATCTTGGCCCCACTGAAGTCAATGGGAGTTTAGCCACCAGTTTTGATGGGGCCAGGATTTCACAGGAACAGGCCTACAGGGTAGACTGAAAGAAGAAAAAGAAGTTTTGACCACTGGCAAGTCTGCAATGCAGCACTCATAAGAATGAAAGAAACAAGAGTGCTTGGACTGAGGAGTGTGCCATGCCCCTCCCCAAACACCACTGTTAACTTTAAAAAGGGAACGTGAGGGGAGGGAGTGGGAGAAAAGGTAGCTACTATCACTTTCTGCACCAACTTGAGCCTGAGGAACAATGACATTGACTGTAGATTTAGCTAATTTCCACACGTCACGTTCAGCACCCGTGTGCCAAAGTCCTATTCTTCAAGTCTGTTGAAATATCACTTTCCGAAACACGTGTGCTAGCATTTGGCCAACATCACCACAAGATCATTTTATTAACTTGTAGCTCATTTCATAGACTGCTGCTCATGTTGCTAACATATGCTATTCTACCATTTTCTGCTCTGTAATTAGAGAAGTGATATGAAAGAGATACACAAGACTTATTTTTTGTATTAAATACAATTTGTTTAGATCTAGGAAGGAGACAAATCTATTTAATCAAAAAATCACAGAAAAATTAGAAAAGTATTAGGAAGATATCTTAACTTTTCAGGGGACAGTGTACAAAATAAAAGTGTATTCATGCTGAGTTTATTGATTAACTTGTGGCTGAACCACAAGAAAAACCAGAAACTCTTTATTCTAAGTCAGGGAAAATCTTGCCCACACCTCTATGGGTATGTCTATACTGCAGTTAAGACACCCAACTCCGTGGCAGGCCCAGGCTTGCAGGGCTGTTTCATTGCAGTGTAGACTTCCAGGCTCAGGCTGGCGCCCATGCTCTAGGACCCTGCAAGGTGGGAGGGTCCCAGAGTCCAGCTCCAGTTTAAGCCTGGGAGTCTACACTGTGATGAAACAGCCCAGCAGCCCGAGCCCCATGAGTCAGCTGCCACAGGCCAGCTGTGGATTTTTAATGGCAGTGTAGACATACCCCACATACAGAGCACCCAGTGAGTTTCTTCTGCACAGGGGATTGAAGGGCAAGGACAGAATTTTAGGAGACTGCACAGGAGGTGTGATTCTCTGGCATGGAATCCAGCCCTGCTTGGGCTTCCTTCATGCTGTCATGCCAGGGTATTTGGGGTAAGGGACGGGAGGGAAGGATGAAGACTTAGCTGGAGTATCCATTACCGTGTGGATCACTTGGCCAGCTAGGGCTTTGGAAGTTACTCCAGCCCTTAAGATGGAGCAGTAGCTGTGGCTCAGCTTCCACTCCACAGCCTGGTGGGAAGGGGGGAAGATTCCTTCCCTCTTCCCAACACTGATATCCCCACTGCCTACTCAAAGTTACTTGGGCAGATACCAAGAGTAAGTTTTTGCCCACAATGCAGGATTTGCCAGAGTAAATACTGAGCAAGGACTTCAAGACCTGGCTCTTGTTTATAGGGGAAAGGCCAATATTCAATAATAAATGAAACATGAAATGTTTTACTTTGCTTCATAAATGTTCAACATATTTCTGTTTTTCTCTTTTTTCTTTGGCTCTGCTCCTCACATTGGACTAGTTTCCATCTTTGCTAACGAGACTGATGAGCTGGACAGAAGCAGTGAGGCTACACACACAACAGAGTTCTGGAAATCTCAGTCTTTGATTAAATAACAAGGGTACAAATTACAGTAACATGCTGGCATTTACATCTTACGTTTACAAATAGCCCATGTGGGCAACTGCATTGGAAGAAGGAGGTTAGTCTTAGTTTTGCAGCAATGCATTGGTATTGAACTGAATAGACAGAAGCTAATGATGGTTTGGATTCAATTCATAAGCAAGCTGGATTTTAAAGGAAATGTATAATCTCTACTACAAATTAATAAGCTATTGCTACAGGTTATTGAGCCACCACAATAATTTAAATTTTCACTGTTTATAAATTACAGTAGTTTTACCTATTCTTTAATCCAGAAACTTGGTTATTAAAATGTTTGATGCAGGCTATACTGCATCTATCATTACTTTTAAAAGTTAATTAGATTAGATAAAAGAAATAATTAGATTTGCATTTTTATCCTGGTTTGAAACTTCCAAAGAAGATCACAACAGCATGGCTGTGGGCAATTAAAAACAGCATTCAGCAGTGAAATAAAAGGGAAAAGAGGGTCTGTTTTTCCTGGCTAATTCATGATTGAAGATACAATTACAAAATATTTTAAGGGTTTGCTGAAGCTGGGGGCTATTCCTAGACTTCTAAGCTTTGTTTATAACCCTCATTTTCTTTCAAGGGAGTATCTGATCCATACACCACGCCAACAGAAGTATCAAATTGCTTTCAATGGCTTTATTTGGTCCTGTTCAGAACTTGCAGGAAGGGGATCAGTTTCATGATCGACGATTTAAAAAAAAAAAAAAAAGGCATATTCCCTTGTTCCAGAACAGTAGCATGGTAACTGCTTTTTGCTTGTCAATGCTCAATACAGTTTACAAACAAAGAGAGACAACCTAAGACAGAGCAACTGGGGACTGATGATAGCTAGATTCCAGCTTTTGCCTTTTCAGCAAGCTTACTGCTAGGAGGTTTAACCCATCTCTGAAAGGCAATAAATGAAAGGTCCAGCTCTTAAAATTGGAGGTCAATTAGATACTTAATGATGAAGCATATCTTTAAATATATTTCTACTATTATTATCCTAGCAAAAAATTAATTAACCAGGTCATGCAGGCCATGAAGGCTAATGTGCAATGTAATTATTCCTGATCTTTAGACATGCACTTCACATAAAGAGATAGTCCTTATTCAGCTCACCAGGTACCTGAATTGTTAGTAGTTAATCATGGATAAGGAGAGAGATTTGTTAGATCAGCCTCTTAAGTTTTAAGTATGATTCAAATGATTCATATTCAAGAACAGCTTAAACAGTTGTCATTTTTATGTTACCATTCTTTTATTTGTTTACTATCATGGTAATCATATTCACTCATTTTAACAGAAATAGACAATGCAAGCTTGTTGATATGAAGATACGCAGCATGAACGTACACATTAAAAAACTAGAACACAATTACTATTAGAAATAATTTCTATGGTTCAATTAAAACAGACTACTTATGAGGGCAGAAGAACCCAATTTTTCTATGCAAAGGAAACTACAGCTGATTCAAAGCACTATATTGTAAGGGCATTGAGAAGGGAAAAGGATGGGAGCACTTATGACCAGATTTTCAAAAGGCCTCAGTTCCCATTGTGACCTACTGCCAGATTCTCAGAAAAAGTTCAGCATCCATTGTGCTGGCCCCAGATGTGGAAGCTGAGCTCTTTCAAAACTTGTGGCCAAATTTAGCATTCATTCCAACAATACCTGCACAAGTCTGAAGTGACTCAGCAAAGGGTCTGGTTCTTTAAGTCCTCCACATCCATATCTCCCATGGACTTAAATGGATCTTCTTCATGCAGAACACTTGAGGAACTGGGCTCAAAGTCTCAGTGTAGATATACCCTCCTCCTCCTCCAGCAAAACACGGACACTCAGAAGACCCAATCCTGCAAGGAGTTGACTGTCTACAACAAGTTTCTGAATTCACTTGGAGTTGAGGGCATCCAGCACCTTGCACAGTTGGGCCCTTTATACAGAGTCAGACTTCAGCATTTCTATCCTGTGAATGCTCCCTTCAGTTTATGATGCATTAAAGAAGTTTCTCCTTAAATGGATTTTTCCCAGATCTCCTAAGGTGAGTTTACCCAGCATAGCATATATTAATATCACCCTACCCTATCCTGGAGTAGCCTAATTTTTTCCTACTGCTTTAAGATTTTGTACATTTTAGATCAGAAATGAATTTGACTCAAGGGATATAAAACAGCTCAGAACCTGACCCTGCAGACTATACTTGTCCTGAAGTCTTTCCTCATCTAGAACTCCATGGAAATCAATGGGAAACTTGCCTGCCTTGGGCGGTAGGATTAAGGATTGTAATTGGGAACACTAGTTCTTCTAATTCTGAACTTCTTCTGGAGAAGGGTGTTTATTGTCCACACAGAGAGGGAAGCAACCTTCAGGGGGTAGGAGTAATAGGGCTCGGGAGTAATCAAACATTGCACTTATTTTGGAGCCTTTCACCACAGGATCTGAAAGCACTTTATAGAAGTGGACAAAGAAGGGGAACGTCTCATGCTTTAACTACTAGACAAAACTGCCTCCCCAAAATGCACCCCCAGAAACCTGAACTGACTGTGAACAAATAAATAAATATAAGAGCTCATCACTCCTAAGATGACTATACTGGTTTTGCCTGTAATACCTACCTGATATGTTTCTTGTTGACATGCTGTTGGCAAAGCTGCACAATATATGATAATCGGATATGGAGTGTGAAAATGGTCCTTGAAAAGGATAAATGAAATAAAATGTTTGAAGTAATGGCAATTTAGGGGGAAAATAAGTGATTGTTTTAATGGATCCTTGTCACTTTTACTTATTGTTGACTGAAGTATAGTGAGCCTCTTTGATTATTTCTAATCGTTCAAAGGATTACATAAATTGTATTCCTTAAATTGTCAAAATTATTGTTTGGAGACTATGCCACTAACCTCAGAAGATTAGAGAGGTACATGATGCATCTCATGTAATGAAAACATTGCATCCGCAATCACTTGCCCCGGAATACTGCAATAGAGAAATAGTGAACTGATTTCCAATTAGCTGGGCCATGAACAGGCCTGTGCCCAGATTAAATTGACACCTACAAGTTTCACATTTCATAATCTCTTATAAAAGGGGACGATTATTATTTCACACCAGACACAGCAATATGAAGCATCACATCCTTCAGCCTATCCTTGGCCCAGCAACATCTCACCCATTGCCAACAGATTTTCAGGTACAAGAAATGTAGACACCTAGTCTTAACAGTCTCAGTCAACTAAATAGCAAGGAGGTTCTCCCCCATTCCCAAACCTACAATAAGCTATAAAGGAGAAGACTAAGACTTCTATCACAAGGAATGCCTGAGTAACAAACCTGCAACAAATTAAGCAAGAACAAATAAATAAGGAAGAACCACTTGGCTGATGGCAACTGTGTATTATGTAGGCTAAACATCAGTTAAAATAGGAGATTTCCTCCATAAACCTAACAACTAGCATTCCTAGCAGCCCTTCTGAGAGACCACATGCATGTTTGATATGTCACATCCCCAACAACCCTAATCACTGACAGGAGGAGTCTTACAGGATGTTCCAGAGGAAGGCAAGAAGCCCACCCTGAGCCTGGCCACCAAGATATGGAGGAAAAATTATTTCCCTGCCTCAGACACATTGATTAGATTCCATCCTATGCATATGAGCAAAAATCACTCTACAAATATTTCACATGCAATAGAACCCAAACCACGGTACAAACATGGAGTAAGAGCACCCTATGTTGGCCCAGCCTCCACATCTAATTAATCAATCAATATGGGGAAGGTCAAGTGGGAAAAGATTTAGTAGTGATTGAGGGACAAAGAATAGCCATTTGCTCCCCCAAAAGTCCTGTCATGCATCTTCATGTGGAGAGATGCACAAGGATTCAGACAGTTACCAAGGATCCTACAAAGGAGAAAAAATGGAGGTGGAGGAGAGAAGGAAGCTGCAAGTCACTCGCAATGTGTTGTCAACTCAGATCAATGGAAGAGCAAACCTTTCCCAAATCCAATGGAAGACATTGCACCATTGACAGAACAACGGAGGCCATAAAATTTCTGCTGATGGACTCCTGCTATCATGGCATCATGTATGTAGGTTACAACAAAGACTGGCAAGGTAGCGATCCTTATTATTTTATTACCACAGGACAGCCTTAGAACTCGCCTTTTAAAAATGGATGCAATCAGAACCAGAATTAATTCCAATGCAAGAAGAAATGAGATTGGGCACAAAAATAAAGCTATTCCAGAGCTATTCTCACTGTGTGAGAACTGCAGTCAGTTTGTTATTGGCCATGCTGCAAGCAAGTTAAGATTTCACAATGAATATCAGGGAAATCTGTGGATTTTCAATTCCCATAATGAAGGTGGCACCCAGCACCCAAGTATTATTCGTTTTATATTGACATATTCTTGCAAGCACAGTTACCACTTCCTCCATAAAGAAACCGGTACATATGGGAACTTCCACCTTTTCTAACATAAAAGGGCCTATACATTACATGAAATTTACAAATTTAGTTTCACGCCTCTTCTTTGTGTGTGAGGGGGGGATTATTTGTTTGTTTTTTCTTAGTAAGTTCATCAAAAACTGACGAGTGCAAAAAGAAAATTGTTTCTGAAAATATGCCAAGAATTGTACCCATAACTCATTGCCTTAGCAGACAAATTATATGCGGGCATAAGCACTATAGACTAGGGTATGAAAATCCTCCCAAAACTAAAATACATTTGGTTCTTGCCCTACTTTGACCTTTTGGAAGTCCCTGGCAGGTTAGTGAGTATTCCTATGGAGTTCTATTGATTGGTGATCTACCCACAATACTGTTTGGTTGGAATCACTTGGGAATGCAAGAGAGTCAGACAGTAGGACCCAGAGGGTTTCCAAAAACCTCAGAGAAGCGTTAAGTTTTTTTGGACTGGGAATATGAAGTAAGATTCTTCCCATTGAAGCCAACCATGTTCTGCCAGATAGATAGAAAAACTGACTTTTGCCATGACACCACATTTTCCCATGTCTGTGTATCCCACTTTTCAACAGAAGTAAAAAACTCTTGCATAACTCTTTTATGAATAAGTATTCTGAGGATAGCCAAAGGTGACTGAGAGGAACATGGGATGCCATGGGATGGAGGGGAGTGACCAGGGTAGTCCTATACCCTATGAAGGTTTGCCAAAGATGATTCCCCCATTCCAGTGCCTTAAAGGCTCCCACAGTCATAATTTGACTCCTTCTGTGCCAACAAGTTCTACTGATACATATAATTCTAATTAGGAGTGTTTGTATGCATTCAAGGAATTCCTTGAATGGTCTCACACTGATGGTCCAGCTCATGGTGAAATAAGATGAATTTGTTAAGGAGACTAGCTTTGTCCCATTTCATTGTGAAATGTTAAACCCCATTCACCTTAAAAAATGCCAGGACCTATTTTTCCTCGTCTCTTTTATATTTTTAAACCATTTAAGTTATCCTTTATTTGCAGCTCTTATGCCAATTCAAGATTTTTTTTATGTAATAAACTAATTAATGGTTTTCTAAAACTAATGTTACCTGTTCTGCAAGTCAGGGGTAGAGAGGAATATGTAACATTTATTTGCCTCAAGTATTTTTATGTTCTCTTTCCCCAATGCACAACTAAGTTAGCGATACACAGTCTTCTTTTCAAAACTACATTCAGCCAAGAAAACAATGAGGACAATGTTCTGCACTTCTATTGTGCCTTTCATCCCAGGGTGTCAGTGTACTTTACAAATGTTAATTAACCCAATTAATGTCTAAACAAAATAACATTGTGATATTTGTAAAGGGATATACAAACATATTGGGGTAAGGATGAGGAAGGGAATAAGTGCAATTTCTGCCTACAGAGACTGCTGGATAGTAGGGACAGAGGCGGGTGGCTCTCACTGGTGCATCTGGCTGCACAACATAACCAACAATACAGCAGGTGACCAGCCACCCAATAGCTTGTCAACAGCCAGGATGGCAAATTTAAATAGAAGAATAGGCCAAGGGAGAACGGCGAAGTGGGGAGGATGACACAGTGAGGAAATCCATACATCAAGAACACCTGCAAATAAAGTTTGACTGTATAGACACTTGAGAGTCTATGTGTACGTAATCAAGCAAGAGACTACGGGTTAGGCACAGCTACAAGGTTGCCTATGGGGTGCACCAAAAGGTACTGCGGGTCATGGTGCACCAGCACGCATTTGGATATTAGGCAGGATATCAGAGCCTGGGAACCTAGCTGTGTGTCACAACAGGTTTGGGGTATGCTGGCATTTCAAAGGCTATCTTCTGCTCTCTAGCTGTTTGCTTTGGTTAATGAAGTTTCAGACGTTTTCTATGGACTGTTTTCCATAATAATCTTCTCCTTATAAAGCCAATTCTCTCTTTGTACAATAATCTATAAACAATAACTGAATCTCTGCTTCTCCTTCATGGTGTGTAAATCAAAATGATTGCAGATTCTAGAGTTAAATGGCAAGATTTAAGAAATAATTCACAACTTTCAAAAAACCTGCTTATTAACCAAAAGCAGTTTCCATCAAAATATTGTTGACAATTATTTTTCAAAGACACAGAGACCCTCTTTGTAGGGGTTTATGCGTAAAGCATGTGGTTGTTTTATCTTAAATCCTTCCCTCTCTGTAAATGGAATTTAAGCATAATCAGAAGAGAGCAATAAAACACACTGACCTGAATTTGCTGCTGCAGTAGATTGATTTTGTGCTGCTGTTGCAAAAGTTGCTGTTGTTGTCTTGCAATCTATTAGAAATAAATTTTTCATTAAATTAAAACAGTAATGTCCAAACTTCCATCTCATTGAGTGAAAACAATCTCTGAGTTATTCTTCCTGATCATTTCAAACAGTTTTTTTTTGATTGAGCATCATTTGTTAAGAGTTACTAAAACACCAGGAGGAAGATTAGTGAACGATATTTTTTGAGGTACCTGTATAAATAATAGAAACATTTCAAACTTAAATATAACATCAGAACGTAACTATCCAGTAAAACTTATGTACTAATACTAAACACTTAGGCCCCAACTCAGCAAAGCATATAAGCATATCCTTAAACTTACGCAGGTGTGTGATTCCATCCCTATCTATGGTGCTTAAGGTTAAGGACATACTTTATTGCTTTGTTGAACTGGGGCTATATAGAGTGCTTCAAAATACAACATATAAGGGCAAGCTTGTGTCAGTCTTATTCACTTTGAGTGGTACCTTACTCCCTAGTAGGTCCCACTGCCGTAAGTGGAACTGCTCAGTGAGAAAGGTGCTATTCAATGTGTAAAAGTGGCAGAATCTGGGGCTAAATAATTAATTCTCAGAAGAAATCTGTGAAATATGTGATTATTATTATTCTCCTTTTATCCGCTGGGCAAGTGAAGGTGAGAGGTTAGGGGTTTGAGGCTCCTTTTCCTTTACATGGGTTGAGAGAAGCAAGTTCATATAGCAATGGGCCAGAGTGCAGAGAGGCTTGTGCAGAATGAGAGGAAGCTCTCCCAAGAGCTCTTAGAGCAGAAGGAGATGGCCTGAGCCTCTCAGCTAAGACATATTTTTGAGCAGAAATCTGTGCAGCAGATAATGTCGACCACCATTAACTTCCCATACAGCCGCTGCGGAGAAGCCAAGAGGAGCTGGGTGAGCTACTGGGACTGCTGCCTTGAAGGGATAACTGCTCAGAAGATCTGATCAGGGATTGAATCTGAGTTGCCCAGGAAACCCAGCCTCAGCAACCCTGCTGACTTCCCTTTCTGCTAGGACACCCTCCTCCCAGTCCTGAGAGTCTGAGCCTCACACTGTGACTCATTTCTCAAGTATCATTTCCCCTCCTATAAATATTCCTTGGGAAGGGGGATGATCAGGCTTCTTCTGAGTTACCTCTGCAAGAGTCAATACCAGAGTTAATGTCTGAACTCAGGAGTACCTAGCTCCCAGTGTGTGGGAAGAACACTGGTCTCTCTCTCTTGCGCTCTTCCCTTCTTCCCCAATATAGTACATGATTTTACATGTGTGTATGTTTCAATGTTGGGAAAGCTAAGAAAATAGGCAGTAGAGATAATATTTTGATAAAGAAAATACAGTAAATGCTGCAAGGGTGATTTTGAAACATGACTGCATTTTCAACTAACTTTAGCGCAAAGTATACAGATCAGTTGCATAATATGCAAACAAAAATGCAGTATCTTTATGCACATGTTAGGAGAAGGCAATAGTATAGCACAAAATGATCAGTTTTAGGTTTCTTTTTCTTTTAAAATTGCAGGATCTGAAAAAATATGCATTTATTTCATTGCTACACGAAAAAATCATCCCTGTGCAGGGGATGAGTACAAGATTTATGCACTACATAAGTCCCAATTACACCCTCAAATAGGAAGTTGATGTCCACCAGTTCCTGCAGCTGAGAGACAGGATAGTTAGCACAGGAGCAGAATCAAACCACTTTCAGGGACTGCCAAACAGTTGCCTACAAATGGGCTCAAACTGTCTTTATGGTCATGATCTCCTAAGACTAAACTTCCTGTGAAGTCAATGGGAGTTTAGTGAGGGAGGAATGAAGACTCAGGCCTGCTCCTGCTACTTATGCAACTAACTCAAACAGGGTCCTGCATCAGCTAGCAAGGCCTGCTGGAGAGGGGGACGGTGTGTGACTAGATAACATAGCTGGGGTGGCCAAACCATGGCTCATGAGCTGCATGCGACTCTTTTACAGTTAAAGTGTGGCTCTCTGAGCCCCCCCTGCTTTCCCCCCATTCTCTGCTGATCAGGCAGTTTGGGGGAGCTTGGGGCTTCTGCCCTGTGGCGGGATGATGGGGTTAAGAGCTTCTGCCCAGCAGGCACGGATGCTGGAACAATTTTTATAGTGGGGGTGCTGAGAGCCATTGAACAAAACTGTAACCCCTGTGTATAATGAAAACCACTTCAAGCCAGGGGGTGTGGCAGCTCCCCCAGCACCCCTAGTTCCAGCACCTGTGCCAGCAGGGAGGGAGGTCTTGGGGCTTCAGCCCCACCGGGACTAGGGGCTTCAGCAGGAGCAGGGCTGAAGCCCCAATTCCCCCCCCCCCACAACTTCAGGGGGCTGAAGCCCTGAGACAACACCCCGTCCCGGCCCCACTGCAGGACTGAAGCCCCGAGCCCTGGCAGGCACACCTTGGCTCTTGAACTTCTGAAGATTGTTGTATGCAGCTCAGAGGGTCAGTAAGTTTGGCCATCCTGTAATATAGGGACAGCTGCCAGGATCTCAGAGTGCCTGGTTATTGTTCTAATTATGATCACCAGTTCCACCTGTGCTTAGAGGGGCAATTGCAGCTGATCCTCTTTACTTAGACAGTTCACACATCCATATGAATGGTTAAGTAACATTATTTTAATTAATGATGTATGCATGATGCCATTTCACCTTAAAGTTGTATTACATCTTACTTGATGCATGTTCACAAGTGGACTTTTCAAGATTCAATTCACAGTGGTACTCAAATTAGCTCAAGCAAATGTCCACCCCACCACCCAAATCAGATTCAGAATGAAAATCATACACAGGGATTGCTTTCTGACTCTTACATAGATTCCACAGCTACTAGATCCTATGTTTTGAACCATTCTGAACTGCTGGCGATCTGGCCGCTCCTCTGCATCCTAAGTTAGTCAGGGCAGTGTTGAGGGCTTTGTTTAGCTTCTTCATGTGGAGGGGCTAATTTGATAGAGTTCAGATTGCTGGTGTACAGATCGCTGCATCTCTAAGTACAATACCGTAGCATTTGAATGGTTTCAGAGTAGCAGCCATGTTAGTCTGTATCCGCAAAAAGAAAAGGAGTGCTTGTGGCACCTTAGAGACTAAATTTTTTAGTCTCTAAGGTGCCACAAGTACTCCTTTTCTTTTAGCATTTGAATATTCATTTCCTGATGGAAACCAACAAAACACCACTATGCATCTAATATTGATGTTTCCTCCTAAATGGTATACTGCTGTAATAGAAAATGCATAGAAAACACCACAGTGCAATTATCCTAACATAGGCTAGATGTATAGGCTCGACACAGTGAAGTATGATACATAAGCACCATGTGGCTCAAATTCTGAATGTTATTTGCCAATCGGTTGAGCTACATGCTCGCTTCATTGAGCATGACAACCTAGTTTTAAGTGTCATTTAATTTTCATTTTGAAATATAATTACAAAGTGTTCACTGTAAGATATCACTCGTCTGCAAATGTGTCAAGATTAATTTGTGCTAGCTTATTCACAAGTGTCAATAGTTAATTACTGTGTCATCTCTGGATGGCTAAATGACATTCTAACTTCTGATTTTTTACAGTGTTCCTTTATGTTATTTTCCATTAAGGGATGAGTCCATATTCCTACATGTGGGCAAATATTCAAGCACATAAAATACCAGACGTCACAACTCATTAAAATCAACAGAGCATATATTGCGCTATATAACCTATAAAATACATTTAACTGAAAAGATAATTCTAGTAATAATGTCAGATTCCTAAAAACTGCACATTAATTTGGATCTGTCTGATCTAATGCCTAGGGGATTAGTATATGGGATCATTGTTAGATTTTTATACAACAAGACAAGGACAGCTCTTTTGAACAACTGTGTTTCTTAAAAATATTATTTGCCTTCTTTTCTCCGTAGATATTCTGGTCTCTCAATTATGTACTTTTTTCTTTGATTGTTTAGTTGTCAGACAGAGAGAGAAAGAGAGAGAGAGAGAATTAAAAAATTATGATTTCACTGGTAACTTGCTACCCTTCATCACATGAGTAGCAAGAAATCAAACAAAGTATCCACTGAGATTAATTGTAGGAAAGAAATGCTTTGAAATTCCAAACACTACTTTTTCTCAGTCTCCTATGATATTTTTCCCTTTATGAAAATAAAAAAGCAATTCATTATTTCTATTGGTTACAAAGGAATATAATTTCTTTTAATAAAATTGATGAAAGGAAATACCAAGCAGAACAATATTTATTATGAGTTTTTAATGTTCTACAAGAAACATTTTCACAGATTTCTTTCTTGGAGCCTCACCTGTTCTTGCTGTTGGCGAGCAAGGTCCATTTGCTGCCGTTGTTTTTCAATTTGTGAGGCTGCCAGCTTTTTCTGTTCATCATGGGCAGCCAGGAGCTGCTCCCGTAAACTGATCAGCTGGGTGATCATGGTAGAGAGCTGTCGCTCTTTTTCTGCCAGGCTTTCTGGCGTACCTAAATGAGGAGGAAAGATACATTGTGAATATCAGGTAGACAGCAGTTATTGAACAATATTCACAAAGAAATTGGGTTAAGTACCAAAGTGCTTTTTCCACGTGGCATCTTGAACATATATTTTACTAGAAATTCCCAGCATGCAGCCTTGCTATGTTCCAAGCAGTATGGGACGTTACAAGAATTGTGAAGCAGAAGAGCAATTGAGAGCAACTATTTCTTTTTTCTGACAAGAGTAATTAATGATGTACTCTGAGATATCAAATCTCTTTCCCTTCCATCTAAACCTTCCCAGTGTAATGACTACTTCATGTACTACCAAATTCACATTTTGATTAACATAATTTCCCCTCAGTTGTACATTCTGAAAAAAAAATAAGCAACAAGATTCTGTATTATAAGGACAGCAGTTTAATGGTTTGTTGGTCATTTATTTAAGAAGATTTCCATCCATATATAGCATGCTGTAGGAATGGTACAGCATGTGAGTCATTTATTGTCATTGAGAAATCATGGCAAAGGTATACCTTTGTTATGGAACAAGTATACAAGGCGAGCTACACTTGTAGCCATTGAGAAATGGTTCAACCTGAGAAAATACTTTTAAAAATTCTCATTTAACTTTCAAAGTTTACTCTGCAGAGTGTTTAATTAAGATGATACTATGGTACATTTATTCTTTGCACTAATGGTGCTTAGCAGTCTGTTTATGGGTAAACTGTATGGTTCTCCAAGTAAAGAGTTCACGATCCTTTTGCGAATCAAGCCAAAAAATATGCTAAATATAAACATTTTACTTTGGCACAAATAATAATCTCAACTTACTGTACTTGAATCACACAGGTTTCTTTCCCATGTGAGCATCTCAGATCCAGAGTACTATAATGGACAAGTACAGTGAGAGCACAATACAGTGAAGAGACATTGGGAAGCAAAACTACTACTTTCTCCCGGGAAGAAAGCTCCAACTGGATTTGGAGGAAATGAGTCTTGCCAGGTCCACAGAATAAACAAGAGGTGGGGAGCAGGCCAACCAGCTAAAGATCCATGTGAGCCTGCTGGATGCCCCAAAGACATATGAAGTCAGATGAGGAGGTAAGGCGATCCCTCCCTCCCACTGACTCACAGAAGACAGCTTCAGGTAAAGAGGAGCCTTAAGACTTTTTGAGGAAGGAGAAGAGAGTTGTGGGGAAGTGGGTCAAGTAAGGAATGGAAAAGCTGGCACCAGAGTTCTGAATCCACCTTCCTCCCTAGAGGAGGATGGAAGTCTTCCAGGCAAGAAGAGGCTGCCAGGTTTCAGTAGCTGCTTCTTCTCCGAGGATGGGGAAACAAACAGGATTCTATGCAGCAGGTTTGAGACTCCCACAGACTCATCTACTTACACTACATTATTTTTGGATTCATATTATTTTTAAACGTGTAGAGGGTTTTACATTCAAACATGGTCACCAGCGGTGCTCAGCTGCCACATTGATGAGCACAGGATAAAAACCTGAAGAGGCCAAGATTAGTGAAAGGATTTCAGAAATCTTCAATCTGTATTTACTGCATGTTTTATGTTTTCTCTTGTAAATATTAAGAAAATCCCTTTGGAAGAAATATTCTGAAATGCTATTGTGGAAATAGTATTGTAAGGATTTTTCAAAAGATAGGTTGAAAATGTAATATGATTTTCATTTAAAGTGTTCCAAAAATGTGGCCTACATCTGTTTATCTGGCTGAAAAGAGAATACAGTTACTGCATGGATTAAATCATTCTTGCTCAGCAGCCCAAAACTTCAGGGTAAAAAGGTAACTGTTTGGAAGTGCATTTCTTAATTTCAATTAATATTTATATTTAAAAGAAAAAAGCTGAAGGGCATTCTATTGTTTAATCCAATTTCTTGTGAAACTCCAGAGGGCTCGTGTGAACTTTAAAATAGTGCATCAACGCCCCAAAAGAGAATCTGGGTAAAAATGTTTGAAGTGTCTAAGTGAGTTGGAAGGCTAAATATTATTTTCAAATGTGATGTAGGCACATAGGAGCCTAAGTTTCACTGAAAATCAGAGGAATTTAGGCTCCTAAATAAAGCTGGACAAAATTTTTCAACTAAAACTTTGGTTTTTTTGCTAAAATATGCAGATTCAGATTGACCAAAACATTTTGGGAGTTTGTATGATTTCAATAAAAAATAGGGGAGAGGGTCAGAAATGTCAAAACAGTTCATTCTGACAGTTCCAATATGAAATATTATGATTTGCAGGCTAGATTCACAAGGGAATTTAGGCACCACTGGCATTCACAAAACTGAGGAAGACATGTCATCCACTCCATTATACCGCACTGGCTAGAGTACTTGCCTGGTAGATGGAAGTCCTGGGGCTCAAGTCCCTGTTCCAGACACAGGATTTAAACCTCTACAGCAAGGATTTGAACTCAGGTCTCCCTCTTCTCAGATGAGTGACCTAACCAACTCCTTTGTGACTAAGTCACTTTTGAAAATTTTACACTGCGGCTTCAAAGTGATTTAGGTGCTTTTGAAAAATTTACCCCCTAGTTAAGTTTCAATTAATAGACAGCCACCTCAAAAATACACTCCGCACTGCCACAAGGAAACATATTTATCTGCCTTCCATAACCACCACTGATCTACTCCTCTACTTAATCCAGAAAGACAATTGGGAGCAACCTGCTGACTAAGATGATATTCAGACCCATTCACTGACATCTGGGGAAACCATAGCTTAAGACTTCCACATCTGTCAAGCAGCTTCTGAATTGAAATTCTGAGCCTTGATTTTAGTGTCATAAAATATTTTACATACCCAAGGCAGGCATTACAATTCTACTTTGTTACCATATTATTCTGCATGCTTTGTATTTATGTCATAATATGGTTATAAAACCAGCATACAAAATGCTTGCTAAAGCTGTGACATTTGACTATTCTGTTAGACTTAGCTGGAATGCTTGATGTAGGTATGATAGAACACGAGCATCTAAGATATCTCCTTTCCCATTCTTTTAATTCCATACAGTTGCACGTTGAAGTTACAATTTCCCATTCAGAAAACAGCAGTGGTAATTGTTTTAGAAGAAAATCACATCTAAAAAATAATTAATCCCATTACATTATTGACCCCCACCCCAATTATTAATCCTTATTCATTCCCACACAACTCATGTCCACAAATGGGATAGGACTGATGACCCTAAAGCATGCTCATTGAAAATAATGAGAAGTCTATGAAACTGTGCCACATCCCAGTTGAACGCTACTTGTGGCAAGAAAGGATAAAAGATACCTGAATGTTGTGGGTGGGGGGTTAATGGCATAATTTAATTTTGGAGTGGAAAATCCTATCCATTATTTTACAGTTTAAATACTAATAAAAAACAACTTGCTAAGAATGCAGACCAGATTGAGCTGATCTAGCTGGGCCAACAGAGGTCATCAGTAGCTGTGTACCATCATCATCTGTTTCACATCCACTTACTGCAGCGAGCTACAAGATCCCTAAAATCATTATCAGTAAATAAACTCTTCTGCTGACTAATATATATATAGCTGTCTGTACAATACATTTGCCATGAAGACAGATGAAAAAAAAACTTCATATAAAAGATATCAACATACAGTAAATATGCCTGCTTTCATAAACTACTATATATTACACACGTAGCTTTCTCTCTCTGTTCTGAACTGTATCTATTCTCTAACTCCAAAGACAGTGCTGCATTTTTTTCCATGGAGCTTTCCTTATCCCCAAAACACATCTGTCTTGAGTTTCGCTAAGATTTGTCAGGTGGATCAGTGCTCCCCAGGGCCTGCTCCATCTGAAGTATTTTAATTTGACTAAACACCTGATTTATTTTATCTCTCCGATGAGAAAGGCAGTTTGTCTTAATAGAGTCTGTCAGCCCACAGTCCCATTCACAGCAATTTACAGGCAGCCAGGGACGCTGGAAGAGAAGAGTGCTGTGATTCTGTATTTTATCCTCCTCCAGAAAGCACCTAAAAGCAGCTATTCACTGCTACTGCATGTGGCATTTTAGAACTGAATTAGCTTTTTATTCAAGTAACTACACTTGTTGTGAATAGCTTATCTGTAAAATTGCTACATTCACTACTGATTTTATTAACCTTTGGCTCCATCACAAAATGGTCTTCAGTTAAGAAAGACCTTTAAAATTGACACATTTTTCTTATGGGCCTTTATTTCAGTGACTTCAGATTTACTGAATTTGATCCATTGACTTCTTTACTGGTTGTATTTAAAATTTTGAGGCTCAATGGGAAGTCACTGGTATTTAAGGAAATTTTTTTAAAAAGTAAACATAACGGCAATTTTCCTCATCAAAAGTTTAGAATAAACAATAATTTATTCTTCATTGTAGACATTAAAGTATCTACCCTTCCTTGGTGTCTAATAAGCTGAATAAGCTAAATAAATAATCATAATTGTTCCATCAATTCAATTCTCCATTGTGTTCATTGATTTAACAGTGAATCTTGTATTGCTTTAAGTGTACGTTGAGATAAAGTGATCAAATTGAACAGAACCAACACATCAAAGGAAAAATTGAGGAATTTTGGTCATAGGTCAATCTAACAGAGAGTAATAAAATAAAACAGCTATAAATCTACTTCAAAAGAGACCAACTAAATTTTATTTGTCAGCTAAGATTGCACTTACAGTGTATTCTCTTTGTGGCAAAGTCCTGTCTTTCAAAATTGTTTATAAAGCTCCATGTGCATTTCTGGTGCTATAAAAAAATTATACTTTCCCAAATCTTACATTCAAATCCTTACTAAAATGTGCATAATGATATCCTGCACTTCCATCTGGGAGGCAGTGTAGCTCAGTAGATAGAGCACTGGACTGGGACTCAGGAGACCTGGCCTGCTGGGTGAATCTGGACAAGTCATTTCATCTTCATGCGTTTCAGTTTCTCCATCTGTAAAAGGTGGATAATAATCCTGTCTTCCTTTGTAAAGAGCTTGAAGAGGTGGTATACATGAAAGGTGCTGTATAAAAGCTAAATATTATTATTATTATTATCATCTGTACAGATTTCTTAAAAATGTTTGGAAAGTGATTATAAACCTCATGTCCCAAAATTGTAGATACAGAGTTTATTATTTTGCAGTTTGAGAAGAGAAATTTGCTCCACTGCTTTTCCAGCACTTCTCCCACCCCTGTCATTGATCAGTCTATTTACTGGTTTATCTGCATGTCAGTGACTCTCACAAGATGACATTCCATTCTAGAGACATGATGGCATAGTGATAGCTATGGGGAACAGAGAAAATAAACAGGAACAAGAAACAAAAGATTTTCAGAGCTACTGAATGTAATTTCAAACTCTGTTCTTTTGTACTCAGCAACAGAAAAAGGACAGCCCCTTTAAAAACTATATGCTGTACCAACCCAACAAAAGACAATAAGAAACACAGAGTAACAAACAGGCCTAGTAATTAAAATACAAAGTCCACTGAAGAGGGACTTTTTCCATCGACATCAATAGGCTTTGGATCAGGCCCTAACAGCAGGAGACTAGCAGGCTGGAATCAAAGCTTCTAATTCTCACCCTGACACTAAATCACAGAGTTCTTCAACAAGGCTGCCTCAGTTTCCCCAACCTGTAAAACGGGTAAATTAGCACAACAAAGTAGTTTTGTTCAATCTACAAAGTGCTTTGAGATGTTTGGATCAAAGTCTCTAGGCAGCTGCAAAGTATTATCATTTCTCTTGAATTCCATGATTAACATCGAGCCTTATAAATACCATTCTCTTTCACTCTCTGCATCTTAAACTTTTGTCTGATACATCTAAATAAAATATGAAAGCTAAGTTACAATTGCTTATGCCCCCTCTGTTTAGTGTTTTAAATAACCAGACAGTGTATTTTTAATAAGATCAACAGAAGGCAAAACAAGAAAGGAGAAGAGTGGACTTTGCCAGCAGCTACAGAAAGGCTTAAAAACACTTAACTGCAGTTCCAAAGTATCATCAACTGAAGCAATTCAACCAACAATCAAAAATGATTTTGAATCAAATTAAGCAATTTCCGCCTTTGAAAAAAGGATGTCTTTATGAACCAATTCCCCTGGAAGTTCTAATATTTTTTAATGGACATTGTTTGAGGAGGAAAAAAACAAAAACACAGTGCCAGACATAAAGGAAAGTATATTCAATCTGAGCTGCTGGAAATAACCTGGTTAAACCATTCATTCTGTCTAACACCACAGTCTGCAGCACACATCAGATAGGCTGTGATGTCTCTACTTCACAGGCTCTCTGTCCAGCATTTAGCATTTACACTTTTTTGATTGGGTCACCTTTTAAATGCCACAAAATAGGGCAGCAGAAGTCAACAAAAATAATCAGGGAAAACAGAAGAAAGTAACAATTGAATGGAAAGGCTTCTGAGATAAAAGTCAGTTTGTGGTGGCTGCCTGACGAAGGAGCCCCCTTCCCAGCACGAGCATCTAATTTGAGTTCTAACTCCAACAGCAGTTTAAAAAGCTTTCCGCTCTAAAGGGCCCCAAGTGCATCATAAAGATAAAAGATTTCAGTACAAAACAACCACAAAGACCTCTATTATCTTATCGGTCTTTGGTTACAACAGCCTAACTAATATGACTAAGTTCTAAAAGACTCTTTTTTATACAAACACCAGAATACTGGAATTTCTTTATTTCATGATCAGTTAGCGATTGTTTGTGCTCCCATATGCTACTGTCCAGTCCTCAGTCAATAAAAAGTTTTATAAATGCTGCTGTTGTGCTTTATAGCATCCATATGCAGAAGGCAACAGAGCAAACATGTCCAGCATGCAAACCACACAGGCTAGCTTCTTTAGTGAAGGTGTGAGATTCCCCCGACCCTCACATGAAAGCAATTCCTAATGTAACCCAACAATAAAATAAAATAAAATCCTGTGTGTATAAACAAGGCTGGAAGATGTGTGAAGTAATTTATGAAATCATAATTTAGTGCAAATTCTGTCAGATTAACATAGATTATCTCCAAAAAGTGGCTTAAGAAAGCTCTACTCATGATGTGGTCCAAAATGCTTAACTGATGATCTGCAGGATTCTGCCGTACTCCCAAATGTGCTTAACACCAGGTGCCTAGCACATTTCAGATGTTGGTGAACCAAAAGCAGTGTGGTTTGGAGAAAGAGAGTGTATTAACACAATGCATAACTCGGTAGTAACCTGCGGTCTGAAAATCATTTTAAGAGTTACATTATGATCTGCTTAAAATGTGTTTTCACCCCCATACTGTTCTAGGCTGGCTATCTATATTACAGGGAGCAGTATGGGAGAACAAGAAGCCTCCACAGGGTCATTATGACCCACCCTCCCAACCACACACGTGTATGTAGGTGGGCAGTGGACAGGGAAAGCATCACAATTGCAGGGCTAGCTGCACTTTTGTCCCTTGTCTGGTATCTCTAAGAGTACCCCTTCAGGTGTCAGGCCTTGTGCTTTTAGCTATCCTGGAACAGTATTCCATAATTCTTCCATTCTTACCAGGCCATGGTCTACAGTACCTGTAGGTCAACCATGCTTACCTAGCAGATCGTACTGAGATTAGGAACCTGGGGCTTTTGCATTCGTGAGTCTGTGACTAGTGGGGTATGGTGACAAAACATCCTTCTTAAACCAAGTACTGTGTATGGTGAAGCATTTGTGAGGGAGGGGGGAGGGGGAATGATTTAAAGAGAGTCTTCACAAATGTTTCTCTTGCCTAACCTAGATAGTGACCTCGGAAGGCCTAACTTTTTCAGACGCTCCCAACAAGTGTCTGTGTCTCAGCCTGGCTCCCCAAAATAACTACCCCTCCCCTTGAGAAAGTGGTCATTTGTAAACCTGCTGCATTCTTTCAATCTCCTGTGTTTGCAGGCCTTTTCCTGTCCTGACATTGTCTCTTAACTATCAAGTTTTTGCTGAAAAGTGGCTTATCTGGTGCCACTCTTTTTTCTTCCTGCTTGTATTTCCCAGCAGCCCCCTTTTTAAACTAAACCAATAAATTCATACCGTGACCATCCCAATAACCAGGTCAACAGACAATAGTAATCACTTGTTACAGAACAGCTCCAAATCCATCAGAGGACGTAACCTGTACAAAGTATAGGGCCAGCTCACATTACTTTCCCCCAGGTGACTCTCTGAGTCACAGACTGGTCCCTGATCTGCTCCTTGGGTAGCAAAACTAAGCACTGCCCCATACTTAGGTCTGTGGCAAAGACACAATTGAGCCCTAAAAGAAAATCAATTTCAGGAGTGTAATTGTTCCTGGCCTTAGGGGGAATATGATATGTCCATAGCCTCTCCAGATAGTAGCCACAAGGGAAAAGGCTGAATATTTGTATTTTTATCCAAATGGCATCTTAAAAAGTTCACACACACACACACACACATACAAACGCTTGAACACTATTTTAGACCATCCTTAGAGCACTTCGGCTCCATTAATATACTTGGGCAGTTTCTGGCAATTATACAAACCTACTTCATATGTTCTATGCTATTTAAAAGAAAACTACCCCTTTTTTCCCATAGTGGCCCTCAGAAATTCCAGAAAATGTATTAATCCATGTACATGCAACCAGTAGGAAAACGAGTTGCTGAATTAATTATCCCGAAAGTTTTACAAAAGTAGAGATTTAGAGTCGTGAATGGCTAGTTTGACGAGATAAATGATTTCAGAAATGGTTTGTATCTGTTCAATGGGCTCAGTTTGGAATCTGTGTGAAAAAAATGTGTCAACAATGAAAGGAAACAGAAATACGCATCAGACTTTCCAACTAAACCTCAGTAAACCTGTTCTTTCTAAGTTAGAGGATGATGAGAAAAGGAAAGGCCACAGGCAGAGAGTAGTGTGAATAGTGATTTAAAGACAAACACTGAAAATAAGAGGTGGAAAGGGAAAGAGAAGCAAGGAATTTTGACCGGTAGCTCTGAAGAATGTAGCCTAGGACACCGCATTGGTAATCCAGATAAAATGAACAGGATGGTGTTGCATTTGAAATAATAATTACTAAGAATACAGACAAGAATTAGAAAAACAACAGTCGTCTGTATTAAATATATAAGATTTAATTCCAAGAAGCTTAAAATAAGCAAGCAAGATAAGCGGAAGGAAGTTTAGTTATTAGGGTGCTAACTTGAGATGTGGAAGACCCACATACAATTCACTGCTCTGTCAGACTTCCTGTGTGACCTTGGGCAAGTCACTTAGACTCTCTGGTCTTCAGTTCCTATCTATAAAAAGGGGATAACAACACTTCCTTACCTCATAGGGTTGTTGTGAGGATAAATACACTAATGATTGTGAAGCACTCAGATAATGGGGTAATGCGGGACAGAAAATTCCCTAAGATAGATGGAGAGGAAGAATTCCAGTGTCTGTTTTTACTAAAATTTCACCCACTAATGCTCTCCAGCAGGACATCAAATTACAAATATTCATCATCCGAATGACGTTTACCTGGTGTTTGTGAAATCAATAGCATTATACAAACTAATCCTTTTCATGGATCTCAAATACACACCACGTTGATTCCAGGATAAGAGCTATGAGAAGCAGGGCACTGGATGATTTGAAGAACGATGGAGGATTTCCATTTATTGTAGTCCATGTGATAATCAATAACACAAGTAAAAAGAAATTCCATAAAGTAGATCATTTTAAGGTCCTGGAAAGACAACTAACAATTAGATGATGAAGGTGGGGGGTTTTTTTCATTCTCAGTTAATTGGGATTATCCAGCAATAGTGGCTGGTCAAGTACCTTGCTCTCTTCCACCTTTAAGCATATAAATATTTGGAAAAGTAATACGGTAACTATATAGCTAATTTATTCATTACATATACTTTATAATATTTATATTTATATTAAATGTACAGTAACAGGTCAAGATAGATTAGGTATTAAATACACTTGATTGTGATGTTCACAGCTGAAAACTGATATACTGTGTGGAGAAAATTCTGCCCTTTGTTACATCTCTTCAACCTCATTAAAGTCAATACATTTGCACAGGTGTAACTGGAGAGCAGAATTCATTTTTTTGCCAAATGCGCTATTTCTAGTTCACTGTATGTTTGGAAGCACGCACACACAAACAAACATACAGACAGGAGTAAACAATATGTAAAGAAAAGGCTGGTAAGGAAAGGCTCTATCAATGGACTATGTTGATTCAAAAAACCAAGCTACTAAAGGTAGTGTAACTGGAAATGTTAAAGAATTAATGAACAGGAAATCTATCACACCGGTATAACTGTCACCTTCAGAGAGTTAAAATGAAACTGTGGGAACAAACAAATGATACTCCATGGTACACTGTGGCATAAACAAGAGTCAATTACATTGACTATTCTAGCAACTGCAAGATAAAAATAGACTTACTGGACTCAATCTTCAGCTGCGTCCAATAAGTGACAGGCACTGGTAAAGGGAAAAGACACAAGAGCAATTTGTGGCTAGCAGCTCCTGGGGCCAATTCTATGTTGTCCCTGTCCCTATCATAGTTTAGAGCAGTTTCATGGTAAACTAACCTGGGCCAGCTATGGTCCCAAGACACCAGTATGCCAGCTGGGAACTACCGGAGAGCAGCTGGCTTGCTGGCTCATTTGTGCCACTGGGGCAGTGATGAGGAGCTGTCCCAATATCACTTGTAATTTACATCAGAAGGTACAAAAGATTTAAGGGCCTGAGGGTAAAAAGACTGCCCTACAATGTCGCCAAATATACCTCTCTGAGATGGGAGGGCTGCTGGATACTAGACAGGGGCAGCACCAGGATGCCAGAAGTTGCAATAGTAAAGATGGCAGAACTTCTGGAACTTTATACAGTGTAAACAATAAATATATAAGGTTGACCATTCTGCCCCAACACACAGCACTGTGTCTGTACCGCTGCCAGGATCATTAAGGTACCCTACACTAGTTTTATGACTGAAGGTGAAATCTTGAGCTAAAAATATACATGATCAAACTTCCCTTTACTATTGGAAACCACCCTAACTCATTCCTTAATCACAAACCATAGCAGGCCCATGTTACAGCTTCTTCAAGGAGATACAACAAAGTAGTAAAAAGGTTTAAAAACCTACACCTTTTACTTTTCATGACTGGTTCCACATCAATAGCCTTATTCTTCAACTTTCAGCTTCAGAATGCTGTAAGCTGCCACACAGCAAGAGAAAGGGAGTTTCATCTGGGAATGTGGGACATCCAATATATACAGCACTTTTCCTTTTGAAGACTGGGCCTCAAGTATTGCGTGTATGGGGGGGCGAAGGGGCGGGAGCTTGTCTTTTATTCAAATGTTCAAACACCAAGATCAGTAAAGTAGTGGCTGGAAGAGCGGAGATGTTTATCCTAACATTGGTCAAACTTCCCAGTAACAACCATAATGTTAATAATACTTATCATAGCTAACAAATTGTTCTTTTACTATATTGACTCACTTTTTTTTTTAATTCCATTAGAACCACTTACTCCATGGTCCTGAATCACCTCTCACACCATTTTTACTCTGGTATAGCTCTTCAGTGGTGGTAGTACTCATTTACACATCACTGTGAGAGAAGAATTGATCCCCACACTCCCATCTTTCTATTACCTCTACTGTCCCAATATAGGATATATCACAGTAGGTCAGATCAGTGGGCCACTTCATCCAGTATCCTATCTCTGGCCCTGATTCAATGCCCACTAAAGTCAACAGGAAACCTTCCCTTGACTTCAGTGGGCTTTGGATCAGGGCCTCTGACAACAGTCTGTAGCAGATGCTTCAGATAAAGATGCAAGAAGCCCTGTTGTGGATAATTTTGGAATAACAGATTATTAATAACTTGCCTAAATAGAAAGTTTCTTCCTAACCCCATCAGTTAGCGATTGGCTTATGGCCTGAAGCATTAAGGTCTATGTAGCTTATTTAAAAATAAATGCTAAGTGTGGGTCTTCTCGTTATTCATGTAAGTGTCTTAGCCTTTTGGGCACCTACTAAACTCTTACCACAAGAATTTATTGAGGTTAATGAGTTCCATGGGTCAATTATGCATGGGGTGGGAGGAGTAGGGGTAGGACAGAAGGATTTCCTTCAATCAGTTTTAAACATGTAGCCTTTCAGTTTCACCGAATATCCCCTTTTTCCTGTATTATGGGAAAGCTCATTAGGATCACCTGTTTTATGTTCTCTATAAAAACCTTTATTTTATGTTACTCCGTTATACCCCCCAACCTCTTATCTGAACCAGCTACCCCAATCTTTTCAAAATCTCTCTTCTGATGGAAGTAGTTTCTTGCCTCTAATCATTTTTCTCTCTGGACCCATTCTACTTCTGTGATACATTTTTTAAGATAGGGTAGCTAGAACTGAATTCTTTTTCCAGCTGGGAGCTTTCTATATATAGATATAGATATAGATATACACATATATATATATACACATACACACACACACACACACATATATATATGGCATTATAATGTTTTCTATCCTATCTTTATACGTTCTAACATTTTGTTTACTTCGCTGAGCACTGATGTTCACTAAGCAGAACCCACCTACAAAAGACACCATCTCTTTTTCCTGAGCGGTTAGTTAGTAACCCTCCAGATATTCAAAATCAGATGGGAAAAAGCCCTAGAAAATAAGAGAATAATCCTGCACCAGCTGAGTGCTTGTGCCTTTGCCTTGGTGTGGCGGGAGTGTATGTCTTAGGAGCTCTTATCCACCTCTAATTTCTATGATTCTATATTCTAAAATCTACAAGACAGAAACCTACTTTGTTGTAACTTCTACTTTTAGATGTGCTTCTTCAATCTGTAGGTTTATTTCTTTTGTTTTTACATAATGATAGGTAGTGCACCCTTTGGAATTACAATGATGAGAGTCAGAAATGATGACAGTCTGGTTTAACTAAGATCTTATCACCAACATACAAAGATTAGGAGTTTTTTGGAGGAAAATATGTAAATGAAGATTTTAGGATTGATTTTGAAATTGCTCCATTTCTTTGATTATTCTTTCATAGTTCAGTACAGCTGGATAAAAATATTCTGTTTCCATGTTCAACTTTGACTTGTACATAGTCTGGGTAACATAGTACTCTCTTTAAAATGAATCTTATATTTTTAGACTGTAAACATGAAATATCCCCAAGCGATCTGTAAAATTTTTCATTCTTTTGCATCTGGTATGTATCATTATTAGGGCACAATGACAATGAATGCTGGTTTGGGAGGAAAAGCTCCCTAATTAAAATACATATGCAGAACCACAGGACTGTGCTATTTAATAAGGTAACTTTGGAAGGTGAACTGTATATCTAAATAGACTGATAAAGGTAGAAGAAAAGTGAGTTTAATGCCTTATTTGAAGAATGGAACTCATCTGAATTATTTTCAATTCATTTTTCTTGTGTAAGTAATGTCACTGATAATGACTCATGATTTCCTTAGATGCTATTTGCCCTGAATAAAACCAGCTTATGGAGTATAACATGTTTTTGCCATATGTTTTAGTTGTCTAGTTCATTATACAGAAGGTATTGGTAACAGTTAGCTAAAGGAAGCTAAAAAAGGTTTAGGTATTATTTCATATCCTTATAACAGAAAAAGATACCATTATCTCAACTACATACTTTACAAATACTGCTGGAAAAGAAGTCTCAATACCATATTTTTAGACACTAGATACTTCATATATGTTAAGCTTACTGGTTTTAAAATGTGAGCTGCAGAAAAGGAACGTTTTTTTCAAATGCCATTTTTTAATTTTGTTATAAAGTTTGCTCAGCAAATAATGTGACTCTTCTTTCTTTGTTTGTTCTACATTTTGAAAAATAATTTCCATTTCAATTTTTGTAGATCCATTAAGAGCATGATGGTCAGAAAGTTGAGGCCTGAAGTCCACACACCTTTTGTGCATGCACTTGCAGTAGGTGAGCATGCAATACAAGTGCAAAAATGCATCAAGACCTTAGATTTCTGAGAATCAGATTCTAATTCTGTTTTCCAGAGGACAAAATCTGGGCATGTGACAAAGAAAGAATCCTCCCCACCATACAAGCAAAGAAGCCATTCCATAGCTGCTACTGGGATGCAAAAGTCCCTGAAGCTATTGCACTACCGCTCTGTGATAGGCCAGGCACTGGATTCACATAGTAATAGATCAGCTAGATCCACCATGCCTCTCTACATCCCAGAACAATCCCTTCGCACAAGGACTAGGAATGCTCCAGGAACCTTCCTCAGTGCCCTAAAACACAACAGAACTGCAGTAATTCTACTGCATCTAAGATCCACAGCACACACAGGGTAAAGGATAGCAGTTGCTCTCATGAAATTTATTTCTGGTTTCCAATGTCTTACAGTTACTTTTTATTTCCTTGTTAAACAAGGTACTTCTGGTATTTCTAGTTAGCACTTATTAGCTGCATCACTCAGAAATGTCTAAATATAAATACAGTGAATATTAGATAGTACTGCAAGATTTATATACTTTAAATATAAACTTTAATTTTGATCTTAATTACATGTTCATCTTTCATGTCTTACAAATACAAACAAGTATATCAATGAAAAACTTGTATTTGCCTCTAGAGATTTTTATTGCCTCTGGTTATACGGAATGAAGAAGTGAAGTTTATTGCAAAGCAAGGACATTAGCATACCCTGTCTATCAAAAAAACCATAGAGAGGAAACTTCCCACTTTACTTTAGAGGAGACAATTTAGTCAAAAGCCTTTGATATGTGTAGGAAGACAATAACATTTTACACATTTAGAATACACAATATATAGGACTTTATCCAAAGCCCAGTGAAGTCAACAGAAGGACTTTCATTGACTTCAGTGGACTTTAAATCAGGCTCATAGATAGCATGCAGTGAACATTAGTAGTAGCATTAGGTTGTCCAACAAAGAAGGCTTTAGACTTGTAAACCTCCAGATCCTTCTAAATCTTATTCAAAACTGCAATATTATTGTCATAAATATAAAGGGAAGGCTAAACACCTTTAAAATCCCTCCTGGCCAGAGGAAAAATCCGTTCACCTGTAAAGGGTTAAGAAGCTAGGATAACCTCGCTGGCACCTGACCAAAATGACCAATGAGGAGACAAGATACTTTCAAAAGCTGGGTGGAGGGAGAAAAACAAAGGGTCTGGGTCTGTCTGTGTGATGCTTTTGCCGGGGACAGAACAGGAATGGAGTCTTAGAACTTAGTAAGTAATCTAGCTAGATATGCGTTAGATTATGATTTCTTTAAATGGCTGAGAAATTAGGTTGTGCTGAATAGAATGAATATTCCTGTCTGTGTGTCTTTTAGTAACTTAAGGTTTTGCCTAGAGGGATTCTCTATGTTTTGAATCTAATTACCCTGTAAGGTATTTACCATCCTGATTTTACAGAGGTGATTCTTTTTACTGTTTCTTCTATTAAAATGTTTCTTTTAAAGAACTGAATGCTTTTTTCATTGTTCTAAGATCCAAGGGTTTGGGTCTGTGGTCACCTATGCAAATTGGTGAGGATTTTTGCCAAACCTTCCCCAGGAAGTGGGGTGCAAGGGTTGGGAGGATTTTGGGGGAAAGACATTTCCAAACAATGTTTTCCCAATAAACCCAGATAAACGTTTGGTGGTGGCAGTGGAAGTCCAAGGGCAAAGGGTAAAATAGTTTGTACCCTGGGGAAGTTTTAACCTAAGCTGGTAAAAGTAAGCTTAGGAGGTTTTCATGCAGGTCCCCACATCTGTACCCTAGAGTTCAGAGTGGGGAAGGAACCTTGACATTTATAGTTTAAGACATTTCTAATCTGCTAAACATAATATGCTGTCCTGTAAGACCATCTCAGCAGAGCAACTTATTACTGCAAAAAAATGGAATATTACAAAACCTTCTGAAATTGTCAGAATCTTGTTGTATGAATGAGTTAAAAATTGCTTGTGTGTTTTCCCAAGTTTTATAAACAACAGAGGAATTTTCAACCCTCGTAAGTGAATGCACCCCCAATCAAACCAGAATTCCTAGGAAACACTGCAAAATTATTGACCCAGTTTCTTAACTACATATACAAACTCCCAAATCACGTTAGTCAGAGCAACAAAGAGATGGCCTACATTTACAGACCAAAGTTCCACCCATGTTCTAACAGTATTCTGGTCTAATTATACTCCAAACCACAGGCATGAGTACATTTAGCCAGATGTTTCTAGGAAGCAACTAAAAAATAGAATTGGGAATTTTTAAAATTCAATATATTCCTACACCAAACTGATCACAAACCAAAACATTTAACACAATCATTTACTATGAAGTCACTTGGAATTAAACTGCTCAAAACCTTAAACCAGAAAACTTTATTAGGTTGTTTTGATACATCTGCATTTACAGAAATGCTCTACAGATGAGATATAAACACTGAGTGAAATACAAATATGAACCATTCAAAAGAGTTAATGTAATGTAATATTAGAAAGTCTAGGCTTTTGGCCTAAGTGGCCACCATCTACAGTACTCTGCACCTCAGAGTACAACTGGAAACACCAAACCAAGCCGGGAAATGAGGCATCCCATTGTGATATTTCTCCAATTCTAAACACCATAAAGATGCTGGAATGCATTTAGGAGAAACAGAGACACCAAATCCCATTTCTTCTTCAGGCCTCAAGACCCAGTCCTAGATTAAAGCTGCATTTCCTTGATTTATTTGCACAGCGAACATTGTTTCCTTGTTATTTTGCCTCTTACAGCACTGAACCTAACAAAACAGGATAAGACAGACAGACAGACAGAAAGAGGAGAAAACTATGAAATGCCCTATGAAATGCCCTCCAACTCATTTTGTACAAAGTATGTGCTATGTTTTGATCAACGTATTTATTGTAGCTGGAAGTAAATCTTCATGAGACACAATTTTCTTGAAAGTTACACTGAGTGTAATTGGGAAGCTGAAACATCAATCTTTCTTTTTCAACCAATCAGCCAAGTGGTTGATTGGGGTTGCAGAAGAATTTTGTATTTCCACAATGTGCTTTAGAGCCATCTTCTTTCTCTCTGAGGGTTATGTAGCATGCTGAACACTTATTCACAGGAAGCGTAGCTTAGAAATTCTCAGTAAAACTGTCAAAAGTATCAAAGTGACTTAGGCACCTACGGCCCATTTTCAAAAGTGACTTAGGCACTTTGAAGTCCAAGCCCTAGATTTTTAAAGGCATTTAGACATTTAAAGATACAGATAGGCATCTGGTGGGGTTTTCAAAAATAACCAGACACCTAACTTCCATTGGTTTCAAGGGTTTTCTTTTCATACCATTAGACAAGAACACATTCTTCCCTGTACGGATTCTTGAAGCCATTGTAGAGTCATGTATCTTGTTCAACGTACTCTTTTGCGCTACTGTTAATATTGGTTCATTCATTTCTTCCTTTAATTTTCATTCTCACTCTTCACTTGCAGCATAAAGTAGTGGCCCTGAGAGTTGAGATTTGTTTGGAGAATTTGTGAGATTCTCACTGAAAGTGATGATGTCAGCATAAAAGAAATCTCCAAAGTTTCCTATCAAGTTCAAGACTCTGCCTTTCAGTTGTTTTTACGGCATAATCACCAAACGATTCTAAAATGATATAATCACAATATTGCGTTATCAAAGAAGAAAAAAATGGCTGAATGAAGCTAACGTTGAAGAGCTGCTGAAAGGTCTGGAATAATTACATATCACTTTGCTAAACCACTTCAACAGTTTGGCACTAACTGGAACCTTTTTTGGCAGCCTCACCCAAGACAACAAAAATGAAATGTGTTCAGAGGTATATAACCATCTCATTCCTAGGCTCTTCCATGAATGTTTCAATGCATACTTGTGGGGTAGTGTAGAGAAGTCTGCTGCTGCCTGGGCTGTATAATTTACTGCCCTGTTCCTGCACGATGTTTTGTGCTGGTGCCCCACTGAAGTCAGTGGGTTCCATGGAGATTCAAGAATCCCCACAAGCAGAGCAGTCTGCAAGACCCCATGGGGTCAGGATAGGTAAAGAAAAGACTCCAGTCTCCACAGACATCTATCTGGCGCCTTTCACAAACAAAATGGTAACAACTTAATTAAAAAAAAAAACATATACATACAAAATAAACAGCATTGTTTAAACCTACTTTCTCATGCAAAAAATCTACAGATTTTGACCAACAAAAAATTGATAGAAATGTAGTGTTTATAATTCATATTTATTAAAAATAGTTACTTTTTCCATTGTTCAGTCTATTTCATACCATTTATATCTCAGATATGATTAAGCAAACAGTGAGAATAAAGAAGACTATTACAAAAAACTTTTTCAAAATGTGATAAAATCATTACTAACTCTTCACCAGCTAACCTCCTAAGTCTCATAATATGATTTAATCAAGTTTTTTTGTCTTCTCACCAGAGAAATCCACCATTCCAGAGCATGAGCTAAACATCACACATTCTCATTTTATAAGAGAGAAAAAGCAGGAACATATAAAGTTTTCCATTAAAAACTGAAATATTAGCTTAGCTTAAAAAACATACACACTTTATTTACAGTGGCAGTTGAGGTAAATTGCAGAGATTGAGTAACAGCCCCTACATTTAACAATCTGGGGTGCTTGTATCCAGGTATTCTCAATGGATGATGGTTGGCTCAAGAATTCATTTCCTCTTACTGATCCATCAGAACTTGAGCTAGTTAGCTTAAGAGCAGATACCAGATCCACCCCTTTTCTGGGCTTTTTCCAGAAGAGTTGGAGTGTGCTTATTATTAATAATGCAAAACTATGTTTATTTTTGTTACCCTAATCTTAATATTAATAGCTTTTATGTAATCATTCAGCATAGGGTAAGTTAATATTAGTTTCCATAGAAATTTCTATATGTTCTTTATGCATTTCACTCTTTTAGGCAACATTTTATGGCATAGGCAAAACTGCCATACTGCAAATATTCTATAGCATATTTGACAAGTAGTTCATCAAATGTATTGTATGTAGTATTGGATGATTCGTTGTCAAATAATATTTCTGATTATCCACTGAGTACCTGGACTTTTGACATAAATCTAATTATGCTTAAGAAAATGAATGCTTGTTCTCTGAAGGTTAGAACAAACAATATTGCTAATTTATATCTATATATTAAGAAAAATGAGGCAAGTTACCCAGACATAAAGCTAGCTATCGGCTGAACAATGAACATATTTCATGCTCATAGACCCGAAAACCCTCACCAAGCCTCACCCACAGCCAGTCCTTAACACTGATTACTCATTGTTATTTAAACTCGGGATTTGGTACCTGTTTGCATGTAGTCATATTTTAAAATGCCTTTCCTATGCATTTCTATCTTCGAAAGAGTCAGAATATGGCTCTACACCTGAGGATTATTCCAAAAATAAAGGTCCTAATTTTCAGAAGTAACGAGCACCACAACTACAGCTGGAGTCAATGGAAGTTAATAGCTACCAAGTTTAAGTAGGTTCGTAGATACAGCTGGTCGGGAATTTTCTGACAGAACTTTTTTGGGGGTGGGGGGAAGGACGGTGTCAGAAAATGCCAATTTGTCAAAATCTAAATATTCTGCAGTTTGCCTAGTCTCCGGTCAGCTCAACCACCTGCCTTCCAGAGTTCCCGGGATTTCCAGGTTCCTGGGGAGCATGGGCAATTAGGGAGCATATTTTATTCTGGCAACACCAAAACGCTCCTGCTGAGGGAACATTTTGGTGTTTCCCAAACGAGACATTGCAGACCCCCAGTTCCACTAAAAACTTCACATTTTGGATTTTTGTCGTGATTTTGGATGAAAATATTTCCAAAACCTTGAAATGTTTTCCTGGAAGTCTTGTTTTCCTGGCCAGCCCTATTCATAGATTTTAAGACCAGAAAGGACCACTGTGATCATCTAGTTTGACTCCTTGCATAACACAGGCCAGAAAATTTCACCAAGAAATTCCTGCATCCAGTCCAAAGCTTCTGGTTGACCTATAGCATCTCTTTTAGAAAGATATCCAGTCAAGATTTAGAGACTTTAAGTAATAAAGAATACACCACATATTTAGGTATGTTGGTGCCGAGGTTACTTAACCTCACTGTTAAAATTGTGTGTTTTATCTCTTGTTTAAATATGTCTAGCTTCAGCTTCCAGCTAGTAGATTTTGTTATGCCTTTGTTTGCTAAATGAAAGAGGCCTGTGCTATCTGAAATGATCTTCCCATGTAGGTATTTATAAATTTTGATCAAGTCACCGCTTAGACCTTCTCTTAGATAAATGAAATAGATTGAACTTCTTTTGTCTCTCACTGTTAGGCAAGTTTTCCAGATCTTGAATCGTTCTTGTAGGTCTTTGTGAATGAAGCCTTTCCAATTTGTCAACATATGGCCCAGCTTGCTCTGTAGAACTGGCCTGTCCTTGTTATTATTTACCACCCTACCAATTCTTGTGTAGCTCAAAGATTAAAGCACGTTAAGTGACCAAACCTTTTCTGATTCAACCTGTCTCTCACTGTTTGATAATCTTATGTTAATTATGGTACTTCCATCTCAGCATGACAAAGTAATTTCACCCATCTGACAGGTAGGTAAATATTATTAACACCATTTTACAGATTGGTAAAGATGAGGTATAGGGAGATTACGTGATTTTCCTAAGGTCACTCGGCTAGTCAGTGGCAGAGCTGGGAACTGAACCCAGGAGTCCTGGCATACACCTCCCCCATATCCTGTGTATTAGCCATAAGGCCATCCTTCCCCTATTTGCCCCTGCAAAGTTTCCTTCCCTCTCTGAGTTCCAATTTCTGTCCCATTCGTTTCTTTTTTTATCACTGTCTTTCTCTTTGCTGCCACCTTCTCCTTTCTCTTTCACCTTTTCCCACTGGCCCTTTTTCCTAAACAGAGCAGTCTCCCCCCTCAGTCCTTTCTGTCCTTGAATTTCTTTGTAGTCACTCTGGTCCCGTTTCTCACACTACAACTGTGTCCTGAAGGTGAAATGTGCTGCTGTCCAGGGCCTCACAGCAGTGCAGATCACCTACTCTTGCCTCACTGTGCTGCCTTGACAGACACAGTGGGACTGGGAGCAAGGTAGCCAGCAAAGGGAGTACTGGGAAAGGGAGAGGAAGTAGGAGGAAGCACTGGCCACCTGTTCAAAAGCCAGGAATAGTAAGTGGGAAGAGAAGCCAAAGGGGAAACCTTGCTCACTGTCAGCAGCCCTGCTTATGAGTGACATTTCACTGAGAATCAGTGAGGAAGAGTGACAGCAAGGGAAATTGTGTGGCTGTCATTCCAGATGGGTAACCCTTGGTAGGTGTGGGAGCTGCAAGTGCTAAGCACCGCTGAAAAATCAGGCCCACTTTTTTTTTATATTAGACACTGCAGTTACAATGTAGGTAGCCACTCATCACCGGAGACAAAAAATAATAGGTAATAAGGCTGATACAATAAATTTGCAAATACAATAAGTAGAGGGAACCCTAAATTTATGATACGATATGCAGAGATATCCACAGTCAACCTGTGGCGGTTGGGGAATCACAATTATGTGTTAGGCAAATCCCTAACTGACATCATGTTTAGGCACCAAAGATAAAGAGAAGCTCTTTCATTAGAAGTTAAAAGGAACTCTGATTCTTAATGGATCTGAAATTCTATGTTTCAAGCAAACCACAGAACAGTTATGCCTATTTCATTTTCTTTACCTTTCTTAATAAACGTCGGTTTGTGCCCCTGTATGTTACCAATCAAAACCTGAAAGTCCCTGTAGGCTTTTCCTCACTTAGTAAAACTCTGGCTGTACAAACCTGTGTAAAAACCTTTCTGTGTATTGCACTGTCTTTTGAAATCCTGCAATTTGAGTACAGCAGCTGCATTTTTAACAGTGGAAGTTGGTTTAGTACCGTTAGTCAGAATGCATTCCAGGGCCCAGAGAAAACTAAAGTTTCCTTGTAAACAGTTAAATAAACTATAAACCCCTGTAAATGAATTTTAAAGTATAGTGAAACTTACCTATAAATAACCTTCAAACCTGCGAGGTTAGAACTGTGATCTTTATGCGCACAGAACACATATGGGGCACTTATCAATCTCCAGTATTTCAAAGTCAAAACAAATGTAAAAGAAGCATCTTCATCTACGTAGTATGCTTTAAAAATGTCAGAAATGTCAACCACTTGTATACTGTTCATATTATCCCTAATTAATATAAATCACATTTAATTTCACTTCTACTAAAACATATTGCTGCCCAAAATAAGGACTATAATTTTTATCAGCCATTATTATTACTGATGCATCAACACAATTATTTAAATTCAATGTATATGGAGGCAGAATCTATGCAAGCATTTACAGTTTTTGTTCCCTCTGTGCTCCTTCCCTAATTTTTGTGGCTTGGAGTTCTTCCAGATGCTGTCTCTGACTTTGTGGTTTTGTATTTGAGATCCCATCTCCTGATTCATTGCATTCTTTGATTGACAAACAGATTCAGATATGAAAATAAACAGTTACCTGCATGTAATTGGTGTCTGACAGCTGCACTGTTACACTTTCAATTCATGGTGAAGGCTTGTTCTTGGTAAGCCTACTGTTTCAGATTTTATCTACATCTTGGGTCTCTGAGTCACTGTGTTTACTAAACTATTCAATAACCGGTGGCATATGTGGGCTCCACACTGTAAGCTGCACTTCAGATTCAGAGGATTTTCTCTCTCCCTCTCCCCCCACTCCCTCACATAAACTGAATTATTTAAAAAAACAACACTGCGTTTTATATTTCTAAACTGATGTGCCTTCTAATTGAATGCAGAACACTTTCAAACTATTTTCCACTATAGGCCCACTTTTTTCTGATTTAATGTACAGTATACCTTCATTGGTAGATTAAAAATGTTAGACTAGAAGTAAAACCTATTATTATATGCTTTTTTAGCGGTTTTGTCTTGTATAATTTATGATGAATTATGTAAAACACACCAAACTGGTTATACTGCAAGCTGCTACTTGCATGCTGTAAACAATCACAGTTTCCACTGAAAAATCTGTATGATAGACTGGGACTTAGCAACTTAAAATTCCTGTGGAAATCAAGTACATTTTTAAGTATTGGGTTTGATTATTTAATAAGCCAACTTGCACTTTGCCCTGGCTAATTCAGAAGGCTGATAATATTTTACTCATAAAACAATTGTGCACCTGTTGTGATGGACACCTATTCAAACAAATCTCAATAGGCATGAGGGTTCATTCTAAATACAAGCATGCTAGCCTCTCTCATTACTGCGAACTAGAGGGCAACCCATTTTAAAAAGCCATAGGGGCAGATTTCAGTTTACTCTTGCTGTATAACAATGGAGTACCTTTATGATCAAATTCAAACATGTATTACAATATGCAAATGCACATTAAGCAAAGTGCTGGTGACACGTACTAAACGAAATTGAGACAAGCTTCTCCTGTCTAACATCAGTGGGCCCTTGCTACCATCCTGCTAAACAGAGTAAGTGAAATCTCTTTTCAAATGTTTCTAGAATCTAATTCAACTCTCACCAAAACTAATGGACAGACACCTATTGACTTCAACCGGACATGGACCAGGCCCTTAATAAAACAGATTTGTTTAAAGTTATTCAGTATGAAGGAGAAGATATAAATACAGGTTTCCACTATTTATATTACCATTTTCAACACATGGCCAAATGCCATTCTTACTTCGTGCAAATCTGGAGGAACTCCATTGACTACAATTAGGGTCACAAGTGACTTATATAAAAACTTTTAATTTAAGTATTTGTCAAGACAAAGACCAGGATGTATGGGTGAAATTAACAACATTTTAAAAGAAAAAAGGAACTTAACAAAAAGAAACCAACAAATAAAACTTCAGTGTGAGAGCTAAAGTGTCAGTTTCTAATTCCTGTTGCATTAATGTAAATCCAGAGTGACTCTGTTGGATTTCAGTTAAACATCTCTGTCTCAGTACTGGTTGACACACACTATGAGTTCACTAGTAATACACGTACGCACCTAGCTCATTTCAGTTCTTTCTTAGTTATTTCATTTAGACAAGTCCTTTGGTACAGTAACATGCGTGTGTACAATTCTGTTAATTTACAAGTGTAAGTAACATATAGGTATGAATCAATGCGACTTAGGCAAAGTGACATTGGTGCTTTTGAAAATGTAACCCATTGGTATGTACTCTGCAGGGGGTGGGGGGGTATAATGATTTACCTGAAAGACATGGGATGTTGGATGGATAAATTTACAAAGCAATTCACATAAAATTTTGTAAACCCATACAATAAACCGATTCTAAAATATTTAAAATTCACTCTGTGGGGTGGCAGTGGATAAATGAATAGACTGGGGGTCAGGAGACAAGTCTCAGGGTACGTCTACATAGCAAACAGAAACCTGCAGCAGCGAGTCACAGACCCCGGGTCTAGAGACTTGGGCTCACACTACAGTACTAAAAACAGCAGTGTAGATGTTCCAGAGCCCAAGCTCCAGCCTGAACCACAACATCTACACTGCTGTTTTTAGCATCATAGCATGAGCCCCGCAAGTCCAAGGATGTAGACCCAGGCTCTGAGAATCACTGCTGTGGGGCTCCGTTTGCCATATAAATGTATCCTGGCCGGCTCGGCCACTGACCTGCAGTGTTGATGCATGCTAGGACCCCTTGGAGAACACTCACACATAGAGGTCTCCCTTCTGGACTTGACTTCAGTGGAAGTTCTTCTGTGTGTAAAGTACGTGCACCAGGGTTTGCAGGACAGGGGCTTGAGTCAAAAGCAGCTCTGCCACTGACTTCAGCAAAAGTAGACCTTAAGGTCCAAGTTCCACAGTCCTCAATGAAGCAAAACTCTCTCTGACTTAAATGACAATGTTGCTCATTTGGAGACGTCAGTTATTAAAATGAATAAATATCAATTTTAGGAATATTAAAATATCAAACAAAAAAAATCAGAAAACTGCTGACTAAAGTAAATTGCAAACCACTCAGCGGGGGGAGAAGAGAAGGAAATAAAACTTACTTATACTTTTTCAAAGTTACTTTCAAACCTGCTTACTGGCACTTGAAATGAAGTTTTCTAATGCTACAGGTGTTCTTGTTACTATTTCTATTACTGAAAAATGCATTATGTTCCAGGAGATGATAATATATTTTATTTTTCTAATAATTGTACAGCTTTTTTAAAGATTTTTTCATTACTGGTTGGCACTGAAGTCTTAACACATAGCCTTGACTTGAATGGGGCTCCATACGGCCACAGTAGGCACACTTCATACTGTATGAATGGGGCCTACGTAGGTAAAAACATATTTTTGGACTGTGTACTCCAGCACCATTGTATGTGTGTAAATACACTGACTTATTTATAAAATGGGTTAGTCAATCTAGATGTGTATAACTTGATTTACATGAAAGGTTTATTACAATGTAATTTATAGTTGTAAAGTCTTAAGAAATATACATATTAATAGACTTGACATTTTAATATTAGAAGCTGGTGTGATTGTGATAAGTGCTATTGAAACATGATTCCGTGTCCTAATGGTAAGAGTAGCAAAAATGTGTGAATTTTCTTTGTTGTAAATGATGTCCCCAGTCTTGCAAAGAAGTATGGATACACTTAACAGTGCCACTGCTGTCAATGGAAGTACCCACAGTGTGTAGCTAAACATGTGCACAATTAATTGCAGGATCAGGGCCATAATTATCATATATCAACAAAAATTAAGGTATTGCATGAGTATATATGGATTTCCACCAATTTAAGAGAGATCAGAATCAACTCCTTTGGCCTTACTAATTATACAAGTGTACCTTAACGATAAAAAAAAAGAAAAAAAAAGATAAAACAGGACACAGTAAATGCAACTATTGTGCACTATAATCTTTATTTTGGAGTCAATTTACCTTATTCTTTACCAAGCATACCCAAAATAAAAACTATCTAAGTGGTAAATTTTGGATTTACTTGTGAAATATTACAACATGTACATAATGTTAAGATATAATATAACATCAGTTTAGGCCCAGAAAGGCAGTTACTGTGATACACCATGCAAAATGACTATGTCTAAAGAAGTGGTAAAATCAAAGTATACTTAAGATTTAGATTGGTACAAGATAAAGTTTAACGTTATTTCATTGGGTCACTGTAATAAATATATTACCAGAAAACTTTACAGCCTGTGATATATTTCTAATCAGGACCAGTTACTAACTTAAGGTGTTTTGGGGAGGTTGTTGGGGAGGAGGAAGGGAATGTTTTCATTGATTTCACTAATTGGAACCAACTGATCTCTTTTCCTGTGTATTGATTTTTTAAATCCTAGCAGTTAACATAGATTCTAATGTATCATAACACTTCAGACCTTAATCATAGAGTGGGTTTTTCGCTTGTAGCTTTTGTTTGAGTTTTAATTACGAAGACCTTGTGTCTCCAACCCTGAGCTGGGTTTTTAATTGCTAGTATGTATATCATGCAGACTTCAAAAGAAATAAAAGATGTTTATAATAGAGAGCACAAAGGGGAGCTTTGAAATGTCTACAGCAATACAAAGTGGCATAATTAAAAACCTATGGGTGCTTCTGTGATATAAGACCTATAATGTCTTTTTATAAATAAATATTTATTTATTTATTTATATTTATATTTATAAAGCCAGCTGCTGTAAACACTTATTGTTTGCAAAAGAGGATCTTATACAATAATAATTGAGAAGTAATTACTAAAAACCCAGGACAAACTGGAAAGTAAGGTAACATGATAGTATCAGGAGCCTTAGTTTACACGAAATGATCCTCTACATTCTGTATCGTGTAACCCAAGCCCCTGAAAATTTATCTGTGTTTCTATATTTCAGCATTGTTTTATCAACTGCACTAAAAGAGAAAGGAGATTTTCTACTAAATTCACGCAAATAACAATTTCCTACCTGTTACTGAAAAGAATCTAACCTATTATTCTTGCAACCGCATAGTATTCGTAATGTTCACACAGACTCATTCACGAAGAGCTGGCTCTGAGCCCATTCCATAAATGTGTAATTGATAATCACAAAATGCTCACTGTTGTGCCTCACTGTTCTCTTCCTCCAGCTAACATACACAGAAAATGTAGCTTTTTCCATCTATTCAATGAACAACACCAGTCACCTACATGAAGAAGCTCTTACAATATATTCAGTGTATCTAATACTGAGAAAATGAGTGAAGGGGGTTTGCCTTATTAAACTTAAAGTCTCCATAGGAAACAGGGACATGCCTCCCTCTGATCCAACCATTTACAGACCATTTTATTAATAAATGCTATGTGAAACAACAGCTTATATTTGGGAGTCAATAAGGCTCCACTGGTGACTGATTTAATAAAGCGTATAGGATATAAAAGGGCTACTTACAAGCGAGAGAAACATACAATGCAAACAGACTTCAGTATTGGATAAAACTATGGGCATCAGTCACTGTCCATCCTAAAAATAGAGTATACTGTACAAAGCCAGCATGTGACATTTAAGTCACAATGCCTATAAATATAGATAGTTCAGGTTATAAATGCTGGCAATGGAAGCCATAGCACTAACTTGTAACACAGTTAACCCAGGAGTCACTCATATATAAGATTGCTAGAACAATTCTGACCCTTTTGCAATAATGTCATTGCTTAAGTAACTTAAAGACTGGCCTTTATTTGATCTTCAAAGACCCTGCATGCTGAAAAAGACCATTGCAGGCTATTTCAATAGACAACTGCATGATGCATGTAAGACTATTCCAGAGATTTATGTTTGGAACAGAAACAGAAAACTTAAAACAGACTCTTTACAGTGATAAATGATGCTACTCTGCCTAGTTGTGGTCAGTAAAGAAAAACTAGAAGCCTAAGCAACAATAAAGCATACTTTGGGGGTTGGATCCCTTGCATCCAAAACTTGGTAAAGTAAGAGCTGAATCTGAACCCACTTTGTTTATTCAAAACATCTGCATATACAGCTTGGGCTGTTGGACATGCAATTTGCACATGCAAATGTGAGGGTTTTTTTTTTTCCAGGTAAGCAGATCATTTTGCTCAGTTCATCTGTTTCATGGACCTTTTAAAATCTGCCCTGCGTGTTTCAGTTATAAACATATCAAATGATCATGAAGACTTATTTAACCACTATGAAGTAGCTACAAAGTATTTTGCCAAATACTCCTCTCAGTTGTGCAACCCCACTGAAATCAATGGGATTGTTCTGCTGGAACTCAGAGGAGAATCTGACCCTTTATCAATAACTGAAATTCTAATTAAAAAGATGTAGAATAAGTGGTTTCACACATCAAGTACAGTACACAGGAGTAACTGGGAACGTGAACAATTCCACTTATGGAAAATAAAAAAATATTTCACCGTCTGCTACCTAGACAGGATGCTTTGTATTCTGTTAACAAATGGATATAGTTGCTAATCAGACCTTGATTAAAAAAACACTACTGTAATTAATTATACGTATATAAAAGTAAGGCAAGAAAACACAATTTTATTTATTTTGTCTCTACCACACAATTATTTCTTCTTCTTTTTTATCATCTGTGTGTTTCACAAAACGTGCACAGAAAGAGTTTGCCCTATTAGTACAAATAGTTTTAATGCATTTTGGGGGGGGCGGGGGTAGATGAGCACATGCCCTGCCTAACTGAAGCGCCTTCCCACAGGGTTTGAGTGGAAGGGAACTTGTGCAGTCACAGAGGGAGAGTATGTGCTCAGGTTATTCTTAACAAGAACAACGCCTTCTATTTAAAGTAAACAACTCCCAGTATCAGTCAGTGCAAAGAGCTGCTCCTCACTGGACCACACCTCTGTTTCTGATAATCAAGATTTTTTCGCTAATGACCTAATATTTTATTTTTTTAACTGCATCGCTTCATGTTGAACTCTCAGTAATATTAAAGAAGGAAGAAGCTGCACAAAAGCCAAAAATATCAACCAGTTAAAATGCCCTGACTTAGAATTAATTGCAACCAAGTACAGGGCTAAGTTTTCAAAAGTAGTTCTTAGCATCTTCAGTATGCAGTGGCAATCACCCGACCTGAAATCCCTTCAACCCTGGGAAAATGAACCCATGGTCATGGAAATCTAGAGCTTTGAACGTTCCCAAAACAATTTAAAGTATGCCTGGTTAATTTAGACTACCTCACTTCTTTTATTTACTTCTTACACTCTCGTTTTCCTGTCTTATTTCACACTCCCCTATGCCTAGAATGTCTTCTTTACACCCGATGCACCCAGTCCTCACTCTCTTCATTCAGTATCCTCTCAGAACACACTTCTTAAGGCCCACAAGTGCTAAACCATGTTAATTCATCATTATGACCCCAAGCTACATATTTTTAAAGAAAGCTATAAGTTACCACCTTGGAGACAGTGGAAAGAGCACTGGACTGGGAATCAACAGATCTGAGTTCTCGTTCCAGCTCTGCCACTGATCTATTTTGGGGCAAGACACTGCCTCTTTCTGTACCTCAGTTTCCCCTTCTGTGTAATGGTGATAATTAGTCCATAGATTTCAAAGCACTATAGAAGTGCTCAGCATTACATCTGTAGTCTTCTGGGTATCCCTGTGCATTCTCACTGAACTTTTAACTGTCTCTTTGGGAAAAGGGAGAATGTTTCAAATGCAATTCCAGTAGCAAGGATTTAGATGTGTGACTCCCAATAGCCCGAATGGATGTCAGCTGACAGTAGCTAGGAACACTGTAGAGATAAGGACCATTAAGGAAGAAGCTCTAAGGATTTACTAAGGGTTGAAGCAGAATCCCTGGGTTCTATCCCTGACTCTGCTATTGACTCACTGTTGGCTTTGGGCACGTCACTTCATCTTTCATTACTATGGTTTACCCACTAATACTAAAGTTTCCCTTCCTCACAGTGGTCTTATGAGGCTTCATTAATGTTTGTAAACCATTTAGTGACCACTAGAGTAAAGGCTCTATTAAAGTGCAATCAACCCTATGAGGACAGAAGCAGTTCATACCACTCTCCAGCGACCCATCTAGTCAGCAAAGACATAGCTGTTGGCTGGCTTCTGAGAAGTAATGTCTACCTCACCTCATCAGAGGGAAGTTTGAAATGATGTGGAGCCTCTGAAGGAAGAGTGAAAAGAGTAGTACCAGAGCACCCTGACATCAAGCAGGGCCAGCCCAGGGATTAATTGGCACTGCAGGGAGAATAAAAACTGGCTCCCTAGATTAGGGGCTCACTATTCTGGAGGGGTATCATTCTCTAACAAACACTTCTGGCCAACTCAGGGCCTCAGTGGGAGAGAAGAACAAAGTTTCAATGGGAGGGGGGCACATGGATAAATCTCACCTCACATTACGCAAAATTTCCTTCTTGTTCTTACCTTTGGCTATGCTAACACCACAGGCTAAGACACATGTAATAATCAAAAACTCTCCTTGAGGCAGAAATATGACACTAGGGACTTAATTCTCATTTATATTAAGGCTGCTTTACACCACTTGGGCAGCAAAAAGGGGCTCCAAACTGGATATCACTTACATTTAAATTTTTATAATGTGCACACAACCAGTTAACCAGAGGGCCAAAGTAAAAACTGAGTACTACAAGAATGAGGCAGAAAAAGACCCTATGGGTATGTCTTCGCTGCAAAGTTAACTTGGGCAATTGGCATCCAGGTCTGAGCAGCCAGAGTAGTCATTCTGCAAAGCCATACCCAGGTTACTGTGTCCTCACTGGTGCTGACACACCCGTGTGTGTCACCGAATTGTGGAAGAACTTCTCTGTCTTTCTGGGCACATAGCAGGAGCTGTGGGAAGGTATCAGCACTCAGATGGTTTAACTTGCATTTTCACTGCAAAGCGGATGGGTTACCAACCCAAGTGAAAGCCTCTCTTGGGTTTTAGCTTACAGTCCTAGACAAGCCAGCTATGATGGGATGAAAGCATGACCAAACTCAGGGAGCGTGTGGGTGGACAAAATGGGGTTTGAGGACAATACCTTAATAAGAGCCTGTGTCAACTCTTCAGTGAAAACAGACCTTATAAGAAGTCAAACTTTAATTGTCCCAACCAAAAACTGAATGACACTCGGAAGTACATCAAAAGGCTTTATATGCCAAACAAAACCACCCATGTAAAATAATAAGGAATATGTTATCCATCTTTGCCAGAGACCCAGCCTGTTTTAATTCTGATTCACTAATGGCATTCAAGGAACTTCTATTCAGAGATTTGGGTAGTCGTATTGTGCAATTAATGTCCAACACTTTCCATGTTATCAGCAGACAACATGGTTTTAAATAGATTAGCATTTCAAATTACCAGTTTTTGCTGCCTTTTGTTTATTGCAGGCAGGTATAACATATTTTGGTAAAACTGTGTGTCTTATTTCAGTCATCAATACTTTCCTACCTAATACTTTGCAGTGTCATAGCTATACAGGAGAAATCCAATCAGAGGAAACATATAAAAACAATTAGGTTTTGACATGGTATCAGCTGACAGAAGTGATTATAAATTATTTATTAAAAAGGGCCAACCTTCATCTTGTTTATATCTATAGTAAATGCATCATATTTCAGAACATTTTTTTGGTGGAAATGCAAAATCACAAGCATCAATTTTCTTCAGATAGTCTTTCTTTTTGTTTTAACATTAGTAAGGACATCATTAGTATGACAAACAAATCCTTGTTCCCATGTATTTATAGTTGTCATTTAATAAGACCATAGCAATCAACAGAAATAAATCTGTTCAATACATCTCATAAATAGTGTAAAATATCTAAGCTCACAGTGGAAAGAAAAGTTCTCTTTCCAATCCAAACAATAATAGCCTGAATTTCCTTCCAAGAGAAAAACCCATGGAAGAACCAAAGGGCAGGGAGAGAAACACCTTAAGAATGATCTTCAAATTATTTTTTTATTAGCACAGCCTCCCACACTGATTAGATCCCAAGTGCCACAAATTTTTTGGGACCTGCTGGAACCACAGGCTATACACACGGCAAAACTCCAATCAACTTCAGTGGTGACAGGATTTCACCCAGGGTCTCTCTTTCAACTCTAAGGATAATTCAATTGTAAAAAAAAAAACCTAGCATTCTTCAAATTGGACATTTGAAGCACAGGGTTAAAAAAAATAAGCAAAATGTGACATCCTACCACAATCAATAAGAGTCCCCCACATACTACCTATACAAAAATACATTCTCTGGGAATTACTCCTAACCCACATCCTTTTGCAATGGGATGCTTTTGCCTTTTTCTTTTGATATCCGGAGATTGAGATATTTAACCGATGTAAGAGAACTAATATAATACATTTAAAGTTTGTAATAAAATTGAAATGAGAGGGAAATATTCTTAATCCTGCTTGTAACTAAGTTTTAAGCATAAAAAAGTCTTTGTTTTTCAAATATACCTGTCATTCTAAATAAATAGGTTGAGTTGGTTGGAAAGAGTTCCAAAGAAAAACAGATGTTAATTTATTCATTTTATTTCCATTATATACTTGAACACTAGAGAGAACAGAATAGAACACCTGAACTTTGCACATTCCATGCCCATAGTCCTATTAAAGTCGGTGGGAGTTCTAAATGTGGATCAATGATTGGTTCATGCATTAAATGTACATTTTCTTCCATTCAGTGACTAAAATATTATGTCCACGTTTAAATATTTAATATATTATACCTTTAATTTCTCCAAGGAGTTCACTTGTATTTAGTCTTTCCATTTTCTCCTTCCAGTCTTTAGAAAGTAGTTTTTCCATGCAAGATGAGTCTATTAAAAAGGAAAATAAATACTTAATACAACTTTATAGATTAGGAAGTGTCTCCTTTAGCTCTCCAAAACCATCCTACCTGATCTGTTTGAACCAGATTTTCAAAGGGGAATGAACTTGAGGCCAAATGGTCTTTCATCTACTTCAACGTAAATCCCGTGTAACTCCATTGAGGTTAACTATGGAGTTACTATGGATTTACAAGGATCTAAATGAGAGCAGAACTTGGTTCAGAATATATGCATGCCAATTTACATAGATAGACTGCCGCTCCATGTACAAATTTTTATCTTTTGCATTTGAAAATGATTGCACATTCAAAAATATAGTTGAAGATTTAGAGACTGTTTTTGGAAATTTGGCTCACTGTGTTCATCACAAACACATTTTTTTTTACTCATGTCAATGCAGAAGTTATTCATATAATGTCTTCATGGAATTCATAAAAGAATTCTAGATTTCTGATGTTCACAGTATCAGCATTTTTTCCCAGTAAGCTACGCAACAATTAGAAGATTGGCATTTAAGTTCTGAAGGTCATATTGCAATCCAAACCTTCAGCTCAGTCCAGCAGGCCTTATTCAGGCAAAACTCTCACTGAAGTTACTGCACTGAAGATGTAGTGAGAATCTGGCCTCAACAAGTCCTCCAGGATCAGACCTTACTTTCGCTGAAAAATTTAACACAGAGCATAACATAATCCTCAGTTAAATCAAAAGCTCTTTTTAAGTCCCTTAATAGAACTTACAGAATTTAACCTTCCAAAAATAAATTGTAAAAGGTGATTTTAAGACAGGGAATGGGTAACTCATATGATTGGTGTCACAATCTGGAGTCTTCCTCCTCTAAGAACATCTATTCAAGGTTTATAAATTCTCAGTGAGAGAACTTTATATGTAGCTGAATACTTCCTTCTCCCCTTCTCTGTTTATAATGGCAGTGGAATCTCCATTAAACTTTGTGGGATCTATTCTCAACAGTGCATATGATTAACTTCCATTACAATTACAGGGCCTAGTCCCAAGAAGCACTTGGGCCCCAGTTCAGCAAGGTATTTAAGCATGTACCTAACTTTAAGCATGTAAGTAGTCCCACTGACTTAAATGAAGCTGCTTAAAGTCAGACACTTGTTAAACATCTTGATAAATCGGTATCTTAGTACCTCATGGGAGTGCTCAGCACTCTTCGTTCCCACTGAATTCAATGGGAGATGAGTGGGTTTAGCACTTCAGCACCTATAAACTGACAGACATTAAGGTGAAAAGGGACTATCATGATCATCTAGACTGATCTGCCTATTGTATGCCACAGAACTTCCCCCATTCACTCCTGTGATAGACCCATAACCTCTGGCTGAGTTACTGAAGTCCTCAAATCATGCTTTAAAGACTTCAAGTTACAGATCCACCATTTACAATAGTTTACACTAATTTAAACCTGCAAGTAACCTGTGCCCCATGCTGCAGAGGAAAGCAAACAAAAAACAGGGTCTCTGCCAATCTGACGTAGGGGAAAATTCCTTCCCAACCCCAAATATGGTGATCAGTTGGACACTGAGCATGTAGGAAGACCCACCAGCCAGACACCTGGTAAAGAATTCTCTATAGTAATCCAGAGCCCTTCCCATCTAGTGTCCCATCACTGACCGTTGGGGACATTTTCTAATAGCTACATGCCATTGTAGGCATGATCTAATTTCACAGATCAGCTACATGCCACTGTAGGCAGTCTCATCATATCATCCGCTCCATAAACTTATCAAGCTTAGTCTTGAAGCCAGATACGTCTTTTGCCCCCACTGCTTCTCTTGGAAGGCTGTTCCAGAACTTCACTCCTCTGATGGTTAGAAACCTTCATCTAATTTCAAGTCTAAACTTCCTGATGGCCAGCTTATATCCATTTGTTCTTGTGTCCACATTGGTACTGAGCTTAAATAATTCTTCTCCCTCCGTGGTATTTATAGATAGCAATCATATCTCCTCTCAGCCTTCTTTTGTTTAGGCTAAACAAGCCAAGCTCTTTGAGTCTCCTTTCATAAGACAAGTTTTCCATTCCTCAGATAGTCCTAGCAGCCCTTCTCTGTACCTGTTCCAGTTTGAATTCATCCTTCTTAAACATGAGAGACCAGAACTACACACAATATTCCAGATGAGGTCTCACCAGTGCCTTGTATAATGGTACTAACACTTCACCGTCTCTACTCAAAATATCTCACCTGAGGCATTCTAGGACTGCATTAGCCTTTTTCACAGCAGCACCACATTGGTGGCTCATAGTCATCCTGCCATCAACTGATACACCTAGGTCTTTCTCCTCCTCTGTCACTTCCAATTGATACATCCCTAGCTTACAGCAAAAATTCTTGTTATTAATCCCTAAATGCATGATCTTGCCCTTTGCACTATTACATTTCATCCCATTTCTATTACTCAAGTTTACAGGGTCATGTAGATCATCTTGTATGATATTCTGGTCTTCCTCTGTACTGGCAATTCCTCCCAACTTTGTGTCAGCCATAAATTTTATTAGTAGACTCCCACTTTCTGTTCCAAGATGAGTAATAAAAATGTTAAATAAGATTGGTCCCAAGACTGATCCTTGAGGAACTCCACTAGTAACCTCCCTCCAGCCTGACCGTTCACCATTCAGTATGACCCTTTGTAGTCTCCCCTTTAACCAGTTCTTTATCCACCTTTCAATTCTCTTATTAATCCCCACCTTCTCCAATTTAACTAATAACTTCTCATGTGGAACTGTATCAAATGCTTCCCTGAAATCTAGGTAGCTTAGATCTATTGCATTTCCTTTGTGTAAAAAATCAGTTACCTTCTCAATGAAAGAGATCAGGCTGGTCTCGCACAATCTACCTTTTGCAAAACCATGTTGTATTTTATCCCAATTACCATTCATCTCTATGTCCTTAATTACTTTCTCTTTCAAAATTTGTTATTACCTCTCAGTATCAGGCCAATAATCGATATTTTATTAATAGAGGTTGTTTTAGGCATAAACCATGCTTTACAAACACATAATAAGGTACCAATTAATGACCATATTTACAGTAATGCAATCCCACTGATTTACCGAGAGTTATTTGGGTGTAAATGAAGGCAGAATTCATCTCAAGGTCTCCGCCGTGAATTACTTGCAAATTAAAGGCCAAATCCTGTTTCGCATTACCATGCAGGCAGTCCTGCTGGGAGTACTCACACGAGTAAGAAGAGCAGGATTTGTTCCTACCTTACCCAGTTACAATATAGGGGATAACACTGTGTTCCAACACAAAGGGGATGGTCACAGAGATCAGCATTGGAAGGAATCACAAAAGAGGTGCATTTTATGGAGGGAGTTAAAGGCGGAAAATAAGGTAATCTGTCCAATAACATTTTTAAGATGCAAAAGTGTTTCATGCGAACATGCATATTAACTTTCCATATGTGAAAAAAGCAGTTTCATGTAAACCAAATTACAACCCTCAAAAGATCAAGGTTTTAATTGCAACATGTTTATGCCATGTAAACCTCCTTCGAAAGACAATATAGCTTGTTAATATTTTTGAAATAGTATTTCAGTAGAAAAGCCAATTTATTTACTAATTATCTCTTTCCATAAAAGACACAATTTAAGAAGCTGTAAGTTGCAGCAGACACTGTTAAAATATTTGTTATACAATAAAACAAATTATTCAATTTTAACAATTACAAGCATGCATTACTTTTATGAGTTTTGGCCTAGTAATAGAAGAATCAACAAATAACCATCAATTACCAATAGAACATTATAATCTGTCCTTTTTTGTGATATCATCAGTTTTAAAAGATGTCTGTCTGTTGCTCTCCTGCCAAAATTTCAGGCCTTCATCCATGCAAAAGAAGAGCCTTTTGACTTTATTTTGATGTCTAATGTAGGTTATGAGTGTTAATGACTTTTCACCAGGATGCTTTCTCTCAATCGATACAAAACCACCACCACAACAAAATCTTAGGATGCAACAAATAACAGAATCAAGAGACAATTAAATAATCTCATGAGAGCTGAGAAGAAATTCACCCTTGAAGCAAACACATGTATGAATATATACAAGCATAGAAGCATATTTCTCAAGAATTCCATTGAGTAGGAAGATGAATAAAAGAAGGGTCAGTCTGTATGCCCCCTCTCTTAATATAATCATGTTAATAGTTGTAGTTTTCTTTTTCTATATATTTGCAAGGAAGTATTTCTTTAAAAGATATTAGACTGCACAGGTCTGCACAGTATTTCTCAATACTGAACTTCTATCCAAACAGCTCGTAATTATTTGCTATTATATTTTGTTCTTGGGCAGACTCAGAAAGGTTAGGAAAATACAAAGGGTGACTTTTAAGAACTGTGAACATATATTGTAATTACAGCTTCTTCTTTTTCTAATTCCAGAAGGTTTGCAACTGGTGGGGGTCAGTTTGCATAATTCTTAATTAAAATTATCATTATATGTTCACCTATCTCACTGGAGATACCTGAAATTGGACATTCACCTACATGGAAGGGGTAACAAGCAGCTAACAGTGAAAAATATGTTCCTTCCCGAGCCCTTGTACACATGTGCTCGCGCACACAGCCTGAAAAGGATCTGTGGTGAGGAGATGTGTTTTTTCCTTTAATACTGAAAGTCAATTTCCCTCCATACATATAAAATCTTCAAAGTTGCCTTCCTACATAGGGGAAATTTCTTCAAAAGTAGTAATCCATTTCCTGGCTTAGTTCATTATAGAAACAGGCCTGAACCAGAACACTGGATTCCAAATTCCACTGACTTTGTGGAAGTCTGGACCCAATTTTGGAGTGCAAAACTATCTGGAGAGTAAGTTGAATCAAGGCTCCAACTCTAAAGCACCCCAAAGCCTAGGAATCTGGACACCTGTGAAGTTTAGGGATGTTTCAGTTCGGGACTGTATTATAAACTAACCAAGGAAAGTGATTACTCTTGATAAATGTTCACCTTTGGATTTTGTATTTGTGGCATGGGCCCAGCTCTCGTTTATAAACTAAGCATATTTTCTACTGGCTTTCACCCCATGCTAACTCACCCATGCCAATAGAGTTACCCAGGATGTAAGTCAGTACAGAATGGGATACAGTAAGTCAGCAGAGCACAGAATTTGACTCCACATATTTTATGTTAGACACCCTAGAGAACTTTTCTTCCCAAGACAACAAGAGCAAATGTGTTACCTATAAATTAGAGTTTGGATTATCTATCAAAATCTGATTTCTTTTAAACTATGATGTTTATTGCATAATCCCCACCCGTCAATATTTCTTTTAGTAATTTTAATTGTTCAATGGAGGTAGAAGTACTGCAGGATTCTCCCTCAACAATGTGGTAACTTGTGATGGTGGATGAGAAAAGATTGTTACAAGATAAACAAGCTGAATAAACAAAGGTAAAGCGAGTCCTTGATAGAAGATGAAAAGGATCTCTCCATGAACACAAAGCATTGATGAAAACAATTAACATTTGTCCACTGGCTAATCAATCAGCCATGTAATGGATGGAATCCAGCACTCTGTTGCAAGATTGGTGACGAAGAACGGGTGCTAACTATCACAGCCAAGCTCTGAAGTTCTTCTGACTAAATGAAAGTCATCTTCTCCCTGTCAAGAATAACTTTTGCATTCTCTCTCTTTCTATTTTATTCCAGTCTCACAACCTTGAACAAGCAAGCAACCAAGACTATATCTTGCATGAATACTGTATGACCTTACAATGGCCTGTGTCCATCCACATAGTTTCAGATTGTTTTTAATTTACTGAAGTAGCCTCTCATTACTTTCTTTGAAATACAGATATGAAGAAGGCATTCATACCATGTGTGTTTTTGTTTTTTACGGTAAAGTCGTACATAAAAGAAAGCCTAAACGTGAGAGTGCAGCAGCAAAACTTCAAAGCCCTGACTGTCAGACATTATTATTTCAAATCAGCTTTGACTTTTTGAGACTTAATAAAACACTGTAGTATACAGTGGCATATTTACAACACCCATATCAATGATCAACTGAACTGTCTTACTCTTACTACCTTGCAGTGCCTTGTTTTCTTTCATAATAAGCTTCTTTCAAAGCATGTTGTAACAATACTGTGAGCTGATAATTATTACTGATATGAGTTCTAAAACATGACTTGTTTGCATACAATTCTTTTTGAATATATACATTATATTGTGACAGAAGACAAAAGCACATTGATTTATTAATAATGATTGCAAATGCACTATAAATTCATAAACAATGAATGGAAATGTATACAGAAATGTAATTCAATCAAAGGTACATGTGACATATTTTTCTAAGTGCATCTAAAATATATTAGAACTCAAGGGAGTGTTGGAAAAGCCTGGGGGGAAATATCAGACCATACATAGCACAAGAGCAAATATTTCAAAGGATGATATAACCCTCAGTAGACTGACGAACTTCCCACCAGTGTTACAGAAAAAGGGTGCTGTACAATTAAGAGCATGACAATTCCCATCCTTATGTTCAGGAGGTATGCTTTATAGGAATGTTACAATGCACATTATAATGCAATGAGGTTTCACTGAACATAATGAGTATTCATTATGTTTTAGCAAGCTCTGGGAACGTCCCAAAATGTGAAACTTTTTCCATCTTCACTGTAGAGCACATACTCCCTAAGCCATTGCTATTATACGTATTCATTGGTTTCCAATTCCACAACAAGAGATGACAGTATTGATTGGATCAGGCTAAGTCAAATGAGTTTGGAGGCCTCAGACAAGTCAAGGTTACAGGAGAGAAACAGTGTACAGGAAATTATCCCATTCGATATATTTGTTTAAGGAAAAAGTCTTTTTTTTCCAAAATCCAAACTACTGGTAAACAGCAGTAATAGTGGCTCCCTCTTCTCCTGTTCCTTAACTTCACTTTGACTATGTCTATTCTTAAACTGCTAGAGCAGCACAGCTGCAGCATGGTGGCCCTTGGGTGTAAACACTCAGGACAGCACTAGGAGGAGTTCTCCTGTCACTATAATTAATCCACTTTCCCAAGAGGCAGTAGCTAGGCCCATAAAAGAATTCTTCCATTGATTCAGGGCTGTCTGCAGCTGGGGTCAGGTCGGCGTCGCCACATCACTCATGGGTGTGAACATTTCATACCCCTGAAAAAGGTAGCTGGGTCAACCTTGCTATTTAGTGTGGACCTGGCCTGAGAACATCTTGATTTTGTATGTGACAACAGGATTTCCCTAGTTCCATGACGATCTACTCAGGGTTTGACACCAAAACAACAACAACAACAAAAACAAAAACAACCCATTATCCATCTGAAAGTGGAGGGTTTGCTTTAGTATTTCACATAAAGGAGAAAAACCTAATTAGAAAAAGCAATTCAGAAACTACAAGAATTTTTCAGTAAAATGCAAGATTTCGTTTTAAAAAGATCATTCAGATGTTGGTCTAGTTAGTGTATATTGGGTGCTACTGACTTTTATACTACCAATGGCATTATTAGATTCAGCTAAAGAAATCTGTTATTCAGAAAGTGAAGTACATTTTACTATCTAGTGATCGGACTTAATTTGTGTGTGCAGCCTGGTAGCACCTTTCACTAACTGATCCATCTTCAGGTGTACAAGAACAGCTTGATTACATGCCTTTTGTGAATTCTTTGCCCTCTAGATTTCCTTGAGATAAAGAACCGCTTAGCATAGCTCTATACCATTAAAATCATAGTCTTCATTCTTGGTAATATGTATATTAAAATTAAATGCAAACTGTAGCATTTCAGTGTTCAGCAAGATGAATTTCATTCACTTTGAAAGAATTAGCTTTTATAATCTGACACCAATTCAAACTGAAATGAAGAACTTCATATTTACAGTCATGACTTGATAAATAAAAAATATAATTTAACCATAACTAACAAACGTAAGCACTGGATGATGCTCTCTATTCTTTTTTAATGCAATGGTGTAAAGTTTGTGTAATGTTACTAAAATAGATTCTTTGATGCCATATTACTCATTTTCTTCTTTCATATACAAATTACCCTTTTCATTTTCAATAAACTTTAACTAAAAGAAAAAAGGAGGGCAACAATACAGAATTAATCAAAAGTCAGCCTGAAGGCTCAACATAGTCATAATATAGTGCCACTGCCTCCGCTTCATAAGTAGCTTGGTTTCAATCTTCCTGTCACCAGTAAGTTAGGTCAAGTGAATCTCATCTCATCCTCCTCAATTTCCATATTTCCATTCTAGAGTAATTAATTTTCATGGTATAACAGAAAATTTAAAAATAAGACATTTGAGATACGTTGTTACGCACTAACTTCTTTGACTATCATTTCAAGATTTTGTTGATTTACTATCCCCTCAACAGCCAATTTGATGGCGAATGCCACTACGACCAGCCATGTACACATAAATAAGATAGTAATTGGAAAGAATATGACTTAAGAACTAGAAAAATTAACAAAAGAGAAAAGGTATACTTACTACAGATGGTTATTATTTCATCCCTAAGCTCTATACCTCACTCTGCCACTGATCTGCTATGTGACCCTGGCCAGCTCACTTCACCTTCCTGCGCATCAACTTTCCTTCCTACCCTTTTGTTTCTCCTAACTATTTATACTCTAACCTCTCAGGGGCTGACACTACATCTCATTATACCTATGTCTACACTTGGAGCTGGGAGTGTGATTCCCAGCATGCAGAGACATACTCATTCTAGCTCTGCTTGAGCAAGCATGCTAAAAAATAGCAGCATAGCTGGGGTAGCCTGGGTGGCAGCTAGGGCTACTTGCCCCAAGTACATACCCACCTGGACCCCCTGGGCACTTAATCAGGCAGCTAGCCCATGCCGCTGACCATGCTACCCCTGCAATGCTATTTTTTAGTATACTTGCCCTAGCAGAGCTAGCCTGGTATGGCTATGTGAGCTAGGAATCACACCGCTCAGCTCAAATATAGATGTAGCCTGTGTGTTTGTAGAGTGTTTAATACAATGAGGCCCTAATCTTGGATGGAATTTGTAGGTATTACTGTAATACAAACAGCAACAATCGATGCCTAATGTAAACAAATATTTGTAAACTCAATGATAATGGAACAGTAGTTCCTAGTAGAAATTCTTGCCTAATAGCAATAATGTAAATCCAACAACTGACTACTCAAAAACGGTTTTCTTTAGGACAGGGACCAAATGAATCTGCCAACTACTACATATTTTTTCATGGTGACAAGATTTCCACAAAATGCTAAGATTAGAACTGAGACAAGGTGGGCGAGGTAATATCTTTTATTGGACCAACTTTTTCTGGTGAGAGAGACAAGCTTTCAAGCTTCACAGCGCTCTTCTTCAGGTCTGGCAGGGAAGAGAGCTCTGTGTAGTTCAAAAGCTCGTCCCTTCCACCAACAGAAGTTGGTTCAATAAAAGATATTACCTCACCCACCTTGTGTCTCTCATATCCTGGGACCAACCTGGCTACAAACTACACTGCAAACAAAATTAGAACTGTAAGAGTGTGGAGTGCTCTCTTAAATGGAATTAAAACTCTCCAAGCGCACTAAAAATAATTAGGCCTAAAATGTGCTGGTTTTACCCTGAACTCTCACACACTCCCTGACTTGTCTAGCTCTCACATGAAACTATGTGCTTTCGAAATGCAAACACTGGTGTACAAATACTGGTAGTTTCCAGGCTTGCTTTCTAAAATGAGCCTAATGGAAAAACAGCAGCAGGTTTGCAGAATGTACCAATCCAGCCTAGAATGGCTTGTTTCAATAGAGTTCAAATCTCCGGTGAAATGTTTGATGCAAACCCCTACATACAAAGAAAATTGTACATGCTTGTACCACTCATCCCCATCTAAAGACTAGCTTAAGATACAATTCTGACCTTCATTTTTTTATTTATTAAAAAGCAAAACCTTTAACCCTGCAAATGTTTTTGTTTTCCTAAAATAACTCATACAATGCTATATTCCACACTATTTTTAGAAAAGCAAGAAGAGAAAGCATGCTTTTCCCATACAGCAGGGCACTGATATAAACATCAACACAGATGCTCTGTGAGAGAAAGCTGGACTTCTCAGGCACTTGATCATTAAGGAATGCACCAACTGTTTTAGATAATCTCGTGCCAGCTCCAGTTCTGCTCCACACTCCCCTCTGGGAGTGGCCAATCTTGCCCTACTCCTAATTTTTCATTTTACTCACTCGTCCATCCTTTCCCCTTCTTCTTCCTTCCTCCCTCTCCCCCCCCCCCCCGTTTTTTTTCTTTTTCCAGAACAGAGGGGAAAATGCATTGTGCACCAGGCAATGCAAGACTAGAATCACTTCCCCAAACAGAGCAAAACTTTTAGACAATTAACCCTCCCCTCTTCTTTCAGATAAATTACTAAGTATAAAATGCAATCTGTTTCCTTTGTTTACTCAATATGAACAATTTGTAAATGACTCAAGGATAAAATTCAGAAAATGTTGTGCTAAATTAGAACCATTATAAACATGCTAATGACTGCTCAACTAAAACATGCTGGATCAGTGTGAAGTAATATATTTAGTTCCTGTGAAATCCAGTTGTATTGCCTCAGAATTATTTGGTCATTAAATTGTATATGATTACTCCAGGAAAATGTTAATTCCATGAACACTGCACTAGATGATACACTGTGTATGTCAAAGGGAGCTTTCTGAAATGTCAGTGCAAGTGCTTAGATGCAATGTTTTGGCACATTAGTAGAAGAAAACTATATTTTAAGCCTGTCAAAATTACATATACATCTCATTCTTCTACTTTAAGTTTCCTTTCCATTATGGGGTGTACTTTTCTGTTAGATAGGCTTTATTCACTGAAATGTGTATTACTGCATTATTTGCATTACAATGATGGCACACAGTACATTTTGTGTAATCACCTTTTTTCCCAAGTGCATGTACCTCTCAGTTGCTTCCCAAAGGAACATGTTATGTCAGTAAAAGACAGTCTGAGACTTTATACAATGGCAATCAGAGATACTTACGAAAAGGGAGTACAATTTACTTGCAATTCTTGAGCAGATGATTACATAAACTGACACTTTAAAGGAGTATTGTGTGCCTATTTTTCTCTCTCCTACCATATTCCTTATTAGCTAAAGTAAATCAATCAATAGGATTTGTAGTACCTTTTATTTCAGGGGGCGGAGGGTGTCTCTTTTGCTAGTAGATGGGTATCTAAGGATTCAAGTGTGGGCAAAGCTTGGTCTTCTTTCATTCCCTTGACTCCAAACCCTTTCCTTGCAGACCTCAGCTATAAGACTAATGTTTTACCAAACTAGAAAGGCAGAATATACTAAGGCAATTTCCCTACTGGTGTAAACTGGAGCAGCTACAGTGAAATCAACGGAACTGCACCAATTAACAGCACAAGAGGATCTGACCTACTGTTTCTCCTAATGAACTGAGATGCTAAAAAGTACAGCTATTGTGAAATTAGAGAAAACAGACGTATTTGGCCATATAGTTTGCCACACTGCCAGTGAAGCATTGTTTTCTTGGGAATTTGTTTCAGTCTAGCCTTAGATGACTCAAATAATGGGGCTTCCACAAATTCCTTTGACTATTCTGTTCCACTCGTGAATAAGAATCATTGTCAAAATTTCTCCCGATATTCGGCCTCTCTTTTAATTTCTTTCCATCACTCCGTGTTATACCTTTGCCATTCTAAACAATTCACTTCCATCTGTGGTGTCTACACAGTTCAAAAACTTAGAGGTGGTTAGGACATACCACCCCATCCCATTTGCACCTCAACAAGCAATACAGATTTAACTCTTTTAATCTTTCTTCATGAAACAAGACTTGTATCACATGATCTACAGAGATGCAGTGCCTTTGTACTACACCTGAACTTCACCGGCATAGGGAGAAGTAGCTTCAGAATGCCTCTCTCAGCCTACATTCTGCTTCATCATGTACTCAGCCAGCACTGTCAGTGAAAAACATCATATTAGAGAAATTGGGTCAGATTCTCTGCTCCATTAAACTTAGTTTAACAAGCCAGTGGAGGATTCCCTCTGAACTGGGGAATTCCTTGGTGGTATAAGGCTGGCTCCTATGCCATCCATTCCCTGGGGGTGCATGGCCAGGGAAAAGGGGCATAGTTGGAGTATCCCTGAACTAGGCTGATCTCCAGCTTCAGGAATTGCCCCTATAGACTACTGGCAGCTAGTATAAAATATAGTAGACAGGGCCAACACCCTGTGGCCATGGGATTGGGAAAATATAAAGGTGGCTTTAGCCAACCTTTCTCTTTCTATCCTGACCTTGCACCAAGTACAGTTCAGCCAGTCCAGAAACTCTGGGCCATAAAATCTTTAGCACTTTTTATGGTGATGTCATGAAAAAGTATTAAAACTGCCACATAATATTTATTAACTTTGATTTAAATAGTCTCATTATTTTGTTTTACATCAAGCAACAACCACCCTACTTCCTCTTCCATTTCTTAAGCTTTTTTATTATTATTATTATTCAGTTAAATTTTGTGTCAGTGGATGATACTAGAGTGATAACACTGTAAATGAAATACTCTACTCATAGAATGCTAGCTACTCCATGCTGTCTCAACCCTGTTCTGGAAAGATCCCTCATACCTTCCTTCCTAGTCTTTTTTCCAATTCAAATCCTTGCCTTTTCTATTACAAGTACCAACCAGGACGATAATTAGTGTTAATTATGTGGTGATATTGTAAAGTGGACACTTGCTTATGAGGAAATATACCACTGTTACCAGATAATTTCACGAAGGCCACCAAACTGATGGAGATGGTAATGACTGTGTGGGATACATTAACTAATGTATCTACATTAATGTAGATTAATGTAGCTACATCTACATTATCTACTGTGTGGGATACATTAACTAATGTATCTGTAACTAGAGCAGAGGTGGGCAAACTATGGCCCGCGGGCCACATCCGGCCCGCGGGACTGTCCTGCCCAGCCTTTGAGCTCCCGGCCAGGGAGGCTAGCCCCTGGCCCCTCCCCCATCGTCCACACTCCCCCCACAGCCTCAGCTCACAGGGGGCAGGAAGTGGGAGGGGTCCAGGCTGTTTGGGGAGGCACAGCCTTCCCTACCCAGCCCTCCATACAGTTTCGGAACCCCAACCTGCCCCTCAGGCCAAAAAGTTTGCCCACCCCTGATCTAGAAGGCCATAAATTCAATTTTCTAATATCTGGTATAATATTTTATATCCATGTATCAGGCACACTGTCTTTTACCCTTTTCAGTAGAAATTTTGTAAAACTGAAACAAAAAAGTTATGGGTAGCATAGGTGCTGGAACTGGGGTACAGGGGGTGCTTCAGCACCCCCTGGCTTGAAGGGGTTTCCATTATATATGGGTTTACAGTTTGGTTCAATGGCTCTCAGCACCCCCATGATAAAAATTCTTCCAGCACCCCTGATGGGCAGGTTTGGGGAAAGAAAAAAGTAATGGATGTTAAAGACAGAGGGAAAAATATCTATGTGGCACAATGATGTTCTTTCTTGCCACCAATTTTGATGAACAGAAAAATGGTGGCTACTACTAAACTGAAAAGTGCTCCATTGAAACTCTAACAGCTGGCCATCCCAGCAGGTTATTTATAAGTAAAAAACAGATGATTCAAAAACCCCTGTGTATATTTTCCATCCAAAAAATCATATTCTTCACATTACCCTGATAAATCACTAACAAAGAATTGTGTAATTAATAATTTGAAGATTTTTTTAAAAAATTCTGCATAAAAAATCCCTAACTCAGTCCCGGCATAGAATATCCTGAAATTAAAATAATCTCACAGCAAAAGGAATTTTTCATGAATAGAACCCCTTAAGGGTTTTTTGTATGTAAAAATATAACATGGAAAGAACAAAATAATAAGCCCTTGATGTGAAATGACTTCAAATGAGGATGAGAAGAAATGAAAACAACAGTTAGAATCTCATCTTTATTTACCATTTCCCAAGGTCTCCACAGCACACAATGTAGTTCCTTACAGAACACTACAATACTTTGGCAGTTATACAACTCCTGTATAGTAGTCAAGTTTTCAGTGAAATCTAGAATAAGCAATTCTTTCCTTAACTAATACCAGAGGATGTCTTAAACCAACTTTAAGAGAACCTTAAAAGATGTATAAACTTTACAAACCAAGCTACTTGCCATGCTTATGTACACATCAGGAATAATAAATACTTTACTATAAATCTATGGAGCAGAGTTCACAATTTCTCAGGGCCCTGCATTCCCTGTTCTGAGTTGTACAAAGCCCTTCTTCTCCTGCAGCTTCCTCACTCCCAGTAAGAAATGGGCAACTGAGCTCTTGAGAATGAGGTTGAGGCATGCACCGAGCACTATACTGCAGATGATGAAGACAAAAAGCCTACACATTACCTTTGAGTTTCTTTGCTTTTGTTGATTTAATCCTGACTCCTACCCATAAATGATTAAACTGATGCGCTGAATTTCTGCAGCATGACTCCCATGTAAATTAATGAGAATTGAGTGGCTGGAAACCTATTCAGGGACTTTGAAAAATGTAGGCGTTAATGTTACTTTATGATGTATTTATCCAAATATAAAATGCACTCTAACAAAGACTCAGTTTTGGGGGGGACCGTCACAAAATTTCATGCCATCAGAATAATCTCTAAAGCAGAAAACTGTGCTATCAAGTATTGTTATTTGTGAGATTTGAAATAGTCACAGTGGGAAATATTCTAGTTATAATGTTGAACTGTTCAGCACTTTGTGAAAGCATAATATCGTTTCACCACTTAAAATGTATTGTCATATGTTCAATGGCATAAGGGAGGGGTGCCGATTTGATTCCTGTTACATCCAATAAACTCTGGTTTAATATACTTGCTGCACATGCATTGCAGAAACTCACTGCAAGAGCCATATATTTCTTTCATAATTCTAAAATATTCTTCTTGACATTTATTCAGAAGTTTTATTTGAAATACTACATCTAAAAATTAGGATTGGCTCTTGCAAAGCCTTACCACCTTGAACAGTCCCAATGAATTCTTTCTAAAGCCAGGTAGTTTGTAAAATATTTATTTTATACATATAAACCTTTTGCATAAAATTTAGTATAGTTACAATACATTGTAACAAATATTTTAATATGATACCTGTTTAATACATTCAAGTAAAGGAAAATATATAAGGACTACATTATTCCATCATATATTATCAATATGTTTTACTAAATATATAGCTCTGAAACCAAAAAACATATGGGACAGACCCTCAGCAGGTAAACTGTCATAGCTCCACTGAAGACAACAGGATATACCACACGTGTCAAAGTTTAAGCTCTGATCTGACAGTAGACTTCTACACAACATTGAAAGCAACTACCGGTTCTCAATGTGTCACGGTAGTGCTGGAGCTGTCTAGCAGAGGGTACACATAAGTTAAAATTGAGATGAAATCTATTTTATCCTAAGAGTTCTTGGATGCCTCTCAGTGGCTTAAACCACGACAGGGTTGTCTTAGTGGGGTTTTTCCTCTTGAAGTCATCCATGGAACTCCCTGTATTTGAACAGCCACACAATCTTTTTGAACTAATCATTTTTCTAATCTCTGAGCAATCAAGCAGCATTGACCCAAGCCCACTCCTGTACTTACAATGTGCTTAACTTTACACACTGTGAGTTATCACACTGACTTAAACAGAACAAACTGCAGTATATGAAGATAAGTACATTCATAAGTCCGTACAAGTTTGGGGCCTCCAATTCCACTACAAATTCATAGCTACTAAGACTTTTTTAAAAACCAGTTATTTATGGGCAAGGTGTAACTCACACCACCCTCAGCATGGCTAGGCAGTGGGCATGCTGTGACTGTAGCTTTTTATTCTCTCCACCTGTTCTCTCAAATGAGTAGACTGTAAGCTCTTTGGAGCAAGGACTTTTATTATTATACGTGTATGTACAGTGCTTAACACAGTGACACCCCAATCTCTGACTGGAGCCTGTAGCTACTACTGAAATACAAATAATAAATAAATAAATATCACCATCATCTTGGTTAAATTCTACCTCAAGTTAATAGTGGTTGAAAACTATTACCATTAAGATTTCGGTGACCTATATTATATGGAATAAACTATTGGACTTTGTTCACTTCATCTTACATAGGTGCCTATATCATACAAACCACTATCTCAGCTAGAGCAAATCTGCCTCTGTGCTGGTATCCAGATCAGAGAGACCAATGATCAATGGACAATGAGCCCTTACCACAGAAAAAGGAACAAGAAAGCGTGTATTGCCATGGCCTGTTCTGTGGCAAACAGAAAGAACTTCAGTTCCCAGTGCTGTCAATAAACATGAACACAAAATTCACATCAAATGTTTTTAAGCTCTAAAATTAGATTGTCCAAATTTCCCAAGTTCAGAAGGGACTTCGGCTCAGCTCTGCCTGTTCCAGAAGAGTAAAAACAATAGAGAATAAAACTTTATTTTTAGAAACAGCAATTCCTTTAATTTAAACACCCCAGATCCAGATGCAGTCCAGCTATTGTCTACTTTGAAAGCTTTCCAGTTGATAATAAATAATGTATTTACTTCCTCAGCAATACATAATTCCCTAATGGGTTTATTATCCTGTAAACAGTACTGTAAATCTGACCTTTGGTACAAAAACAAAAAACTAAATTCTCTCTCTTTGCAGAGATAGTTAGCAAACCTGTTCAGCACCTAAGATTAGGTGATATTACTCATAGATGATGAGCCTGATTTACTATTGTCCTGCACCTTGCCTTGTCGTTTACGTGAGTTCAAAGTAATTCTGATTTGGTGGGTTTTTACACTGATTTTGCACTGGTGTAAATGACTACACAACATGCAAAGCAATGGAGAATCAGGCCTTAAGGGCATAATATATTTTGATATTTATCAAACAGCTGCTCAGAAAATGAGCAAACATTACAACCACTGAGCTTGAAAATCACAAGAGTAGCATAATGCAAACTGTTATAGGAACTGCCATACTGGATTAGGCCTTTGGTCCACCTAGTCCAGCATTCTGCCTCTGACAGTGACCAGTACCAGCTGTTTCAAAGGAAGAGTCCCTGCAGTAGGCAGTTATCCCATAATCTACCTTCAGTGAAAGTTTCCTCCTCACGCCCAATTGATTTATGCCCCAGAAGTTTGAGGGTTTATATCCCTTCCAAAGCCCATGTCTGTTTGTTTTTATATTATTATAGCTCTATACATTCTCGTTCGCCATATAAATGTCTCTCACAAACATGATGCTCAAAACTCTCAAGGAAGCACACGGTCATGCACAATGTCAGGGACTTTCAAAAATATATAGCCTAAGAATGCCAGCAAGCTCACTATAAGTGTGGCTACGACAAGCACCAAAATCCTTCAACAATGGGAAATCTCCAGGAACAGAAGCCATTGATAGAACAAGCTTGCTGTGCCATGATTTCACTCTCAACAACAAAAAAAGGTGTTAAGGGGTACGCAGGATGAGCCTGAGACCACAGGGTCCAGTTGCCATTCAACAAGCATCAAAACACCAGCAAATAGGCTTTTTCCCTCTCTGAAGAAGAGGGGAGAAAAGAGGAGGAAGTCTGAACAGCCTGTTTAAAATTCAAATCATTGAAGGCTGAGACACAGATTCTCTAATGGAAGAGGCACAAAGAGGCTGGAAACTGGACACAAATGGCCTCAGAGAACTTCCCTGTCTGAGAGGAACTCCCTACTTATGCAAATGTGCAGGCCTGGATCCTGTGCCTGTCATTCCTTGATGTAGGAGGCATTTCAGGTGCATTCCAGAGTGATGGGGCAGCCTAAACCTGCCTGGCACAGATCTGAGTTGCATCAGGACTGGGGCTGGCCCTCACAGAACTAGGAAACCATAAGCCAATCCCTGACCGCTCCCCATACTCATACTGAACTGAGTAGAGCTGTGATACAGGAAAGAACCTGGCCCTTCGTAGTTTGAACTAGTTAAGCCTGATAGCTCTATACCATTGTCTAATTCCTCACACAGGCTGCCCCTCCCCCACACTTTAATTATCTTGTCTTAAGCTCACAAGCCTGGTGAATTTGGCAAAATCTGAATTAAAAATCTGATCATCATTAGCAGGTTCTGACCAAACTCTAGACTGTGCTTTGGAGCAGAATGGAGATAGTTTCTACCAAAATTCTTCAACTACTATATAGAGACACCAAGGGCCAAAGTTCCAAAGAAGGGTTCAGTGAAGCCTGGCCACAAAAAAAAACCCAAACCACAATGTGTAAACCAGTAGTTTCATATCAAAGTGCCCATTAATGCATCAGCTATCAACACTGTCTCACAAATATTCTTTTGCTCTCTCAAAGAACAGAAGTGTTTAAGGGGTTGTTTTTCAGGCACATCTATTGCAGCTTCCTTTGAAATTTGGCCCATAACTAGCTGGCACAAGTACCCATTTGGCCTGATATATTAGGAAGTTTGTTTGATTTAACTGTGACTTTTGTTTCACAACTGTACTTTCTGTTCTGAACATACCTCCTAAATTCAATGTCCACAGACAGCATTTGTGGAAACCTAAATGGTAATGGTTATAACAGCTGAAAAACAAACAATCAATGAGAGCATCTGTGGTACAACCAGAAATAAATTACTTGGAAATAATAAGCATTATGATAGAGTTACACCTCACACTGAAGTTACCTTCATCAGGACTGGAGCACTGAGTCTACTATTGTTTTGTTATTCATGGTTATGTGAACAGATAGCTCCTGAAAACTAAACAATAAATATTGGATTACTGATGAATAAGAGGTTTCAGAGTAGCACCCGTGTTAGTCTGTATTCGCAAAAAGAAAAGGAGGACTTGTGGCACCTTAGAGATTAACAAATTTATTTGAGCATAAGCTTTCGTGAGCTACAGCTCGCTTCATCGGATGCATTCAGTGGAAAATAGAGTGGGGAGATTTATATACATAGAGAACATGAAACAATGGGTGTTACCATACACACTGTAACAAGAGTCATCACTTAAGGTGAGCTATTACCAGCAGGAGAGTGGGGAGAGCGGGGGGGCGGAGAACCTTTTGTAGTGATAATCAAGGTGGGCCATTTCCAGCAGTTGACAAGAACATCTGAGGAACAGTGGGGGGGTGGAGAGTGGGAATAAACATGGGGAAATAGTTTTACTTTGCGTAATGACCCATCCACTCCCAGTCCCTATTCAAGCCTAAGTTAATTGTATCCAGTTTGCAAGTTAATTCCAATTCAGCAGTCTCTCCTTGGAGTCTGTTTTTGAAGTTTTTTTGTTGAAGAATTGCAACTTTTAGGTCTGTAATCCTGTGACCAGAAAGATTGAAGTGTTCTCCAACTGGTTTTTGAATGTTATAATTCTTGGCATCTGATTTGTGTCCATTTATTCTTTTACGTAGAGACTGTCCAGTCTGACCAATGTACATGGCAGAGGGGCATTGCTGGCACATGATGGCATATATCACATTGGGAGATGTGCAGGTGAACGAGCCTCTGATAGTGTGGCTGATGTGATTAGGCCCTATGATGATGTCCCCTGAATAGATATGTGGACACAGTTGGCAATGGGCTTTGTTGCAAGGATAGGTTCCTGGGTTAGTGGTTCTGTTGTGTGGTGTGTGGTTGCTGGTGAGTATTTGCTTCAGGTTAGGGGGCTGCCTGTAGGCAAGGACTGGCCTGTCTCCCAAGATCTGTGAGAGTGATGGGTCGTCCTTCAGGATAGGTTGTAGATCCTTGATGGTGCGTTGGAGAGGTTTTAGTTGGGGGCTGAAGGTGATGGCTAGTGGCGTTCTGTTATTTTCTTTGTTGGGCCTGTCCTGTAGTAGGTGACTTCTGGGTACTCTTCTGGCTCTGTCAATCTGTTTCTTCACTTCAGCAGGTGGGTATTGTAGTTGTAAGAACGCTTGATAGAGATCTTGTAGGTGTTTGTCTCTGTCTGAGGGGTTGGAGCAAATGTGGTTGTATCGCAGAGCTTGGCTGTAAACAATGGATCGTGTGGTGTGGTCCGGATGAAAGCTGGAGGCATGTAGGTAGGAATAGCGGTCAGTAGGTTTCCAGTATAGGGTGGTGTTTATGTGACCATCGCTTATTAGCACCGTAGTGTCCAGGAAGTGGATCTCTTGCGTGGACTGGTCAGGCTGAGGTTGATGGTGGGATGGAAATTGTTGAAATCATGGTGGAATTCCTCAAGGGCTTCTTTTCCATGGGTCCAGATGATGAAGATGTCATCAATGTAGCGCAAGTAGAGTAGGGGCATTAGGGGACGAGAGCTGAGGAAGCGTTGTTCTAAGTCAGCCCCCCCCCCGCTCTCCTGCTGGTAATAGCTCACCTTAAGTGATCACTCTTGTTACAGTGCGTATATACAGTGTGTACAGGTAACACCTATTGTTTCATGTTCTCTATGTATATAAGTCTCCCCACGGTATTTTCCACTGAATGCATCCGATGAAGCTCACGAAAAGCTTATGCTCAAATAAATTTGTTCGTCTCTAAGGTGCCACAAGTCCTCCTTTTCTTTTTGATGAATAATAATTTCCATACCGTGGAAAACAAAAGTGGATGTCATTGAAAGTCTTCATTTTATGTTTTTACCAGTGGGTAAGTTATTTTTGGTTGGAGCTTACAATAGGGAACACCATTGGAATCTGTATCTCTTACTGTTAAAGAGGTAAAAGAAAGCTTATTAACTATGCCCACTTTATTATGCATTATAGGCCTGATTATAAAGAGAGAGAGCTAGAAGGGACAAGCTGTAAGTCACATATGCAGTGGCTGTGGCAGAGTGCCTAAACCCCGCATTGACAGGGAAGAGGCTAGAGGAGGCTCCGTGCGCTAAGGTGCCACCATCCCTCCAGCCCAGCCAGTCATGCATAGAGAATGCTGCAGTCTGCAAGGGGGAAGTCCTGAGAAGGGAATGGCTCCTGAAGCAGCATGTGGCACTCCCATGCCAGAAACCCCCTCCTGCTCTGCAAGGAGTCCAGCAAACTGCAGTCACAAATCTGAGAGGAGAGACTGACTCTGCTACATAGCTGCCAGTGGTTCAGTAAAGCTGCTACCCATGCACCCCTGAAGTAAAGAGATGCCACTGACCTTTTTGCTTTTTGTTGCCAGTAGGACTGGTCTGGACTTTGTGCTGAGTCTGAACTTTTGCTTTTCCCCCACCCGTAAGCAGGCCCACAAGAGTGGGGCCCAGTGCAAGGACTAAGAGGCTGTGGCCTGTACGGGGCTGATCCTGTAGTGGTAACTGGGCATGGCAAAGGGCCCCAGCCCAGCTAGGGAATGCCCCAGAGAGACTCTTTTTACAGTGGACCTCCAACAAAACACTCACTGAACCCTTCTTTGGTTGGAGAGGGCTGGCTAAGGTGATATTTTTTTCAAAGTTTGTTACTTTCAGATAGATAGATAGATAGATAGATAGATAGAACTATGTGCTGATATATGAAAACAAAATGTGGCTGCACTCAATTTGTATTCAAAAATAATAATAATAAACATTTTAGGAAGTTACTGGCAAATTCTGCCTTTTATTTTGAATCATTTTCATGTCATTTTGTTTAAAAGTTTCTGGAAGTTAGTTATGTGCCGACTCCAATACAATAAAGCACTGCTACATGTGCATGAGGCTTAAGTGGTTTTCTGCACCGGGGTCTTAACGCACTCGGAGAATTTATGTTGCATTTGTGACGTTGGCATCTTAAGTCTTTTTCCTCCAATAATTTTCTTACCAACGGATTTCCAAAATCAGGGCAAAATCCTGCCCTAACTCACCAGCGGCGTGCTGACAAATGCTGACTGAAATCAATGGGAGGACTCATACGGGTAAGCATCCCTTGTGAAGTGTGAGATTTAGACAGAACAGAAAGAGGACAAGCAGAAGAAAACAGTCACACACAGCACTTACCTCTGCACCAATAAAAGAAGCTGTGTCCCCTACAGTGCCTATTGCTAATGGCAGCTGGGACACAGGAGGCCTCAAGCTTAGGACCATGGAAGTGCAGGTAGGTACATTAGCCAGTCCCTCTTCTTACTACTCAAGAGAGCATGATTCATGATCTGTGTCTGTTTGGTGGACTAGGAGAATGGGGCTCCCTATTAGAAATGGCCAGAAAATGAAAATCCTTTCCTGCCAAAAAGAATCATGTTTTTTTAAAAAGTTTGTATCCCGAGCCAGGGCTCAGCCTCCCTGCCTCTCCACCAGCCCCACTGCCGGCCAAAAAGTGTAACTGGGAAGAGGCTTCCAGGTGGGCAGCCATCATTTCAGTTCTCCAGAGGGAAAATTGAAAGTTTCTAACAAAACTGAAACTTTCCCATAGAAAAAATCTGATTTTCTGAAAAGAGGCTTTTCTGTTGGAAAATCATCACCTACTCCACTCTACTCCCTGTGTCCCCTTCCTCCCCAGCATAGGTCAAAGTTTTTTGGTTTTCTTCACCATTTTGGCAGGTTAATGAATGTATTAGAACTCCCTCTATCTGACCTTGAAGACTGACTACAAGTTGCGATAAGTGGTTGTTTATGATTTGGACCTTAGAATCATCCCTTGTAGTGATGTCAGTCAAATTCTTCCTGAACAAAAGGCAGCAGGGGACACTACCTGAAGCTGCAAATTTCTGGATAATCAGAGAAGCACGGGGATGTTTTTTGAAGCCTTCAAAGGTAAAGTGTGAACCACTTAAGCCAGTGTTCTAGGTAGCTATCTAATGCTGTTAATATTTTCTTGTATGTTTAATAAAAGTTGTGGCCAATTGCCCTTACCATATTGGATTTGTCTTGTGTCTTACTACCCCAGGGGCGTGGCGCTAACAATGTAATGTTGATATAAAATCTAGTGAAGAAAGAGATCATTTATAAATAATCTATGGGTACAGGCTTCCTTTGGTGTGTGGGTATAACTCCCATTAACACTAACATGAGCTACATGGGCCTATTGATGGGTGAATTATACCCCTGACAGAAGAGCGGTTTTTTGCCTGATGGATTTTCTTTGATGAACTTGTTGGCTACTGCACAGTCATATGTATGTATTTAAGTATTTTTTCAGTGTGTGTATGTATGTCTACGGTGATGATGTCAGTTTGACTAAAAATGCAGATAAAGCATTTCTGAAGCCAAAGTGGGCCAAAGCAAATTTTTTCCACATAATCCTTGGTTTGGCCCTTATTTATGAAAACCAGAAAAAGTTTGAAAGAGGAGGGGTTCCAAATTGGTTAGCCCACCAAAAAATAAAAGTGAGGATACTTTCTGAGGGCTTATTTTATAGAAACCGTATGCATGACTTTCACTTTCTAGAAAGTGGTTTTCTCTTGAACACACATCAGAACCATTCATCATAATATAATTGCAAGTTGTCAGTCAGAGCCGCACCCTTCATGCAGTGGCAGGCCGCCAACACATCTGTCAGAAACGCTCATAAGCTTCCGTGTGTTATTGTAATCCTCTACAAAAGGAACAAGCCCATTCAGCTAGTCCACATTTTCCAAACAGAACAATGACTTATGTAAGCACCAACCCTGGCAAAATTATTGCATTTATCCTACAAGCAACACACTTATTGTCAGGTGACCAAAGACTAAAGAACAGACTATCTAAAAATGAAACAAAATTAATCCTTTTCTGTGAATTTTTTTTTAAAATGTATTCACTAAAGCCACACACTGTATATACAGCAGTGGTTTCTAGTCTATTTGGATGGAATTGATTGGTGAGGGTGAACCCTTCTGCCCTGTCTGGACCTCCCACTTCTGCCACCATAATCTTCCCTCTTTTTTCTCTCCATTTTCTCTCCCCCAGCCCTTTTCTGTCTCAATTCTACCCCTACTTCTCTTGTTCATGTCTATTATTTTCTGCTTTCCTTGGAGGCCACATGCTGCTCAGGATGAGGAAGAAGCATCCGTGAGGGTAGCTCCAGGAAGGAAACTCATATTTTCTTGTAGTATTTATATGTGTATAAATGTGCATGTGCAGGCATGAATGCTTTGGTGAATGAACCAGTGGAATGTATTTTATTTCCCTGCTTCCACTGCCCCTCTTGACTTCCCCATTCCCTCCGTAGAAGAGTATGGCTGTCCCAATGTTTAGAGACACGACAGACTATGCAGGAGGGCAGTGGCATATATGCTCCAATCTAGCCCTCACTGGGAGCAGTGCAGAGTCACACCAACCCAGGAGGAACACCAGAGAGAGTATGTCTCAGGGAGCAAGTAGGTGAGCAATGGATAAAGTAGAATGCCAGCCCACCATGTGAACCTGTGTATGGAGGCAAAGCCACCGTGGCTCTTCCTTGCCCATTTTTTAGTGATTTGCTCCCAGAGGTAGGGGGAACCAAGCGCAAACAGTTCCTACACACTTCAGAGTGCAGTGTCCATTATCAGGGGAGTCTTTGTGTGCATAGCTATCAACACATTATATAGTGAACAAGGGCCAGCTCAATCTGGCCCAGAGAGAGCGTGTACACACACAACATACACCTGTATGAAAATGTGAAAGAATATATGATGGCTGAATCATTATGAAATTTATTTTCAAGAGTGAGTAGAAGAAGCATTACTCCCAAGTGGTACAGTTATGAGTGAATTATCCCATCTCTCCACACAAGTGAAAATAAAAGTCATAAAACATCAGCCATCATGTATAGTCCATATACAACGTTGTTTGTTTTGTTTTATTCGCCCACTGTTTTCAGACTCTGAATTGCTGTAAGGGAAAACTGAAAATTCTTGGACTATGTATAAATAAAAGGATGTGAATACTGTAAAACAAATAGGTGAGTTAAATCATCAACTTAATAAATTACAAAAATTAACATGTGGAACATGGCAGACTATATGCTATATTCAAATCACATGCTAGTTATGCACTAAACTGTGCCCTGTGCATTAGTAGAAGAAAGAGCAACTCAGATCACAAACTCAGAGGCCACTTTTGAAAATTGGGTCTGTCAACTGTCAAGAGAAAAGCGTATGTTTTTTTTCCCCACTTGCAATCTGCAATGTCTCTGTCCTATATCAGAGAGATTTCATCAAACCTATCGAGAAATGTGAGAGACAAGGTGGGTGAAGCAATATCTTTTGCTGGACCAATTTCTGTTGGTGAAAAAGTCAAGTTTTTGAGCTACACAGAGCTCTTCTTCAGGTCTGGGTCCGATATCCTGGGACCCACATGGCTACAACATCAGTACAAACAACTATTGAAATGTAGCATTCTCATAAGATCACAGCTCAGAAATACATTTCAGATTCCATTAGCTGCCAGTGGATTTGCAGCTATAATACTTGGTCCTGCTTTAGCACAAGCATGTCCCTTCCAGCCCCACATTTCTATGATTCTATAATTGTGTGTGTCTGTATGGCAATATAGTAATGAGTGTGCGCATGTGTACAGATACATATACATATCACAAACACACCCAAAAGGGTGAATTAGGATTGCACCATTTTCCTTATAGGATATGCTCAGGGAGGTTGGGTTTTTTTCATTTATTTTTTAAACTTAGTAATACCAATGACAGTGATCACTTTTCAGGACAAGGTTCAGGATTAACTGTCAATAAAACATAGGATTGGGAACTTCTATTATTGTCATTGTTTTAAATACTTAGATTATGTTTAATGCCCCAAATGCCCCAGTCAAGGTCAACTTTTGTGATAAGTGCTGCATAAAACACACAGGAAGAACAAGTCCCCAACCAAAGGAAGCTTACAATCTAAAAACACAAAGACAGATGAAGGCATAAAACATACAAACAAAATTATCAGGGACAGAATAGACGCACCTCATGTTTGTTCTCTGGGCTCAAGTGTGGATTTAATTCTATTTAAGTGTGTTGTTTTTTATGTCTATGGAGGTTTCTATGTTTATTGGGGTTTAGGTAGGACTTTTAGGGCAGCGAGAGCTTGGCAAGGTAAAAATAGGGAGACAGGAATGGCAGGGAGAGGATGTGAGGTTTCAGTAGCAACATGAAGGAGCTGGAGGAATGAAAGCTGCTGTACCTACTCCTGAAAGGCCAATGATGGCCAAAGAAGGCTACTCTCAATTGTCCTTGGCAAATGGGCATGGAGGGGGAGGGGGAATATTGGGATTATATCCTCATGCTGGCCACAGGTTCTCTGTGTGACTTTGGACAAGTTACTTAGGGCTTGATATTCAGAGATGCTCAGAACCCAGAACTCTCCTTAAAGTCAGGGGAAGGCGTAAATGCTTAGCTCCTTTGAAAAAAAATCAGACTCAAAACTCTCCATGCCTCAGTTTTCACACCTCTAGAATGGAAATAATAACATATTATTTTTCCTCACAGAGGTACTGTTTGGATTAATTCTGCATTGACTTCCTCAAGTAGTGCAAGTGTAAAAAATAATCTCTCAATAAAATTATGTTAAGGGTTTTTTCATATTTTTAAAACTAAGTTGACAGTACAATAACAGTGTTCACTTTTCATTGTCATTATATTCAGTCATCTCTCAATATTTGGTATGAATGAGCAGCTCATAACCCGGCTGTATTAATATGCATGAAATTAAATGTTATGAAGTAATATTAGATAGTCTGTCATCAAATGTATTAATCATCACTATTGTTAAATAAATGCTTATATAGAAAATGCAACATATTGTGGTTACAAGAGAGAAATAAACATTAAAAGCACTTTTTTGGTACCTACACATGCTATTGACTGCATGGCAAATATCCAAACTAAATTTCAGGTAGCAGATGGCTTGAATAGGATACATGCAAGAAACAGGCAATTTCAATTATCTATGAATATTTCATAAACAGGAAAACTTGGCAAACTGCATTTTAAAAAAAATGGACTTGATCAATAATACCATGTAATAAAGATCATAATTTTAAAATAACAATGTAAAGTTATTATGCTTATTCCAACAATAATTTCATAATGAGGAATAAATGAGTATGTACAATAGAAAAGGACTGCCCCAAATATTCATGCTTGGAAGGTAGAACAATTAATTATTCCAAGGACAGCTCATCTAGGTTGTTTCTGAGAAAGGAATGGAATACCATTTCAGTTATTATTTGGAGAAATGGCTGAGTGACAAACCTTGCTCACCTCTCTTGAACAAGTAGACCCATCCTTTGGCTTCCGTGGAACAGCCTATCATTAAACAATCATTGAAACTGATTTCAATGGGATTACTCAGTAGAAGTAGGATTTAGCCACAGGTATGATGTAATAATAGTATTACTCTGGATCATACCATGAATTGAGATATAAAAAGATAAGAACAACAAAAGGGACCACATTTTGAAAACACTTAGGATGATCCTCAGCTGGTGTAAATTGGCATAGATCCACTGGATCTTTTCTGATTCATACTAGCTGAGGATCTTATTCTCAAGGAGTGTTTTCCCTTCATTTAAACCAAATCAAATATTTTCTCATATTGGTTACAGGTATACAGCACAGTAAGTCATATAGAATAAATAATACCAAAATGCCTTGCAGTTTATCACAGGACAGCTAATTTGCCTAATTACCTACACTAGTATTGCACTACTGTTTCAAAAGAAATATTCAGAGATTTTAGTGGTGAAAATGGCTATGTTTCATTCAAATGATTAAGTGTCTGTTGCCTCTGTATGTTGTACAAGCTCCCACCTATACTCTGTGCATTTAAGTAATAGAAACTTCATTACTGGCTCAATATTTGTATATAGCTTGCAAGGAAACCCAGGATCACCAAGTTCAGATGCATTTGCATTGTTTTTGGAAAAGCCATGTACATCAGTTACATCTTTGAAATTTGAAAATTTGATAACTAGACATGATAACAATAACGGCATTTGCTCTGTACACACATACACATGCAAATTATCTAAGAAACAATTTGGTAGATACAGTACCTTTAATTTAGAAGCTTCATTAGTCCACTTTTTTCCCCTTTTCACATATTAAATCCACCAGAAATAAAGACATTTTGCAACAATAAAGCTCACAACAATTTTGCTCCATGAAAAATCAGTTAAAAACAAGACTTCAACCAGTCCCTCCTGAAACCAGATTAAAGATCTGAGTGAAATTGTGGCATCCAAATGCAGGCAAAATTGAGAGTACTTTTCTCTTATTCTGCACCATTTACAGATTTTATTTAGCAGCCTTGCTAATATTACCAAGCAGAATAATGTTTCCAAATATCAGAAATGAAAGTGACAGAGTTCATTGTAAGCTGTGACTCAGAAAAAGCATTTAATAAGGAAAAATGGCTTTAGTCAATTTAAAAGATGGACATTTTTCTATTTCTGTGTTTATGAAGAGAATCTGCTCAATGGTAAAATGGCAGGTTATTAGATAGCCATTATCTGCACCACCTACAGTTTGGTGCATAGAGCACAATCCCCACTTATTGGAAATGTTACAGAGACATCAAAAACATTCTGAAAAATGGAGTTTGGCTATCCAAGAGAATGACTAGGGAGGTGTCTCAATGTGTTCACTGCAACTATATGTGGTGAGTTCTTGTCCAGGTGGCCAGAAGAAATTGTCTTGTTGCCCTTTTAAGGCCTCCCTGTGCAACCGGTAGCAGAGGGGGAGGAAAGGGAAAGTTTACCCGGAGGGAGCAGAAAGCAGCTGGACCAGGACGGGGGCAGCATAGCCGTTCCTGCTGACCAAAAGGGGGTGGGAAGTATTTATACCCCACGCAATCCACACAAGCCCCTTTTCACCTGGATTGGGTTGTCAACACATACCCACCCATGAAATCTAAAAAAGGACTTGGATGCCTCATGATCAGCTGTGGGCATTACACTACTTGCTCCTTTTTCCTTAGAGACTGGGAAGGAATTTTTCCCTCATCGCCAGACTGGCTGAAGCAGGGAGGGTTTTTTTGCCTTCCCCTCAGCAGGGCTGGGACCTGGAGGGGTGGGACAGGGAGGCTAGGTTATAATGCACAACATAGTATATAAAACTCAGGGCAGATGTCCAGTGTAGGTAGTTGGTATGGAAAGGTTATTGGATAAAATGGATTGGAAAGGGATTTAAAGGAAAGCCACCCTTAAGGGAGCTGAGGAAAGGGGGCTTGAGGCTCCCACTCAAATTTTCAAAAATGGCCAGTAATTTTGGGTGACTAGCTTGAGATAATCTACACCTTGTTTTCAGAGGTACTGAGCATCCACAGCTTCCAGGGACTTCAGTTGAAGTTCTGAGTACTGAGCACCTCTGAAAATCAAGCTCAAGATGTTTCAGGTTAAGCAATTACGATCAGTGACCACTTTTGAAAATTTGGGCCATAAAGTCTCCTTAGCATACATATTCCATGAAAACTAAGTTCACACATACAGAGAGCTATTAGGAGGACCATACACATAGTACTGGCTCAACATCACTTCCCACAGAAAAATCCATGGGAAGATAAAACTAACTTGTGGAACTCCACACAGTGAACTTGTCACACAATCTCCTCCAACAAAGAGGTTCATAAGTCTCCAGCCACACAGATGTCCCAAAATCTTCAGGAAAATCCCACAGAATTCAGGGACTCTGTGCCAGCCAGTCCCTCATATGGTTCCCGTAAAATCCCTCTCTCCCTGGCAGGGCAGCTCACTTAAGAGCCATTCTTCTACTGGATTCCCACCAAGGTTTGCCCTCTACTTCATTTTCTGGAATTTAAAGGCACAAATGACACTGGAGTTGAGCCTGCAGTGAGTACCAATGAATTAAATCTCCACAGGAATTTCCTGTGGCGGTTCCAAGAGATAACTGGTGGACAGTGATTACCCCCTTAGAGCTGGCCACTCACCTCTACATCAACAGAATTCCGACTTACAGTGGTTGCAAAAAGAGGAATCTGTGAGCTTGGGTTAATGTCACATTCTTTTCTGCTGCCCTCTCTCTAATAGCTTTACAAGAACTGGAGTAGAATTGCTACTACTTTCATCCCCTGTATGCCATACTGCACGGCGATGATGGCCTTGCCCTGTAAGTGAAACACTGAGGGTTTCCCTGTGTAATTTTTTTCCTCTTAGGCACACAAAAATGAACACTCTTTTAAACATCTGTTTTAAAAAATACAATTGAAAATATTTAAACTTACTTCTAAGGTTAGATAAAATGGATCTGAGTGACCCAACTAATGGTTTCAAACCAGTAAATCAGTATAGTTAATGTCAATGAACACTAAAGCAAAAACATATGATCTGTTTTACTAATGACATTTAAAAAAAAACCCCTCTGATTGTTTTGGTAGAAGCCAAATGTTTGTTGGTTAAACCAAGATTTATTTTAGAAAACATTAATTTTCTATAGCATTAGAACTGATTTATGTTCTGCTAAAATCTATTAGATTAGTTTTAGTTTAAGAAGTCTTCTATAATGATTTCTGCACAAGGCCTACCAAATGTTACTACTCAGCCCATAACAACATCCCTCCTTTTTTTCTGGCTAAGAAACCTTCCAGCTTTATATATAATTAGAACATATGAGCTATTGTATTTGAAATTTAATACACCTCATGTCATTATGCTGTGGATGTTCCTTACACTTACATAATCAATAAGTGATCCACCATCTTGAGCACACACAGATAAGTAACTATTTTCCTTGTTTGAAAAGATAAGTTGCTGATGCAATGAAATATTTATTGTTGTATGTGACACCGGGCACTGCTATCTTTTGAATCAGAATCAAATCCACATGAACAGAATACATGTTTTTAGAACTTCAAGTGGAGAAAGGAATGTCTTACTAGAACTGAATTATTTGACAACTGGTGAAAAAGGCTATACTGTCAACCCCTCTCTCTCTGACACTCCATTTACAAAGAACCAAATGAAGAGCAAAGACGCAAAATGAGGTACACAAGAATTGTCACAGTGGGCCACATTTGTAAACGTGCTCAGCATCTGTAGCTGGGATGGGATTTTCAAAAGAGCCCAGCTCTTCAGGCGCTAGAATGAAGTGACCAGTATTTTCAGAAGTGCTCAACAATAAGAATAACTGGAGGCACTGGGTGCTGAACATTTCTGAAATCTGGCCCATTTTGGAAACCTTAAAATGATGTTGAGGTTAACTTCTTTAATATCACTATTATTTTCTATTGAGTATTGTATTAGCTAGGTAAGAATTGCAGGATTGGGCCCTACAACACAAGCTTCATGATTGTGATTTGTGTTCTAGGTAAGTTACTGAAGAAGCCAGATAATTTCAGGTCTGTAAGAGCTTGTGGCAAATACAGGTTTAACAGAAGGGTCAGATAAAATGTATATGGCACTCAGTGGATCTCATACACCCACAACTAAAGGAAGATTAAAGATTAAAATGCAGAAGTACATGAGGAGGCCATCACATGAAAGAAATTATGTACGCTTGAAACGATATTCAATGGTAAGAGATGACATCCTTTTATTTGAGTTTGAATCCTCTAGCCCAATGATTTATGTTTGCACATTTGGAGTACGTCAATTAAATAATTTATATTATTACAATGTTTTGTGATTAAATGGGCTTAAAACTACTTTAGATAGACAAGGGTCTTACATGTGCTATGTACCTCAATGGAATGGGAAACTAAAATGCATAAAGCCTTAGTGTTAAAAATATTAATAGATCTTTTACACAAATTAAAAAAAAATCATCCATAGATCACAAAGCACTGCACTGTGAGGGAGCACAGGCTTCAAACCCTGGGTCCCCAGGCAGTGCTCAGACTATGGCTACCACCAGCAGCTGAAGTGAACCCGTGGAGAAGGGGGCTAGTGAAGCCCTAGCTCACAAAGAACCCTATTCATGAAGCTCCTGATTAGTGGAGACGTCCACCCCCACTGATTGGAGTTGGGCGTCTTACACCAGGAAGAGGCACAGGAAGTTTTAGATGAATCCCTGGCTGACTGCTACTATGGACCCTGCCTACTTGCCTCACTTGAGCCCAGGCTTCCTGCCAGTTTCTTATCCCAGACCCCTGTCTGCTCCCAGTTCCTGCTGTCCTGCTTCCCTCTCGATTCCTGCTTCTATGCCCTACCCAACACTGACTCTGGCTTCAACCCCTGGCTTGGTACCTATGTCTTTGGCTCTGACCTAAGGCTTGACTCCTGCCTCTGGCTCCGACTCCGGCTCCAGTTCCAGGCCCCTGATTCTAACCATTAGGTCCGACATCCCACACTCCGGTCCCTACATGCACACAGATGGGTAAGCATCTCAGTTTCCATTTTATAGATGGAATAGCTGAAGCAAAGAGGTTAATAGGTTTGCCCAAAGTCAAAGCAAAACATTGGCAGAATTGGGATTAGTATCAAATTCTCCCAGCCAACCCACTCAATCTAAACCAAACAAAAACAAAACTTCAAGGAGGCAATTGCTTAATATAAGGTGTGTCTATAGGCTGGGATTTTCAAAGCTGCAGAGGGGATTCTGACACCCAGGTCTCATTAATTTTAATGGGAAGTGGGAAATCCCTTACGCAGTTTTGCAAATCCCAACCCAAGTGACCATTTAGGTAGAAAGCACTGTACAGTATTATTTAGCATGTATCTTTATCTCAGGGTTTTATTTAAAATGAATCCCCATTGTTTTCCTCCTCCTTGACATGGGATGTTATCTAAGTAAGTTTCTCACTTGTGGCTGTTATACCAGAAGCATTTTTTTTTGTACTACTGCCAAGGAACAATCTAAGATGTGTCTTTGGAGAAGACTATGGCTATGAGATAGAGGACAAAGAAAACATGCAGCAACATAATTGTTGCTCAGAGATAAAAAGTAAATCAACTTTAAATTGGTGAATTGTTCTGAACAAAAACTTTTAGAAATATATATGTTTTATTCCACTTGTAATAGAAATATTTGGAGTTAGCAGAATGTCTAACTTCTCACCTAATCATTTTTTACTTTCTATCTGCCCATCTGTGTGACTAACACCTTAGCATTCAAACAAGTACTATGCTGAAAAAAAATAAAAAAATAAAACCTGTATAAAAGACAGAGTGTTCAACCATGAACACATTGTCTTTTATGAATATTATAATCACAGAATCAATAAGCCTACAAAGAAAAAACAGGACACAAAACGTGTTTTGTCATTTCTGACGAAGTTATAAAAACAACAGACATTCAATATGCCAAGTGTTCTTCAATCCTTCATAATCATAGCCTTATTGAAGTGAGGACAAAAAGGGTCTAATTGCATAGGAGCAATCTCAATGTAATAGGTTATACACCCAGGCACTGCTGCACAATACAACAAAAACAACGTTCCCTGTGTATAGCAGAATGTCATCTCTCATTTTCAGGCAATTACCTTCTTTCTTGTCAACAGTTTTAATAACCTCCATCATCTCTAAAAGACTTTTGCTTCAGTTAAATAATTTTCAGCTTTTTAATATGCAAATGTGCTTGTTCATATGCATGGGTGAAGTGGCGCTGCTACTTGAAATGTGTCAGTACATTGTGGAGCACCTGCACCTCGGGGAAGCTTGATTTAATTGACACCTAATACTATTCATTATTCCACTTAGCGAGCAACTCCTATTAGTCACCTGTAGGTTTTCCTATAAGCAGTGCTTTGGCCACCAATGAAAATATGAATATTTCTATAAATAGAATGGCCATATTTAGTAAAGGGGGTTACTACTAGTGAGCCTGGAACATCTCATTAGGAATTTTTTTCCCCAAGAATGTTGTTTTTATTCCCCAAAAACATTTTTGACTATGGAGTATGATGTATGTCGACAGCGGCTCCTGAATGACCATTTTTTTATATACATCAAGTAAGAATACTCTAATTTCTAAAATTTTATTAAAGAGAACATTTTCTTAATTCTCCAAAAAAGAAACAAAAACAAAGCAAAGTGGGTAGTTATTATTAGTTGTGGCCACTACTGCCCTAAGGTGTGGTTTACTCTGAGGTTCCTTCCTTATCCTTTACGTGATCGGCGCATATTACTGAAAGTACAAAGAAATGCAGAATTTCAGGTTCTTATTAACTTACTCTGTAACAAATGTTTACCACTGCAATTTAGTCTTATATAAGCTAATAGCCAGTTTAATTCAATTGTGAAGAATGTGCTACAGAAATCTTTAAATCACCAACTGAAATAAGTGTGCTGAGTATGGGATTTTGTGTCTTTACTTATATGAATACAATAAATATATTCTGTACATGATTACAATTTAAGTCTCTTACTGTTTTTTTTATTACGGTATGAGAATTGAGGCATAGTACACTGTATGTGCTGACTTGATGGTACCGGGGCTGTTTCTTAACCACATGGTCTGTAACCTTATTGTTCAGGCCACATTTCTTTCCAGCATTAATACATTTGTTAGCCCCAGAAGGCTTAAACTACAGATGTTTAACATCCTGCTTATGGATAGATCATCTGGAATGTGAAGTGAGAAATCTATACTACTTATTAGTATATGAGTGTAACAGGGATTTAATAGTCAGTTCAAACTGTATTAGTGAAACCGGAGCTTATAAACTGCATCTTAACATAGATACATATAAATATGAAAAAAAAATTGAATGAAAACATCTTCGATTGAAATCTGATTTTATCAGAAAAATGTGTCACAAATTAATGTTGTTTACATGGTAGTGTATGTAACATTAATTACAGCTTTCAAAATGTAAACTGCAACCCTTTTTAATGAACATCGATTTACTACTACCATGGAAATCAAAGCTCTTTTAAGGGCTTATCTATAATGTATTGAAAGTGATCATAAATCAAGTTAAAATCCAGGATTCAAAGACGACTAAGGACATAGGCAGTGAAAAAGATTGAGTAATCCTAACCCAAAATCTAATCATTTCTAAAATTAATGGGGAGAACACTGGTCAACTAGACCTTTGTTGGTATCCCCAAAAATGTAATCTCCAAGCTGAAGAATGGCAGCTGGCAGAACAGCTGGTGAATAGGATTAATGTCAGAAGAAAGAAATAAAACTCAACATATGTCCAAGCCTGCGGTGCTGGGACTGAGCATGATTGTACCCCGACGGATACCATGTGTACAGCTGGAAAGTGCCACTGTGCCATGCTTCTGTACCTCACAAGGTCATTTCTAAGTACAGCTAATATCTAAACAGTAAATTGAACTTTTCCTAGGTAACTCTGTGACTGAGGAACAAACAAGCTTAATACTGCAAATATTTTGTACTGTTTTAATTCATCCCGGGTGGTTTGTTACAATACTATATCAACCAAAAAGGCAGATTAGTATTAAAGCTAACAGATTGCACTAATGTAAATATAATTTTAAAACTGTTTAAACCTTTTAATCTCATTTCATTCAGATGACATTAAGTTAGAGCAAACATATTTCAACCTATCATTTAAGGTTCAAACAAGGACCAGAAAACCCCAGTTCAACAGAACTGTAGATATTTTCTTTTAAGTTACAAACATATTTCAATAGGTTACATATCATTGCCATAGTCAGAATTTGTCTAAGAAATTCTGCACAGGCAAAATGTTTGTAATGCGAGCAACATGCAATATTTATTTTTAACAGTATTTTTAAATGTATTTTTGCATCTTTGACCCACGTTTTAGCATGTTTCCTTTGTGGGGTTTTTTTTTTAATTGTAGTACCATTAACCTGGTATTTTTAGAAGCTTCAATAAAAAAAAAATTCTTTTCTTATTAAGAACCTGCTCCTGCACCCAATGAAGCTGGTGGCAAAACTCCTATTGATTTCCAAGATGCAGGATCATTGCAACTGTATGAATAGGAACAATAAAAAAATATATAACACAACAAGTTTTGTTCTGCACATAAAATAAGGCCATCATTTTCAAATGTGGCCAGTGATTTTTGGTGCCTAACCCTCTTTGGGTGCCAAAAATTTAGGTATATTTGAAAATATTGGCTTCCGCCTTTCACTTCCATAAACTTAGAAACAAAATCTATTTGATAAAAATGCAAGGAATACTGACAGTGCCAAATCACCCCCATCTAAAAACAGTTGCCATGGTACTGATTGCAACCATCTTTTGGCAATGCATCAGGAAGCATGCAGTGGAATAATATCCAACACATTCTTACCATGTGGGAAAGACACATGCATCTCAAAGGATGCAAGCATGCAGTGCTGCCTCAGAATGGAACACCCAACTGAGACTCCATCTGCCAGCTGCAAAACAGCAACAGGTAACCAGAAGTAATGTTTTATTATTCACATTTAATTTACTTCATTAAGGATGACAGCCATGTTGGTTGGCACTTATAGATTACAGTCATGAAAAGGCACCAACCACAATGTCCTACTCAGCTTGGAAACAGATCTTTTGGCTTGCAGAGATACTGGCTTATGTTTTAATGACTGAAGTCCTCTGCAGTAAGAGCCACAAAACTGTTTAGATCGGTCAAATTCTACTCAGTTACACCAGTTTAAATCCAGAGAAATTTCACTGACTGCAACTGATTGGTTTTTAAACCAGTGTAACTATGAACAGAATTTGGATCAAAGTTTCTAACCTCCACACACTTATCATTGATTTATACAGTATAAACCTGACTGCAATTTTTGAAGCAGAAAAAATACAACCATGTACCATTAGCAAAACTAGGGGCCCGATTCCTCCCTCCATTACATGAGTTTTATTCCAGTGTAACCCCATTAGTGGGGTGTTTTAATGGAGTTACACTGGCATAAAACTGGTATAAAAGCAGTGGAGAACCAGGCTCTAGGAATTTTCTAATGCACATTTTTCCATCATTGTAACAAAAGTTATCTTGTACTTTGTTTTCCATTATTTATTTAAAATTTCAGCATACTCCATCTTAAAAGTTCATTTGGAAACATTCCTTCCTACTAATATTCTATGGTCTGTCCAAATTGTACTACATGATTAGCCAGGCTGCTTAATTAAATATATTCTTTTCTTTCATTTATCTGTAGTCATAGGAGTTATGGGGAGGGAAAAAAGTTGGGTCTATCTACTCCAGACTTGCCTACCAGGTAGATCAAATGGACTGTCCATTCCTCCTTTTTTTTTTAAATGAGTAAAATGTGATTTTATGCAAAATTCCAACCCACTCCGACCCATTTTCCAACACTGTCAACAGACAAGGTAAACAAAAAATCTGAATTGACATTGCTATAAATTTAACATATTAAGGATACACTCCTGCATTTCTTACTCAGGCAAAATTTGCACTGAATCATTTGGAGTTTTGCCTCAGTAAGGACTGCTGGTTTGGGTCCTAAATACCAGAACAAGTCAGTATTTTTTCATATTTGTAATAGATAACTCTACTTTCATTCTCTTTTAACACTGCATTACTTAATCTCTCAATGGGATTCAGCAGCAATATTACTTTAGCATCATTGTGTACTGACAAAAACGTTTTTGTTTGTGGCTCATCGAAAATGGAAAGAAAACTACATTGCTTATTAATATCTGCTGAATTGTTCAAGAGGATTTTTAAGATACAAGTTAAAAAAATCCATAATTTCAATTTCTCCTTTTCATTTAATAGTAGACATTCATTAGGACCCACACACTGTAATAAATTATAATAATTTCAAACAAGAATTAAATTACTAGGTACCTAGTGAAAGAGCCATTTTTTCGTAGGTACCCTGTAATCTAACTGTCAGATTTAAAAACTATTCCCAATCAACTCTTCACAACATTCACATTTATTCATCTATGTTAAATTAATAAAAGGTGTGAATAATACTGACAAAATTGATCATTATTGTTCATGAAGATTTAGAAAATTATAAGGTAATCTAAAATGTAAAAGGAATTGAGGGAAACTGTTAAGGTTCTTATAAATAAATTCATTCTTTGCTTTTTTCCCCCAAATCAAGAAAGAAACTTCAACAAGACTTATTTAAATTGACTACAGAAGCTATTTGATTAATTGCACACATTAGAACATAAACTACTTTACATTATTTTTAGGGGGCTTTATTTAAAAAGTATTAAAAAGTTTACAATGGCTTTAATGCAACATGGCTTTAATGCAACCCAAAAATATTAAAAAGTGATGTTGAAATAATACCAAATGTCAGTTTCAATACAGAGTAAATAAGGCTTGATTCTAGATGGTACTGTGCACCTCACAGGTGATCCTGAGCAAGGTCAGTTCCCATTGAAGTCAACAGGAATTCAAGTCATTCAGAATCTCACCCTTAGTAGAGTGATTTTAAAAAACAGAGAGAGTATATCCTCCTCCTTACATATAGAGACATAAAATTAATGTTGAATTAAACACATTACACAATCAGTCTTCCTTCTCACATAGATGTCATCAGTTCAGCTATCAGAAGTAACCACTAAATTTTGTTATAACCCTACAAAAATCCAATACAATCTCTATAACAGACTATCTTGTCCTTTGTACGTTTGCCATAATTCCTATCATCTAACCTTGCTGACCCTCCTCCCCCTTAACTGGGATCCCTGCAGATAAAGTAAAGCATGCCAACATCTGTTCCCATTCACACCAATTTTAATTTACAAAAAGAGCTTTGCTATTTTCAGAACAGGCTCCAGAGCACAGTGACAGATTTAGGGCCTTTAATGGGGTTGCATTTCTGGTGTGTCAGCATTTCATAGTCACTATGACTCGATTCTAAAGGAATATACCAGGGGGAATCTGAGGGGTTATAACCACTTTAAGGATGTTTTCCTTGTCGCAATTCTATTTATCACTTAGCTAAACAAAGGTTTAATGTCATTTAACGAACCACTATAGGTGCTGCCTTGACCAAAATATTGCGGTACCGGGAGTATTGATCCAAACGGGATCTCTTTCATTCTATGCAATTTCAGGTGTGTTTAATTCCTTCCTCAAACACACATCTTTCCATTTGTTTGCTCATGGTATTTAAGGGAGGTATTTTCAAAAGCATTCAGTATCACATCAACGTAACTATGCTCCAATCTATGTCTGCCCACATTCACTTTAATGAGAGCAGAGATAGGCCAATGCTGAGCGCTTTTGAAAATTCCATCCTAAGTCTTTCCTGCCGGGTCATACACCAAATGTTGCAATATCTAACCACCATTTACTAAAGTTTGTCTAACTGGAATGCATTTACAGACTCCTCATTGCAAAGCTAAGAAAACTGGCCATCCTTACCACAATGTAGTAAAGTACAAACACTGTGAATAACATGATAGTTTTATTGTCATACGTAATCCAATGCACAAAGTGTCACAGAAATCATTTTGTAATAGTTCAGAATAAGGTTTTCAGTCTACTTAGAGCTTTTTAAGATATACAGTATGAAGAGCAACTTGGAGAAACAATGCACAAGTTGTGTTGTAATCACATAACAGCTAAGACATGAGCAGCTGAGCAGAAGGAAGATGGGCAATGGAATGCCATATAGTAATCAGCACTGTTGACTAATCAGAATTTGAGACACTAGAAGGTAATAAGGGTATTATAAAGAATGGCTTATTGAAGGAGCAGCTGTTTATGTGTAGCTCACTGTTTAAATGAGTTCCACTAGATTGCCATGGCATGTTTTGGTGAAAATGTTTCATTCCTTGAAAAATGATTATTAGATCAGGAACAGCAAGCACTGAGTAAATGGCAAGTATTTGAATATCAAGATACCAAATACACTAAGAGAAGCTTTTATCTGGGTGTTTGGAACCCCTAAAAATGGGATAAATTTAGTGGGTCTGTAAGTTACAAAAGAATATTCATTACTTAAGGAAAGCCTAAATGTCATCTTTGTTAGCCTCCACCACTGAGTGTTGTTGCCATGGGCACAGAAGCTGAGGTGGCTATGAAGGGTAATATACAAGGATCTGAGGGGAGGGGAAACAAGGGAAAGTGTAAATAAAAACATCTACTGGGCCATTTTACAGTATTTAAATTTGCACCACCAGCCAAAAAACACAATAAATAAAATCTACTTAATTTACAAAATAAATCAATTTTAATATCCCTAGACACAAACATATCACAACAAAAATATTGCTATGAGCTAAACTAGGAAAATCTAATGAAATAATGTTAAAACAGCAAAAAATAGAAACAATATTCAAAAGCACAACACTGAAAAAAGACAACTCACCATAATTCTCAGACATAATCATGTTGTTCAAATCTATTTGTTATACAGTTGTTCAACAGTTTGGGGGGGAGTTGGCTTTTTTTTTTTTCCTTTTCAGAAAATTAACTTCTGGTTTTGCTTCCAAAAATATCTATAAACTGTTTGGAGCATGAAGGAAACTAAGTAATACTGCTGGAAATTTATCATAATATAGTATTTAAAATATTCTACTTTGGACAGCAAGAGCTTGGTAATATTTAAAAGCAGTCAGCAAGCAGTGGAAACTCTGATATCTTTTGTAACAGTTCACATGTCAAACTGGCAAAGTGCCCACCGTGTACAGCAGAAAAATCTATTTAATGTCTGCCCCACAAGGCGACATGAGGCTTGATTGGCAGAAAGCAGAGAGTGGCTTTTGATCATGTGTCCTAACAAGCAGTTCCAGCTCCTGTCTCTTCGGCTGAACGGCTCCACATTACCTATTCAAACAGAAGTGACAGGCCACTGCACTACTCTTTGGCTCTAGTCTCACGCAGTGGGAGCTATGCTGAAGACAGAGCCACTGATTAAATATATCACTTTTTCAAGACAAGCAGGTTGTCTGAATCAAAGCTGGACAGAATAGACTCAACATTATTAAGAGAGGATATAAAACTGGAGTTGAGTGATGTTAGGCCAGTTTGTACAGCCTCAGGGATTCACAGACTGACAAGGGGAATAAGGAACAGCAGAACTCATACAGCAGGGTCAGAAATTAGCTGTGACACCTTGGCCATTTTCCCATCACTTCAGGGCCACTGTGTTTCAAATCCTATAGTCTCTTTTTGGCTTTTTAAAAAAATGATTTAGTAGAAAAATACACAAAAAAAGCCTGGACTATTATAGGTTACAAATTTCAGTCTTAATAGAACTAAAATCCTGCAGCCATTCTGCATAATAATAATACAGTGCTTTCCAGTTACCTGGTTTCTTTCTGAGTTCGTGATATACTCTTAAACTGAATTAAAACAATTTTTTCAGCGTGTTTTACTACTGGTATAACACTGGCTAAATTTGCTAATAAAGATTAACAGGGAGATAGAAAAGTGAGGAAATTATTAAATAGAAATGTTTATTACACTGTCTTTTTTTGTTCACTAACAATACATTTAATTTGATGTCTGAAGTTGCATGTCTTACAGTAATTTGTTCTATGATTTGGTATTTAGGCAATGCAATGCAGTAGACAAGATAACCTTATCAAGACATTATACCATAGGAACAAGAGATATGATAAACATGCAGAAACAAATGTTCCAAGTGAATTATTAATTAACTGGCTAATTAAAGATATATCAAAACCATTTAATAAAGCTGCAACAAACAAATTTACTTAGACAAAAACAAAAACAGTTCATAAAGGAAACTGAGAATCTAACATAAAGAAAGCTTATTATAATAGGTAACACATTCAGGTACTAGGTCTTTAACATTCCTTCTGTGCAATTCAAAATCCTTTATAAAATATTAAAACAATGGTGCAAATGTATGCAAATTGTGGTAGAATTATTCCTGGGGTAACGAAGTTAATAGAGTCACTCCATGAATGAATTTGGCCCAGTGCCTCTGGTTTTCACTAGCAAGCTCTTCTGATGCTTTATCAAACCTCTGCCCTTTGTGTTAGTTTTTGTTTCACTGTAAATATTTAATGGCAACCTGTTTGTTACATATTTAAGATAGGAGAGGAAGTGTTAATACCTGTACTAGGATCCAGACACATTTTAAGTATCAGACTGGCAGATAAATTCAAAGACACATTTAAAGAGCAAAATTCTGCTTTCATTGGTACCCTCAACAAATACAACATAGTTGTAAATGACACAGAATTTGGCCTTCAACTTTGTGGGAAATTAATAGGAATTTGCACCAAAGAGATCACATATATGGATGGGCTACTGAGTTTTCAGTTATGTTTTGCCACTTCCAGGACTACACCTTGTAGACTATGAAAATGTCAACTTGCTTGTATCGTTTTCAGACGGATAAAGTGCAAAACAGTGTACAAGTTCACTGAAGCTATAAGTGATGTAAAGATGATGCCCACAGCTCAGAGTGTGATACAAGTCAAATCAAATCAGCTGAGAATCACGTGAAAACAGCAGGTGATTGAAGAATTTAAGCTGATAACAATGCATTATAACTGCATTTCAAAATACAGCAAATAGTTATGTAAAAGCTGCCTTACTCTTTTCACTCCAAAGCATTAATAATAAATACAACAATAAAAAAGAAGAAAGCAAATAATTGTTTATATATAGGGCACCATGCCCAGAAACTTCTTGGTACTTAACCAAATATAACTAAAAATACACTCTGATTAATAAAAGACAACAGTTATTTAATAAATTCCAGAACGTTATGCTGCAGAACAGGACATTTTGGCATGGCTTTGCATGATTGGCTGTCTGTGCTGAAGAGCAGACCAAGACTGGAATAGCATGGCTGTTGTTGGTCAGGACTGAGGTATGTTAGCAGAACTGTCTGGGGATGTTTATGCAATATTTGCCTACACTAGTGCATCAACCACAACTATTATGCTCTCCTTTTCATGAATCTCTCTTAACTACTGCTCTGTGGCTGCTCTGCTATGTTATTAAAGAAAAAGGGAGGATTCTGACATGCATGTCTATTAACTCATTTCATTTTGGTTATGTCTTGGAGTTCAGTATGCCAATGAGCACATAACGAAGGAAGCTGTCTAACTGGATACAAAAATTAACTCATTTCATTTTGGTTATGTCTTGGAGTTCAGTATGCCAATGAGCACATAACGAAGGAAGCTGTCTAACTCGATACCAAAATTAAAAGGATTCATCACAACATGTATAGGTGGCATAGAAAAATTTAGCCCAGAAAACTGGATTATGTTTTGTTTCTGATTCCTACTATGTGTTCACTAATAATACAATATAAACTGGGACGTGAGAAGACAGAGGTTGGGCCAGAACTTGAATTACAGATCTAAGAGGAGCTCATGTAGGGTTTGATCCTGCTCCTACGGAAGTCACTAACAAGGCTCCAATTGGCTTCAGTAAAACTGGATCAGGCCCAGAGTTCAGTGTGAAGGGCTGTAAGATCAACAGATGGACAAACCGAATCCACGTGTATAAGGACATAACTTTGTTAAAGTAAAAGGCTTTCTTATCGCAGGGCTGAATTTGACTGATATACTCTGAAGAAGAAAAATGCTGTTAACAAGCTGTGATCTAAATTTTATTAAACTGAACTAAATTGTTCCTTGTTACAGAGAGAAATTCAAAACCACATTTCCTCTCGCCCATAAGAAGACAATCTATGAGAGTACATATTTTTAACCTGACATCCTTCATGTTGTAACACTCAGGAGGAGAAACAATCTCCAAAAAATATTTAACTAGCATTAAAAATATCTTCTAAATAAAAATACATAAAAAGAATTAACTGATTTCATCCAGTGCTTAATGGCTTTTAATAGTAAACAAAAGTAACACTGATGTTGAATAGATATGGTTTCCTTAACGTAAAATTTGTTTGGGGTTAATTAGCACAGCTGAGGATTAATCTTAATAATTTTATGTTGCTTACACTGGAGGTGGTTTTCCACAAGCCTGCCAGCCAACATCGCTCATGGAGGAAGTGGCATCTTGTATTTTCAGGCTAAACCACAGAGGTGAGAGCAGATGCTCCCCCTGCAAGCTGAGATGGGCAGCCTGATTGTGTAGCTGCCTCCTTCAGCCAGGCGGCAAATGCCTCTGTATTTCACGTAGCAACATTATAAAGTTGTCAACATTATTTTTAAGTAATGATAAGGTATCCAAACCAAATACTGTATAGGAAAATAAGGAATATATCAGCATTTTAAAGGTACACAACACTGAGCATTTTTACTGTCGTTTCTTTAAGAAAAGCAGATCTAATTAGTTGTGTCTCTAAAGTGCACGCCTAGCATTTTTGTTATGTATTATAACATTTTGCTCAGAGGTGACATTTTTATTCTGACAAGCACTGTCTGGAGAGCTCTCAATAAATAATACATTTACAATTTTCAGTAAATAAGCAGTGGACACAAATCGTTATCCTTACTTACAGCTGCCCCGCTGTAATAGTGCTTTTACGAGTAAGGTGACTATTCAGTCTAATGCAATACTCTCAGTGCTGGAAAGATATTTTCATTCATTACCACAGTCACAAGCACTTAAAGCACTTTTAGGCCCTGTTACAAAACAGCAGGAATGCCAGAGCAAATCGGACTAACTAAAACTAAAGTTCGTCATGAAAGAAACCAGAGGTTGTTCACCTAAAGAACTTGAAAATTCACTTGCATAAAGGTTGATGTACATGGTGCTGAAGCCATCAAAAGAACATAAATATTTTCTTTAGAGATTTTTATATTAAAGCTGATAATTGTAAAAAAGACAGGTTTCAATTTGGCCCGTAATATTAATTTGCTAAATCAAAACCTGACTACGGCATGTACTTCAGTTCCTATCTTAAAACATTTTCTGATCATAATATTGTTAGCTTCACAGTACATTAGAAACTGCAGTGAAGTTTGAATTTAGTTATCTGCTACCGAGTCCACACAACTGAAGCAGCTTTGCATGTTTTTATAGCTGTTACCTCAATCATGTTCTTAGCCAGGGAGCCTGATTTTCTTTCATTTGTATCCATTTACACTGGATTTGCTCTTATGATTCTCATAAGGGAAGAGCAGGCTGTTTAGACCGCTCCTTCCATTTTCTTATTTGCTCTTACGGTGCTTATAATGTAACTAATAGGTCTTTGATTCAAATATTGCATAGGTAGGTAGGTCACAGAATAAATGATTCCTAAAAAGCATCAGAAATGTAGGGGAGTGTACTGCAACAAACAGATGAAATAGTATTTGATAGAAAAGCTGAGACATTTTATCATGTAGTCAAAAATGTAAAATTCTCTCTTTCCACTGGTGGGGCCTGAGGGAAAGAGGTTTAATGAAGTTGCAGGCAAAGACAGAAGGTGGAAACTAGAGGCACAGGGATGGAGAAGAAGATTCAAGGAGGCTAAGAGAGGAAGTATCACTGGGGAGGAGCTGGTTGGATATGCTCAGGAGGTGCTGACATTTGGAGGATCCAGGTTCAGGTCAGTTTAATCCATTCCTGCCTACAAGGCAGTCTATAGCTGGAGCTCAGAGAAGCTAACTGAAGAAAGACAGCAATGTTGGGAGTCCTAATAAAAAGAAAACAGAAAACTAATTCCTGATTCAAAAAGCAGAGAACCCAACCAGAGGAGAAGCCATTCTAGATCTACTTCTAATAAGGAACCAATTGAGATAACTGGGTGCTTTCTGCTAGTGTCCCTCAATTATTTGAATTCAGCCTACTAAGAAATGGTTTCATAGGACATAATGTCCCTTTCTTTAAAGGTATGGCTAATAACGTTTAAAATCTACAAGTATGAAACAAGGCTGGAGCCCCCCATAACTACTATAATTAAGATACAGAACAACAAGCTACAATTGCTTCATAAAGGAAGAAAAAGCAGTGAAAATGAGTGACTAATGTGACTGTGAGAGGCCACACAAAGATCTGAGGGTAAAAAAGAACCTCAAAGGGGAATGGACAGATGCAGAGGAAAACACAGGGGACTAGAGACAGTCAATCAGCATACAGCAAAGAGGTAAGCTATGCAAATACAGAATGAAAGGGGGAAGTGTCCTCCATGTCTTTGCCCTACCCTTTGTCTGTCATGTCTATTTAGACAGTGAACTTTATGGCACAGAGACAGTCTAGCACAACAAGGTCCTGTTTTTGATTGTTCCAGAGGCACTACCAGAAAAAAATCATAAATAATAGTAATAAAAAGAGGAACAAGAAAGGCCTCTACAAATCTAACACACCGGGCAAAAAAGGAATGCTAGAAAGAGAAGAGGCTCATTCAATAGAAGAAAGTACAAATCAGCTGTGATTGTATAAAGACTGAGTTACTGAAGTGCTTTATTCCTTTTGAAATAAAGAACTGTTAGTAAATACAGAAAAACCATGACAATACAGCTGTTGATAAAAAGCAGGTAAGAGACTATGTACAAATGTTGACGAATACATGACCATCTGTGAATTGATGGGAATTTGCTCACAAATTTTTGGGGATGATCGTGCACCATTTTAGACAATGGGAACTTTACCACTGACTTTCATGGGCATAGGATCAGGCCCTCCCTCTATTACCAGCAAGTATTTGTGAAAATTCATGGAGAACAGGGCAGGTAGTATATGACTGATATATAGCAAATTGTTCAGTATATGTGAACTGTACCTAGCACAATGTGGCCCCCCAAACCTTGGTTGGGGCTTCCAGGAGCTACCACAAAACAATTAATTCCTATCACTTTGGATAATCCTAACTTCAAACTATAGTAAAACTATGAAAAAAACTGTTCAAATATAAAATATATCTGTAACCATCCAGAACCCATGAAGAATATATAATGCATATCTATTTAATAAATGCCAAATATTTTAGGACAGACAAGAATGTGGCCTTATTCAATGGAAACATTGGGGGTGGGAACATGGCAGAGACATAACTGTCCAACTGGAATTAAATCCAGCCATTACTCTTTAGAAAAGTTCAAGGACATATTCAATGCCCACATGTAGCTAGAAACTCAATTCTTTGTCTCATCCAAAAGATAAAATCTCCTTGAGCACTATGTCCTCTAACACTATGCTGGGATAAGAGTTTAATATTAACTCAGGAAAAAAAAGAATACCATCTACTCACTCACCAGAATTTCCAAAGGGGCGGGGGGGGGGGAAATGATGGTTGTCTACAAGTAGCTGGTTTCAGAGTAACAGCCGTGTTAGTCTGTATTCGCAAAAAGAAAAGGAGTACTTGTGGCACCTTAGAGACTAACCAATTTATTTGAGCATAAGCTTTCGTGAGCTACAGCTCACTTCATCAGATGCATACTGTGGAAAGTGTAGAAGATGTTATTATATACACACAAAGCATGAAAAAATACCTCCTCCCACCCCACTCTCCTGCTGGTAATAGCTTATCTAAAGTGACCACTCTCCTTACAATGTGTATGATAATCAAGGTGGGCCATTTCCAACACAAATCCAGGTTTTCTCACCCCCCCCTCCCCACACACACACAAACTCACTCTCCTGCTGGTAATAGCTTATCCAAAGTGACCACTGTCCTTACATTGTGTATGATAATCAAGGTGGACCATTTCCAGCACAAATCCAGGGTTTAACAAGAACGTCTGGGGGGGGGGGGAGGAAAAAACAAGGGGAAATAGGCTACCTTGCATAATGACTAAGCCACTCCCAGTCTCTATTCAAGCCTAAGTTAATTGTATCCAATTTGAAAATGAATTCCAATTCAGCAGTTTCTCGCTGGAGTCTGGATTTGAAGTTTTTTTGTTGTAAAATAGCGACTTTCATGTCTGTAATCGCGTGACCAGAGAGATTGAAGTGTTCTCCGACTGGTTTATGAATGTTATAATTCTTGACATCTGATTTGTGTCCATTTACTCTTTTACGTAGAGACTGTCCAGTTTGACCAATGTACATGGCAGAGGGGCATTGCTGGCACATGATGGCATATATCACATTGGTGGATGTGCAGGTGAACGAGCCTCTGATAGTGTGGCTGATGTTATTAGGCCCTGTGATGGTGTCCCCTGAATAGATATGTGGGCACAGTTGGCAACGGGCTTTGTTGCAATTATTCAGGGGACACCATCACTCCAGCGAGAAACTGCTGGATTGGAATTCATTTGCAAATTGGATACAATTAACTTAGGCTTACCCCCCCCCCCGTGGGGTAATACCTGTGGGAGGATGAACAAACAGTGTAGAACTGAAACATTTCTTTCATTCAGTATGGTATGGTATGGTATATATACGGTTTTTGCAAGCGGAGTAGATTCATAAACCTATAATTGAAATGTAACGGCAATAGCACACTTATAGACCACACTGAATTGTCAGATATCTTTGTGTAACTCCCAATGAAATCAATGTGAATTGCGCACATTTCCATGTACTTTGTTCTGTATGCATCTTTAGTCCTATTATCAAATACCTTTTTGTTTTGTTTTGCTTTGCTCTTAGTTATTTTAGTATTAACTCTTGAATTTTTACCCGCAAATGAAGGGTCAAGAAAGAGAGTTGAAAAAACACTGATTATCTACATATATATTGCTTTAGTAATTTACAATCTCTATCATACATATACACATGTATATTATCTATTAACGTGTGTTTAATATATATTTAATATACATTTAGACATGTATGCATGGTTAGCTCCATGATACATATATATTTAGGGAGAGTGAGAGCACCTGCATACATGACAGATAGTAGAGATGGATACAGTAATATACCGCTATTTATATAGAGGTATGTAATTCTACCCTGAATGGTAATTAAAAATCTCTGACTTTAGCATGTCCAGCTCTGGTCTTCAGTGATGAAACAAGAATGGGAAGCAGTTTATAAAAAACTTGTCCTAGAATTTTGAACTGAGCTTTGCTGAAAAATGATACTGTATATATCACACAGAATCAAGGTCAAAAGTGAAGTAGGACTCAAGGCCCTGAGTAATGAGGGCTTAGCACTTAGCAGAAATGACACGTCCAGTTTCCAGCTCAGGAGTGCCAGCTGACTGGCCATACTAGCATTCCATACTTATGGAGTTGCACTGGTATCAACTCTGAAGGGAAATCTGCCCTCCAACCTACAGACAAGATGTGTGCTAGTAATTATTACTTTTAGAGGCTTAGGATGAGGTACAACAGAATGTCTGATTGGAACCTTTGCCTCAAAGAAGGCAGACCAGACAATGGAAATATATCACATAAGAGCAGTAATAAGCAATGTTTTGGAAGTGACTTCTCTTATTGGAAGGGTAGGGCGTGTGGAGGGGAATGGGGAAACATATGTTTGACCAGGGTGCCAAACATGTACACCCTTCATCTGAACACTAAAACGAAAGAATGTTTCTTCTTCACTGGAAGACACTCTTTTTTTTTTTTTTAAAGAAAATCAACAAAAAGCCCTCCCCAAAACACTGTCCAGTGCATTTCCTTGTATAGAAAATGTAAATAAGTTAGTATATTGAAACTATCCAAAACTCTTAATGTTTGATATGGCTCAGTTAAATTAGACATCTGGTCTCATTTCTGACCTCTTATACCGCACGAGAACACATTTCAGCAAGTCTTTATGTACTCAGCTAAGTGACTTGTAAACACTGAATAGAATTTTATTATTTTTATATTTAAATTCTACCACATCTATTCTCTTTCCAAATCATTAAAAATTAAGTCACAGGCTGTTTTAATGTACAATCTGCACAAGGACTGGGTTGGGAACTCATTATTATTTGAGTTTTGCAGGTGATGGTCTTTTTCCAAATTACATGTAACTCAAGAAACTGACCTAAGATATGTTTAGTCCTGCATGAGGTGCTTATGTTTGTAGTGTGATACACAAGGCATGATACTGGCTGAAGCACTATTATTAAAGAAAGATTAAAACAGCTGTACATTATGCTGAAGCATTCACTCTTTCCTTTGCAGACAGACGGTCCTGGATTACAAGCAGCACTTGACCATTTAAATCACTACAACAACCAAATTTAACCAGCTGGGCCATATTCTCTTAGGCAATGCCTGTTGACTTCCTCGGTCGCAGCTGCTCAAATGAAATTCTGATTAGACAACTTATTTTCAGAAGCCAAAGGCTCTGATTAAATATATTTATTTAGACATGATAAAGTCTTTAAACTCATATTCATTTTCTCACAATTACGAGTTGTTGTGGGGCCTAGAAGAACCATATACAGGGATGGCTGACATTTTATATTTGAAAGCACACTCCCAACTATGAAGCACTTTGCATTGGAGGTTCACGCTAATCCTAGCCCATATTCCTCTGGTAGACCAGAAATTTTGTGAAGTTAAAGGAAACATGGGGGGTGTTACTGGTCACAGCACGGGACTGCAAATCTGGAGCTCTGGATTTATATCCAGCTCTACTACCGACTCACTGCATGACCTGGCAATATCCATCTAGGACCTAATCCAATTGGTCTGTTGACTTAATGGAAGTAGAACAAGGGCCTATAACCTTCCTATGACTAAGTTTCCTCCACGTAAAACTGTAAAAAAGGACTATTTACCTACATCATTGGAGTGATAAGAGACTTAATTTGTTTGTAAAGTCCTTTGAGAAACACAGAAGAAAAGCCCCACAGAATTAACACAGTAGTATGCAGTAGGAGTTAATGCTTCCTCTCCATTAAATTCATTGAGTTATTGTATTATGATGACCCTCATTTACCAAAATTAGTAATTAATAGACAGTAACTTTTGAATTTTCTGGACTAGGAACACTGTTGAACTAGATCATGACTATATCAGGGCTTAGTATGAGGACTCTTCAGCAGCCCTGGCTGTATATCTTCAGAAGAACTGTGGACTCTAAACAAGCCTATTTTGATGGTTATTTGCTGAAGGACAAACCTCTTGGGCCCAGCTATACTTAGGCAATTATTAGGTCATTAAAAAGAAAGGGTATGCTACAGGACAAAATGTGTTTACTAGCCTATGTCTCATTCCTGCAACTGATTCAATACAAACACAGGGTCTGCCCATACATAGTCAACTGCAAAATCACAGCCTTAAAACATTTAATTGAAACTAGTTTTTAAATGTTTATTTTATTCAGCTCAAACAAAAGTTGTGGATCGCCATTTTGCATTACCCATACGTTTTTCAGGTAAACACTGAAGCAGGTCTATTCAGCATTTTGCTATTTCACATGCACAGGTACCCAAATCTGCCACAATTACAATCTATTTCTACCCAATATAAAAATTGACAATATCTGAAATTTTGGAGCATGATACATTGCACAACTGCAAATATTTGCTGAAAATTAATTTTCCATAGTCACTGATTAAAAAATAGTACAAATTGATGCCTAACAATTATTTCTTGCAATAGTCAAGTGACCTTTCTCTGTAAAAGTAGCTGGGCAAAACATGAAAATAATTTAACATGAAGATGTGGTCCGCTACTTTTGTGCCAAAATAAAGAGGCATTAAAATGAACAGTGCTTCAGAGCTAGCTGTTCCTCAGAAAGCAAGATATTATAAATCATGCAAACACTCTTCCTCATGGGAATGTGGAGCATGGAGAACTCTTACATTCAGTAAAAAGTTGTCTTTTTTTTGTATAAAGTACCTGTCTAGATGAAACCAACTCTAGTATATACTAATAAAGAGTGAGGATAGAAAAGACACCAGAATTAGTAGGAAGAGAAGTTAAAGTGCTTAACCCATCACATTAAAATATTAACTGTAAATAAACTATGCACATTTGCTTTTACACTCCACACAATGTACTTTTGGAAAAGTCTTAGCGGTGGTGTCACTATGATCAACAACAACTTCAAATTCCAGCAGCAAGTATGAGCCAAGAAGCCTTTGATTAGCATGGAGTGCAGAACAACTGTTAACTGACTGTAAAAAATGATTTTGCCAAAGTAAAATTTAAAATAGTTTCCTTGTCTAGCCATCAAACTTAAGAGATAATTTTTAAAAGAATGATCTTTACAGCTGAAAACAGACAGATGGTTCTCAAAAATCTGGGACATTCTTTGGAGACGCTTCTCCAGCTTAGGAAATGACACCTTTAGAACACAGTTAACTATGTGCTTGTCATTTAAAAACGATGCCAAGAAATGTAGAAACCTTCATAAATCTACCTCCCTGCATATTTTCCCATATTGAAATAGGTTGTTTCAGTTTTAATGGATTTCTACTTTGCTACACAGAGCCTGAAGATCTCACCGCATACCCTTAAAAGCCTGTGAGCCAAATCCTCAACTCCAGGATGTTATAGCCCCCTTATTCCTGAAATACCCACTAATTGATGGGGGAGATGGAAGACTCTGCAAGTGTCCTTCTCTCGCATGTTTTTTCCCCAGATTTTTCATTGCAGGGGGCAGGACTTGTCCCACTGCAGAAACATAACGATGTCTACTTCAGAATCCTCTGACTCCCTGAAAGTTTGTTGTTGTTTTGCCAGAACACTCCCTAAGCAGGAATTCCATGGCATGGAGGCAGAATAGGAAAAGCCTAAGGACATAGAACTCTGGCTTCTCCACTGGAGTCTAGGTGAAGGGATATTAGGTTATGAGCACCCGCTGCTCTAACCCGCCCTCACTCTGACATACATACCAACCACCTCTTCTTTAATACAGATGCTATGCAGGTCTCCCCATGGGCTCAGGGACTGGGAAGATGGTGCCACAGAGGCTGCTGAGGCTTCACTACACATGAAACGTGAAGATCTCTGTGTAGAATCCATCCATGTGCAGATCTAGAAGGATGAACTCACTTTCCCAATTCTATTTAGTCCTTATTCAGTCAAGACTCTCATTTAAGTCACAGAGGATTATTCAGACTAAGACTGAATATAAGGTGATTCATTGCCTCATGATTTATCCCTATTTTTGTATTTCCTTTTCACATATGCACATATGTTTTATAAAATGCATTTCTTGAGCCACAGATCTGGATCACAGGTCAGAGCTAGCTCCTCCTTACCCTTACAACAGTTGCCTACCTTCCTAGATGCAAAAGTTGTTATGAATAAAGTGAAGAAAGATGACAATTACTGAGATAGAATTAAATAACTAATGTTCTTCTGCACTTCTGTTGTTTAAAACAAATATTTTTCTCTTAAAAGGAGAAAAAAATTACTGAAACATATCCATGAACATGATGAGAGCAGCTAGAAATTCATCATGATTTTTTAAATAAGCTAAGGCATCACCTAAGCTTAAATCTTTGCTTTGACTCATAGGCATCACCTAAAATTCAGAAAGTTTTAGAAAACAGAGATATCTGTCTAACATGCCTAATGGATCACAAACTGCCATTGCCATAGTAACTGTGAATAACTTTTTCCCAGTTATTGCCAATTATGCACTTCTCTGGCTCTTGATACCCCACACATTCTTTAAGGCATAGAATCTGTCAGAAAAAATATATTACAATAGTCTTAGCCCGCACATACCTTCTTGTTCAGTCCTGGTCATTTCCTCTAGTTTCTTCTGTTTCAGTGTGTCCACCACATCGGCAAGGCTTCCTTTGCGGCGTTCTGGAGTTCCAAAATTAACACTGGTCATTAGCTCATTGCGATCGCGACCTCCTTCGTCGGGCTTGTGTGGTGAGGTAGAGGTATTCCGGAAGGAATATAGGGAACATAACTTATTACTCTCTGACTCCTGCAAAGAAACAACATCACATGAAAACACAAACTATTCCACTTGTTTCTGCAACATTTGGATTAGATGACAAGTGAAGGTATAAAAATATTACAGTGAGCTGTTTACAACAGTAAATTAGACAACTGTCTCTAAATTCCATGCTAAGGAATGGTCCTATTACCCATGCACCTGCAGGGATCCCCCAGTTCCCCAGGGCAAAATGCAATTTAAGGAAGGTGGTGGTCTTATAGAAGTTTAGTTGCCTCAGTTACAATGTTTGATCATGGCCCCCCCTCTTACTTAAGGCCTTCCTTGTCCATGAGACTCAGCTTTCACACGTCCCTCTTAAGATACAGAATATTTCCTACTCAAAGAATGACAGATTAATTTTTTTGTGAGAAATGATCTATTGCAATTTGTTTCAATGAATGCTTTAATTCCTCTGGAGTCTTCTCCTGGTTTGCGCAATTTGCATGTTGATCCCTTACATTTAGTATCAATGAAGAAAGCACAAGAGAGATCAAAATTAAAAACATTGGGCCACATCTTCAGCAGGTGTAAAGCAGCATAGCTCCACAACTTCAAAAGAGGAAGCCAATTCATAAAAATATAGAGCTGGAAGGAACTTCAAAAGGTCATCTTGTCTAGCCACTCAGGCTGAGGCAGGACCAAGTATACCTAGACCACCTCTGACAAGTGTTTGTATAACCTGTTCTTAATAACCTCGAATGACACATTCCACAATCTCCCTTGGAAGCCTCTTACAGTTCTTAACTGTCCTTATAGTTTGAAAGTTTTTCCTAATATCTAACCTACATCTCCCTTGCTGCAGCTTAAGTCCATCACTACTTGTCCTATCTTCACTGGACATGGAGAACAATTGATTACCATTCTCTTTATCACAGCTGTCATAAATATAAAGGGAAGGGTAAACACCTTTAAAATCCCTCCTGGCCAGAGGAATAACCCTTTCACCTGTAAAGGGTTAAGAAGCTAGGATAACCTCGCTGGCACCTGACCAAAATGACCAATGAGGAGACAAGATACTTTCAAAGCTGGAGGGGGAGGGAGAAACAAAGGTTCTCTCTGTCTGTGTGATGCTTTTGCCGGGAACAGAAAGGAATGGAGTCTTAGAACTTAGTAAGTAATCTAGCTAGATATGCGTTAGATTCTGTTTTGTTTAAATGGCTGAGAAAATAAGCTGTGCTGAATGGAATGTATATTCCTGTTTTTGTGTCTTTTTGTAACTTAAGGTTTTGCCTAGAGGGATTCTCTATGTTTTGAATCTGATTGGTGAGGATTTTTATCAAGCTTTCCCCAGGAAAGGGGTGTAGGGTTTGGGGAGGATTTGGGGGGGAAAGACATTTCCAAGTGGGCTCTTTCCCGATTATATATTTGTTAGACGCTTGGTGGTGGCAGCAAAATAAAGTCCAAGGACAAAAAAGGTAAAATAGTTTGTACCTTGGGGAAGTTTTAACCTAAGCTGGTAAAAATAAGCTTAGGGGGTTTTCATGCAGGTCCCCACATCTGTACCCTAGGGTTCAGAGTGGGGAAGGAACCTTGACAACAGCCCTTAACGTATTTCAAGACTTATGTCACTCCTCACTCTTTTTTTTTTTTTTTTTGGTCAATTAACCTTTCCTTATAGGTGAGGTTTTCTAAAACTTTTATTATTTGTATTGCTGTCCTCTGGACTCTCTCCAATTTGTCCACATCTTTCTTAAAGTGTGGCACCCAAAAGTGGACAGAATATTCCAACTGAGATGTCACTGGTACCAAACAGAGCAAGACAATTACCTGCCATGTCTTACATATGACATTCTTGTTATATACCCCAGAATGATATTAGTCTTTTTTGTAATTGCATCTCATTGTTGACTCTTATTTAATTTGTGATTCACTATAATTTCCACAATACTACCACTTAACCAGTCATTCATAATTTTGTATTTGTGCATTTGATTTTTTTTCTTAAGCACAGTACTTTGCACTTGTCATTACTGAATTTCATCTTCTTGATTTCAGACCAATTCTCCAATTTTTCAAGGTCACTTTCAATTCTAACCCGGTCCTTCAAAGTGCTTGCAACTCCACCCATCTTGGTGTCATATGCAAATTTTATAACCAAACTCTCCACTCCATTAATGAAAATGTTGAAAATTACCGCACCCAGGAAAGACCTCTTCGTGACCCCACTAGTTATATCCTCCTAGTTTCACAATAGCACACTGATAATTACTCCGACTACAAACTTTCAACCAGTTATGAACCCACCTAACAGTAATTTAATCTAGACCACACTTCCCTAGTTTTCTTACGAAAATATCATATGGGACTGTGTCAAAAGCCTTGCTAAAATCAAGACATATCACGTCTACTGCTTCCCCCCATCCACTAGACCCGCAACCCTGTCCCAAGAAGGAAATTAGGTTGGTTTGGCATGACTTGTACTTGACAAATTCATGTTGGCTTTAACCTGTTCTTTCCCTATTCTGGCTTGTACTCCCTTCCCCCCGTTGTTAATATTAATTCTGTTAAGCATCTGGTCACAATTAATTTTTATACTGATGCTTGAAGTAAAATATGCATTAAACATCTCAGCTTTCTTCATGTCATCTGTTGTTAGCTCCCTTTCCCCACTAAATAGAGGACCTACACTATCTTTCATATTTCTCTTGGGCCTAATGTATTGATAAAACCTTTTCTTATTGCCTTTTATATCCCTTGCTAGGTGTAACTCATTTTCTGCCTTCACCCTTCTGATTTTGTCCTTACACGTTTGTGCTATTATTTTGTATTCATCCTTTGCAATTCGTTTCCACTGTCTGTATAATTCTTCTTTGATTTTCAGGTCATTACAGAGCTCTTCATGGAACCCTATTGGCCTCTTACTAGTCTTCCTGTCTTTGCTTTGCACTGGGGTAGTTTGCAGTTGTGCCTTTAATATTTTCTCTTTCAGAAACCGCCAGTTCTCCTGAACTCCCTTTTCCCTTAGATTTTCTTCTCATGGGACCTTACCTACCAGTTCTCTGAGTTTGTTAAAAACTACTTTTTTTAAGTCCATTGTCCTTATTCTACTGCTTTCCCTCCTTCCTTTCCTTAGAATCATGAAATCTATCGTTTTATGATCACTTTCACCCAAATTTCCTTCTATCTTCAGATTCAAAGGAACAGAGAAAATCAAATGAATACACATAATTACACTGACCATATGATAATGCATACATGGACGCTCATGTATTGCTCCTTCAGTCTTTAGGTCATATCATTTTCTTACCGAACAAAGATTAGAATACTTCTGATATACATAACTGGAAGTAACTTTACAGACTTAAACAGATAAGAATGAACAAACAAATGAATTTTAAGATAAAAATAGTCATCTATACTGATATGTATGAGTATTGGGATTGTGTACATCAAATGGGGTATTTGCATAACTTAGACAATGAAAAGTATATGCCATGTCAGAAATAAATCCGGCATCTTTCTTGGCAATGGGAAGAAATCAGTATTTTTCAAAGAAGCTAAAAACTAAGCACCAAAGAGCTCCTGCTAATTTCTTCCTTTTGTTGCTCTCACCATGTTGCCCACCTTTGAATCCCTTAATTGGCTTCTTCTCTTGCTGTATTAAACTCAACTCCTCAGTCTACTGCCCAAGGCCCTCATCTGCATCTCTGCTCTCATTTTCTCTTAGTACCATTCACTGAAATGGATATAAGACTGGATTCTCAAATCTCCCTCTTAAAACCTCTGCACCAAAAATTACCCAGGCCCTCTACTTCCCCAAATTATTGCTCTGTGTCTTAATTTTGTTGATTTTATCTAGATAAGATTGTGAACAGTCTGGGGAAAGGAATATGTCTAGAAACTCTGTAAGTTTCAAGTACTATACTTACAATAAAATAATACTAATAATAGTAATATACTCAAGGCTTGATAGAAAATGTATTAGTACTATTGAGAACCATTCCCCTAATGCCACTGCAAATGCACACCATTCACAACAATAGTATCCTTACTACCCTTGGAGCTGAAGTAGTACAAAGTAGAATATTTGCTGTGAAGTGTCCCCAGTGAAATAGAAGTCTGAAGAAAAAGGTGACTAGACAAATTAATAATGGCAGACATAAAACCCTGCTCCAGCCTTAATAGGATTAAGAAGTGGCTGTGCAAAGCTGCAGAATGAACAATACAAACAACGAACAAGTAGGGCAAGGTCTACTGATGACCAAGAAGATGGTGATGCCAAATCACCATCTACCAATGTAATATATGTTCATCATGGCATTATTACCATCTTCTACAAAGGAGGGAATATTTGATAGCTATTCTGAAAATGCATTCGTTCACTGTTATGGGGTGTGCTCCCCACACTCACCCTGAAAGGGTTAATGTAGGCCAGAGGGACGATTTAACCCTCATATGCTGCCACAGACATGGCCCTGGACTGGAACCCAGAGCAGAGGGTGGACCTTGGTTCCCCTATCAGCCACTGAACAAGTGACGTAGTTGGGGCAATGATCATGAAGCATGTCCGGGACCATTCATCCCAGTCACTGAGGGAGTGACTCAGCCAGGGCAGTGGACTTAAACACTGTTAGGGATGCTGTAGAGGAGTTTGATGGAACCTCAGAAGGGGAGGACTATTGTGAGTTGGCCAGAGGGCTAAATCACAAAGACATGGTGCTGCAGGTCCTGAGGAGCAAGAAAGGACCCACAGAACAACACAGCGAGACAACAGACCCAATCCCCAGAGTGCCAAGGAGGAGCCACCCCTAGTGGTGATTAGTGACATTCACCAACATAGAAAACTAAGCACCATAACAGCAGCAGCAATGGCAGAAGTCATGCCAAGATCAAATTCAAGGAAAGGTGACGTGTCTAATTCTCTACCCCTATTTTTCAATCTACTGGATCTGAATGAATGTTTTGCCTGATCCAGTGTTATTCATGACAGGAACAACTATATAACACAGTGTCATACACAACATTTGGAGTTTAGATGGTCATGGTGCCATGTGGTTTGTTGCGAAAGATGATGATTTTCTTATGCAGAAAAGTTCAGACCTTCGCCAATGGCATTAAAAATGTTACACTTCCTAAAAAAATTTTTTCCAGAAAGCATCTTTTGATGTTTTTTCCATTGAAAAACTTGAGCTCCTAAATTATGTTTCTTTTATAACATCATTTTTGAAAATTAGCCATTTAAAAGGACATTCTTCTAAAGAAGCAAAGAGGAAAAATATGCTTAAGGTTAATAATAGATCATAGAGGATAATGGATGTTTCAGTGTTATCCAATCCTTTGGAAAATAGGCCCTGCTACCTGTGAGTCAAATCCTCTTCACAGCACATTGCCCAAATGACTGAGCCATGTGCTAGGAAAGACTACAGCAATGTAGGAGGGAGGGGAATTATTGCCCAAAGGCCAATGCTCCATGGCCACTGCTGAAGCACCAGAGCTGCAGTAGGCCTGCAGACGTGCTCCATCTTCAAGGACTGGGAATCCAGCTGGTGCATTTGCAAAATTGCAACACCTCTCTTAGTCCCCAAATCCCTTCTGAGCAGCCATCCACACAGTCTCTCTCTACGCAGCACACATATATTGGGTTAGTGCTTAAAATGTACCATCTTCTTGGGGTTTGCTTTTATTGTTAACTTAAACATCAGTATAACAGTAAAAACATAACTGGGTTCAAAAAAGAATTCAATAAACTCACGAAGGATAGCTCCATCAATGGCTATTAGCCAAGATGGTCAGGGATGCAACCCTATGTTCCAGTGGTCCCGATACCTCTGACTGTCATCTGACTGGATGACAGGGAACAGATCACTCAATAAATTGCCCTGTTCTGTTCATTCCTTCTGAAGCATCTGGCACTGGCCACTGTCGGAATATAGAATTCTGGGATAGATGGACCATTAGTCTGACCCTGTATGGCCATTCTTATGTTCTTAACAGCAACAAAAAGCAAAGCATAAGTCTCAGCCTAAACCTACTCCCAGAGCTTGGCTTTTTCCCTGCAGAGCTTCTCAGTCCGTCCTAATTCTTTCTGACCCAAAGCCCACTGAAGTCCTTAGGAGTCATTCTGTTGACTTCAATGGGTTTTGCACCAGGCCTTCAGAGAAGGATGCTAACTTTATTTATACCTCTAAGCTGGAGATAATAGACTCACCTAATCTATAGAGTAAGCAGAAATAACAGAGTTCTAGCACCTAACACCCTGTCCCACCTTGATGGCATTCACGGAATGAGTCCAGCACAGATGTTCCCTGGGATGCAAAGGTTGAAGCCTATATATGCTAATGTCTCCAAATCCTACCACAACTGAACAGCATGCGGAACCACAATGTTTGCACTTTGCCCACAAACCTACATCCCCACAAAGGGGAAGGGACAGAATTTGCTCCTGTGAAAACATATATATTTACTGGGTAGAGAAGAAGTGATAACCTGTGAGCATGAAATTGGGTTGGTTCAAGTAGTAATTTACAATAAACCACTTTAGGAGAAAATCCTGAGAGGAATAAAAACCTGTGTTCCCGGGACTTGATGGCTCTGGAATCCCCAGCATTGGGATCAACATAAGGACTTCCCCATTCACAGTTCCAAAACCGAACTGGCACTTTAAAGACACCTCCCGCCCCCAAGGATGAGTTCCCGAAACTCATTTGCCTCTGAAATTAGCAATAGGAAACAGAATAGCTGAGGAGTCAACAGGAAAACTGCACGAGCTGAAAGGTATTCAAGGGATTAAATGGGCAAATGGAAAGACTGAAGGCCAGTCCAGTGTAAATACCTTATCTAATAATAGCAGAACTATGTCAGAAAAATCTAAATGGCTATGCATTTGGGACAATAATTTCTGAAAGAACCTACCAATAAGAAAGATGTCAAAGTTAAAAAGGAAAAAGGTACAAAAGACATTTTATAGCTATCCCATTAGCATATCCTGTGTATCTGCAACTGACTGCATTGCGTGCATTCCAATTAGAAGAACAAGCTGATCTCAAGTAAAGAAATAAACTAGACAGTGGGAGAAACAATGGGCCAAGGAAGGCCTTTCAAAGACATTTTCACTGAGACAATGACCCACCTGTGAGATCTGCTATTTGAAAGGGAGTTCCCACTAGAGTAATGATTTATTATTTGCTCAGCTAAGGAGCAAGTTCCCAAAGGATTCCCACCTGTTGGATGTTTAAAAATTGAGTGTCTTTTCATTTTTTTCTCCTCAATGTCTCAATCAATTTTACTTAAAGAGCATAATGAGCCTTTAGTAGAAATTCGGAAGGTAAGTGTGTAGAAGGCCACTGTTCCTCACCCCATAAGAGGAAAAGGGGAAACTGGTTCCCTTGAAGCTACAGAGAGTTCTGTAGGGGAGGAGATCCTACCCTTTTCTGGCTAGCAAGCTTGATCTTCCTGTGTGGTAAGGAGTGTCTTTATTTCCCCAACACGTGTCCCAAGGAGAGAAAAGAAAGGGTGCCACGCAAGGGGATCTTTTCTTTTTCCATATAGGCTGGAAGAAATGGTGGGGGGAACAAAAAGAAAAATGCTGAGTCAGAATCAACTCAAATGTTGCCCACTGGACAGGCCTAGCAGAGCAAGGCAGATCTACAGTGCTCATGAGAATTCCTAGTTCAGTTCAATTTCTGTCAATACTGATGAGAGTAACTTATGATAGGGGGATGGACAAAAGAATGCGAGAAGCTGGGAATGGGTGACAGGGGATGAATCACTTGATGATTACCTGCTCTATTCATTCCCTCTGAAGCATCTGGCATTGGCCACAGTCAGGAGGACAGGATACTGGGCTTGATGGACCTTTGGTCTGACCCAATATGGCTGTTCTTATGTGAGTATCAACTGAAGATATTCAGACATAGTCTGATGACGAAATACAGGCAGTATTCAAGCTGCTCAGCAAACTAGTCAATTGATACCACTGTAAACACGCTCAAATTTAAAAAAAAATGGTTCTTTTACCGTAAATTAGATGTTTATGACTAAGCTGGAAATAGTATCTTTAATTCAGGTCACTCTCTTTGAAAGTTTATTTTCCAAGGTAAAACACTAACTGATTTCAGTGAATAAGGATTTCAAGGTTGGGTAAAAAGACAAAATAGTGGAAAAAATGCTAAATAGCAAACTTGCAGTCTATGCAAAAATGGTGGATTTTATTCAGAGTGCACTTTAGCAACCAAATATTATGAAAATCTGGCAGAATGAGCCTACATTATTAACTACTGCATTAATATTAATTCAATTCCAAATCAAGAAATAGGAAAACAATATTAAAATCTTCATAAACCTACAATAGTAAAATATTATTTCCTCTGGCTGAGAATCATATTTCCCTTCTAATGGGAAGAGAGAGTTGAGAAAAACCCACAGATGTAAAATGGTAAATGTGATTCAAACTACTCCTGGTAAAAGTATCATTTACTACAAATAATATAGCAAAATCCACTTTTTCTTCTCACTTTAACCTAAGCTGAGATCTGGTAGAGAATGCTCACTAGGCTTTTAATAAAATCCTCCCACTCACACATTATTACTAGTTAATAATAAAGGAATTATACATGCTTATATCAGACTATAGAAGAAGTGCAGAATTTTTCTGATCCTGAATCACAGCCTGTTCATTATCTAAAAATCACCCAAAAAAGGTGACATTTCAGGACAAACTCTTAATAACAGGATCAGTAAAATTGGCAGATGGCTTATGATAAAGAGGTGCATAATAAATTGTAATACCCTAAGCAAGTCTTTGTATTTTTAAACAGTTTTTCCCTGGATGGTGGTGGGGGTTTGTTTGTTTGTTTTTTGGGGTTTTTTTTTTTTCAGTTTTATGTATGTTTTTAAATTATCAATTGCAGGGTTGACTGTACTTGAAATTCTATTGTCAAGCAACCTAGAAAGACAGAGATCCAGTCTCAACCACTGAAATTCAACTACTTACGGCCCAGTGGAGACAAGCCATTGACCTGTGCTTAAAAATGCTGGGTTTTAATAGACAAAGTAGATACTGAGCCTTGATCCTGCTCCCTCTGTTGTCAATGACAAAAGTCCAACTGCCTGCTATACACCTCTTATTTTTGTCTGGTTGGAAAAGGCATATCTGCTGTAGCCTGTGCTCAGGGAACAATAACTTGGTCCATGAAATTTTCATGGAAATTTTTCACTTTAGTTGAAATTTCCAAGTTTTTTATTTTTAAAAATGAAAACATTTTTCGGGAACGTTTTTGTTTTTCAAAAACCAAATGGTTTTTGGTTTCAGTTTTTCATTAAAAGATTGAAAACATTTTGTGAGAAAAATAAAAAAAAAATGAAATATTTTCAAAATTTCCAGCAAAAAATAACGGGTATTTTACCAGCTCTACTATGACATAGTAAGTCCAATCATAGTAGAAAATACTTAAAATATATATTTGTTATATAAAATATTAATTTCCTTGCCAGCCCATGGACACGTGCAAATAAGGACAGAAAATGGCCCCAAAACATCTTAAATGAGATAAACAATGCAACCCAGCCTGGGCAAAGCACCCTTATACTAGATAAAATACCCATCCTGGTCATAGAACCTGAATCCCTAAACTGACGTTGATGAACTCCAGGAAAATAAAATAATTTTACAAAAGAAACTATCAATTCATGAATGCTACGATCACTATGCATTGAACAATCAAGGAAAGGGTGGTTGGTACACAAAATCAAACCTTCAGTAAGCCCATTTACTGCTGCCCTAATGCACAGAAAGATTAATGAGGAAGCACCATTTGTGTTGTTGGTACAGCATAATACGGCTTTCTTATGTGAATCCTTGGAAGGATAAACAGTGATTGGCCTCTCCGGTGGGTCTTTTTGGAGCTCCCGTGAGTGGCCCAGGCAAGAGCAGTTCTGCCACAGGCAGAAACAATGTCGGAACAGTTTCAGTCTATAATCCCAGCCTGAAAAAGAATGAAAACTATTCCTGGCAAGTATGTGTTATGTACTCCATAATGGTTCTTTTAAAACCCTTACATTAGGGTAATATGTATAAAAGTTTTGGCATGCATTTTACACTGAGCATCTGAGGCATATATGGTAAAAATCTCCACAAAACTTATTTGAAATTAGTACATTTCAAATTTAAATAGTTAACTCTAAAAATAAAAATAAAATTAAATAAATAAAAGCAATTAGACCAATATCTTAGAGCAATCATTTGCTACATTTCATATTTTAAAATCACTGTCGTTCCGAGTTACGTGCCATAAGTAGAAAAAATCTTAAGCCCTACAACATATTTTATTTTTTTTGTGAAAAGATGGGTTTAATAAGAATTTAATAACTACAATTTTCTCAGTATTGAAAAAAAACCTCATTTTTTATGTGCCAGATTCTAGCACACTTACTTTTGTTAAGTTGTCTGTTATTCTGTTAGTAGTCCCATTGGTTTCAACGGGACTACTCATGAATAAAGTACTAGTCCACATCTGGCCCACCATCCCTGACCTCAGTGTCTAAAGACAGTTTTACAAAGCAACTAAAGTGACATTTCTGAAGCTCTTTCATTTCTAAAACAGAATACATACACACAAAATGACAGTTCCATCTCCGAAACACTGTAGGGCAGAACACAAAGAAGAGAATGGTTTCAGAGTAACAGCCGTGTTAGTCTGTATTCGCAAAAAGAAAAGGAGGACTTGTGGCACCTTAGAGACTAACCAATTTATTTGAGCATGAGCTTTCGTGAGCTACAGCTCACTTCATCTGATGCAGTGAGCTGTAGCTCACGAAAGCTCATGCTCAAATAAATTGGTTAGTCTCTAAGGTGCCACAAGTCCTCCTTTTCTTTTTTTAAAGAAGAGAATGTAATTGACACCATGCAACATACGGCATGTTTATATCTTAGCTTTAATGTTTTTTAAAAAGATCCTCCTCTTATGCTCACTTATTTTCATAAACACTAACGGGTGTACTCAGCCTTCCATACAAACACATCTCCCATTAATACTAACAGAACCCTACATTCCTATTTTACACATTAGGAAGGAAAAATAGACGCCACATCCTGGACTTTGCAGCCTCACAGTGAAATGGATCCTGCAAACTCAGGATGAAATATTCCAGCTTCCTCTGCTGAAGGCCCAAACCCCACACTGGAATTATTGTGATTCTGCCCTGTTGTTGAGGTCAAAATCAAAGGGTTACATCTTGAGACTCTGCAGCCTGGTGCACCCCATAGAACCAGACTCCATGGTAGTTCTCTATTAGGGACTATGGTGAAGGCTGTGGGTGGGCCAGCAGTTTGGTGATATGCATGTGTCACAAACCCTAAGCAGGAAAAATGCAGAAGTCTGTGGTCACTGATAGAGGACCGCCCCCAACCTTTATTCTAGTTCTTGTATTTTGTAAAGGGCACATATATTTTACCCTCTATAACAGGAGTGGCCATACTTATTTACCCTCTGAGCCACATACAATAATCTTCAGAAGTTTGAGAGCCACAAGACACGCACAACCTGCCCCACAGGACGGTGCCTGCCAAGGCACAGGGCTTCTTCCCCAATGCCCCTCCGTGGGGATAAAGTCCTTAGACTCACCCCTGCCTGTAGGGCAAAAGCCCCAGTCCCACCACCCCAACACAGGGCAGAAGCCCCCAGTCCCACCACCGAGCAGAAGCCCAGTCCTACCACCCCAATGTAGGACAGAAGCACTGAGCTTCTCCCCACCCAGTCTGGTAGGTGGAGAATGAGGGGGGCATGAGGAGCTCCTCAAACAGCACTTTAACTGTAAGAAAGCCACATTCAGCTCCCGAGCCACAGTTTGGCCACGCCTGCCCTATACAGATGAGAGAAGAAGCGATATTGTGGACAGAAACAATAGGCAGAAGACTCCAGAAAATTAGGGGAAGTGTTAGTTTATAATGTAAGAGTTTAACTTTAATTACAAATTTTCAAACTTTGATTGTAGGCTGCTGACTGTCAATCCTATCTTGTTCAAAAGCCAACGAGAAAACACAAACTGTTTCCACGGGAGTTCCACAAAAGCACTAGGATGAATGGCCAGAAAAAGTGGAAAACAAATATTAGTAACATAAAATGTGTTTGTTGCAGTCCTTTATTTCCATGTGGCTGAGGCTTTTCTGCTCTAAAGGGATATTTATCAGTCTGTGCATTGAATGGGACACATGTAAACACCCCAGGAAAGTTGGATATCCACAGTGGTTTTTATTCCAAGTACTAGCAGCATGCTGGTACTCTGAGCCAGATTGGAGTTAACATATAATGAAAACAAATGTTAACAAAATAATTTCCAATCACTATATTAAAGGTTTCCCATTTTGAGGGCTCTAATGAAACAGAATTAAGAGAAATGAAATGTCTACATGATCATTTCTAATTTCCATCTGATTATAAAAAAAAGTTTTATTAGGAAAGATTTGTAATTTATATTTAAGGCTTGAGAATGACTTGCCAGAAGCTATTGAGGGAACATCATTTGTAAAGCTTAGACAATTTATGCGAAGTGAGAAGAGAAAATGGTAACAAGTGGGCTAAAATCTGAAGCCTTTTACTCAGCATTTACTCAAGTAAAACACCCATTACTCACTCAGATCTGCCTGATTAAGGACTGAACACAAATTGAGAACTTGGGTTTAGCCTTTTACCAATTTCTAAAAAGTCAATAATATAAAATAAAATAAAATTTACTGTGTATCCTACTCTAAGACAAAAAATAATGGGCTAAAGTAACAAAAAAGAAATTTAGTTTAGATAAAAGGTGTAAAATTGTATTGGATAAGACTCAGTCTAGTGAGTTAAATATGCCACAATGAATGGAACCATTCAAAGCAATATTAGATATGTATGTGGAAGGAAGAATACAGGGTCTTTCCTGCTTGATGTAAAATTTAATTGGCTAACCAGAGCAGTCCCTTCCAACTAGAGATAAGCAAAACTGGAGAAAACCACAACCTCCATGTAATATGAAGGAGCAAAAGCAGAGAGATAAAAATTACCAGTTTGACAGGCATTCTGCTCACATCCCAAAACAGACAGAGGTTTCAATATAGTCAAATACAGTGAACGATCATTGATGTGGGGCAATAAACCCGTCATCAGATGCCCATGTTTTCATGCATAAGGGTTGGGTGCTTGATCTTCTGAATCCAATATTATCATCTGATTGGATTTGAGGTTTGGCAATACAGAACCAACACCGTTCAGCCATGTTGTGCCCTGGCCTTAAACTTCAGTTAAATCTGCCCTTAATAAGAAAAAGTTAATGGAGGGAAATGCTACTCACTATTAGATAAGGCATGTTGTGGAGTATATTAGTTTGTCACAAGTATACAGCCATCCACTAGTATCTGTTAAATTATACTGTGCTCTTGTTGGTTTAAAATGTTTATTTATACTCTGTGTGGCACTGAGAAGTGGAATGCCATGCATGAGCAGTGTACTCTAATGAAATATCTATAGAGTGAGACAGAGTTCAATCATTGTCTGATTTGAAATTGAGGAGGCTTTAAGATCAGTCTGAATACTTTTTGGTGTATACAGACAGACACTTAAATACTTGCACTCTATGTAATTTGAAGCAGCCAAGCAAAACAAAGGTTGTGTGGTTTGGGAATACTAGATCACCTGGTATACACTGAACCTGCTCACAACAGGCTTTTTTACTGGTCCAATTTAATGCTAACCATACTGCAAATTTCAAAATAAAAACATATTTTAGCAATATTAAATACACATACAGGCCCCTCTTTGTACACTGTGACGTGTCACACGCTACATGCTTTGTGTGTGTCTTTTAGCGTTTGCAGTGGAACGTGTGCAGAAAGCTAGCCTGATGCATAAAATACTTGCATTTCTTTAAGGTAAACACCGCTGAAACATTTGGGAGATTGAAATAAAAACAAGACATTTATGAGACATAAAGGTATCACATAAAACTGTTGTGAATTAGAAGAACACTGGCTGAATCCGAGAACAGATAATCCTTATAAACATGCAGGAATGTTGTAAACTGTATGTGAACGATCTTAGGTTCATATGATACAGTACCTTAGGAGACTCATATTACATTGACTGCTGTCTAAGCCCCAGTCAGAGGATTTTCATGGCCTCAAAGATTAAAATAAATACATGTATCTTTCCTGCCTCCATGAAGACATTTTATGTACACAGTTTTATTATACTGAACAAAGATACCAGAGACTGATTTTTCTTGAGCTGTCAAAGTACAAAAGAAATGCAAAAAGTCCTTGCACAGATGTAGTACAGTGCTGAATTTTATCTTTTGGCAGGTGCTCAATATGCAGCCCACATAATCACATGTTAATGACTGGAGTGTGTTAATCAGCATGCATACCTGATTCCTTCTTGCCCAAGGAAAAAAAATAAAACAATTTATAGCACGTTAATGCTTCTACTTTTGAAAAATACATTGTAAATATACAGAACTGGGGGGAGAGGGAGGATTTTTCAAACACTGCTTTATAAAGAGATGAAATGGTCAAATAAAGGGTCTATAGATTTGAACTGACCAACACAAAAACAAGGAGTCCTCTCTGAGGTATTCAGGTGGTGATTAATTCAGTTTTAACAATATTCTTCCAAGAACACAGGGGAAATAGTTAAAGTAACGCCTAAGTTTTAAAAATGTTATACAGCATCAAGAATAAAAATAATACAATAACTAGTGTACCAAAATAGTAATTATCTGATTCCCCACTAAACAAAGTTAATCACCTATTTCATTATCCTTACAAAACACGTTATTGAGGGAATAATTTTGTTCTGTTACTTTTAATTTAAAAGGTAAACAATATTCTACTCATGATTCTAATATAACCAAGGCCCGAATCCTGTAAACATTTGGACATGTGCTTAACTTTATGTACGCAAGTAATTCTGCTGAAGTCAAGTTAAGCACATGCCTAATTGTTTGCAGATCACAGACCAACATACAAAAAAAAAAAAAAAAAGTGGTTCAGAGCCTCAGTTAGCTTCTAAAAAAAAATACCACCATCTACCTTTTTTGCATTATAGTTGCCCAAACAGATGAATAATAATAACAATAGAGAAATAGAATGAAGCATGTAATTTGCCTTTTAGCACTTGTTACTTTCAACCAAGACTTTGCATCTGTGTAATCGCGTGTAAAGTGTTTATCTATCTAGACATTTATTCCATACTCATCACCTGGCACCCTACAAAGAATATTACCATTGTGGATTTGCAGTCGACGCTCATATAGATGTGCACATGCAAATAACAGTTTACCTGAACAATTCAGCTGGTGAGAACTCCTGCAGACACAGAACTGGAGGTAACTGTTAGAATTTTGGGCACTTAAATTTGGTTCATTTTATATCTGCGTCTAGATACCAAGTCAATTAAAAATGTGGATTTTTAAAATAAATTATAACTTTAACTTTGAGAATTTGAAGCCATGAACTGATGTAACAACACAATACCAAAGCTTAATAAGTCTGAAAATTATTGAATTATCTCTTCTGAAAAACCAGAGCTGATGTACATTCCTTTTAAAGTTAAAAACTGCTTTTATACCAAGGGAAGTCTAGTATCATTTGTCTCTGGTTATCAGCAATGAGGCATTAAGGCCTACATAGTTCCACCAATTTCTGTTATCTTTCTGACATTAATAGTTTTTCTGAGGCTATAGAAAGTTAAACTAGATAATTGTTGGCTTAAAAAACTATTTAAAAGATAACAAATACAATATCAGGTCTATTCTCTTCTGTGTGCAACTTTCCCATCAACATTGATGAGAGCCATGTGCACAGACACAGCAAGTATTGCAGACCTATGAGCTTTCTTAACATGAAATCTGCAACAGATATATAATCTTGATATTATTACCATGTAAAATATATGGCAGTTCTCTCAGTTGACATATAATTCAATGAAATCAACACCAATTCCAAACGCACTGGCCTCTATTTGATTTTATAAACTGTAGGGGATAACGTAGCACCCCATGAACGTAATAAGCTTGTTGTGCCATAATGTGTTTGCCTTCCAATGTGCAAAGTGCCTGTATCCCAGCTAACACTATCCTTTGGACCATATTCTGTGCTGCGGCAGGAGGCACAGCACAGACAATGTAGCTGAGGAGAGCACAGGGGAAAAGAGGGTTTTAAGCAACTTTGCAGCTCTCAGATTCTGCCTGCTCCAGAGGCCAATATAGCCCACTGCATAAAACATAGTAGCCCCAGTAGCTGGTCTCCCCATGACTTCATATGGGCTACCCACACATCTTAGCACAGCTGTAGTACAAAATGCTATGGCACTCCCCACCCCCCCCCCACCCCGCTCCTGGCACATCTTGTCTCAGTCCCTCCCCTGCCATGCCTCTATAGCAGGTGCTGCAAGGAGTGGGGAGAGAGGTGCCCTGTGAAGGGGGAATTCTCCCCAGGGCCATTACTGCTCCTATACAGACCCTATAACCACTAGAGTGTCATATAGGCATCAGAATCTGGCCCTTTGTTCTCCTCCCACATGTATTTAGCAGAGAAGATCCTGCAACATGAAGTCAGGCTCCAGATTTAATTCAGTTAAAGGTGTGTGAATTTAGAATCCCACTGCAGGCCCATCTCTAGTAGTTAGAATCATGGGAACATACCATACAATTTGTCATAGTGTATCAGACCATTTGTTCATCTAGTCTTGTGGCCTGTCACTGACACTGCCTATACCTGATACTTCAGATTAAGGATAAAAGCCTCATAACTGACCTGGGTAAATTGCTCAAGGCTCTACATGAGAGTGGGTGTACAGGAGAGGGAAGTGTTTCCTGGCCCCTGCAGTGAATGAAGTGTGAATCATGATTACCATTTTTTTAAACATGGCTAACTACCAGTACAAATATTATTGGTCATAAAATTATCCAGCTACTTTTTAAATCTAGCTACAATATTTTACACTATGGTCTTCCTCTCACTCCTCTCCATCCTCTATCACCAACTGTTCCTAATCAGTTTCCACAAGGAAATCATTTTTTGAATGCAATTTACAAGATTTATTTGTCCTGCTTGCTAATCCCTCCCACATGGGAGAACGCAGTGTGACTTCTGTACCTTCAAGCCCACACAATTTTTGTAATTTTTCGCCATTCCCTAAGTTTTAGGGGGTTTTGGGTTGTTGTTTTTTTTCCCAGAAAGGGAGAATTTAGCCCTTCACCTAGGAACAATGTTTTTTACTAGCAGATTTATCAACAGAAATAAATATCCACACCTCCAGCAATTTTTATTTTAAGTTAAAATTAGAAATACAGTGATAACGTCTCCAGCTCTGCAATGGAACACTGCAGGACCAAATCCTTTTATAGTTTTATTCCCCGCCCCCCCTCTGTAAAATCAAATTGGTGGGCGATATGATACTTGTAGTGTAAGTCATTACAGGTCTGACGTTACAGTTGTTACACATTGCTGAATCTGTCAAATGAAAAGGGAGCACAAAGGGAATCTCCAAATGCAGCTGCTATTTTTCATTTGTTAAATCCTTTTATTACACCATATAAGTACACAGCTGGGAAATACTATAGAGTGGGAGTTAAAACAAAATATTTTGGCTTCCAGACATTCAGAATACACAAAGGACTCAGTGGAAAGCAATGCCTGATATCAAAAGGGAGTGAAAGTTTGAAAACATTTCTAGCCAGCATGTTTTTTTTTTTTTAATGATAATGCACAATGTTGTTTAAAAGGTATCTTATGTTACAGAAAGTGTTGCATTCAATAAATACTGGAAACAAATTCTTTGATATTTTCTTAGACAAATTTTCATATTGCAATATCTATCTTCATCAAAGAGCCACATAACCCTCATCTCTGCACAGGGCTGCATAGTGTATACTGCATATACCAAAATTCCCACTGATCTTTGAAAGTCCTGAGAGTACAAAGAAGTAAGATTGCACACTTAATTAGATAACACACTAAAAGCCAAATTCTTCCTTTATATATATGGATGCAATACCCATTGAATTTACCACCACTGTGTTTTTTCAGAGTAATAGGGTGTAAGCAGGGGCCTTTCCCAACCTGCTTTACAACATAGTCAACACTCTGAAGTCAAAAACTGATGGTCTTTCATGAAGTTCGGTTTTATTAACAAAGAAATTAGAAGCATGCAGCTCAAGCAATTTCCCCAGGTTTAGCAGCTCCTACAGTTCCTAACTGCTTAGCCCATCCCCATCCTTTCTCCAGAGCACCACTCAATCCTTATATAAGGAGCTGGAGTAAGCAGCCACTTGTATTGGTGAGTTATTAGAACTCTCTTAACCTTTTCCCAGCAAGATCAGCAACTGCTAGCAAGTTGGGGTGTTTCAAACAAACAGAGACAATTAACAGGAGTAAATGAGATTTGCACATAAGGATCAATGGCAGAATTTAGCTCTTTGTCAAAAATATTAAATAAGTCATTCTGAGTGACAGCCTCACGTTGTAACAATTATTGTAAAAAACTGAAGATTTTTCACAACTTCTATGTTACAATCATCAAAGTAATGATGTCTTAGGTTCCACAGTAGATCAGCTGGGGCATCATTGTTGTGTTTGTTTTAAATTCAACTGACCTAATCTAAAGCCTTAGAACTTCAATTTTCACTTCTGGCCAAACCACTTAAGTTATACCTAGTCTTTCTTAGGCAAAAGTTCCCACTGATTCAGCTGAGCTGTGCCTGAATAAAGACTGCTGGATTTGACCCCAGGGAATTGTGGGACCAACTAATGATTTTCAGGAACTTTATCAAACGGTATGATGTAGTATTTTCAGCAACAAGGGAGGAAAACCAGAATGCTAAGTCACTCAAGCAAAGTTCATGCACCTGTTTCTGAAACATGATAGGCAGGAGAGTGACTTGTGGCTGTTCAGTCTCCTCAGAGGTACAGCAAATGTTGGCATGAAAGCGTATCATTCCAAAAGAGAGAAAATGGAAATTACATTTTGCCATTATAAATGTAAAGTCGTTTTAAATTATTGTACACGCGCTGGATGTTTGATCACATTCTGTGAGGCTCTAACATTTTGACCGAAGTACTAATATATTTCTCCGCACAGAGCCTGAGTATATTGCCTGTGCCCTGGGGGATTCCAGGAAGGTTGAGAATTCCTTCCTCCCAGACGACAGAGTCACTCCATGACTGCTACTGTTGCCCTCAGGCTGCAACTCCCATTGTGCACGTGCCCCACTCTGGAATGGGCGGGAATGGCTCATAAGAACATAAGAATGGCCATACTGGGTCACACCATCTAGACCAGCATCCTGTTTTCCGACAGTGGCCAATGCCAGGTACCCCAGAGGGAATGAAAAGAACAGGTCATCATCAAGCGATCCATCCCCGTCACCCATTCCCAGCTTCCAGGAATGATTCTGCTCAGCACGGGCAAATATACAGGTAAGAAGTTCATTGAATCTCCATGCGCATTCAGTTTTTGGCAGCTCTGTTGAGACTCCCAGTTAGTTTCAATCATAATGGTGTTTTTGTCACATGGATGTCCAATGGGATAGACAACTCCATACTCATTTTTTCTTCAACATACCTGGTCAACCTAGCTGTGTCTCAGTTTCCCTATCTATAAAATGGAACAAACTGAGAATTACTGTGATATGTTAATTATTGAATGTCTTGAGCACATATGCAATTAAAATGAGGCTCTATTCCAATATCTAGGATTTTTCTATAACAGCCATTACCTGGATAATTATGTATAGCTATATGTGCTCCAGGACCATTCTGGTCTATCTTTACAAACAACAGAAAATATCACACATAATTTCAGTTGAAATCAAGGGGCTTTTGTCTGTTTAGCAACTGAAGCATCAGACTCTTGGAGACTTTTTAAACCCTGATCTTGCAATGAGTTATGCACAGACTCAATTTGTGGCTTATTGATTAGACAGCATTTCCTGCTCTATTTATATACTCTGAGTCATCCCAATTAATTTAATAAGTGTTATTATAAGTGTTACTACAGAAATACTTAGCATATATTTAGTGCCTTCATTCCCAGGATCAAACATATGAATGGTTTAAGTCTCCCAACATCTGTATAGGATAAATCACTATCATTATGTTTCTAACCTATGAAATAAATGTATTATTATTGATGCGTTTTAAATGTATTATGGTGATGGTACTATTTAGTTTTCAAACTTAATGAAAAAAATAATTCTTAATGAAAATATCTGATTTTATAGATCTGACAAACTCACAAGAGCAAAGAAAAGGCAGGCATTTCACTTTAGCTTATTTGTATGAATTTACTGCTTGTGAAAGGTGCTGATTTAAAAACAAGAGTTCTCCATCCACAGAACAGATGCAGTCAGAAGCAAATATCCAGTCCACACACCTTGATTCTGCTCAGCACAGGCAAATATATAGGTAAGAAGTTCACTGAATCTCCATGCGCATTCAGTTTTTGGCAGCTCTGTTGAGACTCCCAGTTAGTTTCAATCATAATGGTGTTTTTGTCACATGGATGTCTGTCCAATGGGATAGACCACTCCAAACTCATCTCATATAAACCACTGAACAAATATCAGGCAGTGATAACTTTCAGTCACTGCTAACCTTGTTTGTATTTGAACTGGTGTTCTAGAACACGAAAGGCTTGATATGCAGTTAATCTCTTAAACTATTTGCCCTTCACAGAAGGCTACCATTTCCAATAAACATAATGAGTTGTGGTATCAGCCCAGATGTTAGCCTCTGTGTTCCAGTGCCAGACTATGAATGTTCTCGCTTTGCTCGGTTTCAGAGAGAAAATTAATATTACATTTATTATTTGAAGTTGAATATGCACTGTAGACAAGGGAAGGCCCTTCTTTAGAAATGTATTAAAGTTTCTTTCTGCCTTCAACATCTCCTGCAGCCCAATTAGATGACGGACAGTTATGAGCTACACTCTTCTTACTGAAATTAATGCGCAAATATATGAGCTAAAGAGGTTATGACATAAATCAGGGGATGACTGGAAACATGATAAATAGATGCATTTCCCTCCTGAAGGTGAAATCATCATATGATCTCACTCATATAGACCTGTATACTTAACAAGATTGTACAATTATAATTTATAATTATTCCATACTGATGTTGATCAATTAATAAGCCTGGCATCTTACTAATTAGAAATCTATGAAGGGTTGCATAGAATAGACCCTTCAAAATGAGAGGTGAGGAATCTTCTGAGATACGAAATTCAAAAAGCTGCATATAAATGGAAAACTTACCATTCTATGCTGGGCTGAGATAACACTGTCCCAGTCGGCGTCTTGTTGGATGGTGGTGATCAGAGTTGGTAGCTCCTCCGAGTGAGGTTTGTTGTGCATTAGGGTGTGTAGAGGCAGATGGGAGGCCACATGATGATCACTGTTGCCCTCTTCCTTGTCTCGTGATGCTAAATCCTGGGTCATTGCTTCCTCTCCATCAGCTGCACAGGCAAATGGAGAGGTGGCCTGCTTGGAAGACATTCTTCTGTAGAACAACAAAAGAGGGCAGGACATAAGATTTTACTATTGAGTACATAGATGAAGCTACAGATCAAAACATGAAAATTGGAGGCAGACCCTTATATACGAGTAGTCCTTTCTCATTTAGGTAATCCCACTGTAGTCAATAGGACTACTCAAAGGACTAAGGGTTGGGAGGATCGAGATCCTTGGCCATTTAACAGGTTCTTCAGAAGCTCAGAGCATTTCAGTTATGTGATAAAGGGGTCTTCAGTGGCTCCAAATGAAACATGGTATTGACTTATCCTGTGTCATCCCATTTATTTAGACTTGTAAAATGGTATCATTTTCTCCAGACTTAAGAGAATGATGATTTTTCTGGACATGTATAGTCTGTTAATTGTGTCTCTGGGCCCAGTCCGCTAAACTTTTACTCCCATGAACAGTCCTACTGCCTTCAGTTGACTTCAATGGGATTACTTGCGTAAATAAGGAGTACTCCTATGAATGAGGGTTTGCATGATTGGATCCTTTGCTTACTTTGCCCCTTACATGTGGAATTTGTTTTCTTCACAGATGAGACTTTCTAAGTCATTAGCCAAGCTGTTCCAAAGAAAGACTATGATTTGTTTGTTTAAAGCTTTACCGTCTCTAAACCGGTTTTAAATTGCATCCAGTTTTACCTTTTGGAAAAGGTTCTGAGATATTCACTTGAAGAGTGCTATAAAACTGTAAGTGGCTTATTGAATGAATGACTGATAATGTATGATTAGTCTTGAAGCAATCTTCTGCAGTTTGACTTAAGTGCCTGAAATAATTATATTTCCATCTTTATTAGATATTGAATACAAGATACAAAGCATTTGAGAGAATTCTGTTAAATCTGAGTGTCAAGTTGTAATAAATAAGTATATTTATTTAAAAGGTCATTTCCTAATAATAGCTTCTTAATGCCATTCTATATGCAAACACAGCTGTGTCACAGTTTATGTTACTTAAATTAAAATATAAATTATTCCAATTCAAATTTTTTGAACACTTTTTAAAAATGTCTAGTGAAAATAACCACAACTGTCAAAGCAGACATCTAAAATATATTAGATTTTTTTACAGTTTTTAGAAATTTTACAATATCTGTAATACTGAAATTGCTTTGGAACTAAGGAATAAGATCTCCACCTTAATTGCTCTTTAGCAATAATTGATTTCATACCATTTCTTTAAAAATGCACAAATCAGTTAACATAGGAAACCACATGAGCATTTTTCAAATTAGCAAATCATTAACTCGCTAGTACTGTTTCTACAGACAAATAAATACTGATTAAAGGGTCTGGAAATCTGAGACTAACAGTTAAATTTACAAATGTGTCACATGCTTTCATGAATATTACAGTGAAGGAAATATCAAGTGCGAAGAAAAATAATTAAGTTAATTCCAATTTAAACAGTAGTTTTTATGTAGCAGCCCATGTTTCACATAGGATTTAACAGCTAATGCTAAATTTCTCACAATTTAATGAGGGGGCTCAGATTTAGTATTCTACAGTGAAAAAAAAATTAATATAGGAACAGCTAATCTAATTATGCACAGTTCTAAATAAAAGTATTACAAGCTTTTGAAGTGCTTTGATACATATTAAAATGCTGATACCTATTTAGAATAACCATTCTATAAATAATGATAATCCTGCCTCAACTTGATACGAGTGGTAGGGGTGGGGATAAAAATTTGCATTTCCTTTAAGAGTACTAAAGTTGTCAATGAGTAGTATTGAGTGAATATAACACTCATACTCCACTAAAAAATACATATTTATGGTGCACATAACAGGCGGAAAGTTCAGAAACTATTATTGTTACAGGTATTTGAAGAGGCTCTGGTTCATACTTACTATGACCTAAGATAATCAAAAGATTAAGATATATTGAGAGATTATTTCTATATTTCTGATTACAATCATCATGTTAATTTACTCATTCACATGACAACATAATACATTTACTATGGTTTTATACAATTTATAAACTGTGCATTTAAAACTGAAAGTCACAATTTGCATTTAAAAGTGAAACTCACAAACTGCATTGACTTCACCTCCTTAACAAACACCATTCCTGTTATAAATTGAACTGGCTTCCTCCAATAGCAATAGCTATGGTTGTTTTTTCAGTATAAATTAATCATGACACAAAACCAGAAATGAAAATGTCTCTTAAGAATAATTTCAAGTACAAATTGCACCAATGAATAATAGTGCACAATCTTAATTAAACACAACTGTGCAGCTGTGAAAATAGGCTAAATCTGTCCAAAGCTATGAGTTGGCTTTAAAGGCTGGTTTGTTAGGGAGTGTTTTCTTAAGGAAGGCTGGGCCCCCAGTCTTAATCAGCCAATAAATTATTTCCTGCAATTACATTAAATAGAAAATTATCTTCAAATTGGGAATGTTAATTGAAAATCAAAATTCAGAGTGAAGTTTAGAAATTACATGCTGAATATAATTAGTCTAGAAAGGCTTCACCTCTATTTCATAAATAGGCTTTTGGTAATTCCTCAAGTGACCATTCAGTAAAACTACCTACCTGTAATATAGTACAGTAGAAAAATCTTTTTTTTTCTGTTGTTATATATATATTTTATATATAATTATATATAATATATAAATTATATAAATATATATAATTTTTCTCTCATATTTTATATATACACCCATACAAATATATTATTATAGTCAATTTAAGTTAATTATTTATAGAAAGGGTGAGAATGTGCCATCTCTAAAATATACTAACACAGATACTGTCCTACATACCTATAGCTATCAACCCCTCCCTGCAAGTTTAAGTTACCTTTTTCTGTACTATATTAAATGGGAATACTCAGGTGTAAGGGCCAATTCCTGCCAGCCCTATCCATGAGAATCTCCTGTTTACCTCAGTAGGAGTTCTGCACATGGAAGACTGTGAGATCAGGCTCTAACCAATGGCTGAACTTAACCCATAATTTCCAAGGAGTATGATCAAATACTCCCACTGAAATAGCCCATCAGATTAATCCTTAGTTTTTGTCCCATCGATCCACAGAACAGGTAGTTCTGCTAAAATAAATTTTTGAAAAATATTATGGGTAGCTCATTTTTAAATATTAATAATTTTTCAATTTTAAACTTAAAATATTCAAAACTAACTTACCATAGTCCTACAATTTCAGTAATAAAAATAAATTAGACATGTAAAAGATGTCTCAATGTTGCTAATTTCCATTTTACCTTATTTTATTTTTGCTCTGTTATAAATTAAAATCAGTCAAATGATTTTTTTAAATTTCTGTTCAAAAAAAGTCTCCTTCGTTATAACCCCTGAAAACAGGGGTTTATAATGGAAGTGCTGACACAACCCGAACTAAAGCAGCGCAAATGGTGCCGCTATAATACACAAAATCAAGTTCTATTATTCTAAACTATCCTCGCTCGTGGGGTTTTTCTTTACTGTGCTCCTAGTCAAACTGCTGAAGCATGAAAAATTTAAATGCAATCAAGTGGGTCCAATTCTACTTTACTAGAACAAGTGTCTACAGTGGTACAATCTTAAACGAGATGCAACAGATTTGTTTGGTGCTTTTCTTCTTTATTTTTTTTAACTGTTTATTTATAATATTGTGCAGTGGAGATAAAATAAGAGGAAATTACACTCACATGATATCAGTGTATCGACTACACAGCACACATTATAATCAGAGAGAAAAAATACATTCTCACACTGGTTAAATTGACTGGTTAGCACAACTATCAGCAAGGCAAACAATATACCCATGGGATTTGAGACAGATGGCTATGAATCCAGAATCATTTATCTGAAGTCCATTCCCCTATTCAGCTTTCCTAATTTGGGTTAAACAAACAGGTTCGGGTTTTACAAAACCAAAACAAGACACATCTCACTTTCAAACTGAGATGGACAAAAATGGAACCATTTAGCCAAACCTCAGTGAAGTTGCGGAAATGGGAAGGGTTCGTAAATTGGGACCCCAATTTCAACTAGCCTTGGTTTCCATGTTGTAAAGCCAAAATCCCAAGCGTGGGTCTGCGCCGCTCCTGTATTTAATGTCAAAATGTATACGCCTTAATTTTTACCTTTAGAAGAATGTGCCTGTCCTCTAATGGAGCCTGGCAGACAGTCATTCTATAAAAACATCACAGATTTCCTTTTTCCTAAAGGTAATGCTTGTCACCCTTTCCCAAAACTACAAATGATTATAGAAACTTTTCATCTAAGGCTTTTCTATGGCCTGAAGTTCTTCAAATGATTTAAAGCTGCTTCCTTTAAATAACTAGGTGGCATGCCTAACACCAAAGACATGTAATGTCTAAAACCGTCCATCCATTACTCACAGAAGGACCAACTGATGAAATGCTCCGGTGGAAATTAGGGATCAATTTGGGATCCTAGCCAGTAGATATGTAAACCCAAATTACACAGCATTAACTCACAGACAACAATAATGTAAGCACCTAGTCACAATTTAAGAATACCTAAACTATCGTATAACAATGAGCTATATGACAAGGGACACTTGTGGCTGACCATAGATTGCAATGGAATCTAAAGACTGTTTTGCCCCTCCCTATCAAAGCCTTCATAAAGCTAAATCTATAATCCCAATAGTATAGAGGCAGGGTTTTGACAATGCCGTGCCTCCTCTCCTTAAAGGTGACCATCCTTATTTCCTCCCCCAAAGCCCCAGTTTATCAAAGCACTTAACCACACGTTTAACTTTAAGCATCCAAGTAGTCCACCTGACTTCAAACTGGATGGCTCACTTACTTATGGTTAAGCACATGCTTAAGTGCTTTCATGAATCAAGACCCAAATGAATTATAAAAGAAACATTTTTCAGAAGTCCTCAAAAAAGAACCCTTTAAATTAAAAGAAGCATTTTTCCTTCTAACTTTTCACAAGACCTTAGTGTTCAAGAAAGATGCTACTCAGATAAGCCTGGAGAGTGAAATCCTGTCTCTCTCTCTCTCTCTCCCCACAGAACCAGGGCAGCAGAAATGGAAGTTTCTCCCATCTTTGTCAAATCTTACCCAAAGGGCCCTCTACTGCAGATCCACACCCACAACCGTACGAAAGTGATTGTGCCGCTCCTGGTTGCTTGCCCTCCTGTTCCCCCTCCTCATGGCAGACTCCAGCACTCTATGGTGGTAAGCCCTATATGGAACTTGAGAGTCAAATCTTGAGTCCTTAGGCCTCCTCCTAAACTCAAGGCCTGCATCCATGAATCATGCCTTACCAACTGACCACTCCTTACATCTGTGTAATCCCACCAGTACCAACTATAGGTCTGATGCTAAACTGGGGTAAACTGACAGAGCCCCACTGAAGTTACTGGAGTTGCAACGATTATTCCAGCTGAGGTACTGGCTCAGAATATTGTAAACACACAGGGAAATTATCACTATTTGCCTTTGCTGTGGAAGGATCCCAATTTCAAGTTATGGGAGCATTCAAATATGACTTAATTTAAAGAAAAATGAAAATGCTGTGCCAATAGCCAAATCATTTTGCAGCTCTGCTCCCGTAAAACGAAGTTATGAAGACATAACTCAGCAACATAATTCATTGTTTATCTAATGTTGTAATCCGTCTGTCATGTAAGAATAAACAGTTATTTCCTAAAATTATAAAGTCCCACATCTGATTGCAAAAAGCATTAGAAACAGGAATGAGCAGTTACTAAAATACTCACTACTCCTGAAGCCCCACACTCCTACGTGTCCCTACATACAAAACCTACATGGAGTTAGACTGATGACACATCAGCATTTTGAGAATGAGAAGAGAGTGTGGGCTGTGCATAGGACTGAAAGCTAGTAACTCCTGAATTCTACCCCTGGCTCTGCCATTGAGGTCCAGTGCGGCCTTGGGCAAATCAATTAATCAGTCTCTCAGTTTTCCCAATCCCTACCTCATGGGGGTCATGAGGATTAGCTAGATAATGTTTGTAAAGCACCCTGAAGATTAACAGTGTTAAGCTGATTCATGAGAAAAATCATTCCAGGAACTGCATTGGGAATAAGAGAGGGAAAAAGGAATAGATTCAAGGAATGGCAGTGAACAACATTAATTGCAGTGCCCAAGACTCCAGCTAAGATAAACATCAAGCTAAGTCATATAAGTGCAGCCTCCACAATACACACGTTCAGGTATACCCACCTTTCTATTTACAAACCAGACAAATTACTCTTGTTACTAGAAATAGCCTGAATCACAGCATTTGATTCCATATCCACTTTCCCAAAGCTCAGAAGCAATAAGATCTGGTCCCATCTCTACTTCATTCTCTGAAATGTATAATATAATATCTGCACAGTTTATTGAATGATGCAAAAGTATTTTTTTAAAAAGACTGCCATTCACCTTTTGTCATTGTGGATAATTATACTGACAGTGCAGTCATGTACATTCCCTGGGGGTTAGACTAGATGACCCCTGTGGACCCTTCTAAACCTACAATTCTTCGTAAAATATTAGAGTTAAAAAATGATTCTGTCTCTTTATCAGACTGTCAAAACCATTAAAATGAACTAAACAAAAAACACCATACAACCCCTGCAGACTTTATGATGAAAATCCTATGCAAGCTATTTTTGGCAGGTGAGATGTTCCTTTTTCTTTATTTAGTATCAATATTTTTCACTGAGAATATGCAGCTACACTCACACAGAATGCAGTGAAGGGCAGTGGAATACAGGATAATGACTTAGTACCCGAGAGGTGTTCTTCTCAAGTCACAAAAGTTAATATTTTCTACAGTTTATTTTTAGCTGACAATATTGCTGTCACTTTATTTATACAGCTTAAGACTGTTCTTTGGACTGGAGCTCATATGCCCTGGAATGCTTTGACTCATGAATTGTTTCTCCTGATAATGTTACATCACGTAACTACCTCTGTTTAATTGGTTAGTATTAGCTTCTCTGTGGAGACTCTGAGGACTTTAAAGTCCTATGACTGTGACATGTGTCTCTGGATATCCAATTTCCTACTGTTGCAAAAAAAAAAAATCTGACTTCAAGCAATCTTTACCAACGACTTTCCAACTTGTGAACAATAGTGAGTGTACCAGCAACTTATCCATCATAACTTGTTAGAATTTGTTTCTTTAGGCAGCAAGTAATAGAACATACAGTGTAAATAAAAAGTATCCCATTAAGAATAAGATTAAAAAACAATGGTTGCTATAAATAAGCCTAAAGTTGCAGGTTTTTATGGAAAGAATGCTTAATTGTTTAGCTAAAAGATTGCATAAATGGTTTTGATAAAGATGCCTAAAAATACTTACAGGAATTTATTTCAACATATTTAGACTTTGAGTCAACAATTCACATAAAAAACAGAAATAGCTTTTTACCCTAATAAAGTTAATAAAGTTCTTGTTTTAATAACGTGAAATCTGCAACTCAATACTTTAATCTGTAATGCAGAAGATCCTAACAGGTTGTTAATTAAATCCTTCTGATACTTTACGGGGTATATGCTATATTGGTAACATACAGGATACATGTTATATTGGTATAAATACAATGTCTTTATATATTTTCCTCCTACAGATCAATTTTCAGTAGTTGCCTAGGACACCACAAAATATAGTAAAGTGAAAACTTAGTCACAGGGTTGCAAAAACAAAAGTTGATGTTCCATGACTCAGTGCCACTTATCACAGAATTGAGTGATACACATTATCTACAATAGATTCCCCCCCCCAAACCGATATTTTTGATGCTCATTTTTAAGCTAAATACAGCATTTCTGTAATTCATCTTTTTTTCAGATAATGAAATGAAGTCTCAATTTCAGGCTCATCAGCCAGTTTGCATTAAATCACCTAATTATTACCTCCGTATACCATGAAACAATGTTTCTGCAGTTCAGTAACAGATTATCTTCTTAATGAAAACCTTACAGTACAAGACTAAAAAACATTTCTAGCAGGCAAAGTATTTCTGATTCAGTAAAGGTTATGCAAGCATCAAAGCAGTTGAATATAGGTGCCAAACCACATTGCCAGGAGCTCTTAGTACTGTGAGGTAGTGTTACCTGACAGCTTGGTGAATATAAAATTACTTGTTTCTCCAACTGAAGACAATCAAATTGTCACCTTCCATTGTAATAATGCACAACTAGACATCAGCAAAGTGCAAACATAATTACCAAGAAGAAAACAAAACAAACAAAAACAAAAATATTAAATCTAAATTTCTCTAAAGGGTAAACTCAAAAGGCTTCCACAAAAAGGGAGCTCATTTTAATACCAAATATTATGGTGCAACCCTGCTATTATTTAGCAATAAGATTTATAGGTCTTGAATTAAGTGAAAATGAAAAACAGAAGAAGGATGAATATATAAAAAGCATAAATACTGGTAAGAACCATCCCAGTGTCTCACATATGCACATATAAAAGATTACACTAGTGCACTGGTGTGCCTCCACGGATAAGTGTGCATCTGCTGCATTACTGTTAGTATAAACTTCTATATTCAGGGGTTTCTCTCTAACTCATAAAAAATAACTCCAGACTGGAACCTGGCATGCATTGATTCAAACAACAAGCAAATTGCTTTTAGAACGAAAAAACAACTTTCAGTTTCAACTTGAAATTCCACAGATTTTTAATCTACAATGTGTATAAGTGACTTTTAACATTTTAAGAATTTAAAGGGCATGGTTTTGGAATGGTAAGGTTAGTTCATATGAACTAACATTTTCAACATAAATGTCCTGAGGGTGTTCGGTATCTGGACTGTCTCTCCAGCAGTGATATCTGCATTTTGACAAGAGACATCATCATGAACGGTTCCACAGTGATCTGTGAAATCAAAGACTGAGTTTTACAGATACTGTAGCTATGAACATCCTATGCCACACAAAATAGAGCCTTTTTAGGATTTACACATTATAAAGTTTCTTATCATTTTGATTTATTCATAAAATGTGAAATACCTATTGATATGATACACTACAATCTAGCGTGTAAATCCATCTTTTTTAAAGACACAAGCAACCTCGTGTTTTCAGCAATGCTAGGGGAGTCACAAAAACTAAAACAGAACCAAAGAAATGCAAAGCTAACACTGCATCTTCAGCAATAGGTTTTGTCTAGTTGCAAGAATGGAGGAGAGAACACAAAGAGCTCCTTTTCTCACCTTGCACTCCTGCACAGGGGCCAGACAAAGCCTAGCTCTTGTTCACAGAGAAGACGCAAACACTGCTCCAGACTAGCACAGAAATTGGTGTTAGCCTCCTGAAAGGGGGTGGAGAGAAGGGCAAGGCCATGGTCCTGCCCCTATATGCACCAGCAAGCAGAGCTGCCCCCACGTCCTGCACCCAGTCACAGGCCCAAAGTCTCCAGGAAGATCACTACACCCTTTTCCCTCCCAACAATATTACAAGGACATTGTCTTACAGAGAAAATGTAGCCCCTAATTTGAACCACTGAGCCTAAGACTTAGATTGTACATATCATACAACATGGAAAGCTCCTCCTCTTCATTGTGTGGGTGCATGTCTCTCCACAGTTAAGAGGTTCACCTGCACATGTGAGCACTGTAGTGGAGATCTGATAATACAGCATTACTTTCAAAGGGCACTGCAGCACCATAAGGAGTATTCATAGAGCTCTCGAGGAAGATGTGGGGACAGCAAGTCCACTACATTCTTAAAGTGACAGCACTTTACACATAAATTCATGAATGAGCATTTTACCCTTCAGTAAGCAACATGAAATGAGTCTAAACTGTCAGACTTAGATTTGATTTTTGTGACTTTGGTGAGTTTGTGTTTTCGTTACAACTCTTATTTTACTAAAGCAGGCTCATGCGTGTAACAAGATAGTGTTATGCACAGTGTTTCCTTGTTTTGAACTGGTGCCTACACAGCACAATACCCTACATGCATAGAGAACTGTTAATCTTGCAGGATCTGAAAATGTATTTACAGAGCATGTACAGGAATCACTTAATTCACCAGTGAACAGCAACTACTATTAGGGCAAAAAGAACAGGAGGACTTGTGGCACCTTAGAGACTAACCAATTTATTTGAGCATAAGCTTTCGTGAGCTACAGCTCACTAAGGTGCCACAAGTCCTCCTTTTCTTTTTGCGAATACAGACTAACACAGCTGCTACTCTGAAACCTACTATTAGGGTAGAAGGCCTCAACAGTGCTTTAGGTGCGAGTTATGAAGAACTATGTCCTGGTGAAACTTCAGGTGAGTTTTAAGCAGGCAAAATGTAACCGCTTGATTGGCATTTTGGCCTGGAAGAATACTGGGACAAATCCCTCTAACACTTACGTAGAAAAATACGCAGTGCATTCTTCAATGATCACAAATGGACAGGGTCCCCGATGCATGTGGACAATAAAAAAAAACAGTTTCTAATTATATTTTAGGTGAACAGATGAAAGCAACAGTTGAATAGTTTGAATAGTTTAAAAGCTTCCATAAAACATTAAACAATAACTAATTGTGTTCTCCATAAATTAAATGGACCAGCTGCCATTAAAAAGGCATGAACAATTTGAAGTTCAATTTACTGAAGGTTTCCTCATTTTTAGACTGGATTTTAAGTATTTTTTCTTCTATCCTGACATAGGATTCACTGATGAAAGCTTTATCATAGTTTTAACTGCCCTTTACATCTAAAAATATATTTTTCATGGAATATACAGCAAACCAAAGATACAATTTCTAACACTTTAAATAAACATTTAGTACAACTAAGAAAACAAATAATTAAGTCTTTGTTTTTAATAATTTTAATTTATTTTTAAACTAGCTCCCCAATGTAAACATTAATGTACTTTTAAAAGAATTTTATTGGAACGTTTGGGTTAGGCACTGGAAAACATCACAGAATGTTAATTTAACTTCCTGTAGACTCACAGGTAGAACCTACATTGTTCAGTCATTCAATTTAGTGAGATCAGCCAGAGTACAGCTTCTGTATAGGGCACACTATTGCTGTTGCATCAACTGCAAAGGAAGCTATAGTACTTTCCCATACTTAAGGTTCAATCCTGCAAATTGCCAAACACTTCCTGTGAAGGACTGAGAACCCTCAATTTCCACGGACTTCAGTAGGAGTTGAAGGCACACAGCACCCTGCAGGATTGATCTGTAATTGCTAGAAGTGCAAAAGCAATCCTAAGGGGAAATGTGAATAATGATAAAATTATCAGGTGTTCCCCAACCCCAAAGTGCTCAAGGTTCCATTACAATATTTTAAAAAATACATTGAAATAAACATCACTAAGCATAGAGATGTGTTAGAACAAAAAGGAAACCCAAATCCAGACAACTCCAGCACCAGAGCACCAAATAGAAGTTGTCTTTAGTGATCTGAAGTGCAGTAGTTGTCTTCGGTGACAGTTTAAGGGAAATATATATAACAATACATTTCCACTAATTCAAATTATTTTTTAAAATAACTCTTACCGTTACCATTTCAAATTCAGTTAGTTTTTATACAACTGACTGCAGCTTAAGCCCTGAAATGTTCTCTATACTGCCTGATGTGGTGCGTAACAGCTGAAATAAATAGCTCTCTATTGTGGTTTTCATCTCTGACCTGATTTTTCCTATTTTTTTAGGATACACCATATGATCTGTATTTGAAAATGAAGAATCCTAGTTTTCTCAACACCGTCAATTTTTGCTCAAGGCTATATGTTGTAACAGTTTCCCGCTTGTGTATATTGGTAATAATTTATCATAGTCAGGCGAACAATATATAATACATGCTGCTGATTACTTCTAAAGACAAAATCTAATGGTTTCATTTACTCCTGCACATTTGTTGTGAACTATGTCATCAATTTGAAAGTAAGGCATTTTCTGTATAAAACATGGGATTTTACTGACTTTGATAGCAGTGTTGTCATCCACACCAAAATTCATGAATGAGACACTCATTCTCCAGGGGTCTATAGGATAAAAAAGAGCCCTGCACTTATTTAAGGTATTGTGACATTCTGATAAAGAGTTGTGACAAGTTGACATTATGGGCCAAATCATCAGCTGGTATAA